>NW_024080784.1:1218676-1864237 GCF_003009895.1 Hyaena hyaena
CCTTAATTTACATTACTGAAAATAAAATTTATAAAAATAAACGCTGGTGTGCATGCATCTTTCACTCCGAGTTCCCAGACTTACTCACTAGTGAGATCTGCTTATTTGATGGAGTCTGTGGAAGTTATTGCAGCAATCCAGGTATGCACTGGTTTGTTGTGAGTAGTGTTAAAAAAAAAAAAAAGAAAGAAAGAAAGAAAGAAAAGACCCAGAGCCTGCCGGATGGAGTCAAAATCTGGGCATGGAGAGGGCCTGTTACCAAATAGATACAATGCGATAAGATAACTGTTCTAATGGGTGCGTGTGTGCAGTGTTATGGGAAGACTGGGGAGGAAGCACTTAACTGGGAGTCACTGAAGCCATCGTAAAGAACAGACACCAGGTTCCCTGGCAAACAAACACGGGAAGTGCATTCTAAGAGAAAATGGAAAGTTATGACTGCAGAAATTGCTTACTCTTTTGTACTTTGTCAAATTTGTTGGTTTTTTTTTTTTTTTTACAGCTTAACAGAAGAAAAAAACCTCGTAATGAAGGAATTTGAGAAGATACCTAAGCCAGGAGTAAGTCTTAGATAGTCTACAGTTAATACAGCTGGACTCAAATATCCCTTTTGATAAATATTAATGTTTATCACAACCATACCCTGGAACATTTGTAAGATCCAAAAGTCTTAACTATGGATAATGCTGAAAGGAATAACTTGTGGAATAAACCTAGTGATGCCCATTATAGGCTTAGCTATTTGGCATCTAATTTAGGCTGTGTTTAGTTGGACAATATCTGCTTTGTTTTTAGGAAAAAGGGGGAGGTTCTGTGGTTGGAACTTAAAAACATTATTTTTGCATAGTTATTACCCTCAGAGCTTTTTGGACATCTCAAGCTTATTATAAGACATTTTTATAAAGGAGATGTACCACATATTCATTCCTGCATAACAAACTGCCCCAAAACCTAGTGGCTTAAAACAGCCAACATGTCTTATTTTTCACAGAGGTTTTCTGGTCTGAGCTGGCTCATTTGGGGCTGGGTGGTCTAAGATGGCTTCATTCATGTGTCAGCCAGTTGGCAGGCTAGCTGGTCTAACATCACATGTCACCAGCTCGTCACATAGTGGCAGAAGGGTTTCCAGCCTCAAGAAAGAGACAAACAGCCTCAAGTGATGGCAGACACCAATGCATAAGACTTTTCAAGCCTCTGCTTTTGGAATATGTCGTCGTTCAAAGCAAGTCACATGGCTAAGTCTAGAGTCAAGAGGTAGAGAGATGGGCTCTACTTCATAATGAGAAGAATGACAAATTATGTGAGATCATAATTTTTGTGATCTATCATACAAAGTAAAGAGAAATGTCATTACACTTTGCACTGTTACCCCTTTCTGAATGGTTATGTTTCAGAAGCATGTTGTTGGTGTTTTAATTCCAAGGCATAAAAAACCATAGAGTAAAATCCTACTTTTTTATATGTGTGTATGTGTATGAATATAGATATGTACTTATATATATATAGCATATAAAATATACATTATTATATATAAGTATATTATATTACATAAGTACCTAACTACCATTTACCACACAGATTTTATGGGAGAAAGCATTTTGGATTTTAGTTCCAGATCATAGGATCACCAATTTTACCCTCTCTCAGCAGCACTGGAGGATAGAGATATGCAGAAACCCAAAGCAGGCTAAATGGATCCATTCACTCAGTCATTAATAATGTGTAGATTTTCTGAGCATAAGGCTTCTCTTCCATAAGTCAAACACTCCCCAAATAATCAGGCAAGGGAACAAAGATGTGTTATGAGCCTGGGGTAGAGGGCCTTAGGGGAGAATATGAGTTAGAAAGAGGGGGATTAAGGAGCACAATGGGTTGGGTTTTTCAAATATGAACTCCCTAGTCTTTAATTCTCATGTGGGATTCAGGTATACTAGAAGCCCGATAGTCAAAGATGGTTTTCATCTGATGTCAAATCACAAAGCTACTAGAAAATGGGATGGAAATTTTCACTCATGCTTTTTTGGTATGAAATAAAAATTAACTCAGAAAAAGGATACATTGAAAATACAGAATAGAGGGGGGGCGCCTGGGTGGCTTAGTCGGTTACGCGTCCGACTTTCGCTTAGGTCATGATCTCGAGGTTCATGGGTTCGAGCCCCGCATCGGGCTCTGTGCTGACTGCCAGCTCAGAGCCTGGAGCCTATTTCAGAGTCTGTATCTCCCCCTCTCTCTGACCCTCCCCTGCTCACGCTGTCTCTCTCTCTCTCCTAGAAATAAATAAAAAAAATATTAAAAAAAAAATACAGAATAGAGGGGCACCTGACTAGCTCAGTTGGAAGAGCATGTGACTCTTCCACATGAGTGGGTTATAAGTTCAAGCCCCATGTTGGGAGTAGAGATTAAAATAAAAATTTTTAAAAATAAGTTAATTAAATAAAATACAGGATAGAAAGGAGCACTAGTAAAAAAAAATAAGAGTTTGAATCTAATGTAAAGTGTTTAACACATGAAGTACAACTGTCACAGCTTGATTGAAGATGTCAGAAATCATTATTGTATTTAGCTTTGTAAGAAATCATTTATTATGAAGCTCAAAACAAATATAATCAAAATGGTGAGGAGAATGATTTTTAATTTGACTTTTAGGTAGACAGATACTTGCTCAGGCGCTATATAACCTGATAACTTTCCTGACTTTTAAGGAAATGGAGAAGAAGATGAGAATACTGAAAGAAAGCACTGAAGAATTACGTAAGGAAATAATGCAGAAGAAATTAGAAATTAAAAATTTACGGGAAGATTTGGCATCTAAGCAAAAGCAGTTACTAAAGGAGCAGAAGGAACTAGAAGAACTGCTGGAATATCAAGTCAACCTAAAGGTGTGCTACTTACAGAAATATTTAAACATTGTGCCTGCATGGACATAAAAATGGATGGTTATCAAGATTAACAACACAGGTTTGACAAAGAGAGGTAGCATTACACAAACTGAAATGTTCAGCATTGTAACTGATCCAGTCAAACTAAACCTGGGCCCTGGGAAGTGATGAAAGACTCTAGAGCATTTGATAGGATCTCCCTAATCTGTAGCCTTGACCTAGGGAAAAGACCTCACCAAGCAATTTTTCTACATTAGAATTGGGTGTCACCAACACAATGACTTCTTTGAAGAGTAACCAAATATCCTAAGTTCCTGTGTATATTTATATGACTTTCTCCTTATCTGTTTGATTCCACTTTACTTCCTTCTCCCCATGAAAGTGGCTAAGACTTTGTTTATGCACTTATGTTTTAGGAAACAATTAAAACTCATTTTATTTTGAAAAATATAGAACTCTCAAAACAATTTAAATAACCTAGAATTATTTTATTTTTTAAATGTTTGTTTATTTTTGAGAGAGAGAAAGCGTGCATGAGTGGGGGAGGGGCAGAAAGAGGGAGAGAGAGAGAATCGCAAGCAGACTTGGCTCTGTCAGTGCAAAGTCCAATGTGGGGCTTGATCCCATGAATGGTGAGATGATGACCTGAGCCAAAATCAAGAATCAGATGCTTAACCTATTGAGACACCCAGCCGCCCCTTGAGTTAGTTTAAAAACATGTGAGGGGTGCCTGGGTGGCTCAGTCAGTTGAGTGTCTGACTTCAGCTCAGGTCATGATCTCACGGTTCATGAGTTTGAGCCCCACATCGGGCTCTGTGCTGGCAGCTCAGAGCCCGGAGCCTGCTTCGGATTCTGTGCCTCCCTTTCTCTTTGCCCCTCCCATGATCATGCTCTGTCTCTCTCTGTCTCTCAATGATAAATAAACATTTTAAAAAATTAAAATAACAACATGTGAGTTTAAAAAATTAAAATAACAACAACAACATGTGAGACTCATCAGCTTAAATGACAATTATGATTCACTTTGACCTCTCTTCCTCGAGGGTCTTAGAGCAGTTAGAAAAGAAGTGCCCATCTCCACAATAGCTAAAACATGGAAAGAGCCTAAGTGTCCATCAACAGATGATTGGATCAAGAAGATGTGGTTTATCTATACCATGGAATACTACATGGCAATGAGAAACAATGAAATCTGGCCATGTGTAGCAACATGGATGGAACTTGAGGGTGTTATGCTGAGCGAAATAAGTCAGGCAGAGAAGGACAAATATCATATGTTTGCACGTATAGGAGGATTAGGAGGAACTTGACGGAGGAACAAGGGGGAGAAGAAGGGCGGAAATGGTGGGGGAAAGGGAGAGAGGCAAACCATGAGAGACTTTTGAATGCTGACAAAAACTGAGGACTGATGGATGTGGGGGGGAGGGGGGGATGGGCATGGAGGAGGGCACTTTGGGGATGAGCACTGAGTGTTATGTAGAAACTAATTTGACAATAAACTATTTGTAAAAAAAAAAATTAAAAAAAAATTTAAACCAGAAAAAAAAAAAAAAAAGAAAAGAAGTGCCCAGCTGCTACCTGGAACATAGGACCTGAACAGAGAGATTTACAAGGAGCCTAACAAAGCTAAAGCTTCAGGCCTTTCACCTCCATGAACCTCTGCCAAGGCCCTGTACCTATTTAACAGTTGTAATTTTTTACTCTTTTTCTTAGAGAGGCCCCCCAACAAATCATAAAAATCTTAGTTTACAAAATTTGGACCTGCCCCAGGAGTGAGCGAGATCCCGGGGATAAAGGCACTTCGCTGCCGTGAGGTGTTCCACCTCCGGGCATCTGTTCCCTCAGGCACCAAAGTCCAGTGTGATCCTTGGGCAGGAAGGGCTGTTCCATAACCCCTGCCCTGTACATAAGCTGCTTGAGGCTAAAACTGAACCTTCTGTGAATCCACAGGGCATAGCGGAAAGTGGTACTAACCATAATTAGCTTTTGATCTTAGCCTTACCGCCTCCTAGCTGTGTGACTTTGGGGAAATTATTTAAGTTCTCTTAGCACAAGTCTTAAGCAGGGGTCCCTAGAAGCAGAGTTTCTAGTATTCAGACAAATATTCATTGAAGGAGGTCTCTAAGGGGCACCTGAAAGGAGAGTCAGGGAAGCTGGGGAAGGAGCTGGGCTAAAATGTGTTTTCAGGAAAACACTGCTCTCACCCTGATCCCGTGGGGATCTCTCAACCATGAATTCCACCCAGAGGCAGGGGCCATGGGCCATGGTATCACCACATCAACTGGTCATTGGTCACAGAGAGCTGCCCCCTTCCCTGCACTCCCTATTCCTTGAGAAGACAGATCTGCTGAGCCAGTGATGAACCTATGGAGAGGAAAACAGGCATGAGCCAACCCCTGCAAGCCCAGAGGGATGAGTGGACATCCATAAAGGGAACAGATAGTATTTGTTACACTCAGCTACCTCCTCTTTAAACTGGTTACAAACCATAACTATCTTGTAAGGTCATCGTATTAAATGAAATTATTAAAGCACCTTGGACAGTAGAGGGCAGATAGTAAGAATTCTACATGTTGTACTTCTTTTCTATTTAATTTTCTTGTTTTAACCAGTTCTGGGCTAAAATTACACAAAGTAACCTTCCTTTTCTTTACTAGGATGAAGTGGTCCAACATCAAAATGTTCCTGTACAAATTGGAAAGGAGATAGAAAAAACAACACGCAAAAAAGTGTATGATTTAATATTATTTTTTAATCCCTCCCCCCGAGTTAGTGTGTGTGCACTAAAATGAGAATATTAGCCACTGAACCCATCAAATTACTATCATAACCTTTGAAATATCTGCATTTAGCCTCATTGCAGTTGTGTGTATCAAGTTCATTAAAAGAAAGTAAGGCAGCAGATTACTATCATTCATACCATATATTTATATCTCAATTTGGGGCAATCTTCTCTTTCCAATTTATAAATCGAATCTGTATGGAGTCTCTATATAGAAGTTAACAGAACTGTGCAAGAGATAAATTATTGGAACTGTGTAGAATTTCATGGTGTGTCAGCCAGCCAGAAGCCTAAAGCCCAGGTAACAGTAATTCCACTTTGCCATATAATCACCTGGGAAACACCCCCACACATTCAGAGCAATTTTGGAGGCAGAAATCATGGAGGAAATTCTTAAGGTTTAGAGGAACTCAAAAAGATAAAGATAAATAAAGACGCAAAATTCTGGAGAAAACTTATGATTGCTCTGGTGAGGAAGGGGAAAAAAAAAAAAGCAGGCATTAGTAACTTTTCTAAAAACCACACTGTCACCACCACCAAAGTTGAGAGATTCAAGTCAGTTCAAGAAGGCTGGTCAGGATGAGGGCAGATCCCAGGAGGTGTTGCAGTGCTGAACCAGGGAGGAAGTGAGAACTGCTGCCCTCACTGGCACTCGGTGGAGATACCCCTAAGTCCCACTCATCTGTGATCTTCACTCCCCTTCTGAATTCACCACTGTTGCCTCTTCAGGTGGTAAAAATAAGTAAAGACAGCATGGGCGCGAAATAAGGCAAACGTGTGTGTGTGTGTGTGTGTGTGTACACATATATATGCATTTATGTATGTATCTGTATCTGTATATATGTACCGCCCACAGAGAAATGGAAAAGAAAAAAATTGTCTTGGAATATGAACTCAAAGAGCTAAATGACTCACTAAAGAAAGTTGAAACCAAAATTAATTCCATAATAGAAGAGAAGGGGGATGTAATAAAGGAAGTTGAAGGCAAACGAGCCTTACTTGAAATAAAAGAGCGAGAATATAACCAATTGGTCAAGTTGTTGGAATTAACCAGAGAGAATGAAGCAACTTCAATGACTGAAAGGTCAGTTATATTTATATGTGTCTGTCATCTAAACTTGTCTTCAATTTCTATTTAAGGATTCAAAACATAATCTCAAATAGACTTATGCTGATTCAATAAGTTGTTTACAGAATTTTGAATAGATTTTTACCATTAATAAAAAATAAACTACTTCCTGGTATATTTTTTTCCCATCTTTTACTCATCATTTTCCTCGATTTCCTATGACCAAGTCTTAAGGACACAATGTGTTATATTTTTGTAAGTTTTTGAAATGTGCCTCTGAAAAGTGTTATCACTGGAGTACACTATAGTTGAGGGATTATTCTTACATATGAATGGTATTTCTCTGGTAATCGTGACTTTTTCCTAATGGAAATAATTTTGTGGCCCATGCAATTCCCTGGGAAGGTGTTAATTCTTATTTGTAAATAAAATTTCAGGGAAGCTGGGAATCTGTGTCTCTGCTGAGCTATTTTTAAATTTTGTTATGTTTATTTATTTTTGAGAGAGAGTGAGCAAGGGGGAGGGGGGAGGGTGGGAGGCAGGAGGAGACACAGAATCTGAAGCACAGAATTGAACTCACAGAAGACAAGATAATGACCTGAGCTGAGCTGGATGCTTAATCGACTCAGCCACCCAGGTGCCCTCCACTTGGGTTTTTGTTTTTTCTTTTAATAAGTCTGTGACTCTAAATGATACCAACTCACAAATGAAGTTGCTTTTAGCATTACTTAAAACTGGATTCTCATATAAGGATAGTTCTGTACGAATATGCTGAGCATGCTGTCTTGAGAAACATCAAGGGCAGTTCATGACCAATCACTTTCATCTTCTCTCTTTTCCTGGAACAGAGGGATCTTGGATCTCAATTTACGAAACTGTCTCATTGACAAGCAGAACTACCATGACGAACTTTCTCGCAAGCAAAGAGAAAAAGAACGAGATTTTCGAAATTTAAAAAAGATGGAACTACTCTTAAAAGTGTCCTGGGATGCACTTACTCAGACTCAAGCCCTACATCAAAGGCTTCTATTAGAGGTGGGTGCTGTGCACCACTTTTTGATTTTTCAAGACCCGTGCTGTCATTTCAAAGCAAAAATATTTTTAAGAAGTTGTTTTTGCTACCAATAAAGAAATGGAAAACAGAGAATGCTAATTTTAAAATGCACCAAACCTATCATAGAGGCTCTGTCTTATGTTGTTCAATCTCTTTTTGCTAACCCAAAGTTAGAAACATGTCTTGTTTGGATCAGGCATCAGCCCGGCCAGGGGAAGCAGTGAGGCCATCGGGTGTGGAAGAGCTCAAGGGTTCACTACAGCGAAGGACCAAGTGAACCACTGTCTTTACGAGTTGAAAGAGTCAGATCCAGCATGGGGTCCCTGTAGACTGCAATAGTCAGGGACCAGATCAAAGTATGTAAATATAGATGGTCAGTCATCCTGCACCTCCAACTAGCCGGGGTCCATCAGAACCTGGTGGCAGGCTACCTGGCTACTTCTGTGCAGTATCAAGGGTGCACTCCAGTTAGACGATGTGCAAGATGGCTAGTACCTTCTCTACCTCTGTGCTTCCAAGTGAGGGTTTTTTTGTCTTGTCGCCTCTGTGCTCTCCTTCCTAGGCGGCACTCTCTGTGCTAACTGACCGAGCACTTCTGAAAGGCAGTAAATCCTTGAGAAGCCTGCATCCTTTAGTGGAAAAGAGGGCAATCTCTGCGTTGAAGCAGCCAGGTGTATAAAAATATACCCATTCTTTTCAGTACTGTCATGCTCTGTGACCTTATGGAGGCTCATGACCTCAGAAATTTAAACAAGAGTTTCCATCTCTGCTAGACACCACTGATTCTAAGCTCTGCCTAATTCTCCTCTCCTTCTGGGGGTGTGGGAAGTGTATACGTCCCTGCAACTGAGCATGACTAGTTCTGGCCAATGGATTGTGGACAGACGGGACATATGTCCTTTCAAGCCCGGCATATCTGATTGCCTGTGTGAGCGAGCCCCTCTAGCTCTTTTTCCTCTCCTATAGCAGTTGTGGAAGTACATGATGATACAGAAGTGCTGTAAAATGGAAACAGCCCAAATCCTCAGCCAATAGTGGTCTTGGACTGGGATGCCTGGATGGTTCAGTTAAGCTTCCAAGTTCGGCTCAGGTCATGATCGCACAGTTCATGGGTTTGAGCCCCGTGTTGGGCTCTGTCTGTGCTGACAGCTTGGAGTCTGGAGCCTGCTTCGGGTTCTATGACTCCCTGTCTCTCTGCCCCTTCTCCACTCATGTTCGCGCTCTCTCTCTCTCTCTCTCTCTCAAAAATAAACATTAAAATTTTTTTAAAAAAATAGAGGTCTTGGACAATCGTCTTGACTGTCCATAGGCTTTGTCAGAATAAGAAATAAGTCTTCATGGTTTGGAGCCATGATAGTTTGGGGATATTTCTGTAGCATAACCTAGCTTATTCTGACTGAAAAGCTAATCTTTAGCAAGGTGTGGACAAAATTGGTTAGGGTTAGGAGTGTTACCACTGGCACTCACAAACCTTTTTTTTTTTTTTTGTCTTAGTGGGGCACAATGTGCTTTTTACACTTTTGCAAAACAAAGAGAACAGTTATTTATGTTTCTCATACACTTTTTTAAATTGTTTTTTTAATTGTTTCTCATATACTTCTAATATTTTTTTATAGTTCCAACAGGTAGATTAATTCTTTTATCACTGTGAAATCTCTTTAACTCTAGAAATGCTTTTTGCCTTAAAGATTACTTTGATATTAGGACATTATAAGTTATACTAGCTTTTTTGGGTTAGATTTTGCATGGTATTTCATTTTCCATCCATTTATGTTTACTCTTTCTGTGTCCTTACTTAGATGTGTCCTTCATATGCAGCACATACTTTTTAATATCTGGTCTGAACATTTTTACCTTTTAGTTCTTGTATTCAGTACAAAAACATTTAATATAAGTATAAATCTACTTGGGCTTATGTCCACCATATTACTATTGCTTTCTCCTTGCCCCATTTCTTTTATGTTCCATTTCCCTCCTATAAATTGTCCTATTTCTACTTTCAATTATCCTATTTCCCCCAATTTAGATATGCTTCAGTTAATTCTGTATTCTCTTGCCATCCATTAGCCTAAAGATTATAACATTCATCCCTGACTTTAATTAGAGTCCATATAAAGTAATAACTTACTAATTTCCAGACAGTGCTAAGTAGAACCTTTGAAGACTTTAACTCTGCTTGCCTTTGCAACTCTTACACCTTCAAACATTTTTTTTATTCCAACTTTTCAAGTTATTCTTGTTAGGAGCATAGGTCTGCTATAAGCTACTCCATCTAGCCCAGGTCCTAGCACATTACGATGGTTAAGTTGGGACTTTGGGCAAACACAGACCCTGTGCTATCTCCTTATACTTAAGAGTGAGACACAATAAAGCTAGTTAGGAGCTATTTCTAATGATGAGGCTTGTCACTACAGATTGATCTAGCTGGACACAAATATATAAGGAATGGCCTTGACCAAAGGGGAGATTACAACAGAATGCTCACACATTGCTCAGATTTGAATAAATAAAAGCTTTTTATAGTAGAACACCTCTAGCTATTAAATTTGCAAAATAGCACCCACTGGATATAAGATGAACAGAAATGAAAACATATTTTAAAATCTTCTTGGGGCACCTGGGTGGTTCAGTCAGTTAAGCTTCCGACTTCAGCTCAGGTCATGATCTTGCGGTTCCGTGGGTTCAAGCCCCACATCAGGTTCTGTGCTGACAGTTCAGAGCCTGAAGCCTGCTTCAGATTGTGTCTCCCTCTCTTTCTGCCCCTCCCCTGCTCTCATTTGGTCTCTCTCTCTCTCTCTCTCAAAAATAAGCAAACGTTAGGGGTGCCTGGGTGGCTTAGTCGGTTAAGCGTCCGACTTTCGCTTAGGTCATGATCTCGCGGTTCGTGGGTTCAAGCCCCGCGTCGGGCTCTGTGCTGACTGCCAGCTCAGAGCCTGGAGCCTGTTTCAGTCTGTGACTCCCTCTCTCTCTGACCCTCCCCTGCTCACGCTGTCTCTCTCTCTCTCTCCTAGAAATAAATAAAAAACATTTAAAAAAAAATAAGCAAACGTTAAAAAATAAAATAAAATCCTCTTCCTTCAGTGGTTTCGAGAAAAATCTGTTTTTGCCCTAGTGCAGTTTGTTTCAAGGAGAGGCTATCTTCCTCTTTGACCTTATGATTTATAATTAGTCCGGCCATAGTCCTACGCTGGCTGGCGGCACTTGAAAATAGTCACTCCCATACTGAGTGAACATTTCAGACTTGCACGCAGTCCAAAAAGGAAGGAGATAAAAGGTAAGTATGAAGAGCTCCTGCTACTCTTCAGACTTCATTTTCCCCCTAGCGAGAGTTGATTGATTCTCCTGTGGCTTTTGACTGTAGAGACTCCAGAAATTCAAGCCACAAACCTCATGAACATTTGAAATATTTTAGGAAAATATCAAAGGCTTAAAGAAACCGAGGTTCTTTTGATATCAAATAATTGGGATGTTTACTGCAACAAAATCATGTCTAACTTCTTAACTTTTATGAAGGTTACTGATGTTTGTTCATGCACTGAAAATGTCTGGGAAAACAGACACTAAACTATTAACCATGACTCCTGGAGAGTAGTATTTGAAGGAAAGGTAGGGAGCAGATGCTTAACTTCTCACTTTATACACTTTGTTTTGTTTGTTTGGTTACAATGAACACATTTTTTTTTTTAAGTGTGAAATGCTACTACATAAAAACTCAAACAAAGAACTAAAATAAAAAAGTTTACCAAACCTGCTGATATGCAAAGTAAGGCTCAAATGTAGTGGTAAATATCTCAAGTCACCCCAGTATTAGCACATAACTAGAAAATAACAGGAATCCATTTGGCTGCCAGAAGTAACAGAAACTCAATTATAGTGGCTTAACTAAATACAGGATTGTTTTATTCACATAACTAAAAGAGGTAGGCCCAGGATCCTCTTAGCTTTTTTTTCTGTCACCCTTAATGTATATATTTTGTTTTGAGGTTCACAAGACAGCCATTCTACCTTGAGGCGTAAGATCAAATGTGGGCAAGGGCAGAGAATAAAGGGCATATGGCAGCTCACTTGGTTGAGTCAGTCTTTTTAACAGGAAAACAATCACTGTCCCAGGAGCCCCATCCAGCAGACTTCATTTACATTTCACTGGCACATCCTGGTTCCTTCCAGCTACAAAAGAGTCTGAGGAATCTAGGATACATTGCAGCTATGAATGAAACTGGGATTTTATTAGTAAGGTCAAAGTAGAGGGTGGATATTGGCTAAGCAACCAACAGGCTTTGCTACCAATGGCCCACCTTGTTACTGCTTCCACAAACCAAACATCCTTAATTCCTGTCTCAAACTTGAGGGGTGGGTTTATGGAGAATTAAGACAAGTATCAGAGAAGCAGCTAGTCAGACTCCAAAAATAAATACATTTCATTGCGGTATTGTTTGTAATTCGAAACACTGGAAATAACCTAAATGTCTGAGACCTGAAACCGGGGAAGGCTGTTAGGAGCCTTTAATCGACAGAGTAGCTAGTGAGTATGCCCGCATCACAGCTTCTATAAAATCCTGGTAAGATTTCTTCATCCTGGCTAGCATTCCTACACAGATTTGTCTACACTTGGGAGCCAAGCATTTGGAGTAGCCTGCTTCTGGGCACCTTGACACAGAAGGAGACAGGAACCGGGATACTTGCTGGACTTCTCTGGACTTCCTCTGAAAGAAGTAATTCTACTTTCCAGAAGGAGAAATCAAACTCTTTCCGTTCGACTTCTTAACTCTTCCATAAAATCTTCCCTGATTATTCAAGTCTACTTTGAGCTGTCTCTTCCCTGACCTGCTATAGCATTTATTTGCTCCTAAAAATCACAAATTCTGCGTATTGTTATATGGGTCTCACAAGACCATGTCCCGTCTTTCTAACCCAGGGTGTGCTGCTCAGTAGCTAGCTCTCCATGGTAGGATGGAAGCCGGGCATGTTGGGCATTGGAGGTACAAAAGGTGCTACTGAAGGTGCACAGGTTCATGGATTTGAGGACATCCAAACACACACCTTAGTTATTTTAAAAGAGCAACACAAATCTCAGAAGGAGCCTGTTAAATTACTAAACAGTATGATCTTTCCCTCTTTTGACAAATTCTAGCCAGTATTCCACCTCAGTGCCTAGAAGTGTGAGCTGCCACCGTAGGAAATAGGCTATCAGGTTGGAGTCATGTGCTTTTGGTATAAAGGTCCAACTCTAAACCTGCTGTAAATCAAGTATGTTCTCAGCACCCCAAGGTAACCCTTCCTGTATTTGGGTGGTGTTGCCTCAGAAGCTACCGTGTGTCCCCCTCCTCCTCTCTGCTCTCTTCTCCTTCATGAAGAATCTGACAAGCTCATTCCTAAAAGGCAGCAAAAATCGACAGAATGAAATGTAACTTTCTGCCAAAGTTCTTTAACAAAAGATAAAAGCACAAGCCAATACAATAGAAATGTAATGGTGGAATTTCAGGTATTAACAAAAAAAAATTAAGAGGCTTTTCTTTTGGGTAAGAACTTTTTTCCAGCTACTCATCAAATTACTACATAAAGAGTAGCCAAGTATTCTTATGGTTATTAATAAATGGCTATTTTAAGTTTATTTATTTATTGAGAGAGAGAGAGTATGTGTACACGAGGAACACAGAGAGAGAGAGAGAGAGAGAGAGAGAGAATCCCAAGCAGGTTCCACACTGTAAGCACAGAGCCCAATGTGTGCTCAATCCCACAAACCATAAGATTGCGACCTGAGCTAAAATCAAAGTTTGAATACTTAACCGACTGAGCCACCCAGGCATCCCTAAATGGCTCCTATTTTTTTAATCTATAGGATTTCAAAAACTCATTTACATTTTATAAGTATAGTAAATATCATGTGAACATGCATATTTCCAAAGTACTGAGTCATGAGTTAGAGAAGCAGTAAAATACAGTGAAAGGTTCATGAACTCTGAGTCTAACCTCCTGGGTTTGCACCTGTATCACTGAGGCAAGTTGCTTAAATGTCTTTGTTCCTCCTTCTCTTCATCAGTACAATTAGAGATAATAATATTATCAACGTCATAGGGTTTATTGTGAGGATTAAATATGATCATACATATAAGCACTTAGATCCTTTCCTGACCATTGTCAATGCTATATAATTGTTAGCAGTATTATTAGCAAGATTTATTTCCAAATGAAGGAGAAATAAAATATTTGCAAATGGCAACTTATAGATTTTTGACAGGTTTTCATATTTTAGTGTACCATGACTCCATAAAGAATATTCAGTATAATAATTTGCCCATCATTTGCAAAAAGTACAGTGAGGTTGGCTAAATGACACCAAAGATTTCTTTCTTGTGTAAACAGTGGTTTTAAATTTTTATTTCCAGATTGAAGCTATCCCTAAAGATGATTCTACATTATCTGAGAGAAGGAGAGAACTCCACAAGGAAGTTGAAGTGGCTAAGAGGAATTTGGCTCAACAGGTCAATGTCAACTCTTATTTAAGCTTCTGTCTAAGAGTGATTAATATGAACTTGTGGTGTTTTGAACTGTGCTCCACAAAACTTCATCAATAGGAGAGTCATCAAATACAGTATGATGCTATTTAATGTGGGTCTGTTTCTTCATCTCAGCATCTACTCGAATCCCACATTAAATTTGGGGAAAAAGGATGTGTTTGAATGAACAAAAATTATGCAAATTCCTGAGATTTTAAAATAAAAGGGCTATTGACTATATAATCAGATTAAAAATAACCAATAAATGTTTTATTTCACCAATGTCTAATTTTAAATTTTCAAATTTTGTTTATTCAAGCTACTGTTAAAGTATTTTAAAACATGATTTTATGTCTCTTCTTTTTCTTCAAGTTGCTTGAAAATACATTCTGATTAAGAAAAAACTTCTATCACATTAAAATGCTATAATATTTGCACATTCTTTCATAGGACAGAATACTTGGAGCTAAAGCAGTCAAGTTACCTTGTTTTAGTTCTAGTAAAATAACTTCTACATAGGAAATTAAACAATTGTTAGGACACTAGCCCTAATGTGTTGCTTCAAACAAATAAGTTATAATGTATGGTGTTTTTCAAAAGAAAATCCTATCAGAAGCTGAGTCCAAGTTAGTGGAACAGCAACTTGCAATAGAAAACAAGCTTATAAAGGAGCAGGAAAACATGCGAGAACTTGTCTTCAATCTTGTCCGTATGACTCAAATCAAAATTGATGAGAAGGAGCAAAAATTCAAGGATTTCCTGAAAGCTCAGGTAACTGCATTTTTGTAACCATCCATTAATTACAATACGAGTTTAGGATAACCTCAATTTCATACAATGTTCATTAGAAAGCTGTAATTGTCTCCTTGAGGTTTGACTGTACAGCTTCCCCAAACAAGACTCAATCACGTACTGAAAAATAGTTTCAGGATTCAATTAGCAGTAGTCAGCAATCCAAAGGAAAAAGGAACTGGGTCAATGGCAATTTGCAGAGGATTCGAGCACACGACAATTTCAGGAAGAATAAGGTGGTGCCTCCCGGGGACAGGGCTGACACAGCCCGCAGATCTCTGTGATTCTCCACTATCTCATGCGCCACTATGGTGTGTCCAAGAACAAGTCAAGAGCGGTAGCATTAGACGGCTCTCCCCCTGCCCAAGTTCACCAAGCCAGTGTTGGTTAAACGAATGCGAGCACGCCCTTAGTTACTGCTCCACTCTACGACCTTCCTGGGCTCCCAACAAAGTACCAGAGCTGACCCAGTGCAACATTGCAAACAAAAAGCGATGAAACCAATGGCAAAAACAACTCTCCTGTTGTGCTAACACTCTAATGTGACAATCATTGTATTCCACAAAGGGATTATGTTCAGAGGTTCCCTGTTAAAAGCAAATATGATATGACGCATTACTAAAAGAGAATACCTGAATTTATCATGTGACCCAGATGCTGGCTGTTCCTGAGGGCAACCTTCCTTCGGAGCAAGCATTTACACGGAGTAGCATTTCTCCTCAGAAAAGTGCCTGAAAATCATGGCTTCTGTCTTTCACAAAATACCACAGGGGGTTCCATTTCTAACATATGTCAAAACTGACTACAAATCATCTTCCCTCAACTATCTTCCACAGACTCCTCACTTACCAGCCCAGCTGTGCCATCCACACTTACTCTTGTGCTCTCTAAAAGTTTCCCAAACTATGCCTCAAAGCCAACTCATACAGGCTCTTTTCTTTCTCTTTTCCCTCATTCTTTTTTGTCCTTAATTAATCCAGGTCAGCTGGCCAGGCAATTTTCAGATCTCTCCCTACCCCTACCCCAAACTGCACAACCCAGCTGGCTAAGATAGAACTTTCCTTAATGGACAGGAATGAGATAAGGTGCAGCTGGGAGTATTCACATATTAGTGGTGCTGAGTTTTTTAAAATTTCACACATCATTTTCATATTTCAGCAAAAATATACCAACATTGTTAAGGAGATCAAAACAAAGGATCTTGAAATCAGGATACACAAGAAGAAAAAACGGGAAATTCATCGGAGGTAAAAGAATTATGTGACGATTTATCTTGTTAGGTGGGCAAAAAATAAATTCTATTTCACGAGTTACAAAACCACTGTGTTTCCACAGACTCAGAGAGTTTGCTAAACTGTATGACACTATTCGAAATGAAAGAAATAAATTTGTTAACTTACTTCACAAAGCTCACCAGAAAGTAAATGAAATAAAAGAAAGGCATAAAATGTCATTAAATGAACTGGAAATTTTACGAAATAGTGCAGTTACTCAAGAAAGGTAAGTGTAATAATAACTACTGTCTTTTCAAAAGTTTCTCTTCTGATTCATTGAACTCTAAAATACCCTGCAGGTACTGAAATAGAGAGTAATAGTCTTACAAAGCTGTAAGAGCCTTTGCTCAAAGATGCTTTACAGATGACAGCCTAAGTATTTGAATGTGATTCCTTATGCTTCCACTGTCTGATAGCCACATTTTTAAGTGAATAAAAACTGTTTATACTATTTATTTTCATTTACCAAATTAGAAAGAAAAACACAAATTTGATCATTTGCATTCAAAGTTAGAAGACAATCAAATGTTTAATAACCAGCATCCCCTGGTTATCGATTTGAAGCATCTAATGTGCTTGTAGAAGGCAGTATAGTGGAGTGGTTAAGACAGAGAGCTTTCTAGACTCAATAGAGCATTAAATGAATTCTTTCAGTCTTTTGATTTGACAAAGTGGGGCAACAGAGGCTTGGGGCACAAAAGAAAAGATGTCCTAATCGAAGGGGGGGGGCGGTGTTCTGTATACTGTTACAGAAACTCCTGAAGAGCATCATATGATGAATATCATTGTCATTACAGTAATTATTATTACAGTAGTAAACATTATTACTACCAGAGTAGCTCGCCCTTATCCTTGAGGGATACATTCCAAACCCCCAATGGATTGTCTGAAACTACAGATAGTACTGAACCCTATATGTTTTGTGTGTTTTTTTTCCTTATACATACATACATATGATAAAGTTTAATTTATAAATTAGGCACAGCAAGAGAATAATTACTGATAAAATAGAACAATATAGCAATATACAGTTGACCCTTGAATAACACAGAGGTTAGGGGTGCCACCCCCTGCACAGCTGAAAATCTGCATGTAACTTTTAACTCCCCCAAAACTTAACTACTAATAGCCTGTTGACCAGACGCCTTACCAGTAACATACACAGTTGATTAACAAATATCGTGTATGTTACATGTATCATATACATGTATCATATACATACTTAGAATACTTACAATAAAGTAAGTTAGAGAAAAGAAAATGTTAAGAAAAGCATAAAAAAGGGGGCACCTGGGTGGCTCAGTCGGTTAAGCGTCTGACTTCGGCTCAGGTCATGATCTCACGGTTTGTGGCGGGGACGGCAACGGATGCTGGTTCCAGTCCCGCTTCCAGCTCTGTCTGTGCTGGCAGCTGGGAGCCTGGAGCCTGCTTCGGATTCTGGGTCTCCCTCGCTCCCTGCCCCTCCCCCACTGGTGCTCTCTTTCTGTCTCTCAAAAATAAACGTTAAAAAATGGTTTTAAATCATTTAAAATACAGGGGCGCCTGGGTGGCTTAGTCGGTTAAGCGTCCGACTTTCGCTTAGGTCATGATCTCGCGGTTCGTGGGTTCGAGCCCCACATCAGGCACTGAGCTGACAGCAAGCTCAGAGCCTGGAGCCTGTTTCAGTCTGTGACTCCCTCTCTCTCTGACCCTCCCCTGTTCACGCTGTCTCCCTCTCTCCTAGAAATAAATAAAACATTTTAAAAAAATAAATAAATCATTTAAAATACATTTACAGTACTGCCCTGTATTTTTTTTAAGTCACGTATAAGTGGACCCATGTTGTTCAAACCTATTTTGTTCAAGAGTCAGCTGTACTGTAATAAGTTATGTAAATGTGGTCTCTCTTCCTCTCCCTCAAAATATGTTATTGCACTGCACTCACCCTTCTTGTGATGACGTGAGGTGACAAAACGCCTATCTGACGAGGTGAAGTGAGGCGAACGACGCAGACGTTGTCACCTAGCGTTAGGCTGCCACTGACCTTCTGAAGAGTCAGAAGGAGAATCATTTACTTCAGCACCACGGATGACGGCGGGTAAATGAAGCTGCAGAAAGCCAGACCGTGGATAAGGGGGACTATGGTACCACTATTGTCATTTCCACGAACATAGTAAAAGCAAGAGCTAGGTTACTAGTTTCAGAAGTCTTCATTATTTTTGAAAGTAAATTATGATCTTACCTATTTTCCCATTATTTTTAAAGAAAGTTACAAAATTCCATGCTGAAACATGCCAACAATGTTACCATCAGAGAAAGCATGCAGAATGACGTGTGCAAAATTGTAGCAAAACTTCAGGAAATGAAGGAGAAGAAGGAAGCCCAGTTAAATAACATCGACAGACTCGCCAATACGATCACAGTGATTGAAGAGGAAATGGTGCAGCTTCGCAAGAGATATGAAAAAGCAGTTCAGCGTCGAAATGAAAGGTAAAAACCAGGAACCTCATGTGAAAAACCAAACACCCATAGATCCTATTTAGAAATATTGCCCCTTTTGGGGGCGCCTGGGAGCCTCAGTCAGTTGGGTGTCAGACTTAGGCTTGGATCATGATTTTGGGTTCCGGTTTGTGAGTTTGAACCTTGAGCCCCGCTGTTGGGCTCATTGCTGTCAGCTCAGAGCCCATTTCAGATCTTCTGTCCGCCCCCTGCTCCTCTCCCACTTGCACGGGAGCTCTCTCTCTCTCTCAAAGATAAACATAAAAAAAAGATTTAAAGAAAGAAATGTTGCCCCTTTTTCTGTCTAGATTTGACAGTGGATAGTGAGGGGCATTTGACATTCAGTTTTCATTAGCCTTTTGCCGGGGCAGGACGGAGGGGTCAGCTGTGTGTTTTGCCTGAAAATAACACACTCTGTTCTTGTAAGAGAGACCGGCAAGACCAGGGTTTGAGAAGTTGCTCACTTAAAGATCAAAGTTCTTTCCCAGGCTACCATTCAGGATACCATCAAGTTATTTCAGTGTAATTGACATAAATACGTCTTCGGATCTTGTATCCGCTTTTGTGACAGGCTTGGTCTTAGAAGGATATTTATTAAGCCATTCTCTCAGCTCATTTTCTCCGCAAGTAAGACATTTCAGAACACCATTATTTCTTCCAGACTACAATTATGTCGTTAATCAATTACTACTGTAGCAATTTTCCCAAGCTGCTTGTGCTAGAGAAATGTGGTATGTGAGACTGTAGAGCCCTGTGGTAATTACAACTGGTATCAGATCTTTTGTTCATTGTGGCTTGATTGTGGGCTGCTCCGTATAAAGTTATGTGCTAAGTGCTGAACCCTGAAAGTACAAACAGGTGGTAAGGCATTGCTCCTGGCTTCTGTTGTTAAGAAAAGTAAGAAGATCCTGAGAGGAGCCAATGAACAGCAAATAAGACAAAACATAGAGTTAAGATTAAGCAAATACAACAATGTGTGGACATGTTTTAAGGGAAGAGAGAGAGAAAGAGATGAGGCAATTAAAGATGAACTCTGGGATAATGGATGTGCAGAGTGTGGGAAGAACTTCAGGGTGTGAAGAACACTACTTTTTCAAACGGCTGACAGGTGTTTTCTCTGGGGAAAAAAAAAAAAAAGTCCCCTTATTTGGCTCCTGGCACAAAACAAAGTAGTTAGGCAGTATGTTCCCAGGCCCTGATCAGACCAGTAGGGCTGGAATTAGAAACTTCTTACTTTGTTTCTTTCCCACATTCCCCTCACGTGGAGGGGTCTCTCCCCTGGCATGATTACAAAGGACAGAACTTTGCCTGTTTATGGGGCAATTTGCATCAGAAATATTCGTCTTTCAAAGAATCTAATGTGCCTGACTAGTTACATAGAATCATAGAATCCTTGCAGAAACACATCCGCTGGCCCCCTGCCTGGGTACTTCTGGCCCAGAGCTTAGCTGGCAAGTCTGGCCCAAGAGAAGGGTCTGCAGCAAATCAAATTATGAGATTACTTTGTTCATGCATGGGGAATGGCATTTTTTCCCACCCCAGGAAACCCTTTGGGATTTGCAGAGATACTGTGACCAGCCAAACTGCAAGACCAGCTCAGATCCGAGATGCTGAACAGCCCTCCCTTTCCCATCCCCAGGAACACTAGAAGTGTGGAGTTTAACTAGAAAACCAACTGAATATCTTTTGCCTTCTGGAATTCTATAATGTTGACGTGTATTTGGTGCCCAAATCCAGGGGAACCACCATAACTAGTACAACAGTGGCCTTAACATCCTCTTAGCCTCCTCTGCCTCTCCTCTCGACCATAGTGGCGTTCAGCTGATAGAGCGGGAAGAGGAAGTGTGCATCTTCTATGAAAAAATAAATATCCAAGATAAGATGAAGTTAAACGGAGAAATTGAAATACATGTCCTGGAAGAAAAGATCCGATTCCTGAAACTGAAGATTGCCGAGAAACAAAGGCAGATTCAAGTGACCCAGAAATTACTGCCAACCAAGAAGGCCCTGGATGCCGACTTAGCAGTGCTCCAGATTCAGGTAGGGAAAACCTTCACCAGACACTTCCAGGGCCATTTGTTTCCCCCCACCCCCACCTCTCCTTTAGAGGCTTGTACATCATATTAAGTTCTTAGGTAAATGAATCCATGCCCCTCCTAGAATCCGTGAGAAGACCACAAGTCTTCTTTAAAAATACGACTGTTCCAGGGTAGAATCAGTGCCTCAGGCATCCAGGCTCCAGATTGTCTTTCTTCCCCCAGGGAACATTTTCTGCCTTCCTTGGAATTTAGACCCTCCCAAATCTCCTCTCTTGCTCAGCTTCCTCATAGCTCAAAATTTAGGTTTGCCAGGCTTTCACTGCTGCCAGCGTAACTGTGTTTTTGATGCTTGCTGGAAAGATGTTGGAGACCATCTTGCTCTCTCATTTTTAGAACTCCTGTCCTCTGAAGCCGAGATTTTTGTTTGTTAATTGGCAATTACATATAAATGGACTCCTTATTCATCCCTGAAGTTTCCCTGGAATATAATAGCCTGTCTCTGACATGGTCTTTTTAAAAATGGAACAAAGCCATAAACTTTAAACATGCAATAATAAATAAATGCATACATATATACGTCAATAAATTATGAATATAAAGCTACTTTCTTCACATAACTACTTTATCTTCTATTTTTAAGGAATAGATATCTTTATTTTTTTTATTTTTTTATTATTTTTTATTTATTTCTAGGAGAGAGAGAGAGACAGCGTGAGCAGGGGAGGGTCAGAGAGAGAGGGAGTCACAGACTGAAACAGGCTCCAGGCTCCGAGCTGGCAGTCAGCACAGAGCCCGATGCGGGGCTCGAACCCACGAACCGCGAGATCATGACCCAAGCGAAAGTCGGACGCTTAACCGACTAAGCCACCCAGGCGCCCCAAGGAATAGATATCTTTAAAGATAAAAGAAAAATTAAACTAAAATATTTGTGACTTATTCATTTTTCCATTGACTCAGTGTATCAGGAACAAATTTTAACCTATAACAGGGTGCCTGGGCTGCTCAATTCTGGATTTCCACTCAAGTCATGAGCTTGCAGCTTTGTGGGTTCGAGCCCTGCTTGGGTGGGCTCCAAGAGATTTTTCTCTCTCTCCCTTTCTCTGCCCTTCCGCCACTTGGTGCTGTCCCTCTCAAAATAAATAAACTTAAAAATTTTTTAACTTATAATATACTTTCTAAAACGTCAGGTTTATTTTCATTTTTTTTCTGATTATAAAATTAAAACATATTCAGCTAATGAAGTTTTTGGAAATTACAAAAGTTTTTTAAAAAATCAAATTCCAAGGACACCTGGATGACTCCGTTGGGTTAAGCTTCCAACCTCAGCTCAGGTCATGATCTCACAGTTCATGGGTGTGAACCCTGCATCGAGCTTTGTGCTGACAGCTCAGAGCCTGAAGGCTGCTTCTGTCTCCCTCACTCTCTCTCAGAAATAAAAATAAACATTAAAAAAATAATAAAAATAAAATTTCATCCCCAATATATAATCACTATTAAAATTATCAAAACTCTGGAAGAGATCCTTCTGGCCTTCTTCAAGATGTAAAAATAAATGGTTTTGATTAGCTCATGCTATAGACTGTTTTGGATTCTGCGTTTGTTTTTTGTTTTGTTTTTTCATTTAATCATATGGGGATTCACGTGACTTTGTAGAACTAAATGATGGGTCCACTTCCATGTTTTATAGTGAGTGAATGCTATATCAATGATAGGATCTTCCACTGTGCACAAATAATGCCAAGGTTTTGATTCCAGTGTTTGTTTTTCAGCCGTAAGTTCTCCTCTTCACTTCCTCCCTAAGTGTAGCACAATTTAGATGGATGAGTTGAAACACTACTAGGCATCCCTCGGGTCTCCAAGGTAGCCTCCCCAGGATTCCTAGGGCTCTAACTCCTGCTAACAATGAGTGCTTCATCTGGGGGATCTCCTTGTCAGCTCACACACAACTGGTTCACTTCTATGCCATATCAGTGCACAACTCAGGAGTCGCTCCTTCTTCAGCGACCGACACAAAACCATTCAGGCAAGATCTTTGTCTATGAACTGATTAGAGATTTGGGGCAACGGCACAATGGGATACATTACAGAAATGTAAAGAACTCCAAATTTCATATCAGATATCCATGTCCTGCAGAGCTCTGTGGGGCCACCCCATCACTGGTAACAGTCACCAGGTATGTTGGCCCATGCAGCACCCTGGCCTCGCTCCATTTCACTGGCTTGCCTTTCCATCTTTGACCCCCTTCTCCTCTCCACAGCCCCACCACCCCAGATTGCCTTCCTGGCACTCCAGATTTGTCCCACTTGATTTTACTCTAGCTCCTTCCCAAAACACAGCTTTGGGGCCATCTTTGCCCATACCAAACTATCAAGATGCCCAACAGAACAAAAGGATTGTAAATTCAGTAAGATCCACAACAGGAAAACTCTCTCTTTACTGGGTAAGCATTATATTTGTGTTAATTGCAAATCAATACTTCTAGTCAGTGGATAAAATTCATTGTTCTTAAAATACACACACTTGGCCTTTCATTATACAAAACCAGTTATCTGGTGTGAAATACGAATTCAGTTTACTCAAAAGGAAAATATTTATGCATTTATGCCTGATATGAGCCTTTTCCATTCTGGCTGCAAATGAATGGAGGCAATATGGACTATGTATTACCATCAGTTACCTGTTTTGCCAGAATTATTCTAAGCTTAAGAACTGTTGAATAAGGGCATCTGGGTGTCTCACTTGGTTAAGCATCCAGCTCAGGTCATGATCTCAGGGGCCTGCAATTGAGCCTTGAGGTGGGCACCATGCTGGGCATGGAGTCTGCTCAACATTCTCTCTCTCTCCCTGCCTCTCCCACCCCTGCTCTTGATCTCTCTCTAAAAAAACCAAACCAAACCAAACTGTTGAATAGAACGTTTCCCATTAGTCTTCAAACTGCACTTAAATATTTGTCTACGTACCACTAATCACATGGGTCCTTTGAAGGCCATGATGTGAAATTTCAAGCTTTAGGCTAGTCATTGTTGTACTCTGCCTTGCTGTGTTGGATCCCTGTCACATCCTGTTATTTGTTACAGCTGCAATGTGTGTTTTTTTTTTTTTTGAAGTCTTCCCATTTTTTTGCATCATTTCCAGAATTCTCTTAAGGTTTGTATGTTCTCAGTTATTTGAAACAGTTTTTAATTGTCCCAGCAGTCTAATCCAAGGATTATCATGAGTCATATTTTCCTGGTGCTTAAAATAATAGCTCCTTTTCAGAGAAGAAGTCATGTGAACTATTTTAGAGCGCAACACTATTTTATATAGAAAAAGTAAACATGGGGAATAACGAGGGCACTTGTGATGAGCACAGGTGTTGTATCGAAGTGTTGCATCACCAGATTCTACACCTGAAACTATCACTGTACTGTGTGTTAACTAATTGGAATTTACATAAAAACTTAAAAAAAAAAAAAAAGGCAAACAGGTTTTCCTCCAAGACCCATGGGGAAACAAGAGCAATCAAGGTTCTACTCTGATAAATAAGCACCATATTTTTGTTCCTTGTTTAATTTCTCAATTAAGAAACAGAAATATCAAGTGTTGTTAGTAATAAATACAATAATATATTTATGCTTAATTATGTGTAGATGTATACTTTAACTCCATATTAAGGGGAATTAATGAGTGTGGAGAGAGAGGAAGAAAAAAGGAAAAATATTTATGTCACCACTTAAAATTCTTTTTGTCAAGAGGAGGAACATACATAAATTAAAAATTAAATTCTACCTGTATCACTCTGGGACACATCGTAAAGTAATTGCCATATAGTATCTCATTTAACTAATCAACCCCATTAGGTTGGGTCTTACCTTCCCATTTGACAGTGCAGGAAACTAAGGTTTAGAGAAGATAAACGATTTGCCCAAGATTCTATAGGTTTTCAGTAAGAAAGATGAAAATGATGACTCTTTGTTTTCAATGTGTTCCCCATCTCTCCCTATAAAACAAGACTAAGTGAGACTGCCATTTTCTTCACTTCCAAAGTCTCCTTGACCCAACAAATATAGTTGATATATAAAGCATTATATTAGGTCGTTAGCATAGAAGATATAAATCGTTCAGGCTATACCTCACAGACTTTACATTGGATTGACCTAGTAATTAAGAACTTTATTCTTTGCAAAGCTATTAAACCTATTGCCAACAAAGGGTTTTAAACTGGAATCTAGGATGTTGTCTGCCTTGTATGTTGTCTACTTTGACCTCTGGAACAATCTTCCATAAAGAGCTCTGCTCTACAACCACGCAGCATTGCATGGGCATAACACAAAATGGGAAGTAGTCAAAGTGCTGGTTTTAAGATCACCTTTTCTTTGATGACTCTGGCCTTGCCTTCTTGCTACAGAAAGTCAGTTACAGGCATCATCCTCAGGGCACCATGGATGGGCAGACACATTGTTCAACCCCAGGTCCCAGCTGATGGGATGTTAAGAGTTGCTTGCACCTTTCCCTGGATTGATCCTACTATGGGATTTTAAAATTTACTGAGCAAGAGAGTTAGTTTCAAAGTTAATGTTTTTTTCTTGTTTAATAGTTTTCGCAGTGTACAGACAGAATAAAAGACCTGGAGAAACAGTTTATAAATCCTGAAGGTGAGAACAGGACCCGCTTCATTACAGGGAAAGATATGACCCAAGAAGAAATGATCAAAAAATTAGATTTGGTAAGCATTCCTCTTACAAGTGTTCCTGTTAGGTCCTTGTTGATCAGTGTCACAGATATCGGTGGTACTATTTCCATCTTATGCAGACAGATGTATCCCTCACTATTCTAGCCACTAATAATTGTGTCTTTGCAATCCCATAACAAAACCTGAGCTTCTGTCTAATGCTTGCCAAAAAGAAGTAAAACCTGTGTGGTTTCAAGATGACCACTTTTGCCTCATAGCCCAAAGGAACAATTTTGGCATCTTTAGTGGATTGATTTGTCTTCCTGAAGGGAGCATATCAGAGGAATGACAACATGAAGCTAGATGGAGCTGAGAGCTGTCTCCTACCTTGGGAAGGAAGAAATCCCAGAGCTGCCTGGAGTGGAGTGGGACCAAGGGGAGTCTTGACTTAGCCTAGTGCTAAAGACTTTTCTAGAGCTATGTTGGCAACTATATAAAAACAATCTGTCTTCATTAAGGGGGAAAATTAGGGATCTAATTAAGAAAGATTTTTGGGTGCCTGGGTGGCTCAGTCAGTTAAGCAGCTGACTTTGGCTCAGGCCATCATCTCATGGTTCGTGAGCTCAAGCACTGCATCGGGCTCTGTGCTGACAGTTCAGAACCTGGAGCCTGCTTCTGATTCTGTGTCTCCTTCTCTCTCTGTGCCCCTCCCCAGCTTGTACTCTGTTTCTCTGTCTCTCAAAAATGAATATTAAAAAAATTTTTTTAAAAAAGAAGATTTTTGACTTACATGACCTTTTTTTTTACTTTTTATTGAAATTGTTTTCAACCATAGCTGGAACTACAGCTGGCCAAGAAGGAAGAGAAGTTATTGGAGAAGGACTTCATCTATGAACAGGTCTCCCGGCTCACAGACAGGCTCTTCAGCAAAACTCAGGCCTGCAAACAGGACACTCTGCTCTTAGCCAAGAAGGTCTGAGACCCTGCCTTCTGCCTCCTGCCCTTACTCCTTTATTACCTTTCATTTTGTACAGACTGCTTCATTTATCAAGAGCAGCAATGAAGAGATTAGGCCTTATGACTAGAGAAACATAAAGATGTAAAATTAAAAGGGTAAAGATCACTCTTAGAGAATTGTCCAAAATAGGTTTCAATCTTGTCCCCTGAATGAATTCATTTTATACTGGGAAAACTTAAGCTTCTCGATGACAGTTTACAAGTTTCTCATTACCGGCCACCTACCTTTATAATAATGTGCCAGGTTAAATCCCTTCTAGTTCCTTGTGATTAGAGGGCCTCACTTACCCAGCGATCTGCATGAAAACGGCCCTAATCCAGAACTCAGAGATGGACAGGGACCGTTAAAGAGAACAGCGGTTAGTCACACGACACCCATGCCTATTAGTCGTTGGGGTGGAGCCACTGCCAGGCCCCACTAGCGAGGAAAGACCAATAATGTGGAGCTTCCTAATTTCATGCAAGGTGTGACAGCAGAAACAAAGAGGAATGGACACATTGTCCACACCTAGTGCCAGGAGACAGGTAAGCAGAGAGTCTGTGGGCTCCTGAGGGCAGCGACTCTTCCTTTTCCTTCTTAATTTCCCCAATGGCCAGCATGTAATAAACTGGAGAGAAAAAAGTTATTGAATAAGTGAAGTCAGTCCCATTCTAGAAAGTTCTGGCACACTAAAGAAACAGAAAATCATCGTAAACCTCAAGCCTCCGTCACCATTTTTATTTGGCTTTTACACCCCTGCCCTCATGACTTCCACTAATAGCCTTCCACATCAGTCCAGTGGCTCATGGGCAATTCACAACTTTACCTCATCAAATAAGAAATGTTAAGACTTTTTCAGGCTCATGAACTTTGCCTGAATTAGCATGCCTGATGTTTCTTTAATGTTACCTTCCTTCCTTTTGCAAAATGAATTTCCCTTTCTTTAGGGCAAGTCTTCACTGAGGGCTGGCTTGTCATAACTGTTGGCAGTCTGTCGGGAAATCAGCTGTAATGCTAGAGAAATGAAAAATAGTGACAATTGCTACCAGAATCCAGCGGAGCAGAGTCCTAGCCTACTGATTTATCTCCCCTCACCTTTCCCCACCTTCAGTGCCATCTCATTGGCTTTTTTTCCTTTTTATTTAAAATTATTAAGATCTCCTTATGGTGGACAGAACTAGAAGGTAGAAAGGTTCAGATCCCAGATCTGTAATTTACCAATACTAGGGAGTGACCCTGAGAAAGATACGTAAATGATCTTAAAACTAAGTTTCCTGATCTGTGAGATGGGTGTGAAATCAGCTGAAATTGTTGCAAGCATTGGGTAGTAGAGAAGTGGCCTAGCTCCTTGCGGGAGCTCAATGAGAATGCATGTCTCAAATCTCACACCTTTCCCAGATAGTTTATGGCTTCTCTTGCAAGCTTCCCAAATGAACAGAAAATGGGAAATCCCAGACAAAGACTTAGAGCAAGCTGGAATAATACCATCCTTTTATGGAGGAGAAAAGGAGGTCGGCCACACACACAACATTCAGGTGTATCATAACTGCTTAATTAATGAAATTTAAGATAAAGACTCACCATTGAAGCTTTAAAAAGTAGTTGCTTTTATTCATTGTATGCTTCCTAGAAATTACTGTGGTATAGAACAGTTTTTTAAATTCCTTTAAAGAGACAAAATGTGTGTATAATAATCAGTCATTATATTTTCAATAAAAGGTAAATCACGAACACAAACAGTTCTCCAAGCAAACGTACAGCTAGACCAGTGTATGTTCTATTAGGAGAAGAAAGTATTTCAAGGACAGGTGTCATTTCTGGAAGCTCACATTCAGATCTCAGTGTACCCTTGTTCAAAGGACTGAAGGATCAAAATAGAATAGAATAGAATTTGCTAATTCCTTCATTCAACAGACATTCAGTTTTAATTTTGCTGGGTGCCTATGCTCCACTTAGTCCTGTCTTTTTATTCTTTGATGGCAACTAGCTGATGTGAAATGGTAAATATACCCATATTTACAATATACAATATACACAAACTATTTCATTTCAAATTATTGACCAGATTTCCCCCAGTTCAACTCATGCTTGCTTGTGACCTCATAATGATACATCCCAGAAATTATGATCACTAATGCAACCACATTGAGGTATGATATTTTCCAATAAAAATCATTTCGGAATGCATGGCCTCTGCTGATTATCCTGTATGAGTAAAGAGTAATTTTTAAATGTAGTTTTTTTTCTCCTAGATTTTTTTCACTGGATAAGTGACACATTAAAAGCATGGCAAAATTAGGCCAGAACTTAGACATCAAGAATACCCTTTCCTTTTTCCTTATTACCTCTTAAAAGTAAAGGGACTATTTTCCTCCATGCTATCTTGGAGGGAACTTCAGTAACTAGATGAACAGATCTGTTTCTTTTCCCTCCTGTCCTTATTGATCCAGGGCCAGGCTCCCTCCAGGTGCAGGGGTGAGTGTGCGTGCCTATGTGTGACAGAGGAGGGCCTTATTTACACCCAGGGAATTGGGCTCAATCTCTGAGATCTCCTCCAATTCTTGTTTTTTCTGAATTCCCACTTAAACTCTCCATCTTTCAGGCAAGACTGCCCCCCAGCATTCTAGACAGCCAGCAGCCTACCATTTTCTTAATGTATACATAGTCTAAGCCTTAGGCTCTCTCATTCTAGATGAACGGCTACCGGAGAAAGATCAAAGATGCTACAGAAAAAATGATGGCTCTTGTTGCTGAGCTGTCCATGAAACAAGCTCTGGCCATTGAACTTCAAAAGGAAGTCAAGGATAAGGAAGAGTTCATCTTCTCCTGCAATTCCAGGATAGAAAAGGGTCTGCCACTCAATAAAGACATTGAAAGAGAATGGTTGAAGGTCCTTCGAGATGAAGAAATGTATGCCTTGGCCATTGCTGAAAAATCTCGGGTAAGCTTTGTCTTCTATATTGCATTTGCCCAGTGTGGCAGGAAGGGCTGTTTTCAGGAATTTCAGTCTTCCCTAAATACGTGAAATATTTCCCACTGTAGCACATACCTAGTTCCGCCAATCAATAGAAAGTTTTGTTTTTTTAAGATATGATGTAGGCGATAAGTCAAAATAATATCCCAAGAGCCATAATATTCTCCAGAAAACACTCAAGCATCAAGTCCACATCCTGGGCTTGTGTGGCCGAACACCATGGAACCCCACTGGCAGGACAGTGGCCAGGCTGGCCCTGGTTTTATCCATAGGGCTTCATGTCCTTGAACCCCTGCTCAGACCACACCTTACTCTCCCACGTCTGGCCACTGGGGCCACCACAGCATATTGGGAAGGTTGCCACAGCCTTCTGCAGACTCTGCACTTGGTGTGTGTCACAGGCTTCAAGGCCTCAGCATTCTTCTCCAGCCAGTGACCTGAATCTAGGTCTATCAATGGACCTACACATCAGGTGCTGAGTTCTGCCTACTCCCACCATGACCTTCTAATATTCTTAAAATGGCTTTAGGGATCTCTTTCTAAGAAGACTACATCCTGTGCACCTCCTCTCAGGCTGTCAAGTAGACACTCCCCATCCCAAGAATACATGCCTTCCAAACACATACTAGGAATGCCTGAAAGTAGGGTCAGATTTGTAATTTCCACACTGCTTGGGACTCTATTTTTAAGGACATTCATATTTTACCTATGGTGTCTCTCCATTATTTAGAGTTCTTTTTTAATCCTATAAGAAATTTCTCTATTCTCCAGAAGCACAGGCAGAATCTTGAGGACCCTGAGGTTCAAAGCAAGCTGCTGACCACTTCTGTCCTCGGGTTCTACTTCACTGCTTATTTTCCCTTTTGTAACATTTGCTCACCAGTGACTTACTCCAGCCTTTTTCAAAACCATGGAAATAATTAATACATAATGAAAGATATTGAGCTGGAATACAGTGAGTTTAGGACCCACAAACCAGTTTATGATAAGCCTTAAACCCCAGGAACAGAGTGATGCTTGGGTAACATGGGTCATTCCAATGAGATGGGGTGTGTGTGTGTGTGTGTGTGTGTGTGCGCGCGCGCGCGTGCACTTAGTGACTCCACCCTCATACCCATCTGTCCTTTTGGGGAAATATCAGCCAACACAACCTAAGACTGCTCAGACCCAGCTGTGTCTGCTAGGCCCTGAGAATGAAGTGGCTTCACTGTAGTTTTCAGGAAACTAAAAAGAAAAAATCATTCTTTGCAGGAGTTCTCAGTGGCAGAAACTCGCCAGCTGCCCAACGGTGTTTACACAACTGCAGAGCCACGTCCAAATGCCTACATCCCAGAGGCAGAGGGCACTCTTCCCTTGCCAAAACCATATGGTGCTTTGGCTCCGTTTAAGCCCAGTGAACCCGGGGCTAATATGAGGCACATAAGGAAACCCGTTATAAAGCCAATTGAAATCTGAATATGTGAACCAATCCAGGCTTCTAAACGAGACACGTCAATCAGGCTTCTTCATATCCACAGCTGGAAAATATCAGCATAATAGTTCTAACTTACAAATAAGGTATCCACAACTTGTCAACAATGGAGAACAACATGGCTTCCTTTCACACTCAACTACTGTATTTTATATGAATTGTCCTACAGTTATGGCAAGGGATATATCTGTAGTGAGTGTTCATTTTTTTCTTTTTCACTGTATATTTTGACTATCTTTCAGATAGTCAGCATCTTTCCAGGTGCTATAAAAATGCAAGAAAAATAAATCAATTTTTCAGTGAAGTACAGAAATTGGCAGAGTGGTCTTTATTAAAGAAGAAAAAAATGGGATGCCAGGGTGCCTCAGTCGGTAAAGTGTCCAGCTTTCGGCTCAGGTCACAATCTCAGAGTCCATGGCTTCAAGCCCCACATCGGGCTCTGTGCTGACCGCTCAGAGCCTGGAGCCTGCTTCAGATTCTGTGTCTCCCTTGCTCTCCACCCCTCCCCCACCTGCACTCTGTTTCTCTTTCTCTCTTTCTCTCAAAAATAAACATTAAGAAAATTTAAAGAAGAAGAAAAACAAATACTATTCCATATATTCACTTGAAAGGGAAAGACAGAATGCTTGTTTGAAAAGGAAAATATCCCAAGTAACACAGGGGTATCATTCACTTTGTTAAATAGTTGCATTTGAAGTTAATGTTGGTAAATGTAAATCAAGTAAAAAGCAGTAAAGAGGCTTGTCCTTTTAAAAGTAATACTATGGTAATTCTTTTTTTAAAAGTTTTTAAAAAAATGTTTTATTTATTTTTGAGAGAGAGATAGAGACAGTGTGAGCATGGGAGGGTCAGAGAGAGAGTGGGACACAGAATCTGAAGCAGGCTCCAGGCTCTGAGCTGTCAGCACAGAGACCGATGCAGGGCTCGAACCCAGGAATCATGAGATCATGACGTGAGCTGATGTCGGACATTTAACCGACTGAGCCACCCAGGCGCCCCGGGAATTCTTTTTTACAAGTAAAGAATCCTTTTGCTACAAAAATTTATTTTATAAATCTAGATTTTTTTTACAATGTTATATACAAATAAACCTGTGATTATTTTAAGTTCCAACTCCAGATTTTTAAAAATTCCAGTGAAAACACTTACAGCTTTGCATGTGACAGAGTTGAAACTCCAACTTATTTCATTACTCTAATTTTATTGTATTTTGCCTATGTATATTTTCCTAATTCTGTTTATATACCTTCTCACATATGAAAATACACAAGTAAATCTGAAAACTGATTTTACTTCATTCATATGTTCAAGCTGTATTTCATATTGGTATCAGGTATGGATTTTGTGTCATAATTCTGGGAGTAAGAAATACCACCTTTTCCTCTCCTCTCCTCTCCCCTCCTCCTCTCTTTTCTCTTTTCCTTCCTTCCTTCTCTATCTCCCTCTCCCTCCCTCTCTCCTTCCTTTCTTTCTTATTTGGCTAAATCAAACAAAATCTTTTGCAAACCCACATCCTGCCAGACTTGAAGGAAATTTAATCTCATTCTTAGCCTTCAAGTCAGTCCTGAATCTAACTGCATTGTTTTGTAAAGTTATTAAGAAGTAAAGTGCGTATGATAAGTAACACTGTGTGGTTAATACAAAGAAATACTATATACTTAAACACAACTCCTGTGTTGTAGGAATTAGTAATCACACTAGGGATCCAAAAAATATACATGTAAGAACAACATAAGAATGGAAATGTAATTGGTAACACAAAGGGATGGATGTTTAAATATCACAGGTGTGTTACTGGTTCAGAGGGGGGAAGGGGTCACCGTGTGCTGGAATGGCCAGGCCAGGGGTCACAGTCAGATGGAACTTTTTATCTGGCCCTTCAACATATATAAAATTTTAGTAAGTGGGGAGGGAATTCCAGGTGGGGGAAATAGCGTAAGCAAGGCTTGTAAGTAAGAAGACAAAAGCTGTATTCAAGGCTCGGAGAACTGGCCTGGCTAGAACAGCATGTTCACGTTGGGGAATTGTGTAAGAGCCACAAGTAGTTTGGATCCTATCCTGTAACAAATGGCAAATCATTGAAAGGCGGTGAGCAGGAGCAGTTTCAATGTAAGTCAGATGAATCAGACTTTAGGAAGATACCACAACAACACTGGTGTGAAAAAGAAAAGGGTAGGGAGTGAAAACCAATGACCTTCTCAAGAGAAAAAACGTCTAACATGCTGACAGGGCTCCCAGATTTGGAGCCTCTGTGATAATTAAATATTTGACCAAAAAGGGAAATTCTGTAGCAGAGGACAGTATTTGGAACACAACTATGATTTCAGAAAAGAAGTTGAATTATGACACCAGCTAGTGATAATTATAATCATTAAAATTTCACAAGAAACATGGTGAAGAGAAAAAAACAAAGGGCACAGGCTGCAAGCAACTATCATTATAGATCAGAACATAGTCACTGTAAAAGATGGGGGAAAAATCAGAAAAATAGGAGAACTAGTTAGGTGTCGTGGGGACCTCTGAGGGAACATGCTCATGGACTCATGATTCCTGGCTGGGATAAAAAGGCTATGTTCAGAAAATGAGAGAGGCCAAAACCCTCAGTGTCTCTTATTTTAATGGCAAGATATTACTAAATCAAACTTTTATAAATACAAAAAACTTTGACATTAAATACAGTTCCATCTGAACCATTACAAAAACAAATCCTACTCTAAATCCTGTATGTACATACTGCCTTATGTTACAAATTATTCTATTCTCGAAATAGCGGATTTGACCTGGTCCAAATCCAGTTATTTAAAAAGTATCCTCTTTCCAAATACAGTTCTTATATAACATTTAAATTTTCCGCTGCTCCTATGTTATTTTCAAGGATACTTCTAGTTTCTGTTTTTCTACCCAATGTTTGCTACATTTTTTAAAGCATATTTTATTTCAGAGCACAACAGAAACTAGCTTTTGGTCTAGGAAGTCACTTGGAAGGTAAGCCAGTAGGGAAGAGCATCAGCGATGACAATGTGTGCCTCCCGGGACTGTCAGTCATGCTCCCACATGTGACCACTTGTCTGCTGTTCAAACCTGGGATGAGGAACAGCAGTTTGGTTCTGTCTGAACAAGTTCCAGACTGAAAGTCAGACGGCTCGATGGTGTATTCTGATTTTGGTTACCAATTTTAAGTGTTGGATTTTAAATATTGGTAAGGGATTCTTGACAGAGATCAAGCTAATGAGCAAGATTAAAATATTGAAGGTGTGTATTTTATTTAATATTGGATTAAAATATTGGAGGCATTTTCTCTTTTATAAACCTAAAAGCATCATGGTGTGTTTCAGAGCTGCTTCCTCTACAAATTTTGCATCCACATTGTCATGTCCTTCAAAAGCATACAGAGCTGGAAAAAAAAAAAAGAGAAAGAGAGAGAAAAGAGTTACTACGAAACCATGGAAGTTATATAACATTGTGCCCGCAGCTCATTGGAATTGTAATTACTTCATATTTTGGTAAAACACATTATTCTGAAAATGTGTGGTTAAAATTTATCAAACCTCAGCCCCAAGAAAGGTCATTTGCAGCAACCAAATGGGTTTTGAATCTCCTAAATCCTTTTAAAACCTCAAACGTGAGTATTCCTTTGGAAATTTACTCTAAGAACTATATTGTACACATTACTAACTGAGACCAACTGCAGTAAGGACTACTTATAAGTAAGGGGTATTCTGGAAAGAAAAGGTTACACAGAAATGAATAGGGACTGTGTGTGTCAAGAGAAAAACAGGAAAACACTGAGAGTGAAGGAGTGAAATTACCTTGATTGGAGGATTCTATATCTGTCAGTATTTCAATAAAGTAGTTCAGAGGCAGAAAATCCACACTGAATGATGACTTGTCAATCATAGAACTGGGGGGCTAAAAGGGAAACCACGTCTGGTATCAGCTGAATCTCCCCAAAGAGCACAAACTCACAAAAAGGGCGAAGAATGACAATTGCTGCCTGTATGGATACGCTGCAGTGGGCTGTTAGTGGGGCTGTGCTTTCTCATGGACTCACCTTTTTCTTATAGTTCTGCAGCAGTCTCTTCACGTGGTTCCGGGAAATAATGTTAGAACTCATAGGATGATCCCAAAGTCGACAGATCTTCTGACCAATAAGCTTTTATGCAAATTGAAAAATACGTAGAAGGGGATTTATAGGGCAGTGAAAACATTCTGTTTGATACTATAATGATAGACCCAGGGCATCATACATTTGTCCAAACTCATAGAGTGAACAACACTAAGAGTGAACCCTAATGTTAACTATGGACTTGGGGTGATTGTGGTGTGTCAGTGTAGGATCATCAGGTGTAACAAATGGACCCCTCTGGTGGGGGATGTTGATAATTAGGAAGGCTATGTGCATGTAAGAGCAGGAGGCATACAAGGGATCTCTGTACCTTTCACTCATTTTTCCTGTGGACCTAAAACTACTCAAAAAAATTAAGTCAATAATAACAATAAAGGAATGGAAAAAACAGAGAGGAGAATACAGCTTACACTGCATTAAGTAAATGTACCCTGTATCTATTTATAATTTAAAAAGGATTATTCAGAAGTAACTAGTCTAGGGAGCCTGGGTGGCTTAGTTGGTTAAGCATCCAAATTCGGCTCAGGTCTGATCTCACAGTTCATGGGTTTGAGTCCCATGTCAAGCTCTGTGCTGACAGCTTAGAGCCTGGAGTCTGCTTTGGATTCTGTGTCTCCCTCTCTCTCCTCCCCTCCTCTCCTCCTGCTATCTGTCTCTCAAAAATAAATAAACATTTAAAAATTTGAAAAAAAAAATTTTAAGTAACTAGTCTAAAAGAGAGGCCCTTTATGATTAATGGCCCTTGAAGAAAGGCCATTTCCTGTGAGGTGTGCTTCCGAATTCTGAACAAATACTCCCTTAAATGCAACCCTCAGGAAAGTAGCTTCTACACTGATGTTGCCAAATTCTGTTTCTGAGATGGAGTTCATCTGGTACTCTTCAAAATCGGGTACCTGCAACTCTAAGTGATATCTTGATAGGAAATAAAAGTTTGTAGCCATGTTCTCTACCAATGTCTTGCTCAGAAAAATTTAATTCCCTAAGAGTTTGAGCTAAGACAAAATTTTTAAAAAAAATCAAATTTAGAGACCGAACTAAATGTTCAGAGACTTTCCCCAGAGAGATCTAGCCATGGAAAGTATGCTTTGTTTTCTACCCTTGCCTTTGCTTCAGTAAGATGTGAGGAGGAAAGGGTATTACAAAGGAAGATGATTAGGTCTAGAAAGGCAACGGACATCCCTTTGTGGGAGGATCGTGCCAGAGATGGGAGTGTTCAAGGTATGTAAACAGAGCGGAGAGCGGGCCAAGGCTCTCGGGGTCAGGAAGGTTCTGGAGTCCAGGGCTCTGAAGACCTTGCTGTGGAATTTCATATTTTCTTAGTATTTCTGACTCAGAGAGCTAATATCCCCCATAAAAGTAAAGAGTGTCTGAAAAACCCTTTCTCTCATGTTTCTCGTTCTTCCTTCAACCTGGGAATGTTTTCCTGCGGTAGAGGAAATGACAGTGAGAGGAAATGCAGTTCCAGAACCCCTGACCTCACCTGAATTTAAATTTCTTATCAGTTTAAATGCCAAAAGCACATGTTTCCCCTGTCCCTCCCCTCAGACTCATAGATGTAAATATTAGTGTGGTTTCCTAAGAGCGAAAAATGGCTCAGTGCTTCAGGCAGGCTGTGCCAGGCAGTACAAAGCCAGAGGAACGAGCCCTTTGTGGGCGCAGCGGGGAACGGCTGACGGGGGTGGGGGTAGATGGGATTTCTTGGAAAGGACTGAAAAGTGAAACAATTCAGTTGACTTCAGCCCAAAACAAGTAAATGCTCTTTTTACAAGAAGAGACTGAAGGACATTCATACCAAGGCTTATGGAGAGAATAAAATATAATTCAGGATTACCGGGGGAAGCCGCACAATGATGCTGAATTTTAGTCTTTCATTTTTCTCTGTATTGTCCAGATCTACAAGAAAGGTAGATTGGCAAATAAAACAAACCTCCACTTTAATATCTGAGCAAGCTAAATACTAGTTTAATGGTTTATTCTGACAACACACATCCCAACCTTGTGTTCTCACGGTGTCTAATAGTACCTTGAACATTTCTGTTTGTGTCTCTGAATAAAAGGGCTTTGTTTTTATTGACGCTGTTTCTCTATGGCACAAAACCTGGTTTTGTAACAGGCTGCCAGCCACAAAACCATTTTACTAACCTAAAACAGAAGGCACCTTGAGGAATGGCAAACACTTTAGCACACATTAACAAAACTCATCTATAAAATACCACAATGAATAATTTCAGCAAGTGATCATCCAGAGGCTGTCAAGTTCCAATTCACGTTAAGTGCTCCATCTCTCAACTTTTCTTGCGTTTCAAGGCTAAGTCTGAGACGACAGAGTTAATCAGCTGAAAGTAAGCCATTTCATGACATTTTCTCCAGAAACAAGCCTTCAGAGTCCCCTATCCTCAAGTGCCCTCATGTACAGAGAAGGAATGTAATAGCTGTGAGTGGATCGGGAAGCCCTTTGGGGCCTCTTGCAGGTCAAAGGCACTTTAAACTACCCCAAGGGCTGGCTACAGGAAATGAACAGGGCAAAATGCATATTATGTGGCATCCACTGCAAATGGCCAACGAGGATCCCCTTGTTCCGTTACTAAGAATTTCAAGACTTAATGCAGAGCATTCAGCAGGGCACGGGGCCCTCCTGAGCACAGCGGGGCCCCGTGTGACCCCCACAGGCTCACACCCGCAAAACCAGCTTAACGGCGCATGGCCCAGAGCTGGCCCTCTGGCAAACTCAGAGCCTCATACCTTTCATGAGCCTTGTGACAGCTGTTTCGGTGAGAAGCAACACTCCGCTGTCAATGTAATGCAGCAGGTTGTGCAAAGGGAGACAGTGGACGCCCAGGATCGTGTGCAGAGTGTGAAAACCTAGTAGAGAGATCAGGAGGGTAAACACGGCTGGCCAGCCTTCCAGAGGGAAGGAATTCGGTGATGTGGATAAAGCACTTAGCTCGATGCCTTGGCACCAAGAGTCAAATAAATGCTGCTAGAAGACAAGGTCCAAGTTTCCTTCTTTGTGTTATCACGACCAAGTAGCGCGCTAGGTACATAGTAAGCTCCCAACAAGAATGTACTTCCTTTGCCTTTCGTCCCTTCCTAGACAAAGAGACAAAATGCAAGGCCTGCCCAATGAAAATTAGTTTTACAGTTTAATAGGTTGGTGATTCTATAGCAAGATGGCAAAAGAGAACAATTAACAGAAGAGCTTTAAATCCCATATGGCCAGGCTAAAAGGCTGATCGATGGGGACCACTTTGCTGAAGAGGAAACATTTTGGACTAGAAGGGGACAGTCTATAAGCCTGAACTCTGGGTATGCCCTAAAGAAAGGCTTTTGGGGTCTACTTGAAGTAAATTATGAAAAAGAAAAAAGTAAATAATATGAGCAGATAGCAGGTCTATAGGAATTCAATAGACAGGAAGGCCCACCCTCATGCCTAAGTCTTGTGGGGAGGTTCAATTCTTCACTCACAAACCTAGAGCTCTAAGTACACTGTTAATAATACACAATAAAAACAGGAGTGCCTGGTGGCTCAGTCGATGAAGCATCTGACTCTTGGTTTTAGCTCAGGTCATGATCTCATGGCTTGTGAGTTTGAGCCCCGCATCGGGCTTTACGCTGACAGCACTGAGCCTGCTCAAGATCCTCTCTCTCCCTATGTCTCTGCCCCTCTCCCATTCACACTGTCTCTGTCTCTCTCAAAATAAATAAATAAACTTATTGAAAATAATAATAACAATAAAAACAACATCCATGAGAAAAGATATCACTCCAGCAGATAATCAGAAAAGCCCTCTTGAAAAAGACAGCACAGGAGGGGACCTATGAAGGGTAAATGCAATTCCTCTGTGTAGAAGTGAGGCCAGAGAACATACAGAAGAGTGGAGACAGTAAAAAAAAAAAAAAAAAAAAAAGCCAGGTTTGTCACGAGCAGACCAACGCTGGAATCCTGCTGTGTTGCCTACTGACCATAGGTAATTAAGCCCCTATGAGCTTGTTTCTTCATCCCTAAAATGGAGCCACTAGTACCCTTCCCATTGGGTGGCTTTGAGAACGAGAGCAAAGTCTATGAAGAGTAGGGACGCAGTAGAACGACAGTGACTGGTAACACGTACATACTGAAGCCGTCAGTCTAGGCACTGACCAACTTGATACTCATACAACACTATTAGGTGGGAACTACCTGATTCCCATTTTATAAATGGGGAAACCAAGATTCAGCTAAGAATGAAGTAAGATCCTTGTTGCCCAGGATCATACAGTAAGTGGCAGAGCTCAATTTGAAGCTAGGCTATGGGATTTTAACCCATAACATTACCCTGGACTAGTAACTGGCTGCTGGGTTAATGGGACAATATGAACAAAGGCCCAAAGGTGAGAAAGTATGAGGCATGTTCAGAAAGTATTAAATGACCCAGCTGAGTTGCCATCAGGTGTACGTGAGGAACGGTAGGAGGTAAGGCTGGAATGGTTATTTAACAAATCCCTTCCAGATACCACGCAAGGACCTGGGTGCACAATAATGAGCAAAACAGACAACACTGCTGCTCCCATCCACCTTCCAGTCTGATGGGAAGACAATCGGATAATCACAAAATATACATTTTAAAAAATGTGACCAGTTCCATGAAGGAAAAGTGCAGGGTGCTCTGAGGACTCATGGCAGGGACTGAATGCGGAATGGTGGCAAGGAAGGAATGTCTTATTTAGGAGACTTTGGGGAGGTACACAGAAAGTTTCTGAGCAAGATGGGAAAAGGATGTCAGTGTCCCTTTTGGAATATTAAAATGGCAACAGGCAAAGAATGGATTGGAGTACCAACACTTTGCTACAAGAGGTAGAGACGTAGGGGAGGCCACTGCCTGACCCTGCACCAGAGGTGATGAGAGCGTTGACCCTGAAAGAGGAAGGAAGGGATTGGGGGAGACCCAAGGCAACAGGTACAGAATTGGAAACTGATGGGGTGTGGATAGGAAATAACAAAGGATTACAGTCTAACCCTAGGAATTTACATGACAAAGAAATGATGCCCAAAGAGCAGGAATTGAATTCAGAGCAGTCATGCAGTTTTCTGTCTCTGAGCATATGAGTCATGAGCAGGGAGGAACTGAGTCCAAAGTCCTGGCCACATCAAGGGTCAGATAAAGTGTGGACTCTGCCCACAAGCAGATGTTAATGGGCTGACAGTGGGATGAGTCCACTGGCTTCTCTGAATCCAAAAAAAAAAGTGATTTTACTAACTAATCAACAACATGAGATTTTTCAAACGGATTTGGATGTTTTTCCTAAGATTAAAAAATGTGAAATTATTTCTGAGGAAAAGTTTATATAAGGTTCCTATAAATTTCCTGGATTCAAAATTCCTTCTCCAGCCCTGTGTCCATGTCCTGAAAACCCCTGATGATGCTTCGTCCTCTATCCCTAGGGCATATCCCACATCCAACAATCCTTGCCTGGCTGCCTCCTTGCGTCAGCTCCAAGCAACACAGCTAATTGGCTCCAAGTAGGCAGGCATCAGTTCTGAGGCAGAGCTTTTCCAGCCAGCTTTCCCCCACCCCCCTCCCCTGCCCTCACCCTCCAGCACTCCTGGCCTAGCCAGCGAGGGGAACCCCAGCTCCATTCAAACTGCAAATGCTCCAGCTTTGGTTAAACTATGACTTCCTTTTGGGGGTCCTCGTTCCCTTTTTTCTTTAACCAAATGGGTTACAAGTTTCTGACTCTTGGAACTCGACAGATCTCACTAATCCAGCAGGCTTGGAAAGCAAGCACACGAACACAAGGACATGGAAAAACACCCAGTGTTTACACACATGTGCACACCCACGTGACTCAGCCTCACTTCACCTCTATTTCCACATCACATGAGGAAAAGAAAGATTTAAGAGGAGAGAGGGACATTGTCTTACTTGACCCATGGACACAAACCATTAAGTCTACTCCTAATAATTCTTGATCACTATGGGTAACACTTTTCCAACAAGTTCCCCACCCTTACACATCCCTGTGGAGGAATGTGATATTCCATAGAAAGTAAAGTGTCCCAAGAATAATGTCCCCATAAGTAACTTTCATTTATTTACAAAAGGGGCTTGAACATGCATGGTGAACAAATTTAAAACTGTCAATCATTCCTCTAACAAGACTTTTGTGTTAGTGACAAATAATTAAGAGCTGAAGCCAGAGAGCTATATATAGTTTTCAAGAAATCCCTTCAGTCTTTCTAGAGGGCACCTTGCAATTCATATTCCATTGGGATCATTTAAAGCCAATCATTCTCCTGATGAATGGTCACTTTCAGATTCCTACAAAATCAAAAGAAACTTTTTTTACCTCCACTACAATCAGCTCTTATAAGATAAGATGTATGGATAGAGAAAGGATGAAGGATTCCAAACTGAATCAGATATCTCACAAATGCTGACAAGTCAAAACTGTGCTGTGGGGATTCCTGGGCCCATAAATAGTCAATGTTTCCACATCAACTAATTCAAATGGAACATAAAATTCAAGAGATGGCACAGAGTAGTAGCTGAAAGCACAGATTGTGGAGCCAGACTGCCTGGATTTGAATACTGGCTCTGTGGCTTAATAGCTGTGTGACTTTTGGGCAAGTTACTTAATGTTTCTGTGCTTCAATTTCACCATCAATAAAAGGGTAAGAATATTAAGTGGAACCGTATGAAAGAGCCATTTTTGTTGGTCAAAAAACTGGTTGGATACTGACAAGTTAATGTGGTTCCATTTAAGTGCCTACCATTTAGGACTGTTATGAAAATTAAATGTGCTTATTTATGTAAAGTACTTAGAACACTAACTGGCATAAAATGGGCACCATATTCATACTGGTTTAATTTTTTAAATTTGTTTTTGAGAGAGAGAGAGACAGAGTGTGAGCAGGAGAGGAGCAGAGTCAGAGAGGAAGACACAAAATCTGAAGCAGGCTCCAGACTATGAGCTGTTGGCACAGAGCTGAGTGTGGGGCTGGAACCCACGGACTGCGAGATCATGACCTGAGCCGAAGTTGGACACTTAACTGACTGAGCCACCCAGGCACCCCATCCTGATTTAAAAGGAATGAGTAAAAGAATGAATTACTGATAGATGATTGGATAGATGTATATGAATAAATAAACAAAACTGGCTGATAAACATTATGTAGTGATAGTTATCAAAATGCTTAACACTAGTCAGAACTTAGATGTAATGAATGCAAGGCTGATAGAAGCTTGTTTGTTTCTTATAAAGGATACAGATTTATATGCACATGTTCCCAACTGGACTTTTGTTAATTTTTGTAACTGCTCTAATTTCTAGCACAGTATGTGGAATGGAATTTTTAAAAAATCAACAAATTGTTTATTTAATGAACAAATGACCAATTAAATGAATGACTGCATACACACATGCCAAGGTTGTTTTCAGGCCTGACTGGTCCTGTTTCAGAGTCCCAAGGGCAATTTTTAGCTTCCAAGCACATAAGAATCAGCTCAAGTTCTGACAGCCAGCCAGACCCACTTCCTTCTGAGTGTTAACTTTCTTAATCAGATAAACTAAGCCTAGAGGCATCAGCAAAAGATATCTATCAATCAGTGTCACTGGTTCAAATATGTTAACAAGCTGCATGAGGACCAGCCTAGGCTCCCTAAAGTTAGTGAGAAGCCACAGCACAGTTTAATTATTGGAGAGATATGGTCTACAAGACCACAATGTCAGGCCCATCTCTCACAGTGACGCCAGACACCCAATTTCTCAGACACAGATGATCACACCCTTAAATTCATAATGAGCCAAGGCTGGGGACCACACGAAGATGAAAAAAAAAAAAATTCTTACAACAAAGGACAAAAGAGCCAAGACTTACCAGGAGGCAGTGGTAAAAACAAACTCCTGGTAGCTTCCAGAATCCTGGTCATGATGTAAAACACTGTAAATTCAGCTGCACTGGCCCGCCCACTGCTGGGAAAAACAACAGAACCATGGTCAGCCAATGGGTTCATCTCTAAAACCCCATTTGTAGGGGCACCTGGGTGGCTCAGTCAGTTAAGCCTCTGATTCCTGATTTAAGCGGAGATCATGATCTCATGGAGTGTGAAATGGAGGCCCAAGTTGGGCTCTGTGCTGACAGTGTGGAGCCTGCTTCGGGTTCTCTCCTTCCTTCTCTCTCTGCTCCTTCTCCTCTCATGTTCTCTCTCTCTCTCTCAAAATAAACATTTTAAAAAACCCTGTTTTTCTTTCTTTTTTTTTTTTTAAATGTTTTATTTATTTCTAGGAGAGAGAGAGAGAGACAGCGTGAGCAGGGGAGGGTCAGAGAGAGAGGGAGTCACAGACTGAAACAGGCTCCAGGCTCTGAGCTGGCAGTCAGCACAGAGCCTGACGCGGGGCTCGAACCCACAAACCGTGAGATCATGACCTAAGCGAAAGTCGGACGCTTAACCGACTAAGCCACCCAGGCGCCCCAAAAAAACCCTGTTTTTCTAAGCAGTGGCTCTGAATACCGAATAGAGATGGAATTCATGCTAATCGTGAAAGGCTAGGCTCTGCTGAAAGCCTCATACATATGATGGTGACCATCTGTCTAATGCCTAGAATCTAACCAGACAGAAGACACATAAATAACAAATTGTATTAATTGAAATTCTCCCTCCTAGCAGTCCTGAGTTCACACGTCCCTCCCTCCTCATCAACCGCATGCCAGGGAATGAGGATGAGGAAGTAACAGGGCCATTCCTTGAATACTGAGTATAGAACTAAGATAGACAGTGTCAGGGCTGGTGACAACTGCTGTCAATTGTTAACATCCAAAAAAGCTTCGTCCAAACAGGCAGCAATGAGGGTTGTTTTAGCTCTTTGTACACCTTGATAAAAGAGAGCGAAAAATACTTGCGTACAAGCGGAGAACGCAGGGGTGAAGATTATGTTTCCTCCAACTGGTTTCCAGTATTTGGCAGATGAGATCCAGCTGGAGGATAAAGACAGCCTTTTAGCCTTTGCCCGTACCCTCTCCTCCCTCAGGGGTCCCTACAGCTAGCTCTCCACAGGCCTGATGGGCACGTTCAGGACAGCTGGCATGTAGCCTGTGCCCGGACACAGAACCAGGCTTTCTGCAGTCAGTTCTGAGGCCCTGGAATCCAAAATGGAAAGACTGAAAATGTGCACCAGCGTCTAACAGAGACCCTTCTGTCTATGCAGGCAGTGGCCCAGCTGAGCTTCCCCAGCCTGGTTAACAGGCCCTCAATCGTAGGCCGTCTGCCATCAGTGAAGGTCAAGTCCAAGTGGATTTGCTCTAGGCCTGTTACATGACAAAGGTCAGCAGCTGACAGTGAAAAGAAAGGAGACGCAGAAGAGAATGGAGGTCTTGAACATTGACTCCGTAGAGTAAGACTGCTTTCAAGTCCAGGTCATCCATTTGGCCAATTTGTCAGCAACAGAGCAGTCTCCATGGGGCTGTAGCCAGCCCCGAATCCATGCACAGCTAGTGTAGGCTTAAGGATGGGGGGCAAATCAGAAAGGATCTCCATACAGACACAGGCAAAAATAGTTTATTCTCAGTGACAGAGATTCTCAGGTTCTCTTTGGCTGAAATCAAGTAAGATAACTCATAAGCAATATAGTCTGGTTCTGCAGCAATGTCCTCCATTTGTTTTAGAAAGCCTGGTCAGCCACTCTCCTAAGAGGACTGGGAGACAAGGCTGCTTGCTTCTGGGCAGGAGCAGGTGGATTTGGCCTCAGTCACTGACTGCCAAGTCAGAAAGTCATGGGTACTGAGTTTTCTGAGGCTGCAGCCCTACCACTTCTGGTCCTATTGGATCTAGAGGTTGTTAACACAAACTGCTGTTAAAAGGTTTATGTGATTGGGGTGCCTGGATGGCTCAGTCGGTTAAGCGTCTGACTTCGGCTCAGGTCATGATCTCACAGTTGTGGGTTCGAGCCCCGCGTCGGGCTCTGTGCTGACAGCTAGCTCAGAGCCCAGAGCCTGTTTCGGATTCTGTGTCTCCCTCTCTCTCTGACCCTCCCTGTTCATGCTATGTCTCTCTCTCTCCCTCTCTCAGAAATAAATAAAACATTTAAAAAAAAAAAGGGTTTATGTGATTAACTGCAAGGAAGCATGATGCTGGAACAAAAGCCTTTAACACTTTGGAAGGTGAAACTTAAAGTCAACAGAAAGAAAGATGACAGACGGATATGTTAAATAGTTGTGTTATTAAAGGACAAAGAAAGCAAGTTAGTATAAGCATGGGAATATCAAGAACACATTCATAAATTGAGCTTCTTAGTATAGTTTTACGACAAATATTATTGTTTAAAAAAGCTTCAATGCCAGGGCACCAGAGCAGCTCAGTTGGTTAAGTGTCTGACTCTTGATTTCAGCTCAGGTCATGATCTCCCGGTTTGTGAGTGCAAGCCCTGCATGGGGCTTTGCATTCAAAGTGTGGCGCCTGCTTGGGATTCTCTTTCTCTCTCTCCCTCTCTGCTCCTCCCCTGCTTGTGCTCTCCCTCTCTTTCAAAATAAACAAACAAACTTTGGGGGGAAAAAAAGAATAAAGTTTCAATGCCCTGCTTGTAAATATCAATATATGAGGATACCAACCTCTTCTAATGTATTAAAAACTGTGAAATTCAAGGATATTATTTAAAAACAGACAGTAATGAGTACAATAAAGGCATAAAACTTTAAAATTAAATAAGAAATTCAATCAGGACTGTATCTAATACATATGTAAACATATATGTTCACACACTGGTTATTTGCATACTGGTCTTACCCAAACTTGGAGAAATGAAGTGTTCTTTCTCTTTATGTGAATTTAAGTACTTCAAGAAACTGGTTTACTACATTAGCTCTAGGTTGTTAGTAGGGTCATGCCTCAACTCCATACATTTTCTGAGACTCAAGACTGCCTCAAAATTCAAACTAATCATATAATTTCTATTTACACATGGACTGGTGTTATTAATTTGGATCACACAATCTCAGTGAGTGACTACTGGCTACTGGATAGATGAGCTCCCAATTCTACCAGTAGACTCTAATGTGGGAGTATTTATACAACTGAGCTAGAATCTGGCTTAACTGGGCTGTTTGGTGCTCATTAAGAATTTAAGTTCAAGTTCTCTCATGTCTTCATAAACCTCCATGTACAGAAATCATTATCTATGGTTTAATAAGGAGCTAGAAGATGCCAAGATGACATGAGAACATTTGGCAACCATGCCAAGTTCATTACCATTCTATGCTTCCATGAACATAAAAATCACCCTTTGAAGGGACTATAATAAACTACTTTCCTAACATTGCTTTTTTTTATTCTTTTTTCCCTTTCTTCAATCTCTAGCACAAAATATGCTGGTTTGAGGACAGGAAATCTGCAAAAACCTCATCTGAAAAACTGAACCATATACCAGGAGCTACATACTGGGGCGGGGGCGGGGGGGCATGGTTGGGGCAGCAGAATAGGGAAGAAAAAAGCAAAACCAACCAGTTTTGAAACGTAGTCCAGAACCATCTGTTCAATTTTCTTCTTTTCTACACCCTGTAGGTGTCTCAGAAGATGGTCTTTTAGCTCAGACACCATCTGAAAACAGGATACAGATTAGATAAGTCACAACCTGCCCACTCACACCTGCTGCTGGTTTAAACTAGATACATTTATTAACACTCTTTACCAGTATGAAAAATAATGAGTCTGAAGATCCCACCAACAGAAATGTACAACCCACAGTGTTACTTCAATGGACATAAATCAAGGGCACCAACGTTCTCTTCAAGAGGAACGGCTGATGATTCCCCCAGAGCTCAGTGAGCAGCCAAGAATCAGATTCCCAGCCTTAACAAGAATTCTCCAAGGAAACAGGGCAAAGCCATTAACTTAGAAGTCAAAGGCTTTGGGATGTACCAGATGGTTGAAGTCTACTGCTCCCAGCCCTGGAGAACTAACAGGAACTACTCTAACCATAGAGCAACTGGGGGTTTGAGGAGGGGAAGCATGGTCTGGGGAAGGACAGAGGTAGGAGTAAAAAGGAAATGTATCAGGTACCTCCCTCTACCGTGGTTATAGACACTGGATGAAGCCCCTATATGGAAAAGTAATGATATTGATTCTATTGCCTCCAAACAGGCTTGCATACCTTCTCTGTTCTGATCATTCCTGGAACTCACCAATCAGTGTGGGATCCTAGCCCTCTCCACCTTTTGCTTTTCTGCCTCCTCCCTTTCTTTCCCCCCTCCCTTCTGCCTATGCCCTACTCTGCTAGAGGCCCTCCTGGCTAGAGAGATCTTTGCATGAATAAACACCATGGGCATCGTACAATTGACATCATATGTGCACATATCTTCTATTTTATCAGTTTTACATATATAGCACCCTAAGCAAAACTTAGCTCGTGGCATTCTGGGCCATGTGTTCATCAATTAGGCTTAAATATTTAAAAAAAAAAAAAAAGTTTAATGTTCTATTTTTGAGAGATAAACAGAACATGAGCAGGGGAGAGACAGAGAGAGAGGGAGACACAAAATCTGATGCAGGCTCCAGGCTCCAAGCTGTCAGCACAGAGCCTGATGCGGGGCTTGAACTCATGAACTGTTGAGATCACGACCTAAGTGAAGCTGGATGCTTAACCAGCTGAGCCACCCAGGCACCCCTAGGCTTAACTTTTTTTGATTTATGGCTACTGCATGCTTTTTTGTGCTTTTCAATTTTTCTATAATAACCATAAAGATGAAAATTTAAATCACCCATAATCCTATCATTTATGTTAACATTTTGAACTTTTTACTTTCCTTTTCTCCAGTGTGCGCACTCATTCTGATGTTTTCTAATTTGCTTTTTATCATATAATAGTTTATGTCATTAAGTATTCTTAACCACACTGGTTGTGATGGCTGCACAGTATTCAATTTTAGGAGAGTACTAGAATTATCTACTCCCTTCTGACACATTATGAGATGCTTCTTATGCAATTGTTAATGGTACTAAAAAAATCCTCATACAATATTTTTTGCCATATCCCCAATTATTTTCTCAGGCTAAATTCCTAGAAATGGAATTTGTTGGATCATGTACTTAAGGTCTGTACAGACACTGCCAAAATGCCTTCCACTGTGGTTATACTAATTTGCAGCCATGTTGCATGTGAATGCTCCATTTCCCAGAGGCTGAACTCTGCTAGAGTGATTTTTAAATTTTTGACAATTTGATAGGGACACACAACACACACACACACACACACACACACACTGTTATATGTTAGATCCCCTAACCTATCTGACATTTTTGTTGGTTTATGCTACAAAGGTAGTGGTATTTGGGATAGAAGGGCTCCAACTGTCTTTTCGAAACAGCCAGCCATTGATGGAAAATTCTTTCTTTCCACGGTGATTTTTAAATGCTTCATTTATCATACACTAAAGATTCAAATTAAAACTAGAGTCTCCTGATGGTCTATTTTGTACAAGCACCACATTGCTTCAATTATCGTAGATCAACAACAGACTTAGCTCTCTGGTGATGCTAGTTCCCGTCCTCTTTGTCAAGTGAGTCACTTGGTCAACTGTCAGAGAAATTTCATTGGCTTTTTAGTTTTAATTTTATTAAATCTAGATGCTAAGGATTTGGAAATGGAATAATGTTTTTCATTTACTTTTCTAACTGGTTAATCCTAATAAAAAAGAAAATAAATTTAGAATCACCAGCTTATTAACTTTTTCCTTATTCTTTTCCATTTCCTTAGTTGATTATTTTGTTCATTTGTTGCACTGGATAATCATAGCATGTACTTTTACTTTTGTTTCTAATTGCACTGTATAGAATTTCCAGAACAATATAAAATTTTAGTGAAAATAGCAAGGATCCTTAACTTTCCTCTGATTTTAACAGGAATGCTCCCAACATTCCATTAAGAAGGATGTTCGCTATCAGTATTAGAATTTTTTTTTTGTCTTATGAATTGATGTATTCCAGAAGTGGGATTTTACTTTTGTCAATTTTAAGCACCGACAGAGATTATCTTTTTCCCCCTCTTTGAACTAGTGATATGATGAATTACATTAATATATTTGCTAATATTAAGCCTGCTGTATTTTTCAAATGGACCACTGGAAAATATTTGAATTAAGCTTGTGGTATCTATGTTCATAAGTAAAAGTAGCCACTGTTAGATTTTGGTTTTAAGGTTATGCTAGCTTTCTAAAGTGACTGAGAAGCTTCCCATGTTTTTTATTTTCCCTCCAAAAATAATTTACATAGCATGGGGATGATCTAGATCCCTAACAGTTCGAAAGAACTGGCTCATTAAATAATTTGGTGACATTTTTGGAGATAATCTTTGACAAATTTTTCAAATTATTTATGGTTATTGTGCTTTCAAGGACTTCTACTCCTTTTTGGCTCAAGTTTGGTATATCTATTTATTAAGGTAAATTTAACTGGAATTTTAAAATGTGTGAATGTATATTTACATGTTTTTCTCATATTTTAAAATTTTCCATAATTTAAGGTAATGGACTTCCCATTCCTAAGCCTGTACAATATTAAAAATATTTTATTAAACTTTTCAGATGTCTCTTTAATCAGTTTTTAAAACATATTTTGGATTTATTTACCAATCTTCTTTTCCATGAATTATTTCTCTTTGGTCTTCCTAGTAGTAGGACTTCTTGAGAAAGAATACTTTATTCTGTTGTGTTTTAAACCCCAAATACAAATGCCACAGAGATATAGTTCTTTCCTTGTTTTAAACACTCAATGGTGTACATTTCCTTTAATTATATATTTGGGGGTGATTGATTTATGTATGTCTCCCCCACTAGAATATAAATTCTAAAAGTGCAGGGACACCTGAGTGGCTCAGTCAGTTAAGCGTCTGACTCTAGATTTCCACTCAGGTCACGATCTCCTGGTTCATGGGATAGAGCCCTGCATTGGGGTCTGTGCTAACAGTGTGGATCCTGCTTAGGATTCTCTCTTTGCACACACCCCACCACTTCCTTTCTCTCTCTCTCTCTCTCTCTCTCTCTCTCTCTCAAAGTAAATAAATAAACCTTAAAAAACCTTTAAAAGTGCAGAAATCTTATCTGTGTTGCTTACCACTGACCACACAGGGCCTAGAGGGCTGATAACAGCTATATGTTAAAGGAATGAATGAATGAATGAAACATAAGGTTAGCATGAGAAGTACAATCTAGCCCTTTCCCCTTTCCTTGAAGCCTATCATCCCCCAGCACCCAAACAGCCCACAGACCACTTACCAGACCGATAAGCAGCCTCTGGTTGTGGTCCTCCTCCTGGAAGAGGGGTGTTAATCTTGGCTCTGAAATTAAACAGAGCAGTAGTCAAGCAGGGTGTTTTCAGGAAATGGGCTAAAAGAAGGGAAATCAGCCTGGGTTTCCCTTCTCTGACTTATTGGGAAAATAGAACACTTGCAGATAGGATGAAAATTTTCATTCGATGTGTGACTATTCCTGCAAGCTGAACTTATCACTCAGGTGATACGCAGCTCTATTCTAACAGAAGTAGAGACTAGGAAAGAAAGAAAATGGGGACCACATTTCCCAACACCAACAGGCTCTGGCTTTGATTCCTCTTCTGCATGAACAGCCACTACGAACCTCTGCTTTACTAGAGTCAGGGAGGCTTGGGCCCTCTCTTAATGCCAAGGAGGGCATAACTCAGGGACAGGGACTTGGTGGAAGGATCACATGACTCCTTCGTTGTGACCCTTTGTAGTTTAGTGACTTTGGGAGTCACAAGAATGAGGGAACCTGTCAATTACTGCATCAAATAATATCAACTGACACAAGTTATCCAACTAACAAGGTAACCAGACCAAGATGGAAAACGGACAGGGAAGGGGCAGGCAAGCATAGTCTCATTGGAAGCTGTGCCCTCGCACTCCTCTAACGGCACTGTGGTCCCCCACTCCTCCTCTCCTGCGGCACCTGAGCCACGGCACCTGTCAAGAGAGCAGAACTGCCCTGGTCAGCGCACTGATGACCCTATGTGGGACGGCACAGACACCTCTTGACCCCTTTGGATAAATTCTACCAGATCCTACACGACCTTCCTGACTTAGATGAAGTCATTCAAAACCTGACGCCAGCAGTCCTGAATTTCACACAGATTGTTCTATTTCTTTTAGTGATGACATTCTTCCTAGAAATCTAGTATGAACTAAGCACGTGAGAGGAAGGGACAAGTTCGTAATGTACCCTCAGAGAGGATACTGGTCACAGGATGCAAACAGGCCAGGAGTACAGGGACAGGAATGACGGATACAACAAAATCCTGAACAACCAGCAACACTTCCCATGTTGCAATATGCCTAGCGGTACACGGAGGATGAGTATGAATCACACACATCCACACCCTGGCTGCTAGGCAGGGCTGTGGCTAGTGGTAGAACCCCTGGCTTCAGGCGGGGATGGCCTGGTAACACAGGCCGAGGATGCTTCCCTCGGGGCTGTTCAGTGAGCACAGGCTCTGAAGGCCTGGGCTGGATGACAAGTTCACTGTCACGGTTCACATGGGCTGTGCACACAGCTGCAGGATGTACCACAACACACTATCTACAATAATTTCCGTTAGGTCACCCAATATGTACCTAAACATCCAGGCCTATAAAACCACAGTGGGATATAAAAATAACAGCTTTTTAAATGGAGGCTGGTCTTTGTGAGGCATGAAAGAGCTCCAGGGGCAAAACCCTGAAAACTTATACCTGGATACACTTAGCATTCTCTTCCCCCAGTTTCACCTGGAGAAACACCCTTGATTATCAAGACTTACCTCAGACGTTGCTCCCTCTAGGAAGGCTTTTCTAACCTGGCTCTCTTCCCCAACTGTCCCCACTCCTGACCAACTCCCTCCCCCACTATGGTTCTATAACACCTGTCACCTAGTATACAAACTGTGTTAGCATCTCTTCCTCACACATTCATGACAAAGCAGCCACCTTAGGTTGCACCAAGCGCTGTACGAGGCTCTACACACATCACCCCATTTACCCTCCGTTTCTCCTCACCTTACCCTGAAAAGGATAATGCACAAAATGAATAAACGGCTTGCCCAGGAGCACACTGAGAGCACTGTGGATGAACTGGAAGTCAAGCCAAGTTCTGTCTGGGTCCAAGCCCATGCTCTTCCCCCATAACCACACAGCTCACCCAGAGACTCCTCATCTTTATACCACTATGACCTAGCCTAGTGAATGCCAAGTGTTAACCCAAATCACAGACTCTCGTATGATCAGCCTGCTGTGAAGATAGCGGCTCTAGGCCAGGGGAACTGCCCAAGTGCATCCTGTGGGTATAGCCACAGGGCATGGTAATCAGATCAAGTCCATGAAGACAAATAATGAAAACCATAGGCCAACACGGAGGGACTCATCCAGCAAAAATACATCCAGCAGCTGTCCCTGAAGGTCCTGGTGCCAACACAGACATGGAAGGAGCTGGGTGGTCACTCTAACAGGAAGATATTCAGGGCACTGCCTTCATTACACTATTGGGTGTGATTTTCTCGCCAACTCACAGTGGTAGGAAAGACAGTGTTACAAACCAAATACTGACTGACATCCAGAAGGCTTTATTATATTATAGGTCTTTTCTTACCAAAATTCCTTGCTTCTAGGTTAGAAATCACCCTACAAAGAAATTAGCCAATGTTATTCACATATAAAGATAAAAAAACAAAAAGCCACAATACCATACAAAGATATCCTCCATAAAACCACTGCCGAAACTGTTCTCAGGAGGCTGAAAACCTCAAACACTTTAATCAACTTGGCAAAACCCACATTAGGCAATTATAAGATCTCAAAACCCTTTAGTGCAAACAATGACAATAATTTAGAACAATCGTTCGCTCTCGGTTATTGGAAATAATGGGAACAGAAAATAGAACAGGGCTGGAATGGGGCCTATACTTGTAGCACTCCGAGATGACTCACTGAAAATGTGCTTTCAAAATAAGAGCCAGTTCCATCAGTGCACTGACACTTTTTAAAACAAACCTACTGTCTGTACCCACCCCAAAGTGCTCAGTTAGTAAGAGGTTTATCACTTATAATTCATCCATCTTCTCGATACAAGTCTGTAAGATTTAACACATACAATTTTCCCTTACTAACTGTTTAGTACTCCATCACTGAACTCAAGAATAGGGCCCTGGTGGCTGCATTAAGTTGATAGCCTCATTTTGCTGAGGATACTCAACAAAAGTAAGCTACTTCCATGAAAACATCCAAAAAAGTAATTGCAAAAGACAGCCATCTAATAGGTACACTAATCTCTAATTTTACTTACTTTGTTGCATTATCAAGAATATTCCTCACATATACCATGGACCTTCTTCTTCCTGTTTTCTAGAAGGGAGAACATGTCAGAGGTGAGGAAGGTAGAGGTTTTGTGGGTGACATTTTTCACACTATGGACATAATGTAATACAGTCAAGAGCTTCAGAAAAAAAAGAAATATACTTTCCAAGTAACCAAAATACCTAGGTTCTTAAAAATTAGTTTAAAAAACATTTTAGTCTGAAATTCTTACAGGTTTATGGGAAGGTGCAAGTCAACTATACATTATTGTGTTATATACAATAACACCACAATTATACATAATGCTAAAGAGGGCTCTCATTCACTCTTCACCCAGTCTCCCCCAGTGTCTCTATCTTCTTTAAACAACTATAGTACAATATCAAAATCAGAAAATGGATGTTGGTAGGATGAGGGTATAGTTCTGTGTTGTTTCATCAGATATGCGGGTTCATGTACCACAATGTACCACCACAATCAAGTTACGGAACTGTTCCATCTTCCCAAAGATCTCCCTGTGCTGCCCACTTTGTAGTCAGTCCCAGACACTCTTCTTGCACCTAGACCTAATCCCTAGCAACCACTAATTTGGGAAGACCTAGGTTTTTTTAAATCAAATTTTAACTATACAAGTACTGCAAGAGGCCGTGTTAAGACCTGGATGTTAAGCTTACTTGTACTATGAACATGCTGTGTGTGTCCCTTAACCTCTGTGCACTTGATTTTCCCCCTCAAGAGAATACAGAGCAGAGAAGCACTTTGCTCTGTGCACTTTGGTCTTCTGGCAACAATGCAAAAGGGCCTGGCAACTGGGGAGAGACCTGCAAATTTAAGCCAGCCTCAGGACTTAAAGGCATCACCTTATCAAATGCATTATGCTTTTGCTTCTTGGTTTATTTTCATGAGTCCACACAAACCTCTTCTGAGATCAAGTTGTGCCATTCTTTCCTGACCATGCTGTTGTTATAGTGCAAGTGTGGCTTGGAGTACTTAACATATTCCAGGTTGGAGTTCAGTTTTTCCCAGTAGCCCTTAAAACTATGCACCTGTGGGAAACAAAAACATGGGTGAGCTGAGCAGCAGGCCTGTGGCCCAAACTACCTGGCAAGGACTACTGGAACCTTGCTGCAGAGCTGGGCTTGTTTTACTTTCTGAACTTTCATAGGGTAGCATTTCTAAGTCAATTCTTCCCACGGAAGATGGCACTCTCCTCCTGACAGGAATTCTAAAATAGAGAGATCTGGGGTGCCTGGGTGGCTCAGTTGATTAAGCATATGACTCTTGATATGGGCTCAGGTAATAGTAACACATTTTTTAATGGTGAAGGATATACTGACACAAATTGTTTTTATAAAGTTTTAAAATTTAAATTTAGGTATAATTAACATACAGTGCTATATATTAGTTTCAGGAGTGTGACACATGGTTCAAGAATTCCGTACATGACTCAGTGCTCACCATGGTGAGTGTAGTCACCATCTGTTATCAAACAACATTATTACACTCTTATTTACTAGATTCCCTACGCTGTACTGTTCATCTTCGTGACTTACTTCATAACTGGAAGTTTCTACCTCTGAATCCCCTTTATCTAATTCACCCATCTACCCCCCACCCTAGATCCCCTCTAGCAACCACTAGTTTGTTCTCTGTACTTGAGTCTGGGGTTTTTTTGTCTATTTTTAATTTGTTTATTTGTTTTGTTTCTTAAATTTCACATGGAAGTGAAATCATATGATATTTGCCTTTGTCTGACTTATTTCACTTAGCATTATACCCACTAGGTCTATCCATGCTGTTGCAAATGGCAGGATCTCATTCTTTTTCTTAGAACTGGGTAATATTCCGTTGTATACATATACCACTTCTTTATCCACTCATCTATGGATGGACACTTGGGTTGTTTCCATATATTGGCTATTGTAAATAATGCTGCAATAAACATAGGAGTACATATATCTTTTCAAATTAGTATTTCACTTCCTTTGAGTAAATACCCTGTAGCAGAATTATTGGATCATATGGTAATTCTATTTTTAATTTTTTGAGGAACCTCCATACTGTCTTTCTACAGTGGTTGCATCAATTTGCATTCTCACCAAGAGAACATGTAGGTTCATTTTTCTCCATTGCCAACACTTGTTATTTCTTGTATTTTTTATTCTAGCCACTCTGACAGGTGTGAGGTGATATCACATTGTGGTTTTGATATGCATTTTCCTGATGATGAGTGATTGTTGAGCATCTTCCTATGTGTCTGTTGGTCATTTGGATGTCTTCTTTGGAGAAATGTCTATTCAGATTCTCTGTCCATTTTTAAATTGGATTATTTGGTTTTTTTGGTGTTGAGTTGTATCAACTCAATATATGTTTTTTTGGTGTTGAGTTGTATCAACTCAATATATGTCAAAAGACATATATATGTCTTTATATATTTTGGATATTAACCTCTTATTGGACATATTCAATAGATTGCCTTGTTTTGTTTTGTTGATGGTTTCTTTTGCTGCGCAAAACCTTTTTAGTTTGATACAGTCCCAATGGTTTATTTTTGCTTTTGTTTCCCTTGCCTCAGGAGACATATCTGGAAAAATGTTTCTATGGCTGATGTCAAAGTATATACTGACATAAACTGTTTTCTTAAATTAATGAAGATAGATTTATGATACAGTTTCTTGCCAAAATATACATGCTTATAAGAGAAATGACTAGGGCCAAAGGGGCAATGTGTAGCCATAAAATAAAGTGAGCTAATGACTAGTGTGGTGACAGACTTGGCTGCATTGTGAGAAAAAAAATGAGAACTTAAATAAAATATGCCTCAACCAAGAAAAATGCCCTTACATTAAATAATAGCACATTATCCAATTTCTTATTGGAAGGACAGTCACTATTGGTTCAAAATGAATTTTGGAGTATCAGTAAATTATATAATAATATTAACTTGCTGTTTTAGAAGCCTGAACGGCCCGTCTGGCCAACATCCCTTCTCACAGAGACAAGAAAAACTACATTCAGTAAAAGGTCATTTCTAGGGGAAACTGGAACACCGGTCAGGTCACACCACCAACTTGACCTACCTCACTCACCTTTTCTTCCACTTTCAATTTATTTATAATTAATGTACCTTTATCCACCCGTTGGTCTTCCTTCTATTGAAAACAATCATAATGAACGCAAATCCTGCCAACATTTGGCAGTATTAAGTCCATGACAGGAAGTCGGTACAGCTTGCTTGCTATTCTACCCCGGGGTTCAGGCACTCTAGGGCCAAAGCCCAAAATCAAATTGGTGTTGTGGTGACACCTAGTGGTCAGTTAAGATACTAGCTCTGCCTGCTTTGCCACCACAGTCCCACCCCTCTGATCTTGTGAGGAACACGGATGCCCTTTTTTCTATCTGTCATGGGGCCTTGTCCCCTCAAGCCAAACACCACTGTCCTGTCCGAAAACCCCACTCACACACTGTATCTCCTAGGAAAAGTTATCCTCCAAGCTACCTTCCTTCTCCTTCCTTCCCATTAAAAAATCCCTTTTCATGGGGTGCCTGGGTGGCTCTGTTAGTTAAGCACCTGACTTTGGCCTAGGTCATGATCTCACAGTTTATGAGTTTGAGCCCTGCAACAGGCTCTGTGCTGACAGCTCAGAGCTTGGAGCCTGCTTCAGATTTGAGGTCTCCCTCTCTCTAAGCCCCTCCCCTGCTTGCACTCTGTCTCTCAAAAATAAACAAACGTTAAAAAAAATTTTTTTTAATCCCTTTTCTCAGCTGAGAATAAACAGATAAAACAAGTTCATAGATAGGCTTCCAAGGGGGCTATGAACCCACTGATTGTATGTAAAATGGAGTGACTTGTAGGAGCAATTTTCTGGGGACAAGGTCTACCACCTGCACCAGATGTTCAAAGGAATCCGTAACCTAAAATAGTTCAAAACCACTGGGTTAGGAGGAAAAGGATCTAAGTTTTAAAAATAAACAAACAAAAACCACTTCAAATAAGAAACAACTGTTAATCAAAAGTTCCAGAAATATTTTACTTAAACCTGTGGGTCTTTCAAGGTCACTGGGCTGTATGCTATAACATCTGTGAAAACAATTAGTGGCATATGTCACTATATGCTATCTGCAAAGTAAGTGATGTAATTTTTTAAGTTATGAAAATTCTCAGCGATCGCTGTAAATTGGATGGTCTATTTTGAAGCCTGAGTAATAGATAAGACCCAGAGTTTGAAAATAGATTTGAGTATGTAAGACAAGGGGGGAATGTTCCTGATGGGGTATGTAGGGAGTTAGCAAAGAATGAGAGACTAGAATGATCCTGAGTTTAGATCAGAGACAGAGCATTAGAGAAAACAGAGAAAGCAAACAATAGAACTTGGTTCTCTGTAGTGAAGATAGCTGCCTCTAGCATGTGACTCCCAACCTCAGAAAACCCCTGGCTCTCATTCCCTAGACATTTAACTAGTGTGGGGTGTGACCTGAGCTTCCTGAGTTTTAGAAGTTCCCCAGGCAACCCTAGTGCTCAGCCAGAGCAGAGAACCCTGCTTGAGCATGCCCAAGTAATCCCAGTCTCTCACCAAGCCTCACATATTTGCTTCATCTGCACCTCTGGTTTGCAGGCTGATGAAGAACCAGCTGTCTGAAGATTCATGATTGTGTTGTTAAATACTAGGAGATAGGGTCAAAGAGAAGGTCAGTCAATCTAGGGTAGATCACGAATGTCAACGTAACACCAGCATACTCATTAACCCAGAGAACTCAAGCAGCTCCAAGATAAAATTTTATATGCTTTAACACAGAATGGGGGTAAGAGTTAGTGAAAGCTGCACAGTCACATCCTAACAGTCAACCTGGGAGCACAGAACACTACTCCTGGGTCACTCGATGAGCACTTAAGGAACTAGTTGTGAACTCAACACTGTGTTCATCAGGGACAACAGCATCATCACAAAGTAAAGGCCACAACAGCCCAAGAAGCACATTGCAGGCTACTTCAGAAGAGTTCAAAAGCTGTAAAATACACAAAAATACTTTATAAAAAATACTCATGAATTTAGCTACTTCTGGGGGAGATGAAACCAGCAGATCCTCAGAGAAGCCCCAGAAGTATTTTCCTGCACAAGGAAGAGTTTTAAAGTTTGATTTTTTTTTTAAATATTTTTATTTATTTCTAGGAGAGAGAGAGAGACAACGTGAGCAGGGGAGGGTCAGAGAGAGAGGGAGTCACAGATTGAAACAGGCTCCATGCTCTAAAGTTTGATTTTGAAAAAAGGGATATTATCCCAGGTCTGTTCTTGAAAAATAATCTTTTATCTCTTAGGAAGGCATGAAATAATTACTAAAGGAAGCCCATCAAAACTATTAATTGAACAAAAGGACCAAAGGATTACATTAAGGGACTGTTCCCATTTATGATTTGGATTACCAGTTGATTTTAGGAGGAAAAAAAATCCCTGTGGTACTAGGTCATCTGCCAAGTACTGCCAGGGAAAAAAAAAAATCTGCCTTTTATTTCTAAAAGGCCCTCTGGCTTAGGTTCTACATCTGCTGATTAACCATCATCTTCATCTTCTTAGAGGAGAAGAGGCCAACTCAGAGAAGACCTTTAGTCTTCATGCCAGGGCTCAACCTAGCAGAACTATAGCATCAATCCAATTTGTTCAGTGGATACCATCTCAGCATCAACTTCTATTTGCAGCCCAGAGAAACACAGTGATCCATTACCTTTAGCACAGACAGAACATAGAAATACCTATATGTCCATAAACCTAGCAAGGCACCACACGAGGCCAAAATGCTCTAAACAGACCATCTGAATCATAGAGAGGACCAGTGACTGGATCTCCTGAGCCTTTCTGGGAAAGGGGACTGCATGTTGTAAGTGTCAGTTCTCCTATTTCTAAATTAACTTCCTCTTTTTTCTCAACATCTAGAAAAAAGCTATCTCTCTTCTTTGCCCAGCTGGGGCCAAAGCTCTTGGCCATTTTCATGGGCTGCATTTTAATGTAACCACTAAATATGGCTCTGAACTATTCTGTCTCACAATGAGCATACACCCTGAGAAAGCCAATGCTACTTCCCTCCTTTCAACCTTTAGCATTAAACAGAACATCTTCAACCAAACCTATGAATAACAGCAGCACAGCCTAGTGTCTGGGTCTGTTTCTCAGTTTCATCATCTAAGATACAAACTGAAGGTACCTGCATCTCTGTAGACATAACAGGAATGAATATACCAGCCTGGTACTACGTTTCCAATAGGTAGTATTTCTTTGTAGCATCATAAAATTATGATTGACAATATTCACTGAACTTGTCATAACTCACTGTCCCAGAAAATATGTTGTATATCAAAAACTTTTCTCTTCTACAACAGTCTATTCACAGAAGACTTCACTTCTGCTCACCATCACCAAATGTGAGTTCCACCCCTGCCCCCATCCATCAATTCTCCACCACAATGTGGGTGTTCTTTAATTTAACTCAATTCTGACACTATTTGAAGACAGCATCAAATCCCACAAGCTGCCTATAAATTGGAGGTTCCCAACACCCCCTTGGGGCCTGATAATTCACTGGAGTAGCTCACAGAACTAAAACAACAACAACAAACAACAGTTTACTTATTATATATTGATTTATTGTAAAAGAATACAACTAAGGAACCACCAGGGTCATTTGGGTGGCTCAGTCAAGAGTCCAACTCTTGATTTCAGCCCTAGTCATAATCTCACAGTTGTGAGATCCAGCCCCTTGTTGGGCTCCCCACAAAGTGTGGAGCCTGCCTGGGATTCTCTCTCTCCCTCTCGCGCTGCCCCTCCCCAGCTCATTCGCGCACAGTGCCTGTGTCCCTGTTCCCTCTCTCCCCCACAAATTAAAATAAACATTATGGGCACCTGGGTGGCTCAGTTGGTTAAGCAACTGACTTTGGCTCAGGTCATGATCTCACTATTAGTGGGTTTGAGCCCCACATGCAGCTCTGTGCTGACAGCTAGGAGTCTGGAGCCTGCTTCGGATTCTGTGCCTCCCCCTCTCTCTGCCCCTCCCCTAGTCATGCTGTCTCTTTCTCAAAAATAAACTTAAAAAATAAATAAATATTAAACAACAACAACAACCAAGGAACCACCAGATGGAAGAGATGCATAAGACAAGGCATGGGAGAAAAGGCTCAGAGTTTCCATGCACTCTTCAGGCACACCACCCTCCCACACCCTCACCTATTCATCCATCTCAGAAGCTCCTCAAACTCCTTCAGTAAAGGTTCTTCATGGAGGCTCTATTATGTAAGCAGGACTGATTAAATCATTGGTCATTGGGGACTGAACTCAATCTCCAGCCATTCTCTTACCTCTGGAGGTGAGAGGAGTGAACTAGCTGAAATTTCCAACTTTCTAATCACGTGTTTGGCTCTTTAGACAACCAGCCCCCAGTCTTAGGTGCTTTCCAAAAATTATCTTATTAACATAACTCAGGTGTAGCTGAAAGGAGCTCGAGATGAATTACAAAAGACATTCTTTTCACCTTTGTGCCCTGAGGTGATTTCAGGAACTGGGAACAAACACTAAATATAATACAAGATGTCCCTGTAGCTCTTACTGCTTACAAAGTTACGGGATTGTAGGAACTCTGTGCCAGGAATCATGGACGAAGACCAAAGTATTTTTTCTGGTTGTACCATAGTATCACATATATACAGACTGAACTTTGGAAAAGTCACTATTTCTCACATAACCAATTGACATTTCTGATAATGTTAGGTTGTTATCAAAGCAACAATCCTCATTTTTAAAATTGTAAGCTATTACACTGTAATTTTGTTGCTACTTCGGATCTTTAACCAACCTTTTATTTAAATGATGGTGGTTGTCTGTACTGGGAGGGTCAAGGGAAAAAGTCTTGTATTTCACCAAGCACTTAATTATACTCATGCTCTGCTCAATTAAAACAGTATTCTTAAAACACTTTTTAACTGAAGAAGCCTAATTAAATAAACAAGTCTCTGCATGGAAAAGAGCCCAGGTGCCAATAATGGTTTTCCCAATTGCTCAGGGGCACTGAGACCCCTATAGGCACGTAAAGTAACACCCTCACTTCTGAGTGGATTTAAGTGGGAAGGGGATTTAAGTCTCTGACTTGCCCAGATAGTTTATCTCTAAACAAATGGAAAAAGGTTTCCTTACTTTATAAAATGAAAATTAAGATGTTTGGAGGATGCCGGGGTGGCTCAGTTGGTTGGGTGTCCAACTTTGACTCAGGTCATGATCTCATGGTTCGTGGGTTAGAGCCCCTCATTGGCTCTGTGCTGACAGCTCAGAGCCTGGAGTCTGCTTCACATTCTGTCTCCATCTCTCTCCTCCCCTCCTCCTCCTGCTCCCTCTCTCTCTCAAAAAATGAATAAAATGTTTAAAAAAATTTTTTTAAAACCTTTGGTAAAAATTCCATTTCACCATTTGTGACATGTTTGTTCACCTTTTATATTCAAGTAAGTTATTGTTTATATATTTTAATCCTTAGGTGCTTTGTGTGGTTAGACAGCTTTAATAGTTTCTCTTCTCACCATAAAATCAAGGGTAATTTTAAACCTTTCACAAAAATGGACACTTCCCCAGAGAAAACCATGTTTTATGAAGGGGTAAAATCATTCATAGGAAGGTCACTCTTGATAACATTGCTTTTAAGGCAAGGACCTTGTTCCAATATACTTCTTGTTTAATTGTTTAAAACTCTTTTGGAAACCGTTTTCTAAAGCAAGGAAGTCACTTGTCTATCAGGTGATAAACTTCTAATGTAACTGGCTTATGCCAGTTAAATTTCATATTCATATGTTAAACATTTGTAAAGTACTCCACAGGAGAATTACTTGAAGAGAAAGCAGGAAGAAAGTGCTTATCTAGTTTCACTTTGCTTTTCCCTCTCCAGACTCCTTATCATGGCAGTCAGCTACCAAGGAGAATGGAAGCAGCGAGTGTGGTCAGAGTAAATAGGGGTCCCTTGGGCCTCTTGGAAAGTCTGGCAGCAAGCATGCGTTCGAAAGGTAACTTGCGATTCAGGTCATAGATACTCAGAGCCAAGTCCTGTAGCTGAAGAAGGGTGGCAAGAACAGTCATATAACTGGGGCCAGAGAAAGAGGGGGGTGGGTGAGATGTGCAAGCAGGTCTATTGCAATATAATTAAGCTGGGACTTGGAGTAGAAGAAGTAGGTCAAAGGCAGCGGCTTATAGTGAGGGGTATTGTGCAAGCAGAAATGGGGCAACAAATGAGAAAGATCAGAGCCAGGTGTCCTGCGAGCTGGGAGGTTCTGATGAGGGTCTCCCATGCTGAGTGACTGGGGAGGAGGCTGGGGAGCTGGTGGAGCCAAATCCAGTACCATCTCCTCCTGAGCCCAAGGCCCATCCTGGCAGTGTACCTTCGACTTCCCAGACAGATCTTGTCTGCGAGGACGAGGTCGTGAAGAGATCGACAGTTGGAACCTGTGCTATTGTATGTAACCCTTCCTACCAGCGTGTCAATACATGTGGAGCTGCAGGAGAGCCCCTCAGCAGGTTTGGGAGATGACTGTCTGCAGGGCCAAATGTTAGAGATCATTAGGGAGGAGAAGTTAGTGAGAAGGCAGAGTGAGTATCAAGGGAGAGAAAATATGAACAATATAAAAATGTATCATTTTACATAAAACAAAAATAGAAAAAAGAAAAAAGTGCAAAAAAAGCCACTTTGTTCCTAAGCAAAGCAAATCATATTCTTAGCATCAAGCCAATGGGTACAAAATCAAAAGTGAACCTTCACATCACTCTTTTACACTTAATTTTTTAAATAAAAATATACAATGGTGACAAGGTTATAGTAAAATTGATAAACTCATTGGTTCCTTATAAGTTAATGGCAACTTTTTTTTTTTAAGTATATTTATTTTGAGAGAGAGAGAGAGAAAGAGGTGGAGGGGCAGAGAGAGAGAAAGAGAGAGTATCCCAAGCAGGCTCTGTGCTATAAGCATGGAGCCCGAAGCAGGGCTTGAACTCACAGACTGTGAGATCATGACCTGAGCCAAAATCAAAAGTCAGATGCTCAACTGACTGAGCCACCCAGGTGCACCCACAACTGTTTTAATACCAATTTGGCAATAAGAATCAAAAGCTATCAAAACTGTCATAGTCTTTTATCCAGTAATACTCCTGGACATTTAGCCTTGGGGGAATAAATCAAAGGAAAAACTGTCTATATAAAGATATTCACTGAGACATTATTTTTAATAGCAATTTTTTAATGGGGGCTGAAGACAAAGTATTTACTTTGTCTTACTTTTGAAATATTTCAAAACACAAAAATGATAAATGAGAACACAACAACCAGCAGAATCCTATGGAACTACTGCAGATCACAATCATGAAGCTGTGTGGCAGCACAAGAACTGTTTGGTAGAATCTGACGTCATTATTCAATATCTCTAGATGGCCGTTACTAGTAGGCAAGGCATGCGTACCTAGGACGAAGACCAGGAGGAAATGGAGGGGGAACTGACAGTTGATATCTTGGGACCTGTAGAGTTGTGGGTGATGCTGCTTTCTCTTTAAAATTTTCCTCACTGGTTTATTGTGTGTCCAGTAACCACATTATGGGTTTGGTAGGGCTAATGATAAAAGCAGAAACGGTAAAATGAAAGGATAGAGGCTCTTAAGAACCTCTTAAGCTATTAATCAAACCTTTCTTTTTCTTCCATCGTCTTCCCTTTGTATATCTTCACAGTGGTCTTCGGCTGAGGCCGAGAACCATCACTTCTTGGTCTCCTTGAAGGACCCTTCTTAGAACCAAAACCCAGAACCACTAAACCTGCCACATTAGCCCTCTCTCACTCGCGGGGCATCACCATGACCTCGAACCTCATGGCCTTCACCCCAGCTGCCCAGGCCTGGCCTGCCCTTCGTGGATCCAAAAGAATCTAATATAAATAAAAGGGAGGCAGCACAGTGAGCTGCCTGCTGACAAAACTTGAGATTTCCCACTACACACCAAACTATAATTAACAGGAGGCAATGCCAAAAACAACAAAAGAGCTTCAAGAAAACTGCTAAAACACTGTCTAGTTTTTAAACTACACACACATTCTTTTCTGCTCACCCCACCCCACTCTCCCTATTGTACTCAGAAACTCTTCTAAAACCACCAACTTGCAAAAAGACACTAATAACTACCGCTTCGTGGCAGGAAGGGGGTGTGCAGAGCTTCACAGAGACCATACACAGAGCCACTACAGATCACTTTTGAGAAACAGAAAAGCAGTTCTTAGAACCAGAAGGAAATTAGATAATCCTAGCCCAGCTTACTTGATGGGTTTAAGTGTGTGTGTGTGTGTGTGTGTGTGTGTGTGCGCGCATGTGCAAATGATGCATCTGATGAGGGGGTGGGAGCACAAATGAAGTAAAGAAACAGCTACCAGGGTCTTCCTCCCGTGTGAACTGCTTTGAGGTGCGGTGGAAAGGATAAGTTCTGTATAGTTTCCGTTGAGCCCCGTAATTCTCTGTCTTCAGAAAACTGCCCTCTCCAAAGAGTATTCTTAAGAATTGCCATAATATCACCTTCCGTGACTACTCAATCCCTGAGAAAGGGCTTTCTAGAGAATGAACCCTACCCCTTTTACCCACATCCTCTCCCAACAGTTTACAAGCCCTTTGGGAACCACCATAACACTTGGGGCAGCAGGGACGGGACTCCCATTGGGCGTGGAGACCAGCAAGGAAGCCATGCACAGCTGTGCTCTCGCCTCTGCCTGTAAGGACTTACCTTCATAAAAGGCAACGCGATCTCTTCTGTCGCAAGGGTTATTCCAGGAATTTCCTATGGCAGGGGGAAAAAACATACACACAACTGCTAAACCTATCAACCACCACAAGCTTGAACCTTCAGGAAGTGTTTTCTGCACAGACAGAAGCTGAGGGCAGCTCCCAGTTTGCTAACCTCTACTTTAAATAAACCTTGGGGTTTATAAATAACAGTGAACACAGCCCATCTCTTGCCTTGGGAAGGGAAATGTTCTTTAAAGTTACGATTACAATAGATGACAGTGTCCCTGAAGGAAAGGAGAAGACTATTAGGAATACAAAGCAAATAGTTTAATACTTATACATTTCCACTTAAGAACCAATAAGGCAAATTATATTTGTACCATCAAGTGTAATACTCAGGGGAAAATGTTTCTTTTTTTTTTTTTATTGCTCTTTTGTTCCTCTTCTTCTCTTTTGCTTAAATGCATTATATTATAGTAGGCTCCTGCCTCACTAGGAGGAACCAAGATTAATGGGGTTCTTTTTTTGGCTTTAGTATAAGATTTTTCTTCATCTCATCCTCCACCATAATTTCAGAAATGAAAGGTCCCCATAAAGAGTTTATGCAGCAGTATCCCCATGACAAATATGAAAGATACACAATTTACATCAGGAAGACCAAATTATAACATTCTGCTAACTAGTGAGCATTAAAACAAAAGTTTCAGGGCACCTGGGTGGCTCAGTTGGTTAAGGTCTGACTTCAGCTTAGGTCATGATCGTGTGGTGAGTTCTAGCTCCGTGTTGGGCTCTATGTTGACAGCCTGAAGCTTGCCTGGGATTCTCTGTCCCCTGCCCCCCTCTGCCCCTTCCCAGCTCACAGTCTGTGTCTCTCAATCTCTCTCTCAAAAATAAACATTAAAAAATTAAAACAAAAATTTCAATAAAAATAAAAACTTCCAAAATTGCCCTTCATTCACTTATTTTGGAAGTGTATTTCTATAGTAATTATTTAGATTAGCTTCTTAACTAGTGAATTCATCCTTTTTTTCTAAAATAAAGTAGATTATATATAAGAAATTAATTTAGAAGGTGTTATGTAGAAATAAAACATGGTATTTATTTAGAACTTAAATGTCCTGGATTTTTATTGATCTACACTATTCCTGTGGAAAGGGGCATCATAGCAATGGAGAAATAAATTTCAAGGATATTGAAGCAACTGAGTTGTCCACTATAACCACTGAAAACCTGTGGTAAGAATATACTTTGTGTTTCACTCATCACTACTCAGTAAGAAGAGACACTTCAAAAAAGCATTACAATTTCACTACAGCTTTAGATTACAAATGGCATCTTAAAATAGGTAGAACCAGGCTAATTGTTTACAAAGCATAATTCAGGATTATCTATGTGTAAGAGCATCATACGTTCTAGGTATCTTAAATCCAATTCAGTTATTTACAGAAATAATCTGTCTCCATACAGAGCATGACATTCATATTTCCTACTGTGGCAAGTGTTTATTAAGATGTATGATTAAGAGCATTTGCAGATTAGAAAAAGCAAAAGCAAATGATTTACATCAGTGTTAAAGATATGCATGGACTCAGAACTTCAGGATTAGGGGCGCCTGGGTGGCTTAGTCGGTTAAGCGACCGACTTTTGCTTAGGTCATGATCTCGCGGTTTGTGGGTTCGAGCCCCGCGTCGGGCTCTGTGCTGACAGCCAGCTCAGAGCCTGGAGCCTGTTTCAGAGTCTGTGACTCCCTCTCTCTCTGACCCTCCCCTGCTCATGCTGTCTCTCTCTCTCCTAGAAATAAATAAAACATAAAAAAAAAAAAAAAAAAGAAAAAAAAAAAGAACTTCAGGATTAGAAGAGACCTTTAAGGTGACCTACTCCAACCACTGGAAGTGTAGGGCAACATGAAAACCCTAAAATAAGCTCAGTAGATGGTGGTTACAAGTGGAAGTTTCTTATACTGTACTGCTCACAGGGCTTGCTGCCATCACTCTGTATGTCTACAGAGCTCCTCTGCCTCACAAAGTCATGAGAAATGCAAAAGTGAAGAATTGCCTGTCAAGATGATTCTCTCATGAGTCATGCAATAAACATGTGTTCCCTCCTTAAACACAACTCTGGGAATGAGGGGTTCCCAGTCCCCACCTGTCAGACACTGAACACAAGAGTTCAACACAGGGTTGGGTGGTGAGGAAAGGAGGCAGAGACGTGTATTTCCGGACCCCCTGTGGTTTAACCTGCAAACTTCCTGCCACATCACATAGAGCCTGCATGTCTATTCACAAGGGTTCTCAAAGAAAAACAGTGAGGGCCTCATGAAGGAAGAAGCATCTTTTCCTTGTGATTCTACAGTGAAGGGAGAAAATTTAATAACCTTTAACAGTAAAAGATGGAAGGGCCTTTAGGAAAACACTACCACCATGCATACAGTAAATTTAGAAATGAATCAAACACACCTGACTATATTTAGATAGACTAAATACAAAATGGGCAAATGTTACAACTTATGCCAGTACTTATTTTCCTATGTCTGTGTTACCTAAAGTAAATTTATTTTTCTGAATGTCTTTTTGATACAAACCTCTGCCTTGAGACTAAGCATATAGTTCTAACATCTAAATATGAAAGAAGAAACCTTTTTCAGGGGCAGCCTGTATATGTTTTTGCTTTATTTAAAAAAAAAAAGTTTGTTTATTTTAGAAAGAGAGGAGAGAGAGAAAGAGAGAGGGAGAAAGAGAGTGAGTGGGGGAGGGGCAGAGAAAGAGGGAGACAGAACCTGAAGCAGGCTCTAGACTCTGAGCTGTCAGCACAGAGCCTAATGTGGGGCTCAAACTCCTGGACTGTGAGATCATGATCTGAGAGGAAGTGGGACACTTAACCAGCTGAGCCACCAAGCACCCCATGGTTTTTGCTTTCTGATCCAATAAAAACTTAGTTCACTGCACCATGTTTAAGAGAAAAGAAACAATATTTTATCTCACCACTTTCCAATTGAAAAATACAGAGGAGGGACCAGGAGGAAGAAAAGGTTGAATGGAGTGAATTTGCTTAAGGTTACTAACTTCTACTGATCTTGAAGCTCTACACTTATTACAGATTTTCCTTATGGGAGGCTGGGAAGAGGTGTTAATCTACTTAGTAAACAGAGCAGCTTACAAACAACAGCACTGGCCCAGCTATTCCTCATTAATAAAAACCTAAGAAATATTCTCCTCTACTCTAGTTGCTAAAAAAAATTAAAATACCATTTGAAGATGACAGAGGCTTAACTTCTAGTAGTAAGAAGAGTAACACATATTCTGTACCTTCTCCTTCAGTTCTACTACTTTATATAAATACGTTAGCTAACAGCAAGGATTTATTATTATTCTTCTGCCAGAAAACTCCAACTCAGATCCTTATCAGTCAAAACAGAACCAAAATCACAGCCATGGTTACTGTGACTGACCCATGACAGTGAATCAATTTTAATTACATAAAGAACACAAAGTATTAACTTACTGTATTCCAAATGAGCACTGAGGAATGTGGCAAAAGTTTATCCATGTTACTGGTCTCTGGACATATGCTCCAATATGAAGAAGCTGAACAGATTTGTGAAAGGAAAGGGGGAAAAAAACAGACAAACATGGTTTAATAACAAGGCAGTAGATACTGTAATTCACCAAAACAAGCAAACCCAAAAATGTTTTTAATGCCTTATCCTTACCCTTGAAAGCTTAACCATTATGGTTCCACTTTCACTAAATGTTCAGGTTCTGTTCTTCACAAGGAGAATAATAATGGTAAAAAAACAAAACCAAAAAAAACCTTATTTGGCATTTCTATCTATCCCAGTGATGTTATACCACTTCACATGCAACTGGCCAACACAAAACTGAGCTAAGAAAGTTACATCTTAATGGGGAGAAAAAAATCACTAATAAGGTTATAGAATGAAGATTATATCATATCCTAACAGTCTCTGAATGGCCACAACTACTCACAAGACCACGAGAGAATGAAATTAATTAGCTGCTGTCTGAAATAGAGTTAAAAAAAAAAAAGCTCCTAACTAACATTTTGACAGATTGAGCCATTATCAATTTACTGCTTTCCCTCTGGTAAAAGGGTCAAGGATTCAACTGAATATGCACCAGCAGCAACACCTACCAATTATAAATTCCTGGATGAAGTCAAATGAATGGCAGGCAGAGAGATTCTCAGAAATCCACTGAATAATCTTTAAGAAGTGAGAAGACAATTCTGTTAGTATTTACATCTGCACCTTGCCCCCACCACCAAAGAATCTTTGGGGTGCCTGGGTGGCTCGGTGACTTAGGCTCAGGTCATGACCTCGTGGTTCATGAGTTTAGCCCCACATCAGGCTCTCTGCTGTCAGCACAGAGCCTGCTTCAGATCATCTGTGTCCCTCTCTCTGCCCCTCCCCTGCTTGCTCTCTCTTAAAACATAAGCATTCTATATATATATATATATATATGAATCTTAAAATTTTCTATTTTGGAACTGCCAAAGAACACACTGACTTCTATACTCTCTTCAAGACACATAATGCAAGACTGTGACTTAACTAGTATTGTAAATCAGGTCCATTTGACGCATCTTTTTACTAAATGCCCTTTGCTAGAATCCAAGTAAGGCTTCTTCAACCCCATGTTTGTTTTTGCTAGGGTACATCTCATTATAGCAAAGTACCAGTGTGAAGGGCTGTGGGATATAGGAGAAAACCGAACCAAACCACACCACTAAGCTTGGAGGCAACAGACCTGGGTTTGAATCCAGTCCAGCCATCAGTGTGAACACTGCCACACCACCCTAACCTTCGTGAGCACCACTGTACAGGCCTCCCAAAGGCATGTTGTATCAACGATTCTCTCAGTCTCCTCAACCATCCTTCCCTGCTTGAGGACTGCAACTCCTTGTTTGCAGCCTTCCAATGAAAGGATACTAGCAGGCTTGCCTAGCCACAGAGCACTCTCATATTTGTGTTCCTATCACTAAGTTGCCATTTTTATCTCCAAACTTATTCATGCTAGTTGTACTTATTTTCACAATTAGGTAATTTAGTAAAATATTACCATAGGCAAGTGAAATATGGATGCAAAAAGAGTGCTATTTGGTCAATAAAAGTTGAATGCCTTTTTTTTAATGTTCATTTATTTTGAGAGAGAGAGAGAGAGAGAGCACACATGTGCTACAAAGCAGGGGAGGAGGAGAGTGAAGGGGAGAGAGAGAATCCCAAGCAGGCTCCGTGCCCAGGGCAGGACCTGAAGCAGGGCTCCATCTCATGACAATGAGATCATGACCTGAGCTGAAATCAAGAGTCAGATGCTCAACCCACCGAGCCACCCAGGCATCCCAAAAACTGAAGGCTTTGGAAAGATTCAAAGGCATGTCTAAAACACTAAAAAAAACTAGGTAGGAGACAACTGTAAAAGATTAGAAAAAATGGCCCAATTTTCACAGATTGTTTTGAAAGGATCTTTATAAAATTGCTCTCCTTTGATTAAAAAAAAAGTAAGGTTAAAAAGAAAGGAAGAAGAAAGTAACAGGAAGTCAGAGAGAACAGATTACTAGTGGTTTTATATAAGAAAAAATGATTGTGAATTCTAACTACTAAGATACAAAGAAAGGGTCTTAATCTACATCAATACATAAATAGATAGATGAATAAATGCACATTTTTTTGGGTTTAGATTAAAATGTTTCAGACATGTTTTTTCAATTACCCAACTACCCATTTGTCCCAATCAAGTCTAATGGAGGGAGGGGTTTCTCCCAACTTCACAGGGTAGCTGTACAATTAAATGACAAGGTATGTCAAAGTGCTTAATTATATCATGCAATGTAAACGTATGCTATCTTTATTAAAATATAATATATGCCATCAGATTTTAGTTCTTTTGACACGATACATCGTATATAGGCCAGTAGGAAAAGTAGATATTTGAGAAACTATTTACTGTTTACTGAGCAGTTTCTTGGAATGTTACTGATATAGCTACCATTTTTCACAGTATGGAAAAGAGAGTAGTCAAAGGAACAGACATGCTCACAGTCTGAGGTGTGGTTGGGGGTCTATAAAAAAGGCAAGCACAAGAAAAGAAGATGTTCAAGTCAGGATGGAGACCATACGCTTCAATTAATTATTACAAATTAAAATGACTTCAATGGTTCATTTCAACCACAAACGTATACCGCTGGTGTTGTCCATTTGCCAAGTTTTAAACTGAAGCTACATAACCACCTTGGCTTCCAAGAACCGGGGGTCTCCGCCACAGGAGAGCACACAGTGCAACACGGCCATCTTCTCACAGTCTAGCTGAGTGTTCCATAGGAACTGTAATAAATATGACTGGTTGAGGAGTGCCCTATAGAGCTTTCCAGAACACCAATCCAGTACCAGGGACCCTGACAGTGACTGTAAAGGACTATGAGGTAGCATATCAACCACTTCACTGTTTCCTGGACAAAAAAAAAAAAAAAAAAAAAAAATCAGCAAATAAAAGAAACCCTTCTCACCCAAACATAAATGCTGCCAAGACAAACCCAAATGGACCATGTTCATGAGAGAAAAATGACAGCCATATCACCATACCTGTCAGAAACAAACTGTGGCAGGTTAGGTCTGGATGTTGAATGTTAAGTAGATGAAAAAAATGACCAGGTAAGTAAACAGCCACATAATAGTCTGTAGAAAAGAAAAATTTTAAGTTATCTGCATGTGGCAAGAGCTACACAGGCAAAGATAAAGCCCCGAACTTCACAGTATCCCTCTTTGTGCCTCTTAAGACACAAGCGTTTTGACCAGCATAATAATATGCTGTCTGACGTCAGTACATTTCATCTCCCTAGCCAGATCTCATTTATTTCTACCTGTGGCTAATTTTCTTCATCCATCTAGCCACAGTTATCTTAATTGACATCTGTAATTCTGTTTCTAAGTGAATTGTGGCTTTTTATGAATCTAAATGACCTCTGAAAGCAAATTAGAAAAAAAAATCAAGATGAATTCTTCCTTTATCTGATAGTCTGGGAACAGCTTAAAATGGGAATTTCCTTCCTAGTTTCTGCCAGTTTGGGGCCGCTCTAAAATTCAGTTTCCTGTGTTTGCCCACTCATCGTCATCACCACTATCAGCATCGTCGTTTTGTTTAGAGAAACCTTAAATTGAAATTCATCAAAACAATCTCTGCAGGCATTCTAATGCTTTGTGAAATACTAGTATATTTCCTTGCATATATTCCTGCTGAGAATTCACACCTTCACAGTCTGTGCTTTAGATAATTTTGTACCAAGAACATTTGTACACAGATTGAAACTAGGTATAAAAATAGGTTTCTGGGGAATGGGAAGGTGGAAGTAGCCTTTGCCAATAATTTTTATAGGACCTTAGAAAAACAGAAAAATTCAGGCAATAGCAGTGGATTTCACATAGAAGACACATTTAGAGTATAAGTGAGCCAGCTGGACTCTTTTTTTTTTTCCTAAGGAGCAAAAAAAAAAAAAGCTAGTCATTTGCATAGAAGGCATTCAGTGGAAAGGAAGGGAAAGAGGATGTAAAACTCGAACCATTTGATTTAGAAGTGTCCTCTCGGTCACCAGGGATTAAGTGATATTCAAGTCTGTAGCACAAATGGTTGCAATAATGTTCTTATTATGGTAACATTTAAGTAGAAAGACATGAATAATGATATAGTAGCATAGCGTGGAAAGGGTTTAGGCATCAAATGATCTAAGTTAATTCCTAGGCTTAGCATTTAACCAGTTACTTAGGGTGGTAACTATGTCCCTGGGAGACGAAGCATTTGGAAATATGTGAGGATGCTCAGAGTTGTCCCACTCATTGGCGTGGTAGGGAGTGAAGGTTATTAAATCCCTCTACGGGCAGGACACTCTCACACAAAAAGTACTGTGTCATCAAAAGTGTCAACAGTACCTGTGGTAGGCCAAATGATGACACCTAAAGATGTTCAGTGCTCATCCCAGAGCCTGTGAATATGTTACCACTTCAAGTGATAAAAGTCACCTTGCAGATAGGATCAAGGATCTTGAAATGGAAGGAGTATCCTAGAATATCCAAGTGGATTTAGTGTAACCACAAATGTGTTCACAGAGGGGAGGCAGAGGGAGATTGGACTACAGAGAAAATCATGTGAGGATGAAAGAGATGGGAGTCACGTTGGTCACATGCCAAGAAATGCTAGCCTCAAGATGCTGTAGGAAGCCAAGGATGAATTCTTCTCCAGAAGGAACCATTTCTACCTACACCTTGACTTAGCCCCTCAAGACTCCAGATTTCAGAACTGTAACCTCTAGATCCAGAAGACAACATTTCTGTTGTTTGAAGTGCTAAATTTGTGATAATTTGTTGTAGCAGCAATAAGAAACTAACACAGTGCCCCTGATAGGAGACACTAAAAGAAGCCTGAGTACACATCTCAGCCTTTCTGAGCCTCAGTTTCATTATCTGTAAAATGGGGATAACATCACCAAACAGAATGGTTTTAAGCATCAAGGTAATTTAAATAATAAAGTGAGCACATACTACTCATTTTCAAAATGGTGGCTTTTTATTTACAAATGTGTCTTTCATAAATAGAGGTGTTTGGGGTTCACAGAAAACATCTTCAAAGCTCTATCCTTTAGTATTTTAATCAATATAAGCCCCCTTTTAATAGGGTGACAATTCAGGAAAATTTCATGCAATTAATAGGACAAAATACATCACTCACAAAGCAATACTGTTGTCATTAAAATTACTCCTGGGATAGTTTTAATCCTGGGTATATTTTTGTGCCTGTGAGATAAATGTGTTTAAGAAGGAAAAATAACTTATGTTAGATAGCCTATTTTTATAAAGCTCTAGTATTTCTGCTGGCTCCACAGTCTGAAGACCATAGATTAAATCATGCCTGCCCTTTTCTAAAGTCATTCTCTGGGGGAAAAAAAGAAGGCTACCCTTGACCTCACAAAATGCTAAGATTATTTTTAGTGGAAAGTTTCCCCTATCACTCTTAGATGTGATGTTGATGTAGCATTCGCTACTTGATAATAATCAAGTCTCAGACCCAGGAAACCTTACATTTATCTCTCTTACCACAGGAAGCAGCAGAATCAGGCCTTTCTAAAAGCAATTTCCCACAGGTTCAAAGCTCATGATAACATTTGCCACATACTAGCCCACTCAGTCTTAGATACCTGACCAATAGTATCATTCAAAAGAAAAATCTTTTTATGAACTTTCTTATCATTTTCATTCTCATTTTGCCAAGTTCCCTCACGTCACACCTTCCTAAACCTTTGTCATGATACTAGATGGACTGGGGAACAGGAGAAGGAGAATACATCAAAGAATCACGTGCTCTAATGCTGAAGCTTTTCTTTTTAAATATTGTGCCATGTCCCTTGGGTAGGCAAGCAATACTTCTGTTATTTAGTCCTGTGCTAACCTGTTTGTGACCCTCACCCCAACTGACATGCAAAAGCAACTTTCAGTAGGTTGGTACAATAAACTCCTTCTTTATTTTCTTCATTATAGACTCCATTAATATGTTCCAACCTAACACTCAAGTTCCCTTACCATTATTTACTCAATGAAAATCAACACATTCAAGCTGATCTGTAAACCATTTACAGGACTTGGAAGTCTCTAGCAACAGGAAATGGACGATTTCTCAAAGACCTTTGTCCTCTCTAGAATCAATAATGAAACTGAGGCTCAGAAAGGCTGAGATGTGTACCCAGGCTTCTTTCCTACTAAAAACATAGGAAAGCTCACAGCCTGCATTCTCTATAAAGGGAAACATATACCCTCCCCCAAAAGACTGATATGAATTGGGGGAGACACAAATATGTCCATTAGGGGAGACACAAATATGTCCATTAGGGTTGGTCTATAGGCCTTGAAAAAGACACAGGTCAGGAAAAAAAATATTATAAAAATATTAACTAACTTAATACACTTGGCTCTTGAACAGCAGAGGAATTAGAGGTGCTAACGTGTCCAGAGAAAACCTTCTCCTATCAGGCTTCTGAAAGGTCAGTGATTATCCTCACAATCCAAGTCCTGAAGAAGTAGGAGAAAATGGGATGCGTGGATGAGAAAATGATATATAGAAGGCTGAGTATCACATGTACTAGAAAGGAGGGTCAGAGCAGAGAGACCCAACTTCCTCTCACTCACCAAGGTTGAGAAAAGTAAGGCCCTTTGTCACATGTGAGTCAACACTCCCAAGAGCAGCAGTGAAGGTCTTGCTGTGCCCTGTGGGTAGAGAACAGGAAGCCAAGAAAAGAATGGTAAGAAACAAAGAGCTGGAATTCCACTCAAGGCTATTACTCTATGTGATACTCTCAACTTTTAGGAGCTGTGAAACTGACAAAGCCCGTGTCTGACTTCTGGATTTTGTGGTTCCCATCATTTTCCAAAAGCCAGCACAGAAGGCGGATCACAAGTGCAATCACCATCTAGTACTTGTGCTGGGCTTAGAGTATAATATTAGACCTAATAAGGTAGGTTGTGATCAGATAGAAGGATATGAAGTATTTTGTTATAATGTTTATCATTTAACGTTTATCATAAACAGTCAACACATACATGTTACATGTATTCTATACTGTATTCTAACAGTAAAGAAAAAATGTTATTAAGAAAAATTTTAAGGATGAGAAACTATATTTATAGAACTCTACTGTGTTTATCGAAAAAGCCCTGCATGTAAGTGGATCTGTGCAGTTCAAATCCACATTGTTCAAGAGTTAACTGTATTCATCATTAGTGAATTTATTCAGGAAATATGTATTATATAGATATACATATATATATATATATCAGTACAGAATGCACTGGTAAAAGCCATTACAAGGTAATAAGTCTTTGAAATGTATCTAATTTTCTACCATTTGGAAAAAGTGATTATGTAAAAGTAAAAAAAAATTAAAAATAAATGACATGTACCTTTATGAAAGTAAAACACAGAATACGTGATTTTTTCCCAAGAGTCAAACTTCGGGCTGTAACACACACACAAACTTCCTAGAAATAAGAAGTTATTTAATAGAGCTGAAAACAATCTTAGACAAATAAAAAGTTTCCTAAGTCACTTATCCTGACTTCTATTCCTTTAGATGTTCTGCCTCAACTTACCACAGAGATTCCCAAAATCTAGAAATGGTCTATTAACAAGTTAACAAGTTGCTAATTCAACAATTACTCAGCACACACATAAGCAATGTATTGTGGTGAGTTATTGAAGGATTGGAAAATGAATAGAGACACACTCTTACATATGAAACCATGGAGTGTCTACAGAAATTTACAAAGCTTCATGAGATTCTCCTAATATACATATACTGCCCTGCTCTCTTATTTAGCTTGCCTTCCAGCCATTATTAGTAATGTAATTAGTATAGACCCCAGTTTACCAAAAATGTGTCTCTTCTTTACAGAAAGTTTCCAGTCTTCTTTGTTGTAAGGAATGGAAGACAAACTGGGCCAATAAGAGCAATTGTGTGTTGGCCCCATACCCACCCTTATTTGGGTCACCAAGAGCCTTGGTCCAAGGGCAAAGGCGAGCTCATGACACAAAGCAGTCCTTCCAGATGAGCCCTGACTGCCTTCACTTACCCCACCACTCCAGAACACCCTCAGCCTGCACCCCTCCTCCTTCAGTGTGTAATATGTCCATCATCTCTAGCAGCTGTTGCTATGTAGATAGACTAGCTATGTTCATCAGCGAACTACCACTGAAGGCATCAAGCAGAAACTGATCCTTCCAATGCTAACATTTATAGGATTACCCCAAATAGGAGATTTCCAGGGTGGAAAGGATTTAACAATCATATGTGACTGTGTTTAATGACATTTAAAACTGCACCATATTGTTAGAAGTATATTTTATTGCAATATCTTAAATACAAAATAATTTAAAAGAATAATTTTATCAGATAAAAATAGTAACAATTCTATTAGATGTAAAATTACTGTTATGGCTACTGAGTACACAATAATAACTTTTCTTTAAAATTACAGCGGACTAAGAAACCAAGTAACACTATACTAAAGCTTAAACAAAAACAGTAATTATAACAGTTAAAAAAAGTTCTATGTACCACTTGAACTACATTCATAAAGTAAACATACTACCAGAAGAAAACTACTTGTTTATCCTGTTCTGTTATGTTCTACGATCACAAGGAGAAAGAAATGTTTTAGCAAACATAGTTAAACTTTAGCCACTCTGGTTACCAAATAAAATCCTTTTTAAAGTCACCGTATTTTTCCTTTCAAATCAGCAAAGTTTTAAAAATGATAATCAATTCTGTCAAGGAAGCAGTAGGAAAAAACATTCTCAAATAATAGAAGAGGGAAGTTGTACAACTTCTCTGAAACACAGTTTTGTAGCGGATTAAATATATTCACAGCTCTCGACCCAAATTCTTGTTGTAGAAATCTATCCTGTGGCATGAACATGAAAAGTCAACAATATAAAGGAGATGTTATCCCCCACTTCTAGCAAAATTGTCCACACACCATTCTTTAGAGAACAGAGGTCGTCATTTTTCTTGTTTTGCATAAAGTGAGATGTAGAATAAACGTACCCAATTACATACACCAAGAGCCATCTTCAGATCTCATAAGCAAACATTTCCAAATAGCTTTTATGTTGTGGCTGAGTTCCCCTTCCCAAGCCCAGAGGGGGAAAAGATAACGACACAGCAAGGTGACATGGGTGTGCATAGACTCAGCGAAGCTTGGCCCATGGATAGAATTTTCTTTGATTATGGAAATGTTTTATATCTGTGCTGTCCAAATTGGTTGCCACTAGCCACGTGTGGATATTGAGAACTTAAAATGTAGCTACATTAAAAACAAGGGTATCAGAAAATTTTTGGATGGTATTTATGTTTCTGAAAAAGGACAGTTCAGCAGGCTGATGAATAGAATCTAAACTGTCCAGCTACAGAAACACCAAGATGCTGGATGATTTTTCAGACTTATTTGTGATATTTTAAAGAGGAAATAAAAGCTATGTTGATTTGGGGAATTTTTTTTTAAGTAAAATGTAGCTACTGCAACTCTTTCCTATTTAACTTTAATGTAAATAACCACATGTGGCTAGTGGCTGCCATATTGGACAACTCAGCTATGGAACACTGGTTCTCAACCTGGAAAGCACAGTAAACTTACCTGAGGCTCACAGGTTCTCAAGCCTCCCCTTAAATCAACTGAACAAGAATATCTGAGGGTGAGACCCAGGCATCAGTATTTTTACAACGTGCATGGGACAAATTAATTAAAATCTCTAAACCTCAGTTTCCTCAACTGTAAATAAAATATAGAACCTATTGCATATGGTTCTTATACAAGAATTAAAAGAGATATATGTACAAAGCTCTGCCAAAGAAGTTATATCTGGCTATAAAGGTTAGCTGAGATTATGATTATTCCAGAATGATTCTGCTGCTATTTACAAGTTGGGGGAAGTCACAGTTTGAAAAAACAAAGCATGGCTCTTAATGGTGTATCCAGAAAGAGATGTTTAATAAATATTCATCAATAATGAAGATAAAATCTCAGAGTTGGCTAGCCTTTGGGAAACTATTTGGACAATGAAAGCTATTATGGACAAAGTTTTCCAAGGGAAATTATCTCATTGTAAAAGGCTCTATAAAATGCTAAAACACAAGACTAATTCTGGGAACTTGTGAAGGGCAACTCTTGCAATTATATGAACAGGAAAGAGAATTTACACTTTTCACCCCTCACTACCTCCCAGTAGGTGGTGCACAAGAAAGAATTACAGCCACTGACTTATGAAGAGTTGCAGAGTTGATTACTAGGAAAATAATAAGAATTTTTTCCTTCCTTCACTGCTTTAGGAAGTCTATGATTTACCTTCCTGCTATAAACTATCTTTAAAAATCTGCATGAATTGTGGAGCATCTGGGTGGCCCAGTCAGTTAAGCATCCAACTTCGGCTCAGATCATGATCTCATGGTTCATGAGTTCAGGTCCCGCGTTGGGCTCTGTGCTGACAGCTTGTGCCTGGAGCCTGCTTCAGATTCTGTGTCTCCCTCTGTCTCTGCCCTTCCCTTGCGTGCGCGCTTGCACGCGCTCTCTCTCTCTCAAAAATAAAGATTAAAAAAATTTTTTTAATCTGCATGAACTCAATCTTAATACATAAGTGGCAGCACTTTTGCCCACCATCACCTCTCATGAGCACTCCCGTCATCCAGATTTTCACCTCTAATTCCTTGGAAGGAAGTGGATTTCATTTCTTAGGGCAGGAAAATTCAGGACATTCATGCTTTTGACCATGTAACAAGCAATGTTGAAAGGACAAAGTAGCTCCCAACGACCAATATGGGCAAACGAACACCAAATATTATTATGGTATCATTGATGTAAGATTGGGTTCCTTTACAACCCTGAGACTGACCAGCATTTACTTCATGAATCCTGTTCTCTGGTCTCCACGCCCGTGGGAAATTAAGCTCTTGGGTAAAAAGGGTGCCGAGTAGGGATAGACTCTCTGTTCCCTTCTCCATTCCTACTTCACTGAACTAGGCTTTTGTTTCTTTAACCACAAAGGTGAAAAAATCATTTTTACAAAAGCAATTTGGAAAATACATGAGGTGACAGCTTATGAGTTAAAAACCAAAAGATTGCTTCCTGGATTGTTGCATCTTACATCGGGAAGTATCCCAGTTCAAACAGGCTTAATTGTATTTCAAAGCTGACTGTGAAGAACAAGCCTCATTTTCTACTTTTCTAGACGTGGCTGGGAAAGGAAAAAAGCAGACCCTTCTCCTTCTCATGCAGATAAACCCAACATTTTATTGAAGAAGATACGTCATAGATCGCCCATCTGTAAGTTATAGTTGCTACTGTTCGTGAGAAATTCCTATGGGAATAAAATGAAAAGGAATAAGAGCTTCAAAGAATGAAAGCCTAAAATGATTGTTTATATTCAATAGATTTAAAATAAAGTACTAGGGATGAGCTTATCCGGGTCCCTCCACATGCACTCAGAATCCCATTACCTCCCACCTTCGGAGCAAATTCATTCTACCAGTGATTCCTCTCTGCTGTGTACTGTCATCTCTTCTCTTGCCACCTTGTAAGCATTTGAGCATACTGGAGTCTCTACCATCCTCAAAAATAATATTCCCTAAATCTTGCTACCCCTTCTAGCTGCTGCCCCTCTCGTGTCTATACCTGCTATGGTTTTTTCACCTCCCACGTGCCACTACCCAGCACAACTGGGATTTCACTGCAATGACCCAACATAAACTACTCACAGTAATCTCCATGCTGCCAAAGCCAAGGGACTCTGCCACTCACTGCCTCGTAACAGGTAGCCACCTTCCCCTTTGTGAAGCCCTCTCTGCCTTTGGCTGCTATAGTAAAACACCTGCTTTTCCCATTCTCTCTCCAGACCTTCTTTTTCCTTTTTTTTTTTTGGATATTCCACCCAAACTTTATATACTTTGCTTCTCAGATCTTATTCCTAAACTTCTTCCCTTTTGGCCCTGCACTCTTCTCATGGCTTCACATGCCAACTGCAGACTTAATGACTTCACATTTATTCATGTCCAGTCCCAACCTCTCTTCTAAGTCCCAGATCTCTTCATTAACATGTCCAAAACAACCCTCACAATCTCCCTAAGCCCTACCCAAACCACTATACCTCAGTAAATGGCACTACAGTTCACCCATGTGCTTATGCCAGAAACTTGAGAACTATTCCTTCCCACAGAATTGATAGCAGGTTTCCTCAGTTCCACCTCCTAATGTATCTTAAATCCATTAAATTGCCACCTCTGCTGCCCATTTAGTTCAAGCCATCCTGCTTCCAAATGTATGACTCTAACCTCATCCAAATGCTCATTTCCCCACTTTTCCTCTTGCCTCCTCCAATCCATTCTTCACACAGCAGCAAGCAATCTTTTAAAAATATGTACCTAATGACATCACTGCCTGCTTATATCACTTCAGTGAAGCGGTACCTGCGTGGCTCAGATGGTAAGTGTCTGACTTTGGCTCAGGTTATGATCTCATGGTATGTGAGTTTGAGCCCCACATGGGGCTCTGTGCTGACAGCACAGAGTTTGGAGTTCTCTCTCTCTCCCTCTCTCAAAATAAATGAATAAAAACTTAAAACCCATAATACTTCAGTAATGGACCATTAAGGGGCACCAAGTAAGAAGTTGTTGGGGACTAGGACAGTCACATGATGCTAAAGTAATACCTCACAGGTTACTCCTTCAAAGATTAAAATGTACCTTTTAAGGGAGACAGGCAGTGGTTACCACGTGACCAAATGAGCAAACTTAGCATCACAAATAGTAGGACATCCTGACGTTACATGCCTTCTAATCTGGTGCAAATAAATTTCACAATATCACCCATCAATTTTCCTATGAAAATTTTTAACTTATGTGTAATGATGCCTTTTGGTCTAACTACCAATGTACAGAGAATGTGAAAGACAGAGGAAGTAGTTAAATACTTCTACAAGGAAACAGAAAAAAACAGAATGCAGGACATTCCACAAGGTAACTTGGTCAGGACTCTTCAAATTATCAATGTTGTAGGGGAGGAAAAAAAAATGGGGATGGGATGGGGCAGAGGAAAGAAGGGAAGTGGTCTGCATTAAAAGAGACTACAAAGACATAACAACCAAATATAATACATGAATCTTGATGGGATCCTGGCTTTAAAAGTTATGAACATGCATACATTCATTTTTATACATACAATAACACATATACATAAATACATAGAAATCTAAACATATATAGGACTTTTTAAAAATAATCATGGAAATTTTAATATGAAATTATTACTGATTAGTGTAATTCATTTCTTTCAGTGATAGTGGAACTGAGGTTATGTTAAAGAGTGTCCTTCACCTAAGGAGATACGTGCTGAATTATGTAGTGGTAAAGTGTCAGGATGTCTGAAACTTACTTTTGAATGGCTTTTTCAAAAGAAAGAAAACAGTACCTATGATTGGGGAGAGTGATCAAGCAAATACTGTAAATGATACGATTAAGTAAAAGGTATATGAATGTTCATTCTGTTCTTGAGCTTTTCTCTAATGCTTGAGCATTCTCAAAATAAAATGTCAAAATAAGAAGAAAAAGCCTTTAAGGACTTTAAGACTCAAGATAAAAATATGAAGTCTTTTGTGGTCTGCAAGGCCCTACCTAACCTGGCTCAAGTCACCTCTCCCCCTTGCTCCCTCTACTTTGGTCACACTGTTCTTAACGCATTTACACCCTCCAAGTCTCACGTGAAATGTCCCTGCCTTCTCTAAACTCTCAAGACTGGTTTACAGAGGGACTTTGTACCTGAGAGAGACCTGAGATGGACAGAAGAAAATGGCAGAGATCATGAAAGAGTAAGGGGGAAAAGGGAGCAATTTTCAGGACTAAGACAGAATGTGCTGGAAAGAGCAACGGGGACAGACTAGCTGAACTAGAACATATCTGAAGATATTAGCACCTTCCATCATACACTCTCATACACTTCCTAATTCCTACACTTTATCAAGATTCTATTGAAATACTCTGTGTGCACTTTTTATTGTCTAAAATCCAAACAGTAATGTCCATACTAATAAAAATTAGGACAGTTTTTCTCATCATTGTTTCTCCAATACCTAGCATACAGTAAGTCTGCCTAAACATTGGCTTAGTGAATACCACACAATCTGGCTTTAAAGGAATACGGTTTTACAACAAGTGCTATTTAACTCAGTGCTAACTGTCTACTCAAGCTAGGGTATTAAAAATGGCTATTAGATCTAGTTATTAGAGTTGACCATTTAGAGGATTACAGTACACTAATAACTTTGTCAAGCTTTGTTAACTCAGTAAGTTCTAGCATGCTCTTAAAGCAGCCCAGTACATAGGTTTAGAGCCCAAATACATTAGTAAGCCTGACACAAAAAGCATCCTTATAATTGTATGCCATATGTTAAAAGATGGAGCAGGTGAGACAATGTAGATTAATTACATATGAATCCATCCCCTCTATTAAAAAGTACAAAAAAATAACCCTGCTGACTATGGTTTCCTTTATGCAGATAAAAGATGAATAAAATTGGAGTAGAGAAGATAATTTCATATACTATATAAATATCCATAGGATCACTTATGTAAGATTGTGGCTCTATTATATTTTAAGGACCCATATAGCTACAACAATGACTAAATTTTGTATAGAACTCAAGTACAATTGAATAAATTGATAAATATAATCCTGGTTCTACCTGTATGGTTGGTAAAAACGCACAGGGTCAGGTGTTTTGATAAGTTCTCTGGGTCTTGAAGATCATCACATCCAAAGTTTACAAGTCTAAAAACATAAAGGATAAGAAACTGTGAATGCCTTTAAGAGTTGGTTCTCAAGGCGCCTGGGTGGCTCAGTCGGTTAAGTGTCTGACTTCGGCTCAGGTCACGATCTCACAGTTTGTGGTTTCAAGCCCCGTGTCAGGCTCTGTGCTGACAGCTCAGAGCCTGGAGCCTGCTTCAGATTCTGTGTCTCCCTCTCTCTCTGCCCCTCCCCTGCTCATGCTCTGTCTCTCTCTGTTTCTTAATAATAAATAAATGTTAAAAATAAATAAATAAATAAATAAATAAATAAATAAATAAAAAATAAAAGTTGGTTCTCTTGGGTGGCTCAATCAGTTAAGCAACAGATTCTTGGTTTCAGTTCAGGTCATGATCTCACACTTTGTGAGTTCGAGCCCTGTGTCAGGCTCCGTAGCTGGCAGCGTGGAACCTGTGTGGGATTCTCTCCCTCTCTTCTCTGACCCTCCTCTGCTCTCTCTCTCTGAAAATAAATAAATCAACTTAAAAATAGTTTCCTCTTTTACTTAATGCAGTGAGCATTGCATATTGGACTATGTTGTACACTTAAAACTAACATAACATTGTGTGTCAACTACACTTTTAGTAAGAATTTTTTTAATTGCTTTATATTTATTTGCTTCTTTATTTATTTATTTAGAGAGGGAGGGAGGGAGAGAGAGAATCCCAAGAAGGCTCCACACTGTTGGTGTAGAGCCCAATGTGGGACTCAATTCCATGAACCATGATATCATGACCTAAGCTGAAATCAAGAGTTGATGCTTAACTGACAAAGCTACCCAGACACCCCTAATAGGAAGATTTTTTTTAAATAAAAAATAAAGTTCCCTCATAAAGGATAGTAACATCTATAACATACCCACCAAAGTAGAGACTTGTCCCTGAGAAACTTAAGTAGATAACGTGGGCCTTTGTGTTTGAAATTCTATAAAATAGTAATAAAGAAAAAAAACCCAGCGGGCACCTGTGTGGCTTAGTCGGTTAAGTGTCTGACTTTATCCAGATCGTGATCTCACTGGATTCTAACCCCACATGGGGCTCTGTGCTGACAGCTTCAGATTCTGTGTCTCCCTCTCTCTCTGCCCCTCCCCTGCTCATGCTCTCTCTCTCTCTCTCTCTCTCTCTCTCTCTGTGCTGACAGCTTCAGATTCTGTGTCTCCCTCTCTCTCTGCCCCTCCCCTGCTCATGCTCTCTCTCTCTCTCTCTCTCTCTCTCTCTTTCTCTCTCAAAAATAAACAAACATTAGAAAAAGAATTTTTAAAAAATCACCAATGGTCCTGGCAATAGAGAAAAAAAATATTTAAAAGAAGTTGAAAGTGATATAACTTTATTCTAATGAGAGAATTGCATACACTGTTTCAAAATAAGCACAACTAAGTGTTCATATGTGATGAAATAAAGCTACTGCAATATAGAACAGCTTAGGATTATCAGTAGTCTAATTCAAGACAGCTTTCATTTCTTCTGTGTGCTAGTAGGCTTGTGTCTATTTTTTCAAAAGTATTCATGTTTTTACTATGTGTAAAACAGTTCGAGGGGAAAAAGCTCACCTTTTGTGTAAAAAGGAAAAAAGACAAATAGTAAACAGATAAAACTGAGCTGCAATCCTCTTTGATGGCAACAAGGAAAGGGTTTTGATGTTGGATTCTAAATGCAACCCTCGCGGACTCATCAAATCCTTTTATTGGATCACAGGGAGAAGAGGACTTTCACAGATCAAAATAAATGGAAACATCCTACAGAAATAAATGGCTACAAAAATCAATATGATTGACTTACATGAAAAACCCTGTGTTCGTGCTTGATAAAGTTGTTTATATTTCCTATGGAGGACAGAAATCTAAAAGATCACACACACACACACACACACACACGATACTGAACTGTCCTTTTATCTGTACACCACAGATTAGGTATAAATATAATCACTCTGCCCACAAGTTTCTACAAAAATTAGCAGTAATCTATGAATAACTTACTTAAATCCCGAGTCACTTAATGTTATATCCAATGGTGCTTCAAACTGTCAAAGAATCACGAGAAAAAAAATCATGAGAAAATAAACCAAAAAATGACATTAAGTGTTGATATTTCTGAAGCCCAGCGTAAGCCTGACAATGCTGTGCTTTCCTATTGATGAACCACCTATTTATTTAACCATCATTATCTTCAGAAGTTATCTCCCAAAACCACAGCACAGGGAGTCCATTGGGAATATTCTGGAGTTTATATACAATCACAAGCTTGATGTATATTTATTTCTTAAAGGACTAATACTTGGCAAACTATGCCTCGGATTTGAGTATCATAAATGGGTTATACAAGAAGCCAGTCAGTAGGGGTAGACTTTTACAAGACAGAGATGACCATGCCCGGAGGGAAAGACTGGGTGTCTTTAGAAAGAGAACGAGTGAGTTAAAAAAAAAAAAAAAAAAAAAGGAAAGAGGAGTAAATGAAATTCTTGTAATGGTCTGATATCAATTTATATTAGACACCAATATTAATCCTAGTGAAGAAGGATAACATTCTAACCATCACAGGTAAAAGATACTTATGATTCCTCATCACTAGACTAGCATTCCATATGGCTTTGCCAACAGTGATGCTAGATTTTTACTAACCAGATCATACACTCTCATTGATGTTTTACTCCACACTCAAATCCACCATTCGCACAAGTCTTTTGGGGTCACATGACTTGTAAACATTTAGAGCTATATACTATAGATCATACCTATTACCTTCCACTAGTCCTCACTCATACACTTGTTTTTTTAATGAGAGACATTCAGTTAGCAGAAATTTCCTATGTGCTCTCCTAATCACCTATACTAATTGTACTTACTATAGAGTTGAAGGCTTAAGATATGTTACTTGCTCATGCAAGTGACTAACACAACAACAAGGCTAAGATGCTCTTTCTGATAACAGCTCTCTTTCAAAGGAGGCCATGTGTTATAAAATTTCCTGTAGCCCCAGTCATTCTCTGGACTTACCATTAAGTTAAACTTCTCATCAGCAGAAAACTGGATGCATTTTAAAATACTCCTTGATTTCTAGAAAACAGAATAAATAACAAATTACAATTTTAAAAGATAACAAAACACTAATAAAAAAGAAAAAGGGGGGGGAAGTAACCAAGAAGCAAACAGTAATGAAAACATTTTCATATTTTTAATAAACCTTCATTGACTTCCCCATCAATTAAAATGCAATAATTGTAACAATGATAATGTCAAGATTAAATTGTTCCTGTAAAAGGAGGCCAGTGGACTCATTTTTACCTTTAGGTCAATGTAGTATAATCTCTGCTCTGACATATCCCATTGAGCCCAAACAAATTCCTCAGCTACTCTCTCTCTCGGGAGATGACCAGAGTCTTTAATTACCTAAAGAGGCAAAGAGATTTAGAAATAAGTAACTATTTCTAAGGAGACTATATCTAGATTTATTATTCTGCATATTTTATCTTTCTAATACATACAAATATTTCCACGGATTATTTTTAGCAATCCCCTACCCCCAACACATACACATGGAAAGTCTTTCCAGAAAAGATTTAAGGCATTATTTCATTACTTACTCCTCACAAACACTCTATAATAAATAATATTATTCTTGTCCCTGGTTTGCCAGACAGGCCGGGGCTGTTGAAGGCAAGGCCACACCTACCACAAATCAATACCTAGGCTAATAGAAGATTCAGAGCTTCCCATTCTGTACCTAATTCACTGAGGTATCTGCAGACAAAAGGACTTTACTACCAAAGGAAGCAGCTGTGATGCCAAGGGAAAAACTCAGGCTTGGGGGTGGGGAGTATTGGGCAATGATCCCAGACCTGCCATAAACTATTCATGTCATGCTTCTTACCTTTATCTCTTCACAATGAGTATGGTGATACTTCCCATCCTTCAAGCAATACTTAACTACTCATCTTTCAAGGCCTAACTTAGCATTGCCTCCTGTACAAACCTCTCCCTAACCTTCCCCCAAGATCAAGGCAAAGCTCACCACCTCTTTATTCCTATGGGACTCTGGCATAGTTTTTTTTTTTTTAATTTTTAATTTTCAAGTTAGTTAACATGCAGTAGAATCCAGTGATTCATCACTTTCATGTAACACCCAGTGCTCATCCCAACAAGTGCCCTCCTTAACGCCCATCACCCGTTTTCCCCACTCCCATCAACCCTCAGTTTATTCTCTGTATTTAAGAGTCTCTTATGGTTTGCCTCCCTCTCTCTTTTTATCTTATTTTTCCTACCTTCCCCTGTTAAGTTTCTCAAATTCCACATATGAGTGATATCTGTGATATGTGATATCTGTCTTCCTCTGACTTATTTTGCTTGGCATAATACTCTCCAGTTCCATCCATGTTGTTGCAAATGGCAAGATTTCACTCTTTTTCATCGCTGAATTGTATTCCTGTATGTGAGTATAAGTGTGTGTGTGTGTGTGTGTGTGTATATATGTATATATGTGTGTGTGTATATATATATATATATATATCAACTGATGAATGGATAAAGAAGATGTGGTATATGTATATATACATACATCTGGGATCTTTCCATAATTTGGCTATTGTTGATAGCACTGCTATAAACACTGGGGTGCATGTGCCCCTTTGAATCAGCACTCCTGTATCCTTTGGATAAATTCCTGGTAGTGCAATTGCTGGGTCATAGGGTAATTCCATTTTTAATTTTTTGAGGAACCTCTACACTGTTTTCCAGAGTGCCTGCACCAGTTTGCATTTCTACTAACAGTGCAAGATGGTTCCCCTTTCTCTACATTCTCATACTTTGGCGTATTTCTATTACAGTTAGCATTTAACTAATTCTGTAAGTCTAGCCCAGTTGCACTCCCCTGCAACACCTTTATATTCTCAACAAGATTCTTAGCTTTGGGGAACCCATCTTGTTCCCACTTTTCTATGTTAAATTAGGAGAGCTTTGGGGACTCGCAGATAAAGGAATATACTGACAAGAACATGATCATCAGAGTGTGGCAACCCAGGTTTACATCTCAATTTCGCCCCTCTCTTTAGTAACCTCACCTCTGTGAGCCTTGGTTGTATTTTCTGCAAACATGGACATAATTATAATTCTGCCTACCTACTGCAGGATGTTGTGATGAATGCAAGGAACTGCACACTGCCTTAAGACACTGTCATCTAAGCCCTTAAAAATAAGGGCAGTGATGCTTCCCAGAAGGGCACGCAAGGATGGAGTGCTGAGGCTGCACTGTGTTGGCTGCTGACAGAGGTCCTCACTCTGCAGTATCTCTCATTCTAACCAGGCAGTCCTCTGTCTATACCCAGTTCTAGTCTTGTTTATTTCACAGAACTGGAAATCCTAGAGGATGCTCTCCTCTAAATTCACATTGCTGGCTTTGGGATTCTACCTTCACCTTTCCTCTCTGGCCTTTTTTCTGACCAGTAGCCCTTACAGTGCCCTGCCATCCATGCCACTGGTGGCCCAGAGCTCCAACCACACACTTTCTAGTCATTTTCCAGCCAGACCTCTTGAGCTGAGGTTTCAATCATAGATACATAATTAATAAATGACATTTTTCATTTCAATGTTGTTCATGTAACTTTAAAATTAAAATCCTTGGAGAAGATTATTTTGACGCAGACTATTTAAATACTGAAGGTAATAATTTTAATACCAATAATATATTATGATGTTACATAAATTATCAAGAAAAAGACAACTCAATAGAAAAATAGACAAGCATATAATTAAGCAATTTTCAGAAAAACAAATTCACATAGCCAGTAACATTAAGGGAAATACAAACTAAAATAATAATGATATCAACTTAAACACATCAAATTGGAAACATTTTTAAAAATCTTTATTTTTGAGACAGCGTAAGCAGGGAAAGTGGGGCAGAGAGAGAGGGACAGAAGATCTGAAGCGGGCTCTGCGTGACAGGCTGACAGCAGCAAGCCTGATGTGGGGTTCGAACTCATGAACCATGAGATCATGACCTGAGCTGAAGTCCAATGTTCAACCAACTGAGCCACCCAGGTACCCCTGGAAATTCTTTTTAAAAGGCAAATGCAGGTGTTCCTGGGTGGCTCAGTTGGTTAAGCCTCTGATCTTGGATTTCAGCCCAGGTCATGATCTCTTGGTTCATGGGATAGAGCCCTGTGTCAGGCTCTGCCCTATCTGCATGGAGCCTGCTTGGGATTCTCTCTTTCTCTCTCTGCCCTTCCCCTGCTTGCACTCTCTCTCTCTCAAAAATAAACTTAAAAAAATAAAAATAATAAATAAAAGGCAAATGTGCCTATAATTGGTATAGGTAGAAAGCATTCCCTTACACATTGCTTGTACAACTGTAAATTGTTACAAGGTGTTGTGGAAAGCAATCTAGCAAAATCTGTTGAAATACATTAAATGCATACATCCATCAACCCAATTATCCCTCCCTGAGGATTTAACCCAAAAAAATATGTGTATGATACATGTAAAGCTATAAAAAAAATATTTGAGATGATTTGTAACACAAGCAGAGTTTTTTAAAGTGGCAATGAAGTGAGTGCCCATCCACAGAAGAATGATAGAAGCTGCGTACGTCCACACCAGGGACTATTATGTGCTTCTAAAAAGAATGAATTGACGTATTCAGGTTGACTTGCAGGTAATGCCACAAAGTTGTAGGAGGAAGGAGTTAATAATAAACAAACCCTGGGTGTGTCAGGGGTGGGGATGAGACATATACACGTATGAAGAACAGCACAAAAGGATACATAATAGGTTTTAGACAAAAGTTAGAGATGAAAACACAAGGGAGAAGTAGCATACAAGAAAAAAAGAGAGAGAGAGAGAGAAAGAAAAGAAAAAGGAAAGAAAATTGAACTGTATAATCCCCCAGCATGTATGTTATGATCCCATTTATTCTATGTATGTATAAAAATTAGAGAAAAAAGTTACATTTCTAATTAAAAACCTACAGGGAGAGCCCTGATATACTAAGTACAAAGCAAAAACAAAAATGGCAAATATATATATATAATATATATTATAGTTCTATTTGGTAAAAACAACTGATTTCCTTCATATGTGTATGTTTGTATGAGCAAAGTAAAGGTGTGGGAAGAGTCACATAAGGCTGTCATGAGTTATCTCAGGAGACTGAGATTGGACAATGAGATCAAGATAAAAAGGAGATAATTAACCCCTTCATAGATCTCACATTATTTCACATGTTACAACAGTAAGTCTGTAATTTGAAAGGTGACAAATAGTGGTTTGTGTCTATAACATTACTCTATTCATAACAGTCTAGAAATGTCACTCTGTGGGAAAAAACTCTGAAGCAAAAGAAATTTCAAATATTTACCGCTCTATTTCCATCTTCTTGGATGACTTGGATATGAAACTTTTCAATATCTTTAAAAAGAGAAACAACAGACAGTTTAACCTTTATGAAAATCACGAGCACTTTTTTACACCTAACAGTGGTGAACGTTTATTTATAAAAGCAATGCAGATTAATCAACTGGATGGAAAAATAATATTGTCACAGGCAGCAATTTTGTAATGTAAGTGAAAATAAAACCCACCTGTCTCCAGCCTCCCTCCACAGTCTATGACAAATCTAGCATTTACTCTGTTCCTCGACAGCAACAATGGATGAGACATTTAACTCTTCTGCTCCCCTAGAGTCCCTAAAATCTTGGCCTCCCCTGCACCACCAGTCTTATCTAGAACTAACAGGGGTTCCTTTGGCAGGGTTTATCTCCAATTTCCAAATATCATCTGAAAATATCGTATGAAAATAATGAGAAGCCTCATTATACAAGATATTGGGAGGTAATTTTATAGGGATTAATTTCACAATAAGAGAACTCTCAGCAATTTAGGTGGATTTGTGAATGGTCCCTTTCTCTCAGGAAGCAATCTAGACTCACCCATACTTAACCTTCTGGCAGACTAGTTACAAAAATGGGAGATAGATAATCAGTCAAGAGCAAAGAAACTGAACATGAACCTAACACCCTCAGGCCTGTCCTTCCCACTATCAATCAGCAGTTTCACTTTATAACATGAAAGATGGCTTACTGGGTAAGTTCCACCAGTGGATTTTACCCTTTCTCTGCCACCCTCCCCACCCAAGTGGGAACTTCATTAGAGGATGTCCCAATCTTATTTGCCTCTACCTGAATCTGAACAAGTATGGGTCCTCAAAGTCTACCATCAAATTCCTCTGGCTTCTAATACCTTCCCCCTTCTCCATCCAAGGTGACAGATATCCTAAAGAAGGATGAATTAAAGAAGGATAAAATGACCTCCACCACTGTTCTACACTCTACCAGGTAACAAACACAGAAATCCATGCACGTAGGAGCCCATCGTTCCTGGGATGGGGAAACAGAGCAGAGCCTAAGGGGACAAGTTGGGGGAAAAGGAAATGCCCTTTCACAGGAGTGCTAGATCTGAAATGAACATCAAAGGTCAGTTGGACCTTCAGTGCTGGTGAGTGAACATCTAGAAGATTCAGTCAAGTCCCACACCTCACTAGGAGATGTGCCCTTCATGAAGTTTGTATATACCACCTAAGGATATACTTACATTTCTCTTCTGAAATCAGTAACAGATGGTTCTCTGGAAGAGGATGACTTTCCACATGGGGGTAGAGAAACTATAAAAAGGAAACGAATCAAAATCATAAGCAACAACTACCTTGCTTACACAAATATTACAGAAGGTTTGACTGCTATACTACTACATACCCTAGAAGGTACTGGGGCCCGTAGAATCATTTATAGCAGATTGAAACAAGGAGGAAAATGAAACACTTTCAGGAGTTCAGTTTTCCAGGGGGAAACTGATGGCAGGTCCAACACAATTCATTTAAATAGTAAGGCTTAAGTATGAGCTTACTTCTAGAGATGGTGCTTCCTATTCTAGAATGTGATTCTGAAGCCAATCAGAAACAATATCAACAACATCTATACAGAAAGTTCTATTTTGCACGCACAAAAAAAAGAGATCAATATGTGGCGCCTGGGTGGCTTAGTCGGTTAAGCGTCCGACTTTCGCTTAGGTCATGATCTCGCGGTTCGTGGGTTCGAGCCCCGCGTCGGGCTCTGTGCTGACTGCCAGCTCAGAGCCTGGAGCCTGTTTCAGTCTGTGACTCCCTCTCTCTCTGACCCTCCCCTGCTCACGCTGTCTCTCTCTCTCTCTCCTAGAAATAAATAAAAACATTAAAAAAAAAAAAAGAGATCAATATATCTGTTGTGCAATGAATCCTAGTATTTAATTTGACGACCAAGTAAACGTAAGCTCTCCTACAACTTCCAAAGTCCCACATCCAAGAGACAAAGCATAACGTAACGCGGGACTTTCCAAGACAGAACAGTGAGTCACAATGTGGCATGTGGTGGAGGATTTACAAGCCTCAAATAATGGAATGACTGCCGCGGGGAAGAAAAGGCTCTATCCACCCCACTGCTCCTTCTCTGTGCTCTCCCAGATCAGCCCACAGGACAAAGCAGCCTGCCTGAAACAACAGCCTGATGTCACCAGCAGTGATGATGAGGGAAAAGAGGTCATGGGATGACTCCAGTGACTTAATTCTTTCATCATCAAAAGGGTGATTATAAATCAGCAGTTTCATTTTGTAACATGAGAAACCGCTTACGAGATAACATCCACCCCTGAATTTTGTTGTTTCCCTCCAAACTTCAAAGCATCATGAGAGAACGTAACCTCTTTACATCCCTGTTTTATAATCAGCAGCCCTTCTAAAGACTAGGAAAATTTTTGACAAAATGTATTACCTGGTGTTCTAACTTCTCAGGATGACAAAATGAAAATAGAACTGGCATTTTTTTTTTTTAGTTTATTTATTCACTTTTGAGAGAGAAAGCACAAGCAGGGGAGGGTCAGAGAGAGAGAAGAAGGCACGGAATCTGAAGCAGGCTCCAGGCTTCAAGCTGTGAGCTCAGAGCCCAATGTGGGGCAGGAACTCACCAACGGTGAGATCATGACCTGAGCCGAAGTTGGACGCTTAACTGACCGAGCCACCCAGGTGCCCCTAGAACTGGAAAATTTTTTAAACTGTCTGTAGTCAAGTTTCCCTTTTACTACTGAAAAACAGAACATTAACAATACACCATTCTTCATGGCAAAAACGTCAAAATTATAAAATAGACAGCAGTGCAGAAATCAGCTATGAAAATAACATAGAAGTTACTATGTCCTGATTTGTGAAACTGCACATCAAACAGTAAACTGTGTGTACTGGAGTTGACGAGAAGCAAAGCTGAGTGCCACCATACAGAAAATGGAAGAGCCAACACTCAGTGCCTCAAAATAAGGAAATGGTCTTACAGAACACTACAGAGGTGGCCAAGGCATGCTTGCCTAGGACTGTGACCTGGAGTGAGGTGCTAACAGGTTCTAAACCTTTGCCTGGTGTTTGTGTGGCAATCACTGAGAACATGATTTTAAAAGTTCCATTTAGGTGATGGTGGTTTTCCTTTCTAGTCTGAGGGAGCCTTAGAGCAAGGCCTAGGAATGAGAATATAAATAGACTTCAGGGGCACCTGGGGGGCTCAGTCAGTTGAGTGTCTGCTTCTTGATTTTGGCTCCAGTCATGACCTTACAGTCTGAGATTGAGCCCCATGTTGGGCTCTGTGCTGGGTGTGGAGCCTGCTTGAGATTTTCTCTCTCCCTCTTCCTCTGCCCCTCCCCTGCTTGCATGTGTGCTCACGCTCAAAAATAAAAATAGACAGACAAACAGGTTTTAGACGCAGCTCAATAAAAGCATACAAGGTTTTTTGGGTTTTTTGGCAGTGTGCGTAGAAATCTATATAGATTACATCATATTAGGGAAATATTTATCTTCACAGATATGGAGCTAGGCTCTGATTATTATTAATATTCAGTTGGAAGATATGCACTATAGGTGGCTATCTGGAAATACGTGGAAGATGCAGGTTATGTCGGTAGGTGATTCTCAAAAGGTGCCAGGTTGGGATCCAAACCCTACCCACTACTGTCTCTGTGAAGGAGGTCAAGGCTGCACATATAGACTTGGGGAAATGTACTACCAGAGATCACCGTGAATGTTTTGATAAGAAAAGGGAGACAGATTTCAGGGCAAGACCAAATTCAGGGGCGCCTGGGTGGCTTAGTCGGTTAAGCGTCCGACTTTCGCTTAGGTCATTATCTCGCAGTTCGTGGGTTCGAGCCCCGCGTCGGGCTCTGTGCTGACTGCCAGCTCAGAGCCTGGAGCCTGTTTCAGAGTCTGTGTCTCCCTCTCTCTCTGACCCTCCCCTACTCATGCTGTCTCTCTCCTAGAAATAAATAAAAAAAAAAAACATTAAAAAAAAAAATTTTAAAAAAAAAAGACTAAATTCAGTGGACAATGAATGGCATTTCTCTGAAGGGGAGAAGGAGGGAGAAAGGAGGTAGGGGATTGCCTTGGATGGAGGCTTGGAGGATTTTCTCCCTCCAGAAGCATAGGAATGAGGGAGCAGGGAGCAGGGCTAGGCACAGAGATGGGTCCACAAGACAGGTTCAAGTTTTACCTCATCTGGGTAGGGACTTTCCTTTTGGCCTAATGTATGTAGTCATGCATCATGTACTATTAATTGCTTTTAATTACGATAAAATTTGTATAACAAAAAATCACCTTTTTAACTATTTTAAAGCATGCAGTTCAGTACTTGTTAATGCATTCACAAGGCTGTGCAAGTATATATACTTATAAAAACCCTTTCCCCTCATGTCCTCTAATTCCCCTTAGCTGCCCTAATCCTTCAATAATGTCTCCATTGCCTACTCAGCTCTGGGTGGAGATGCTAAGGAAGCCAAAAGAACAGTCCAGAAAAGGGAAGTGTAGTCTGTCCCACAGTCACCCCTGTACTGATGACAGTGTAAACATAGCAGCTTCCTGGGGGAGGGAGAATACAGCTAAGAGCTGGAAGCAGGCAGTGGACCCCAGTGAAGGACCTGAGCGGGGGGATGGGAGAGAGGTCCCTCTCCTGGCACATTGCAGGAGGGAGACCCACCGGCTTGAGGCTGGGAGTAGGTGGAAGGAAAAGCAGATCATTCAGGTTACATGAGGAAATCATGCTACAGCACCGCATGAACGTGCAGTTCAAGGTCACCTGTGGCAGTTGGATCCTATGGAGTCACCACAAACACCGTATACTGAATGCTGAGCCATTACTCCAAGGGGAAATACAAGGATAGGCTCCTGCCTGGTCACAACATTTCTGCCAACCAATTAATACACAATTTTGTTTCATGTGTGTTCCTGTTTTTATAAAGGACATCTTAGTTAATATATATTGTTGATCCATTAGCAGTGAACTCATGGTCAACAGCACTCATGCCTTAATGAAGCTAACCTAACCCATATATTCTCTCAAACCAGATGACAGCCTTTCTGAGCTTAGGAACAGTAGCCAGCACTTCAGTACTATGTGTGGGGGACATTTGAAAGAGTAAAATCACTAACAAAAAACCCAAAAAGGTGAAAATCATGGTGCTAAATAGATCACAAAAATGGCATTTCTTTATGTATAAGAATTCAATCAAGAAGGCAGTGTCACCTCGTTCAACCTCAGCTGAATGACAAATTTTTCACCACTTTGCACATGTCTGCAGATAATTGCGATGGCACCATGGGCATTGACTTTGGTGTTACAGATTCTAGTGAGCAGGGCAACTTACAAATTCAAAATGTGCTCATAATGAAGATTGACTAGATCTGGTCCACCCACGCTGTACATACAGTGCTTCTGTACCATTTCATAGACTGACAAATTCAGTGATTAAGTTGTTTAATCATATTTACTCCATCAACTATATGAATACACGAAATAAACTATTTTTTAAACTTACCTTAGGGTGTTAAAGAAAATAAACTTACCTTAAATGTGTTTTGATAGTATTTTATCATGTAAGAACATTACAAACCATGATATAACAGAGACAGAGGAACTAGGTTTTGTTTTGATTTCCGTGTTTGCAAAAGGTGAGCTGATAATTCCAACTATACCCATCTACCAGATGGCTTTGAGGATTAAAGGTGATAATGGGTGTGAAAACACTTTATAAGCACCATTGCCTCTAAGTTTCACGCCTTCTGATTAGTGAGATGAGTGATAAATGGACATCCTCACTTACCTGCACCCAAATATAGCTATCCACTGCTTTTAGAACCTTCACATTGTTAACAGGGTGGATTTCAACCAACAAAGTTAAACACTTCGATCCTACAAAGGAAAAGAGGCTTTTAGTAATGAAGATGAGAATGTCATTCAAGATCTTCTCCACTTGCGTCTGAACTTTGAAAATGTAAACGTTATCTGTATTACCTAATAATAGCTGTATTAGCTATTTCAACGGGAAAAGTAATTTTCTTAAAATTTACTTTGACAGCTCTTAAAACCCACAACAGACAGAGAAAACCTTGTGAAGGAGAAAGCAATATGTATGGAGAGAGGAACAGGTTCCTACCCATCCCTCAGCCACATAGCACAACGTCATAGGCCCTCTGAGTTTCTAAGTCTAAGCAAACACAACTCAATTATCTGCCCCTCCAATCCTGCAGCACTCTGGCAAATACTGCTTGTGTATGACAATGTAGATATTTCTGAAGCTCGAACACACTACAGTTGAGAGTGCCTACTAAGAGGGCAGAGGCTTGGCTTCCCTTGGGAAGCATGATGGAACTACCCTGATAAAGACCCACTTACTTCCTCAGTGTCACATTGTAGCAAATGTCCTAAAAGATAGCAATTTAAAAGGAAGTCCTTGGAAACAGGCCAGAATGGGATTACCACAGATATCCACATTTAGGCCAAAAATTCCCCTCCCCTAAGATTAAGCCTCAGAGAAGAAGGAGTTGTCTTATATCTGAGTTCTTATAAAAACTTACTATGCTCTCATGCTTTTTCAATGACTTTGTTTTGAAAAATAATATAAAATTTGGAGACAGCACAGCAATCTGGAACTGAATCAATGCCAGTTTTCACTATTTAAGAAACTAGTCTGACAGCATTGCTTTAAAAAAAACAACAACAACAGAAACAACAACAAAAAACCCAGGTAGGGGTGCCTGAGTGGTTCAGTCGGTTAGGTTAAGCATCTGACTCTTGATTTCACCTCAGGTCATGATCTCACAGTTCCTGGGGATCGAGCCCTGTGTTGGGCTCTGCACTGAGAGCCCGGGGCCTGTTTGAGATTGTCTCTCACCCTCTCTCTCCTTGCCCCTCTCCCTCTTCCACTCTCTCTCTCTCTCAAAAATAAATAAGTAAACATATTTTCTTAAGGCAAAGAATGTAAAACAATTCATGGGATATGGCCTCACAATTGTAAGGACTTTTTTTACTTTTTTTTTTTTAGTCTTTGTAAACATGCCTTTTAAAGATTACTGAAAACAACAAGACAATGAGTTATTATGTGGGATCCGAAATATACAAGAACAGAACAAATGAAAATCAAACATTGTTTGGTCAACAGTACTTATAGTTTGAGATAAAAATCCCAGTGACAGTGAGGCACCTGGGTGGCTCAGTTGGTTGGGTGTCTGACTTTAGCTCAGGTCATGATCTTGCAGCTTGTGGGTTCAAGCCCAGAGCCTGCTTCAGATTCTGTGTCTCCCTCTCTCTCTGCCCCTCCCCTGCTTGCAACCTCTCACTCAATAATAAATAAATATTAACAAAAATTTTTTTTAAAAAACCCAAAATCCCAGTGACACGATCATAGATCAGTTCATAAGAACTATACTTCTAATAACTGGGACAGAGGTAAAGGTCAGGAGCTTTGGGAATCTGTTTGATCACTCAAAAAAAAAAAAAAGGTTCTAGGAATAAGAAAAACATTGGTGTCAATGACACTTGAAAAGAAAAAGAGAAATGTTTTGTGAAATGTGACAATGAGAAAAAACAATTTTCCTTATTATGTTTTTTTATATTAAGCTTGTATAACTAAATTAATAAATTAAGTACTACAAGCTGACATTTGGCTCTTTTATCTTTTGCCCCAAAAGTCTATATATTCTAATTTGGGGAACAAAAAAAACACCTTTTCATGGGACATGTAGGGGAAGCTTGTAATTGCAAAAGTAAAGAATCAACTCATATTTGGATTTTTTGGCAATGAATTTGATAACCAGCTATCAACTAAATTCACTTGACTTTAAAATGGGAGGATTTTCAAGGACAGAAACCATCTCCCCACACTAATTTTTCCCTTCTTTAGGGCAGTCCAGACACTTACCTAATATAATCAGCATAATGATAAGAGTAATCGTGTAAAAGGAATTTCTCTCAATAACACACTATGTGCTTTCATGGTGTGACACGATGCACCTGGGATCAGGACTCTAGAGATATCAGTTCTAGAGTCAACTAGAAAGGATGAAGCTCTCCTAGGCTTCAGTGCCTTGTTATTAAAAACACAAGAACTATAGAATCAGATCATTTCCACAATCACTTTCAGTCATGAAATCCCATGATTCCATGAAGTACTTAAAGTTGTCTTAAGAAGTTAGAGAATGCAGATCTCAGGGGAGACAAGGAGGGTCTCACTGAAGGGCAAGCCAGACCCGGGCAGGATGTAGCTATCACAGAAAGTAGAGACAGTGGGATCAAAAGGGACAACATGGATGGACCTTGAGGGCATTGTGTCAAGTGAAATCAGTCAGAAAAAGACACCGTATGGTATCTCTTAGGTGTGGACTCTTGGAAAGAGAGAAAAAGAAACATGCCTATAGATACAGAGAACAAATTAGCAGTTACAAGAGGTGGGGGGTGGAGAATGGGAGAAATAGGTGAACTGTTTTGTCTTGTTAGCTTAAATAAATTGAAAAATAAAATTTAAAAAAAGCCAGAAGGTTAGGCATAGCATGGGGAGGATAGAGAGTGGACAAAAGTACCTGGTAAAGATACATGCTGTGAAAATTCTAACATTTTTAAAGATGTGATCATTTAATCTCACTAGAGGTGCATCAGACTTTAAGGACTGATGAAGTTGGTAAAGGCCAATAGGGCCTGGTTCTGAAGCAGCTCTGGTTACTGGAGCTCTTGAACCAAAGCACAGCTCCACAGCATTACAGCACTTAACTATCTATAATGATGCAGGGGGCCCCACGAGAGTCTCTGGCATTGGGGCCCAACACGTGTAGACACCTCAATAGCTGCCCAGTGGGGATCTACTGTGCCTTGGGGCAAATGCAATTCCACAGAGGAGGGTGAAGGGGGCGGCTGGGCCCTTCAATTCTTTCTTCTATAACTTTTTAATATTTTTTTTAATGTTTCTTTATTTTTGAGAGAGGGGAAGGGACAGAGAGAGACACACACACAGAATCCAAAGCAGGCTCTAGGCTCTGAGCTGATAGCACAGAGCCCAATGTGGGACTCAAACCTGTGAACGGTGAGATCATGACCTGAGCTGAAGTCGAATGTTCAACCAACTGAGCCACTCAGGCTCCCCATCTTTTTTTCCCCCCAGGTAAGTTCTATGCCCAATGTGGGCCTTGAACTCATGACCCTGAGATAGAAATTGTATGGTCTACTGACTGCTAGTCACTTCTTCTTTTACTCTTTTCCAAACAAAACATTAACTCTGCCATGGCCACAGCCAAGAAGAGAAGCACTATTGATAAAAACCATGTTGTAAAATACGTGGACCAAAGAACCCTGTATTGTTCATAGGAAAGATGTGACAGTTTGTCTCACTCACAATGGAAAAATCTCATTGTAAGCAACAGTGTGTTAAACAACACCTCCAGGCAAACCACATTTCATAACTGAATGGCTTATCAGGTCATTCATGGGCAGATAAAATAAGGCTTTCCAAAATATTTGCTCCAAGGGTAAAACATTATAATAGATTCTACAGGGCTTTCTGGTCACATCATTTCTGAACTCTTAACTGAACGAAGGCCTCATAAGGGTCTCCGTGATCTTTCTGTACCTTGGCCCGGTTTTCCTCTGGCCTTAGTTCTTGACGATTTGCCCCTTTTCATTCAGCCTCACTGACCTCCTCACTATCCTTTTTTTTTTTTTTTTTTTTTCCCCTCCCTTTTAACCTCCTCACTGTCTTTGATCAGCAAATCTACCAAGTACAGTCTGGCCTCAGGACCTTCATGCTGGCTGTGGTCACAGCCAGAAATGTGCTTTCCCCACAGCTATGTGCTTGCTCCCTCCCTTCTTTCACATCTCTGCTTAAGTACTCCTCTAATTGTATTTCCTAGCACCATCCCTCAAACAAATTTCATTCAAATACTAGCCTCAGACTCTACTTCAGGGGGAAACCCAAACTAAGACAAGAAGTAATCTCAGGGGACACGATCACTTTAGCCCTGAGGGCTGGCGTGAGGGAGTGGGCAGCATGAAACAGGAAGAAGAATCCACCACTCTATGGAACAGTATCAAATTCACGACCACCGTGGGATTTGACCTGAATGGAATGCACCTCAGAAAGATCTATGTCAGGGATGGAAAGGAGAGTATTTATCCTTCAGCTCCTTGGCCCCTCATTGGTAACGGCTTATGCTACTGGGAATCCTTTCCAGCCATGCTTCCAGGTGGCACACAGGCAGGTAGCAGACAGAATCTCCCAAGGACTCTGGGCACAAAGCAAGAAGCAGGCAGAGCAGTGGAGTTAAGGTGCCGTCTGTCCAATGATGTTTGGGGAGAGTCGGTTGGTTCTTATTGTGGCGGCAGGTATGAAAACTGAGCTGAGAAGGTATAAAACATGAGGCAGCCAGTACGGTACCTAACAACATTCGTTCTGGTGTTTTTAAAGATGTGATCAGACGATCTCACCAGAAGTGCATCAAACTTTAAGACTGAGTAAGCATATCTGAATAGGATTTAACTTAATAAAATTTACAGTGAAGTTGGTCTGAAAGTACATTTTGTAATGTGCATAACTGCCACTGTTCTGTGTGACAATCAGGCACAGATGGTAACTTCATGTAAAGAATATAGGTTCTACTAGGTTCACCAGCATAAGAAAGAATTCCAGAGGCTAACAGGAATAGGGCCAAAAAGGTCCCTCCTAGGCGCAGGGACCTAATCCAAGGTTCTGTAGAGATGCCCAGGCTTGTGATTGGGAGAAACACAAGAGATGAAGCCTTTCTCTTCTTAAGTAAAGGCGATCGAGGTCACAAGCCTTGTTTTAGGGTCAGGACATCAATGTCTTACATCCTATTTCACTTAAGCGAGTCCAGTTTCATCAGTTCTGAAGTGTGCATTGCACTTCATGCTCAGAGGAGCAGAGTTTGCCAAGAGGACGTGGCACTCAAGAGGGAAGTGGCTGCTGTGGGTCTCAGGGTAACACGACAGGAGGGAAGGCAAGGATGGATAATACAGATGATGAGGTTTCTAGGTGAGCCTCCTGCCCAGCAGCATCTCCCATAAACTCTGTGCTGAGGTCCCTGAGAAGATCTCATCCAGACCCAACTCTGGTTCTCCTGACCCTCTGAGCTGACTCTATGGGAACCCAGGACTGCCTCATAAGCCTCATGGGGGAGGAAGGCACATCAAGTTTCTCCATCACACACAAACACAGGAGAATACGCCTGAGTGAGGACTCTGCTAACAAAAGGAGCTTATGTCCTGAATACACAACAGATGGGAAGCGCTGCACGATCAGAATAATAAGAGACTGAAATGAGAACTTCACCAGAGATTGAAAAATGGTAGTAGTCCATGGGCTACATCAGCCACAGGTAAGGTTGGTTATCAGTGCCTGAGAGGAATTTTTAAAAAAATATTTGAACCAAAATTTAAAATAAAATCTTAAGTGTTCCTGGGCAGCTTAGTCGGTTAAGCATCCAACTTCAGCTCAGGTCATGATCTCACAGTTTGTGAGTTTGAGCCCCATGTCGGGCTTTGTGCTGATAGCTCAGAGCCTGGAGCCTGTTTCAGATTCTGTGTCTTCCTCTCTCTCTGCCCCTCCACTGCTCACGCTCTGTCTCTCAAAAATGAATAAACATTAAAAAATTTTAATTAAATTAAAAATTTCCATAAAGGTCCATACTTCTCTTGATAAATTGAAAAGCTGCTCCCACTGGGCTTACTGCCCTCCTTTGAAGAGGGGACCCATGCTCCATGGGACACCCCACCTGCCACTAGTTTCTATAGCTCATCATGATAGCAACTGCCACACCTGTCTTGCATAACATTGCATCCCCAGCATCACGCACAGGGCCTGACCCACTGCAGGCACTTCTTTGTTGAGTCCTGGACAGATGGATGACATAGAAAGTTAAAAAGAAGGGGGGCAGGGGGAGTACCACATAGATAATAAACTACAAAGTGGCCTTGGCAAATGGGAACTTTTATTTAGAATTGGTGGACTCTTCATAATGTATTATGTACTGCTCAATAGTTCACCAGATGTTAAGACAAATAAAAATGGTATTCTTGAAGGAACACCAACCCTTTCTGAACCATAGGGTTCTAGCATATTCTCAGTGTTTATTTAGTCCGCAGGTACTAAATGCTTTTTTAATACTTCTACTATTTACCGTCCCATTATTTTCTGTGCTTTCTTGTTTATTTGAAAAAGATAAAAAACATTTTCATGACCTTTGCCTTTTCCTTCTGAGTTAAAGCTATTTGTAAAGATGTTTGAAATTTGACTTAGTTAATAAACCTTTATCTTTCAACAGGCACTAAAAACTATAATGTCATACCTGGTTGAAGCTCATTCTTTCTTCCTTCTTTAGTAGAATGAACTAAACTCACAGCTAATGGAAAAAGAAAAAATAATCCATTAGCAAGTGATCCATGCAACAGCTGGTTAAAGTTTACCATTTTATACCTGAAATAAGTGAGGGCTCAAAAAAAATCTGTCTGTGGATGATAAGGTAATGCGGAAAGCATTCTCTCTCTCCCCCTCCCTTCTTCCCTCTCTCTCTCTTTTTATACATAGATTCCACAGATTTTTTATTTCAAAATTAATCTCCCAGGAGCATTTATTCCCAGAAAATCATTGTTGTAGAATAGTCAAGTATAGCAAAAGTCCCATACTTTGAAACTCAACAAATGTAGTTTAGTTCTTGACATGTAGCAATAAAAGAGCTCAACTTACCAAGCAAAGTTCTCTCACTGTTGACAGAGCAGCTGACAACGTGCAAGTCTTTTTCAAATGTATAGAGATGCTATTAAAACAAAATTATTTTTTACTTTGGAGTTTTGTGTTAAATAACAATTATAGAATTCAAATTCCCATTTAGTTCTGAAACTGGTATCAGGATGGCAAGACCTTTTAGAAAAGAACCATCAATTAACCAGTTTATCCACACTGAGAAGCTTCAGATCATTTTTTTAAACTTTTTATTTTTGAGAGATGGAGAGGAACAGAGTGCGATCGGGGAGGAGGGGCAGAGAGAGAGAGGGAGACACCGAATTTGAGGCAGGCTCCAGGCTCTGAGCTGTCAGCACAGAGCCTGATGCAGGGCTCAAACTCACGGACCACGAGATCATGACCTGAGATGAAGTCAGACACTTAACCAGCTGAGCTACCCGGCACCCCTCAGATTATTTTTTAAGAAAAATGTCTGCAATCATAGGCCATAGTTGGCACTGGAGCTTAACCATGAGGCAACGTGGCCAAGTGGTTAAGAGTCTAAACCTTGGAGCCAGGCCAGACACAGGATCAAATTCTGATTATGCCACTGACAAGCCGTGTGACTTTAGACAAGTTATTCAATCTCTATTAGTAAAATAAAAATCATAACACCTATTTCATGAAATCTTTAGAAGGATCAAGTGAGAGGATCCATTCAAAGCACTTATCATAACGTCTGCCACCCATAATAAGCACTCAGATGTCAGCTTTTATAATTATTGAGACAAGTAAAGTTTTAACCAAATTACCTAACCATGATATCATTAACTATGTCTAAGAGACCATCACAAGTGCATCTCCTATTAAGACTTCATATTCAGAGTCTTGGCAAAGTAATCTTCTGTTTTTATTTAATCTTAATTTTTTTAAATTTTCTTGCTGTTTGAAACAAGCAAGATTCCATTTCCTTATTAAATATTAAAGAAAATGAAAATGGTCATGCAGGAGGAGCATATGATATGCAGGTTGAGGAAATGAAGACAATCGCAGTTATATTAGGCAAACTCTCTTACAGTACACTCAGAGGGTAAGAAAAGATCAAGAGTCTTAGACCTCAGGAGAGAACAGGCTAAGAGAAACAACACGTGACAGGGGTACTAGGAAGGTAATTAGTACTGGTAGATTTAAAAAGTACCAAGAATACACTAGAATCCTATGGCCAGAAGTTGATGAAAAATGTTGAGATATCACTAAATGCTTGATTAGAAAAAATGGACTTTGAGTGAATAAGGAAGGCTTACAATTCATGTGAGACATTTTGGTTTCCTTTGACTCTTGCTCCAAGGGATTCTAAGTTATAAGTAAGAAGAATCATGGTTGTATACACTTAACTTTTAGGGTTTTACCCTTTTAATTCTAAAATAACACAAGTATAGTCTCAGTGTTTAAAACACACAGACACCATCAAATAAAAAATCAAAGCTCCCTGCTATGCTTACTCAGTATGAACTCCCTTCCAAAAGGAAACATGTTTTGAATTTACTAGGTAGCCTTCCAGATCTTTTTAAGTAAGCCTTTAATATATATTTATGCATATGTATTGCATAGTTTTATTGAGAGTTTTTTTAAAAAAAAATTTAGTGTTTATTTTTGAGAGAGAGAGAGAGTGAGAGAGAGAGAGCATGAGCAGGGAAGGGGCAGAGAAAGGGAGACACAAAATCCAAAGCAGGCTCCAGGCTCCGAGCTGTCAGCACAGAGCCCGATGCAGGGCTCGAATTCATGAACCTGAGTCCATGACCTGAGCCGAAGTCAGATGCTTAACCAACTGAGCCACCCAGGTGTCCTGAAAGTTTTTTATAAACATAAATGAAATATATTATTCTGGCAATTTGCTTTTTTTTTTTTTTTACATAACAACATGTTTGGAGAATCTTCTGTGCGTGGGTACATTTCTAGACTTCTTAGTCCCTTAATATTTGTAAGTTGTTTTTACGCAGGCACAAAGGGACTCCCTTGTATTTACACGGAGAATTAGGTAAGCCTGTCACATCAACCAATGCTCCTTGTGGGTGGTTTGGCGAAAACTTAAGAAATGGAGGCTGGGTTCTATACCTGGATCTTTAAGAAGTGAAGTGAAGGTTAAGGAGAACACAGAGCCAGAGGTCAATATGAAATCCTAAACTTCTGAGAGAAGACACACAAATCTCAGGAAGGCACTGGACTTCCTACATTCCTACAGAATATTGGATAATTGATTTGAGCCAATTTTGCTTAAATCTCAAAGGACTAAGAAACCTCAGGTGATGTTTTTGTTCAGGAGTTCTTGCGCTTCATTCATTTTATTCATTCATTCATTTTTTAAAGATAATGGTGCCAAGAGATGGTAAAAGGGAGAAGAGAAGGCAAAAAAAAAATTTAGAAAATGAAACTGAGAATCTGTATCTAGTAAAAGGAGGCAGAAAGAAGAAAAAACTCTAAAAACAATAAAGTAACTAAGAGTAATCTATGAATTAATAATGATATTTACCTCATTTTGTCTGGTCTGGCAATCATATAATCCAAAGAAGACATTTCCCTCATTGTCCTTAAAAAAAATTAACCAGATATTTATTATATATCATTGCTTAGGAAGTTAGGATGTTATTAGTCTTAAATCTGCAATAATTCAATCTATATTAGCAATTAGCACTCTAAAGGTTTGGTCAGAAAGGGACCAAACCTGTTTCAGCTAGAAATAGGGCCTCAAAGAGTGAAATGAATTAAGAGTGTACAATTTGCTAAGTCTAGGAGACCCTGTCTAGTAGGATTAAGTGTAGTAAAGGAGCAAATCTTTTTATACTTCCATTTATATTTAACACAATATATATGATAGAGATTGGGGGTGGCTAAAACCAATTCATGTTATTCCTATAAATAAAACTTTTTGAATCATACAATTCCCTTAAATGCAGCATACTCATAGACACAACTTAAAATAGCTTAAAAAATTTTTTTTAATGTTTTATTTATTTCTAAGAGAGAGAGAGGCAGCGTGAGCAGGGGAGGGTCAGAGAGAGAGGGACACACAGAATCCAAAGCAGGCTCCAGGCTCTGAGCTGGCTGTCAGCACAGAGCCTGATGCAGGGCTCGAACCCACAAACTGTGAGATCATGACCTGAGCCAAAGTCAGATGCTCAATCACTGAGCCACCCAGGCACCCCTAACTTTTTTTTAAAGATTTTATTTTAAGTAGTCTCTACACCCATCATGGGGCTCAAAATCACAACTCTGAGATCAAGAGATGCATGGTCCACAGACTGAGCCAGTCAGGTGCCCCAACTTAAAATAACTTTTAAGAAAAAAAAATACAGTAATACATTTATGCAAACTGGCACTAAAATTATTCTTTCATGTTTCCCTACTATAGTAAAGTTATCAATAAAGTTAAATTTTCATTCCTTAGAACACTGAACATTGAAAACAGGTTAAATAAGGTCTCAAAACAGATGATATCTTAAACAGATTATATAGTCATATTTAATATTTTCTCAAAGATCAAAACTTTATATATTAAGTAGGTTTAAATATCTTTCACTCAGCATTTGTTCCTCTGAAGAATGGAACTGTTCATTTATTCAAAAAATTTGAGTGCTGTGTCAGATACTGTGTATAATTTTTGTTTAAAAAAACATTTCATAAGACTGAATTTCAGTCACCTTGTTTAATCTCATAAAATAAGTCATGTTAAAAGTTAAATGCCAGCAAGTCTTATTCATTACCCCTCAGTAAAATACAGCATAAAATTCTGTAAAAAAATATAAATGGTTAAGATGGTAAATTTTACGTCATGCATATCTTACCACAATAAAAAAAGAGAATATACACATACCTTATAGGTATAAATAATATTTCCATTTCTTTCAACATTTAGTATACGTAAGCTTTCATAATTATTTTCTAAAACACCTGAAATGATAAAATAATAATAGAAAGTTAAAATTTAACAGGGAATGTTTAAAAACATATCCAAAAATATTAGTGAAAAGCCAAATACGAAAGAGTGCATACTGATAATTCTGTTATATAGAGTTTAAAAACAGGCAAAACTAATCTATTTAGTGACCATTAGGGAAGAGGAAAGGACTAATGATTGCAAGGTATCTCACAGGAGTCTTTTGAAGTGCTGGTAATGCAGTATGTGTTGGGTATACTGCTATACTCACTTGGCAATAACTCACTGAGCTGTATACTTTTAACCTAAATACTTTTCTGTGTGTATGTTACACTTCAATAAATTGTAAGTATCTATTAATTTTTGCTCTATGTATTTTGGAGCTATGTTATGAGAGGCATAAACATTTAGAACTGTTATAGTTTCCTGGTTCCTTTCAGGAACTCAGCAGAGCTACCAGGTGTCCAATAGTCAATTAAAGCAATAAGATAAAAAGCAAGGAATAGTCAAGTATTTTCTCACTTGCTGTGATAGTATAAGCAGGTGTCTACACCAGAGAAAGCACTAACTTCCCAGTTTAGTTTCTCCCATGTAGTGGCATGCTGGTGGAGGGTAGATCAGGGAGAGGTTGGGAATCTCTCACTGCTGAAGGAGCCCTCGACAAAAGGCTTCTGCGGTGTTGTTGACCCCAGTGTTCTCAGGGCAGAAAGAGAGAGAAGAGCTAAGAGTAGAAAAGTACTGAGTCAGAGTGGACAAAAAATATCTGCAAGGTTCCCCTCCTTTTCATGCTGAGGTGGTTTCAGCAGAGGTACCTCAAGAGGGTCTGTGCTGATAGCTCCTAATAAAGAGGCCACTGAATGAAGGTGCTCCAGCTCAGAATGCAGTTATGGATAAGATGATGGCTACCCAGGGGGGGCCTGAGTTGACTCTAACTCCCTTCGGGAACTGCAGTGCACTGGCATGCACCAAGTCTGGTTTGGGGAGGGGGCAGCTTTCCCCCCATGAGGGCTGCTAGGTAAAGTTGTTTTTGTTTTTAAGAAGTTTTATTTATTTATTTTGGGGGAGAGTCAGACACAGAGAGAGAAATAGAGAGAAAGAATCCCAAGCAGGCTCTGCGCTATAAGCATGCAGCCCCATGCTGAAATCCAGAATTGGATGCTTAACCAACCGAGCCACCCATGCACCCCTAAGCTTTTACAATTGCATACGACTGTGCCTGAAAAATCATACATAGCTTTTTAACAGGAGCTGGACTAGTTAATCCTTTTTTTCACCATAAAATGCCCTTTATTGTGAATACATTCTTTTTGCTTTTAAGTTTACTTTGATTACAGGATAGCAATGTCAGCTTTCTTTTGGTCAGTGCTTACATAACTTTTTTTTATCCTTTTATTATGCATCTTCCTGAGTCCTTATACCTAAAATATGTGTCTTACAAGCAATATCCTTTAGAGTATGTAGTCCATTTACATTTAATCAATGATACCACTGATACAAACCCAATATCTTACTATTTATTTTCTATGTGACTCAATTGTTTATTTCTTGCCTTCTTCTGGATTAAGCAAAAAACTTAATATTTCATTCTCCTACCCATTAGTTATACATTCTTATTACTATTATTACTTATCCTAAAGATTACAAGTCCTTAACTAATTATGTTTTCATATTACATGATGCCAAGAAATGTGAAGCAAGTAAAACTCTCATACACTAACAGGAACAGAAATTGGAAAACCCAGTAGCTACTGAAGCTGAACATACATGGCTCAGCAACTGTACTTGTACATATATCGCAATGGAAATGTACACTTATTTTAGCAAATGACACATGTAATTTCTATAGCACTGTGGTTCCTAATAGCCCAAGCTGGAAACCCAAAATAGCCATCAAGCAAAGAATGAATTGTGGAATAGCTAAGCAATGGACTATTGTACAACAGTCATAATAACTTGCTATAATGTACAACATAAATAACTGAGCAAGACAAGCCCAGATCCTGCCCCCTCCCAAGAAAGGTACAAACTATATGACTTAATTTATACACAAGTTTCAAACACAGGCAAAATGAATGTATGGCGCTAGATGAGTGATTGCTGGAAAGGAGCATGAAGGAGACCTTTGCAGCTCTATTAATGTTCTCTTTCCTGTTCTGAGTGCTAGTTACAAGGGTGTGTTTCATTTTGTGAAAATTAACTGAGCTGTACACTGTTGATCTGTGTACTTTTCTGCATGACAGCCATATTTTGATGAAAGATAGAAAGGTTCTTTACACAAAACATTTACCTTGTAACTTAACTGACCATCATATTTTGGTCAAAATTTTAGTAATATCCCTCTCAATTCTACAATTAAAGGATTTAAAAAAAATTGTTTTTAAATGTTTCCCTATTTTTGAGAGAGTGAGAGACAGGGAGTGAGCAGGGGAGGGGCAGAGAGAGAGTGAGACACAGAATCTGAAACAGGCTCCAGGCTCCAAGCTGTCAGCACAGAGCCCGGCTGAACCGTGAGATCATGACCTGAGCCTAAGCAGGACGTCTAATCTACTGAGCCACCCAGGTGCCCCTACAATTAAGGGATTTAAACATTAGTAGATACAGCTCTCATAATTATCATCATTAATTGTACAGAAATGCATATTTCCCTAATTTTCTCAAACTGCTTAAACGTGACTCATCCCCCCCATGAACAGTTTTAGATGTTAAAATATTATGTTGCTTAAGAGATGTTCCAATATTCAGACAAAACATATGCCAAATATTCTACAACTCAAAGCAAATTTCAGTTTGTATTCCTGATTTAAAAAGGAAACAAACAAACAGGATAATCGGTGACCTGGAGCCCTGTACTAGAGCTGGGGGTGGGAAACATTTCAAAAGACAAAAAGCGAGTTTCTTAGAAAATGTAGGAATCATCTGGCATCTCTCTTTCCCACCCCTCACAGAATAAGCTGCCTGGATCTTCTAACAGCAAGGTAAAGGGAGGGGGCAAAGTGCTATTTGTGTTTTAATGTGGGCACATCCAGCTTTAAATGGATAATGAGCTGCCAGAACTCACTTCTCACTGATTAAAAAATAAGGATAAGCACCTCGTCTCTTAGGAGAAGAATATGATTCAATAGCTTGCTGATAAATAGCACTTAACAATTTACGGAGTTATTTCCATCTCACCCACACTGTGTCAGCCTTTAGAGGCCCACTGTACTAATGAAACTGAGTACCAATGAGGTTCAGATACTTGGCCAATATCCTATCAAAAAAGTGGCATAGACTAATTTCAATCTCAGAAAAAAGGTAAACAGAATGAACTAAGTTTCCTGTATCATGCTTTCAATGGGCAAATGGATAATTACCAAAAAATCCTTTAAGGTAGATTTTGTAGACATCTAAAGAGAATTTCAGGGAGTTTCTGTTCATCCTGCACATGATTCAAAACTTCTGGAATGTAATGTGTCAATATTTTGAGAGGTACTTTTTTTTCTTTCAAGATTATAAGGATGCTGGGAGAGACTCTCTCCAAAGTACACTTAGAAGGTTTCAGCTAAGATAAGAAACTCCTTTACGAGAAATCTCACTAAGAAAAGTCAATTTACTTGCAAAAGCACATCTATTTTCTTTTTTTGTTTTTGTTTTTGTTTTTTTTTTTTAAATATTTTTTATTTATTTCTAGGAGAGAGAGAGAGAGACAGCGTGAGCAGGGGAGGGTCAGAGAGAGAGGGGGAGTCACAGACTGAAACAGGCTCCAGGCTCTGAGCTGGCAGTCAGCACAGAGCCCGACGCGGGGCTCGAACCCACTAACCGCGAGATCATGACCCAAGCGAAAGTCGGACGCTTAACCGACTACGCCACCCAGGCGCCCCTTTTTTGTTTTTTTTTAACAGTTATTGTCAAATTAATTTCCACATAACACCCAGTGCTCATCCCCACAAGTGTCCTCCTCCATGCCCATCCCTCCTCCCCCCCACATCCATCAGTCCTCAGTTTTTGTCAGCATTCAAGAGTCTCTCATGGTTTGCCTCTCTCCCTTTCCCCCACCATTTCCCCCCTTTTTCTCCCCCTTGTTCCTCCGTCAAGTTCCTCCTAATCCTCCTATACGTGCAAACATATGATATTTGTCCTTCTCTGCCTGACTTATTTCGCTCAGCATAACACCCTCAAGGTCCATCCATGTTGCTACACATGGCCAGATTTCATTGTTTCTCATTGCCATGTAGTATTCCATGGTATAGATAAACCACATCTTCTTGATCCATTCGTCCGTGGATGGACACTTAGGGTCTTTCCATGTTTTAGCTATTGTTGAGAGTGCTGCTATGAACATTGGGGTACATGAAAGCACATCTATTTTCAAAACACTGAACAATTAAAAAAAAAATCCCCAGGGGCACCTGGGTGGCTCAGTCGGTTAAGCATCCAACTTTGGCTCAGGTCATGATTTCACGGTTTGTGGGTTCAAGCCCCATGTCGGGCTCTTGTTGACAGCTAGCTCAGAGCCTGGAGCCTGTCTTAGGATTCTGTGTCTCCCTCTCTCTCTGACCCTCCCCTGCTCATGCTGTCTCTATCTTTCTCTCAAAAATAAATGAAACATTAAAAAAAATTTTTTTTAATAAAAAAATCCCCAACTACAAATTACAACAAATGATATATGCTTGTGCCATTAAACCGGTGGTTCTCAACTCTGGCTTTTGGTTAGGATGATAAGGGGGGTTCTTTTTTTATTAAAAATTTTTAATGTTTATTTTTGAGTGACAGAGAGAAAGACTGAGTATGAGTAGGGGAAGGGCAGAGAGAGAGGGAGACACAGAATCTGAGCTGTCAGCACAGAGCCTGACGTGGGACCCAATACTCATGGAGATCATGACCTGAGCTGAAGTTGGACACTTAACTGACTGAGCCACCCAGGCTCCCCTGTTTAGGGGAGCTTTTAAAAGAACATGGATGCCTAAGCCCTACCTGATAGATCCTGACTTTATTGGGCTGGTGTGCGTGTTTAAATTCCCCATCTGATTCTAATGTGCAGCCAGGGTTGAGAATCACTGAATCACATATCTGTATTATATATTAAACAATATTCATTAAATAACATAAGTAGGACCAGGTTATAATGTAACCATGATAGAGTTGAAAATAATAAAAATAATGCCTTTGTGGATCTGTAGCAATAACTGCAGTCTTAAAATAATCCTATAGTTAAATACATGGTTCTCATCTCAGGGACATTTGAATTAGACAAATTTGGCAATGTTGGAAATAGAGAGACCAGTGTCTCACCACAAACTATTAACCTGTCAGCCCTACCTCCCCGGATTTGTTTCTCATGGTTTAGACACACCCTTTTAAAAAAGAAGTAGTCAAGTAGTCAATAACCTCTTTGCTTATTCATTCTGACTCTTCTCCCAGTAGTTTATCACTGGAAAGTCCAGAAGAGGAAGTTTAGCAATTCAAATGAGGAAATGTGGTTCAATTTTACAGTTCAGTGTCCTCAGAGCTCATGAAGAAAAAATGTAGATACTTGCATGAGTAAATATACTACAGAAAAGCAGAGTACCTCAATAGTAGTAATGGTGTAGTAGAGTGTAATAAAGGTGTTGTCAAGTCACGCTCACGTGTAATCAAAGCTGGTTTCTCAGATACTCTTGTGCATTGCAAACTCTCCTTTGCCAAACACAAGTGATTTCCCTTTACAGGAAGATGTTTGCCAAATGTGTAAATTTTGTTCTCAGCTGTGTTGAGACAACAATCAAGAGAATATTGGAACAATAAATGAAAACAATGTGGCTAAGCCAGACCTCTGGCCCCTAAATCTGTCTGGGGGTATATAGGAGAACAAAAAGCCATTACTCTTTGGTCAGTCATCTGGTAAAATATATCACTTCCCTGGTAAAGATGAATTAATCTGGGGTATCAGACCTAAGACTAATCAAAGCAGACAAGAAAACATAGGTGAGGAAACCTACATTCTTTCTGATCTTAAACATAGATGGCATTTAAACCTTTGGAAATATGCATACCACATACACTTTCTTAGTTTCTTGAAAGTGATACATGGCAAGAGGGAATTAAGCATTGGATAAAAAATGAAAACCTAAAATCTATTGTATTGCCACATACCAATAATAGGTAGAACATGTGATTATTACGTGTGCCATTTATGGAAGCAACATAAAATAACAACAACCTAGAAATAAATCTAGCAAAAAGTGTGCAAAACTTCCATGGAGAAAATTCTAAGACTTATTAAGATCATAAAGAGTATCTAAATAAATAGGAAATTATACTTGATTCATAGTTGGAAGATTAAATATTGTAAACATGCCAATTCTCCCAAAGCTGATGTACAGATTCAACGCAACTCAAATCAGAATTCCAATAGACGTTTTGGTGAAATCTGATAAGCGGATTCTAAATTATATATATAAGAGATCACAGGGCTTAGGATAGCCCAGATGGTCCTTAAGACTGCCGAGGTGAGGAGGCTTACTCCACCAGGTATCAAGACTTATCATAAAGACAGTTATTAAAATGTTTTCATCTGGGGGCGCCTGGGTGGCTTAGTCGGTTAAGCGTCCGACTTTCGCTTAGGTCATGATCTCGCGGTTAGTGGGTTCGAGCCCCGCGTCGGGCTCTGTGCTGACTGCCAGCTCAGAGCCTGGAGCCTGTTTCAGAGTCTGTCACTCCCTCTCTCTCTGACCCTCCCCTGCTCACGCTGTCTCTCTCTCTCCTAGAAATAAATAAAACATTAAAAAAAAAAAAAAGATGTTTTCATCTTAAGTTGACAAAAGGAACAAAAGAAAGAACCCAGGAAGGGAGACCCACACATATGTGGAAACTTGATATGTCACGGAAGTGGCTTTGCTGTCAATGAGAAGAGGTAGGTTTCTTTGGTTAGTGTCACTAGAACGATTAATATAGAAAACCAAGACAATTTACAAAAGAACATTTTAACACATGTAACCTATAAATAAAACAAAACCATTTACCCACCACCCAACTTAAAAATAGAACAATATCAAGACTTTTGAAGACTCTTGTGTCCCCTCGTCAGATTACTACATCATAACATGTACAAAAATAAATTCCAGATGGATTAGAAAACAAAATGCAAAGAGCAAAACTTTTAGAAGTTAATTTAAAAATGTCTTCATGACTTCTAAAGAGGAGAGAATTTCTTTACAATATCCAAAAAGACACAAACCAAAAAGGAAAAGATTCATAAATTAGATTACATTAAAGCTAAAAACCCTCAATTATCAATGGTACCCCATTACAAACTGAAAAAAAAAAACAGGGTGAGAGAATATTAGCAACATATATGATGAACAAAGGATTAGAAACCAGAATAAACAACTCTTAAAAGTATGAAAAAATAAACAATAGAAAAATGGACTGGATGAAAAGACATCTCATAAAAGGGAAACTTGAATGGTTGATAAACATAAAAAGATGCTCAACCTCAGAACACGTGGTCATCAGACCACAATGAAATAACATTTAACCTCACCAATCTGACAAAAAAATTTACAAATCTGGAAATATCAAGAGTACCAAAAACATTTCTATACCACAAATGGGGTTGTTAATAAGAACAACTACTTTGGAAAACAATCTGGTGCAACCCAGGACAAATGAAGATGTACACAGCCTGTGACTCAGCAACTGTCCATCTTGGAGAAACCTTTGCATGTGTGCATCTGCAGACATGCATAAGAAAGTAGAAGCACTGATAGTAATAGCAAACCCCAGAAATTTCCCAAATGTCACCAATAGAAAAAGCATAAGCAAAGCTAGGAAGCACCCTGAGACCTATTAGTATCCAGGATATTTACCAGTAAATGTTCAGGGATGTGGGATTAACGGGAAGGAAGTAGGTCCACAGAGTGAGGGTGATGACAGGCTACAGTAGCCTCAGGTGATCTCAGAACCTCCCATTTGAGAAGCTCTCAAACTGAAATGGATTGTCAAAGTTGTCCTGTGTTGAGTCAAAATGGTCAAGCCATTATACCCCATCTCAATCCCTAACTAAAAATAGGCCACACCCAACACTGGGTGAGGAAGCCTTCTGTGGAGGCAATCCCTGAAGGGGCTGACATCTGAAGACTATCTGCTGACCACCCTCAGGACCTGGGACAAGCCTTTCTTTGAAAGGAAGATCTAAGCAAGGCATCTCCTTATCCACCATACTGTTGTATATTCCCACATTGGAATACTATACAGCAGTGAAAAATAATAACCTATAGCAGTCAATGTGAATACTGAGAAAAAAGAGCAAAAGGAATACATGTAATATTCTTTCATTTAAAATGCACAAACAAGCAAAATGAAATGATATTTTGCATAGGGAGACCTATACAGAGAGATTAAAACTACAAATAATATCAAGGTTGAAATGGTTGTTACCTCCAAGAGATGAAGGATAGAGAAACAGGATCAGATACAGAGGCCCAAGAGCCTTCTAAAGTCTTGATATTACTCTATTTTTAAGGTGGGTACATGGTTTTGTTTTTGTTATTTAGAGCTTACACGTGTTAAAATTTTATTTTGTATAATTGTTTTAATTTTCAAAAGAAATGTTTTTTTTTTAATTTATTTCAGGAGAGACTGTTTTCCTAAAGTCAACCCAGAACAAGAAGCGTATGGAGTAGCCAAATCTGGCCTCCTTACTCTGTAACCCCTGGTTGACTCAAATACTATCCCACAGGCACTTAATTTCCATGGCTAACTTAGCCCAGCTCACTGGCTATTTTGCCAGAAATATGTCATACTTAGAGAGCATTACTTAGCACCGCTAAGAAACCGTCAGTTGTATTTGTTGATGTAAAAATATTAAGGCTTCAAATCTAGAAAGCAAGTGTGTAGAGAAGAGACATTACAATGGTAAAATTACTTATAATTTACATTTGAAAAGCCGAGACTTTGAAGGGAAAATAACTTGTCAAATGTGTGGAGTAATAGCCATGCTAGAAATAAAACAGAATCCCAGATTTGCCTGCCAGTGCTACAAATTACGGAGGAGGAATTAACTGTGTTTTTTTGAGCTACCACCCACTGGGGATCATTGGGAGTAACAATTCTCTTAGCATAACAGGGCTAACTAATAATCTTGCCAAGGTGCTCTGCAAGAGCGAAATACTACCAATATCAGAAAAAGCTAGTATTTCTAGTAGGTTTACCTTCTGAGAACCCAAGTTCATCTGTTTAGCAGAATGTCAAAATACAAGCTTATATTTCTTCACAGATGAGTGAGAGGCACAGGAAGCTGAAGCCTAACTGGCTCACATACAGCTTTTCAATCACAACACACATTACTGAAACACAAGACTGTGGCATTTCACACTTCGCGCAACTTCTCATTTGCAGACACCTGCCATTTAGCTATAGGAAGTGAAGGCTCAGAGAACAAACTACTTTGTGGGGAAAGCACACTTGGAGCTGCCTGTTGCGTTTTATAAAGTTAAAGTTTCCAAAACTCTTTAGGAGACTTTTTACTCCAAAAAAAGCAAAACTTTACTAATAATGACACTAAAACAAACTCAAGCCTTGAGCTACACGAAAATGACTCCTTATTTGGACTAACAACCAAACAGGCCAAGACAATTATTTGACCTTACAAATAATTCTGTTAAAGCCAATAGGATAGTGTGAAGCTAGAAGGCAGAGAGAGAAATTTTTCACCAGAGTTAAGGAGAAAGAAACTGTAGATATGGGTGAGGATAACCCTTCCAAAACAAAACCCTCCAGCAGTGTTTAAGGAAAAACCGCGGCAGGGGAAAAGACACTGAAGTGCAAAGCTCCTGTGTACAAAATGGGATCCGGGGTATCATAGCGTTGAAGCTGAAGTTAAGCCTTGAGGCCAGATCATTATTTACAGCAAACTTCTTTAAAAAGAAAAAAAATCTGAGAAATCACAGAGTTCCCCTTTTTTAAAGTTTTGACTGATCAATGCTGGAAAGGCTCAAAAGTCACTTTTCTCTCCCTCATCAAAACCAAAACAAAGGATTTTTGTGACAGATGAAAACTAAGGCCTCAACTGTGAAGGAAGTGTTCTCATTCACCCTGAGGAAGTTAGACAGCAAACCCGACCATCACTGTCTCACACTCCTCTTGCTAGCAAGCACGGTGGTGAGCTGTGGGCTGGTGGCGCTGGGCCTCGTGCTTCTTTGGAAACCAGGAGGCTCGAGTTCACTGCTCACCTGAAAGCAGACCCCGGCCCTCTCGCGCCTCACATCTGAAGCGGCAAGTCCCCTTCACTCAGAGACACATCTCTCCAATCTGGAGACAAACTGTGCGACTGTTAAGTATTTTTATGGCGGCTTTCTCGGTGGCCTTGACTCATCTTTTCTCATAAGGCAAGAACTTCCAGGAGCCCCCAGTCTTGGCAGAGTCCCTGCAAGGGTGATGAACCTTCCCGGGCAGGGGAGATGCGAATGAAGCACGCGGAGGGCCCAGCCCCACTCCCTGCGGCCGTGGACCGGAGGATGTGCCCCTCCACGCCCTGCCCTGATGAGGTGATGCTGAGGTACCACTACTGTCCTCAGCCCTTCTATTAAAGGTGTGTGACTAGGCAACGACTGAGCCAGACGCTGAAGGACTCGCTAGAATAAGCAGCGCAGTGCAGCCGCGACCTTGCCCGGGGCTGCCCCTCCGACCTGCACCGGCGGCCGGAGGTGAGGGTGGCAAAGCCCAGACTCCAAAGAGGGAAGCTCACCCCTTCCGCCCAACCTTCCCAGGCTGGCAGGGGCTGCGGGCAGCTCCCGCTCTGGTCAACGCCCCCGACCCCCTCCGGTCCTGGGAGTCCTCCGGGTAGGAACGACTCGGACTCCACCCCTCGCCGGCCCCCCTCGGCCCCCGCGCGCACGCTCGCCTCCAGCACCTGGGCCGCCGCCTCGGGCCCCGGCCGCCGCTGGCGCCGCCCGCTGCGCCCGCAGCCACGGTAGCACGTCCTTCCGGAGGTCGAAGTCGGAGACCAGACGGAGAGCCATCGCCCGGACGCGGCCAGCGGGCAGCTGGGGCCCCGCGCCGCGGGCATTCCCAGCCCTCCGCCCTCCACCCCACGGGCCACCTCGCCCTTCCACACCCCCCCGCGGCGCCCGCCCCTCCTTCCTCTCCCCCGCCTCCCCGCGCCGGCCGCTTTCGGTTCTGCCGCGTCCCGGCCCGGGGAGCCCGGAGCGCCGCCTCCTCCAGGCCTACCCCGAGCCCTGGAGCCTCGAGCCGGGCACGCCGGGCAGGGGGGTGGGGGAGGGGCAGGAAGGGGACGCGGGCGCGGCGACCGGGCCCACCCGGCGCGAACCCTCCACGTGCGCCCTTCGGGTGGAGGGCAGGTGAGTGGAAGGATTTAAGGACCACGGAGATGTCGCAGAACTGACAGTCTCCAGGCTGCACGTTAGATGGAGGCTCTAAGCTTATTTTTATTTTCTTTTTAAACCCTCAGATGCTTCCTCTGCAGGAAAGCTGGAAACCTTGACGAGAGAGAGGCATTTTAGCCGGGTCACCTGAGAAGGTTCTAGTAAATCGCAGGGGCAGAAGTCTGCAGTGTCTCGGGCCTGTTGGACCCTGCTTCAGGGAGATGAGGTTTCATTAGCAGTATTTAGGTAGCAGCGGGGAGCACGGGAAGGAGATGGTTTTATTTTGAGAGAGAGACCGAGACCCTGGAAAGGGTTAACAACCTTACCATAAACCGGTCCTCCGCCCTTCAAGGGGTTCCCTTTTTACAAAGGGAAATGTTTAAGATTTTATAAACTGGCTTTTACAACGCTCAATTGTTGAATTGTTTAGGATATCGGCTGTGACTAAGTGCTCTCATTCTTCTGTCTTGGGCAGGACACCTTCTCATCCCCACCTCTACAAATAAATCTGGTGTTTCGTTAATCTCACCACTTTGTTTTTTATATATACATTATATATAAATACATATGTAGAGTGTGTGATCGGATTTTTTTTTAACCGTATTTACCCATTTTGAGGGAGAGCGCACACGAGAGTGGGAGGGGCAAAAAGAAAGAAAGAGAGAAAGAATACCAGGCAGACTACACACTGCCAGCATCGAGCCCAACACCAGGCCCTATCCCACCAACCCAGATATCATGACTTGAGTGGAAATCAAGAGTCAGACACTAGACCGACTGAGCCACCCAGGTGCCCCTAGCTTTCTTCTCTTTGCCATGAACGCACCCTTGGTAAGTTTAATGAGTATTGAGCCTTTGGCACTGGCAGATTCAATCTATCCTGAACGTCATCAACGCCCAGTTATTACTCTCCCTAAAACAAGGCTACCCCCATGTCCCTAGGTAGAAGACAATGAGTAACGGCTGATTGATTGCCCTAGGATAAAGTGCCTCACTTTAATGGACTTTTCCAGCCTTTGCACCTAGAACTTCAGCTACAGACTGACCTAACTTCCAGAATCCCTCCACCCTCCTTCCTCTGGGGGGAAAAAAAAATCAAGTCCTTCCAATCTGGATCCACAAAGCCTTCTCACAGCTTCAGTCCACGGCAACCTTCCAAACCCTGAATTCCTCGAGAGATACTGTCAGTATGCCTCACTTCATAGTCATATACTGCCTCAAGACATGAATATTCAATCTCGTCTTGGCACATCCCTCGGCCCCTTTGCCTCCTATCAGGGGCACCTGAAAAGTGCTCAACAGTTATTGAAGAATAAAGAAATATAGTAATAGACTAAAGAAAGCCTTATCACGTGTTTCTCAAAGTTTGGCTCTGAGAAAACTGTCTGCATTGCAATCATTTGGGAAGTTGTTTTACCATGAAGACTCCTAGGCTCTAGTATAGAGCTGGGTGAGGCTCAGAAATGAGCATTTTAGCCAGAACCTCAGGTGATTCTTAGGCTTACTAAGGTCTGAAAATTATCCTAAAGCAAGGTAAAAGAAGCTATTGATTTCACCCTAGAGACATGTGTCTCCAATTGAGTAGTGGCTAATTTCAGGTAGAACCCTACAACTCACCACATATACCTAAGAAAATCTTCCCACCTGTAAAGTATGTGAAGATTTAACAGATATGTTTCAGAAGGTGACTGATCATGCTGGTGTGCAAAAGGGAGACCAATGAAGTCGTGGGGAGCCGCTACAACAAATGCTTCATACCTAATGAAGCTTGTTGCCCTTGTCATAAAGTCTTTCCTTGTCTATTTCAAAATTCAGTAAGTTTCTGGGTCCCCTCCCACAGTTAATCTCTATTTTTGCCAAGCAAGATTGATATTGTCCTCATATATAGTCCTCATCAAGCAGTGATTATATAAAAATTCTCTCTAAAATAAGTAAAAAGGCACATAGAGAACCTAAGAACCAAAATAGTAGAAAGATGAGGTCTGAACCATGAAGGTAGTACATGAATGGCAGAGTTTTGAAGATCATCGCTAGGGAAAAAGACAGGTGAATGGTGACTCACTGGCTTAAGATTTGTGAAGGGTTAATAGAAGAATCTTGGCAGATTATCCTTCAACTCTAGAGAAGACAGAACTGGAGACGGTTCTACCCTTTTTACTAAAAAAGCGGCCTCATTGATGGATGTGTTAATTTGATTGTGGTTCTCATTTCACAATATATATGTATATCAAATCATACTATACACTTTATATATAATTTTATCTGTCATTTATACCTCAATAAAGCTGGAAACAAGAAAAGAAAGCTGCCTTACAGAATCATTAAGCACTGGAAAGGGCTTCTGGGTAGAAAAAAATATTTCTGCTTCTTGAGTATTTTAGAAATAAACCATCATCTTCCTTAAAATCAGTGCGTAGCACAGAATCTGAGACTTAAAGATCTTGTAATCAAGGCCTTTATTTTATAGAAGGAGAAACTGAAGCTCAAAAGTAAAATGAGTGTCTGGTATAAAGCAGCAAAGTTAATTAAGCACAAAGTTGGGCTCAGAACAAGTCTCTTGCTATTGGTGTTTGTGCTAATTATGTCCAGTGAACTGCACTGAAGTACTCTTACCTTACAGCCTAAGGATTTCTGGTTACCCAAATACCACACCCTGACTGCGATGGAATTCTCGGACCACAGTGAGAAACTGCAGAGCTTACAGTTGGTTAAGCTTCTGGCTCTTCTGATTTCGACTCAGGTCATGATCTTAAGGTTCCTGAGATCAAGCCCCACATGGAGCTCTGCACTCAGAGCAGAGCCTGTTTGGGATTCTCTCTCCCTCTCTCTGCCCTCCCCTGCTTGCATACACGTGCTCTCTCTTTCAAAATAAATAAATGAACTTAAAAAAAAAGTAAAAGTGAATCAGCTAAAAACCAAACCCTGCATTTTGGAAGCCAATCCTTTGAAAGCACAGCCGAGACCCTTTTCATGAATTTGAATAGAAGTTACCAAAATGTCCATTAGAATCTAAATGAAAGTAAAGTTCCTCTGCACTTCACAGGAAATAATCACTTAAGTTGGGTAACTAAGACGCACATACATATCTTTATGTAGATATTGAGAAGGCTGCTTCCCTATAGTAATTTATTTTTATAGAAATATTTAATGTGTACTTTAGTAAATACATATTTAACGTGATCATCTGACTCCCCCCAAATCTACCTGCCCCCAGTCAGGTGGTAACACATCCTCTGGCCAGTGATTGATTTGGGAATGGGCAGGTGCATCAGTCAGGATTAAGTTCACCAGAGGTTAATGAAAACCCAAATTAAAAGTGAATCAAACACACAAGCTTATTTTCTTACATAACTGGAGGTGCGCAGTCCAATACTTGCGAGGGCAAGTCCCTAAAGTTATCAGGGAGCCAGGCTTCTTCCAGCTTTTTGTTCCATTTGCTCTTTGAGTGTATCCTCATCCTCATGATCTACGATGACCGTGAAAGCTTCAGCCATTTTTTATTTTTTTGAGAGAGAGATAGAGGCAGCGTGAGCAGGGGAGGGTCAGAGAGAGAGGGCGACACAGACTCCGAAGCAGGCTCCAGGCTCTGAGCTAGCTGTCCGCACAGAGCCTAATGCGGGGCTCGAACCCACAAACCGAGATCATGACCTGAGCCGAAGCTCAACCGACTGAGCCACCCAGGCGCCCCAAGCTTCAGCCATTTTTGTTTGCATTCCGGAAATCAGAATGGAGGAGAGAGAAGAGGATGGTGCTTCTTTTTTAAGGATACTTCCCGGAAGTTCTACCTAACACTTTCACTTACATTTAATTGACTAGAACTTTGTCAAATCCCAAATATAGATGCAAGAGAAGTAAGGGAATCTAGTCTTTAGCTGGCTAGCCATATGTCCAGATAAAATCAGAATATTACTGAAGGCAGCAGAGAGAATGAATACTCGGAAGTAACTAGGGGTCTCTATCATGGGCCTGAAACCTAAGCCTAGACAGTGGGCTATAAGGACACCTGTGCCATGTTATTTCTGGGAAAGACTGATCTACTCCTTAAAAAGGAGACATGGCTAAAGAAGGTATTTTACATATTTGAAATCCTGCATATGATTCCTGGAACTTCACCAGTCTAGCTCTCGTCTGAAGATGGAATCCACACATGGAGCTGGGCAGAGCCCAGAGAAGTGCAGAGAAGGGGAGCCTTGGCATGTCATTCTTGGCACCAGCCCAACCTTTGGCCCTTTTGAGATTAAAGATAACAAACTTTCTATTGTTTAACAAGATTGAGTCAGACTTTCATTTTACTTGCAGCCAGGGGTCTCAACTTTAAAATTTTTTTTTTAATGTTTTATTTATTTCTAGGTGAGAGAGAGAGACAGCGTGAGCAGGGGAGGGTCAGAGAGAGAGGGAGTCACAGACTGAAACAGGCTCCAGGCTCTGAGCTGGCAGTCAGCACAGAGCCCGATGCGGGGCTCGAACCCACGAACCATGAGATCATGACCTAAGCGAAAGTCAGACGCTTAACCGACTAAGCCACCCAGGTGCCCCCAGGGGTCTCAACTTTAAAGGGCTATCATTTCAAAGTTCTGGTAGCTCCCACCAAAGAATGGTATGATCGTAACAAGTTTTTTATTTCAACAGTTATAAGGATACATTGTCCTGTATCTTTGCATTACTTGTATTAACATAAAATGAAATAATGTGAAGGGGGTGGGCATGGAGGGAAAAAATCCCAGATAAGCAAAACGAGTTCTGCAGCCCTAACAACTTAAGAACCCCTGGATCTGATCACCCTTGAAACTCATTATATCAGCACACTTTTCAATTACAGGAGCCGACAGACTTCCTTTATTATGTTAAGCCAGCTTGAATTGGGTTTTCAGTTACTTTTGCTAACAGCATGCCAAAAGGATTCTCAAACTTTAATAAGCATACACATCACCTGAGGATCTTGTTAAACTATCGATTCTGAGTCTGGAGTGTGTGTTGGGGGGGCGGCCTACACTTTAACAAGCTCCCAGGTGATACTGCCACTGCCTCAGATGACACCATGATTGTAAAACTCTGCTACTTATTGCAACAATCTTTCCACTTGTGTTTTCCTACCTTCCTTTCTCCCCAAAGAGGGCCTAGGCGGGGATAGGCTGTGGTGCGCTAGATGCAGAGCCACCCCAGATACTCCAGAGTTCAGAGAGAAGTCTAATGTTGGGGTGAGTACAGCTTATGCAAGTTAGAACCAGGCAACGGGCCACCAGTTCCAGTAGCAGACCACAGAAAATCAGGAACTGAAGGCAGGATGTTTTTGAAAAAAGGAAAAGGCTGGTAGCCTAGGAAAAAGCAGAGCCTGGCAAAAATTAAAGTGCCAACACTTTATAGGAGAGATGCAAACACGAGGCAAGAAAGAGGTAAAGCAAGTCAGTAAATCAGAGCACTTTATCTTTTTTAATGTGTATTTGAGAGAGAGAGAGAGAGCAAGCAAGCAAGCAAGCTGGGGAGTGACAGAGAGAGAGAGAGACAGAGAGACAGAGAGAGAATACCAAGCAGGCTCCACACTGTCAGCATAGAGCCTAATGTGGGTCTTGAACTGTGAAGACTGTGACCTTAGCCAATATCAAGAATCAGATGCTCAACCAACTGAGCCAACCAGGTGCCTCGAGTCTGCATTTTAACAGATCCCTGGATGATTCATGTGCACATTAAAGTTTGAGAAGTACTGTTCTAATACCATGTTTTAAAAAAGAGTTGTTTTCCTTCTTTTTCTGCTTGTGTCTGAATTACTGGTTTCAAGCTTGTTTAGATGTGATACAGAGCAGAAACCTCACTCCAAGATCCAGGAGTACAAGTGTCCTCTGAAAAAACAGCTTACTCTGTGTACATCACAACACAGTGATCCTAGTAAAATAAATGGACATCTAAGTCAAGACCTTCTTTATCTATGTTCGGAATTCTCAGCATTTTAGTTAATGTAACTCCAGTAACAGTATTAGAGATCTAAACAACCTGAGATAGAAAAATATGACATGTTTCTAGACAATTTTTAAAAATCTACAAAATGTTCAAGGTGGGTAATCCATATGTTCCTAATCACCAATTCCAAGTTCTGTTATGATAAGGATGTTTTTACAGTCACTTTTTAGTATTTTTAAATTCTGTCCTAAAAATTAAAATGAAGTACATTAACATCCCACATACTTTCTACATCTAAGAAAGGAATCGTACTTAGATATGCTTAAAAATAGAAGATACAGTCCTGTTTCTTACCAGTAACAAATGAAAATCTAAAGACTGTCTCAACTGTTAACAACAGTTATCTCTGAGAAATGTAATTACGTGAAATTTTTTAAACCTTTAATTTTTAAAATTTTGAAAATAGCTTTAATTATACACACATATGTGTGCATATATATGTGTATAAATATATATATATAACTTCACTCTGATTTTGATCATAAAATTATTATTCAAGCTTTAAGGAACCAGGTTTGTGCCAATTTTTGCCCCAGGTAGTTGTGGAGATGGCTGAATGCATAAAGGCCATATGTCATTGTTATATATTTTCATAGACAGCTGACGCTGTGTTTAGCAGTGACCGATTAAATAACTTTAAATCTGCTTACTTATTATTTGCGATGTTAGCATGAGAGCATCTCGCTATAATTTGTTGAAAAGAAGACTGACATAGATCTTTTAAGGAAATGCTCTTTTTTTTTTAACAATTTTTATTTATTTATTTTTGAGTGAGATAGAAAGCAAGGGGAGGAGGGGCAGAGAGAGAGAGAGAGAGAGAGAGAGAGAGAGAGAATCCCAAGCAGGCTCCATGCTGTCAGCACAGAGGCTGATGTGGGGCTCGAATCCATGAACCGTGAGATCACAACATGAGCCGAAATCAAGAGTTGGACGCTTAACTGACTGAGCCACCCAGATGCCCCAGGAAATGTTCTGAAGAATGATCGTTATGATCTTGAAGGAAATAAAGGATTGACATTTAACAAGATGGACCAGACAACAATCTGAATCTGTTCTAAAGGAATTATGTCTGATTTAATCATGGAATAGGGAAGAAGTGGGGTGAAACAGAAAGGATACTGAACATTTCTGGCAGAAAGAATGCTTCACCAAGTTCCGGGGAAAGTTTACAGATGAGTAAATATTATTAACTGTGTGGAATTACTGTATCTCAAATAGGAAGAACAATGGATGTACAAAATATGAAAAGATCATCCACAAAACATAAAATCATGTGAAAGTTGGGCTACCACCTGTAATACATGGATTTTGGTATTACTTGTCAAGACCAGGGGAAAAAATTGATACATTTTATGTCAGTCAGAGAACACTCCATTTCTAAGTGGCTTTTTAGATTCTTCGTATTTAAACCATATTACATTAACAAAAACTTAATCTGCTTACTTGTGATCTATTTAAACATACGTGTTGTTCTTTCTCTTTCCTTGTTCTCCTTCCTCTTTTTTTTTTTTTTTTTTTGCCTCTAATTCCCCACACTCCCTTTCCCCTTCTGTTCCTAAACAATTAGATTCTTAAACCATCAGATGGGGCAAAGACAGGTGGGCATCTGCACAGGTGGGGTTGAGGGCAGGGTGTCTGCCAAAATTTGGATTTCAGAGCCCAAGATGGGTGAAAAAAGTGTTTGTGGGCCAGGAAGAGTCACCCAGTAGGAGGTATCAGAATCCAGGCCAATACAAATGTTGCAGGCATCCGTGAGGGTAGTAGAGGGGCGGGGGTTGTCCAGGGTGGGGGTATCACATTTTAAGTGGCTTGGGACGGCATTTGCACAAGGGTGAGAATGGCAGCTGAGTTCGGCTACCTACAGGAGGATTGATCAGTTAAGTAAATATATTAAGAATAATGTAATTTATATTTCTCCCTGTCAAGCAAGGGTGTCACAAAAAAAGAGGGAAAAAAGCTAAAATAAACTCTATAGTGTTGGATTGGAATAGAGGTACAGGTATAAACTTACAGATTCCACTAGATAGATAGATAGTAGATAGATAGATAGATAGATGATAGACAGATATGTAGATATAACATAAATGTGTATATGGGTAAATGCATATATATTCCCCAGTTCTGTCCACTGAACACCCGGGAGCAGCAGCACCTCCGATATCAATGAACATACCTGGCACAAAAAAGGGCAAGATGAGCCTGAAACATCTCACAGTGCCAGAAAGCAAGAACATTATTCAAGTAATGATGAAAACATGTCAGGACACAGGAGCCAGTGTGAAGGAGCTCCCAAATGTCCAGATGTGGAATAATTTGAGTATCAAAATAAATAATTACAACAAAGGATTATGAACTTTTAAAAAGACAGAGTGAGGTTTATTAAAATTTAACAGTTTAAACAAAAATCCATTTGAAAACCAGGTAGCAGCAAACTGGAAATGGTTAGAAGTGTTCTGCAGAGGGAAAGTTTTTATGGAGAAAAGGAGAAAGCAAAGTAAGGAAATAATTAACTGGCTATAGTTTAAACCCTGGTTGACTGTTTGTGATTGGTTTTTGTTAGGTTTTGATTTCACAACATTGAGCCATTTATAGGCCTAGATTTTGGTTTGCTTACAAAAGCCACCATGGCATTAGAGGCGCTTCAGTCTAATGATCTCCTTGTTAAATGTAATTCATTTAACAAACCTGTTTAAAAAAAAAAAACATAGGAACACACACACACACACACACATAGAAAGTCTGATGTGGAACAGGATATCTAGATAATTTCCAAGTACTGTCCCACAACATACTTGTTAAGCTTGGTATATATCGCCTAAATCAAGGGATCAAAGTAAACAACATCAGTAATGGAACAAATGGAAATTCTAGGATATAATCACATCCAAAAATGATAACCTTAACCTAATCATGAGGAAACATCAGACAAACACAAGGGAGCAATATTCTACAAAATCTTTGAACGTGGCAAGATCATGAAAGCCACTGAAAGACAAAGTATTTCAGACAGAAGGAGACTAAAGAAAGATGGCAGCTAACTGCTGCACATGATCATGACCTGGATACTTTTGCTATAAAATTCATCATTGGGTCAAATGAATAAACTTGAATGAGTCTGAGGGCTAGGTGGTAGTGATGTTTTGAGGTTTGATTCCTGATTTTGATTGTTCTACTGTGTTTATGTAAGAGCATTTTCTGGTTTGTATAAAATATATACTAAAGTTTTGGGGGATAATGGAACATCAGATTGGCAGTTACTCTCAAATGGTTCAGAAAGTTATTTTATAGGATACTTCCAACTTTTCTGTAAGTTTGTGATTGTTTCAAGATGTGCAAAATATTTTTAAAACAAAAATATCTTTAAAAAATATTTTTTAATGTTTTTATTTATTTTTTGAGAGAGAGAGAGAGAGAGACAGACAGACAGAGTGTAAGCAGGGGAGGGGCAGAGAGAGAGGGAGACATAGAATCCAACACAGGCTCCAGGCTCTGAGCTGTCAGCACAGAACCCAACGTGGGGCTTGAACCCACAAACTGTGAGATCATGACCTGAGCCAAAGTCAGACACTTAACTGACTGAGCCACCCAGGCACCCACAAACAATAGTTTCATGGGGTGCCTGGGTGGCTCAGTTAGTTGAGCATCTAACTCTTGATTTCAGCTTAGGTCATGATCTTGAGGTTCATGGAATCTGTGCTGACAGTATAGATAGAGCCTGCTTGGGATTCTCTCTTGCTCACTCTCTGATCCTCCCCAGCTCTCTCTCTCTCTCTCAAAATAAATAGATAAACATTAAAAAATGTTTAAACAAAAAAACCCCACAAATATTTTCAGAATGAGTGGTGTTTCAGAAGCTTTATAAAGTTACTTTTTTCCCCTTGGGGTGCCTGGGTGGCTCAGTCGGTTAAGTGGCTGACTGGACTATTGATTTCAACACAGGTCATGGTCTCATGGTTCGCGAGATCCAGCCCTGCGTCAGGGTCTGGACTGATCTGCTCTAGCCTGTTTGGGATTCTCTCTCTCTCTCTCTCTCTCTCCTCTCTCTCTGCCTCTCCCCACCACCACCCCCTGCTCTCTCTCAAAATAAATAAACTTTTTTTAAAAGTATTTTTTTCCCATAGAAAAAACTATTATTTTTGTGTTAAGAGCATACTTTAAATAATGACATGGATAGGGTGGATTTAAAACACTGAATTATCAGAAGATGTAAAGGCTTTAAATTAGATTACATTTAAAGTAATGCAAAGAAAGTTACTGAATTTAATAACCTTGTGCTTTAAGAAGTATATTCTTCCTTGGGGCCCCTGGGTGGCTCAGTCGGTTGAGCGTCCAGCTTTGGCTCAGGTCATGATCTCTACTGTTCCTGAGTTTGGGCCCCGACGGGCGGGCTCTCCGCAGTCGGGGCAGAGCCTGCTTGGGATCCTCTGTCCTCTCTCCGCCCTTCCCCTGCCTGAGCTTTCTCAAAAATAAATAAACATTAAAAAAAAAGTAAATGCTCCCAAACTGACTGAAAATAAGCCATAGTCAAACAAAAGCAGAAGAAGGATGGAACACTGTAGGTTGTTCACCTCTTAAATGACTTTTTTCCCTAACAGGAATCTTCCATTAACTGGCCTCAGGAAAAAAAAAAATTACTAAAATTAAACATTTTTTTCAGAGCCATCATATGACTTAATTTCATAGGGAAATTGACGGGAAAAAAATTAAATAATATCTATTACAGAAACACTTTCATTAAAAAATGCACACATTTTTAAATGGTACTCAGCCATTTAAAAAGAAACATGTAACAGGTATTTGTGTGGGGAGCAGATTTTAACATCCAACTGCCATGTGTTTTGTATGTAGATTTATTTTTTTTCTTTCAGATTTCTGAACGCTGTGGAAGCCGTGAGAGAGAATATCTGAAGCAATTCATTAAAATCTTGGCAGCCTGACCCTCAGCTCCCGCTTTCCCTGAAAGCTGCCTTTACTGAAGCTGAACGCTCTCCGGGCAATTCCCTCCACAGAAGACCCATTGTCAGGGCCCTCGGAGGGGCGATTCCTGGAGGAACCACATCAGTCAATCTAGGTTGTGAATAAACAAAACCCACGTAAATAAATTACCATCCCGAAAGTGGTAGGTTAGTGCGCGTTTTCAAAGCTCCTAGGAAAATACATTCAATTAAATTTAAATATTTTGCTGGAAGATGTAATGCTCTGATGCAGACGGTTCTGGTGTCCCTCCAGCGCGCGTCAGTTGTTGGGGGAGGAGGGAATGACACACTGTCCTTCAGCTGTTGAATCAAATGAACCTCTTTTCTTGGGCAAGACTGTACACTGAAAATATGTAGGTAATCTAAAACAAAAGGTGTTTCTCCTTGCTGAGAATTGCATTTTTTCACCTGTTTGTGGTTCCGAAGTTTTTCCAGCTGCTCTCCCCTGCACTTGGCTTTGGTTATTAGGGCTGGGAATTTCCTGATTCCAGGGTTGCATGGGAGCCTTTTCACTCCCTCCAATTTCCTCCCAGTGGCCCTATCTCTTTGGTGTCTTTGTTCTCAGCACAAAATAGTCCCTGCGAGCATTGATCAAAGTTCTATGAATACACACTGACTCATTAGCTACTTAAAGATCTTCCTTAAGTGGCTTCTTTTCAAATTTCAGCAGTGGTTTATTTATCTTACCATGAATCACCATATACAAAGGGAACATGAATTGACCTGAAGTATTAAAAAAAACCCGTATCACAAAAAATCTTTTTGAAAAAGATTTTACTGTGCCAAAAAAAACCCCAAAAAACGTAAACCTCTGAACCTTTCTGGGTGCATGCTAATACAGACTACTTCAGAGAAATAACTAGTCCAATGCATTTCAAGAGGATCCAAGCAGTTAAGAGCCAAAACGACTGTGCGTTTGTAGGTGATTTTTTTCAAGTTTAATTGAGGATTCCATTAATGTTCCCCTTTCAGTTCATTTAATTTTTGGAAATATATTAAATTAAACCCTCCTCATTCTCAAAAATCCATAATATTTATATTAATTAAGACTGGTCTCTGGGTCTGCTGACAGAATGGGAGAGGAATCATATCTCTTGCTCTTATACAGAAATCAGAACACTATCAGAGCACTTAGTGCTAATGGCAGCCTAAAGCCGGTAATGTGTCACCTTTCTCTCCAGCTTTCCCAATGTTCATCTAATCTGTGTCCACCCTTGGGAGCAGTTCCCCATGTAAGTGTTCTTTGATAGTATCAAATCCTCCTTGCTTAAGAAAAAGCCTGATATCCACACCAGGCTGACAAAATGGTCAAGGGAATCTCAAGAGGGTAAAGAATTTCAGGTATTAAACAAACAAAAACAAACCAGCAAAGCAATAGGGTGATGTACTGACTACTGACTGTGAGTTAAGAAGTTTGAATTCTTGGGGTGCCTGGCTGGCTCAGTCTGTAGAGCATGTAGCTCTTGATCTTGAAGTCATGAGTTCAAACCTCACACTGGGCACAGAACCTACTTAAAAAAAAAAAAAAAAAAAAGGCCAGAATTCTTGTCACAGCTCTGGCATTAAGTGGTTCTGTGACCCTGGGGATGTCACTCAAACTTTCTGGACATGGTTTCCTTGTTTGTAAGATAACAGAAGTTGGACTACAGTCTTCGAAGTCCCTTTTAGTTATAAACATTCTATGATTCTGAACTATACTACCAATGAGATAACCCAAAAAAGATACCCACTCTTTCAGCAAGTTCATATGTCAAGAGAGGCTTAGGAGAAAAATTGCATCTCTAGTAACCAAAGAAACACTAAAATTTTAACAAAGATACCCTATATAGATATGTTGTACAAAGAAACCCAGGAAAATGGAATTGAGGATTAAGGAATATTAGGGACTTTTAAAAAACACAAGTTTACTTCTAACCCCCAACCCCCCCCTTAAAAAGCAAACTGTAGAGTTATCCACAGACCACTGGATAAATATCTTTGGGGAGAGTTAAACCCATCTAGTTAACCTAAGATTCAAGTAATGTTACTAGTATTTTGCTTTAAAATGCCTTAGTCAAGGTTTCTTTCAGTGTTAGACAAACCTATCTCCTTGCATATGGATTATATGGAATCGAAATAAACCAACCCTTCTGTCTTCTGTCCTTCAGCCACTAATCTCTTTCAATGTAGTATGCAGCTGAGTAATCATCTCGCAAAAAAACTGATTTTGGAATAAAGACCCAGAGGTCTAGGTGACTGAGTCCACTCAGTTTTCCCTTTTTCTTTCATATATTTACATATTAATCTCAAGCCATAAGTAAAAATTTAAGACTTCTCTCTCCCAGTCTCTTTGATGTAATGATCAAAAACTACCAAAGGGAAACCTTCTTGCTCAGAATACTGATCCCAAGCGTGATTGGTCCTTAAATCTGAGTACTGAGACTGTGTGTGGAGGACTGAGAAGCTCTGTTCATCTCAGGAAGTGGGGACGCAGTAAGGCACTCTCCACCAAGGACTAGTGTAGGGATGGGCTGGCCTTCCTATTGAGGGCTGGGTCACCAACAGCTGAAATTGGAATGTACATCAGAGTTGCATCCTGTTGAAGTGAAAGACGAGTTCTATTTCCAGGAATTGCTTTCCAAAAAAAAAAAAGCAGAAGGAAGGGGGGTTGGATATTGTTATAGCTCTGGTTAGAGATGGTGCAACTTTCCCTTGGAATCGGAATCTTGCCGGTTGACGGGTGAGGCAGGGACTGGCATGGGGCATCCTCCCTCTACACCATCTCTAGCACATAGCTCACTTCCACTGTTTCAGTTCTCCCAAAATTCACTGCAGAGCATGCCGGACACAGGGAGGTCAAGAGGTAAAGGGGGGAAGAGCTGTGGGAAAGGGTATTGGAGATGAGACGTGGTAATGGTAGGGATCAAATCTTTTTCAGGCCCTCTCGTTCCTTTCCCTTCCTTAGGTCCCTCCTCCCGCTCCGCAAGCGAATGTGATGACAGCAATAGAGAACAGCTTTGTTTTCACGGCACACAGTATTAACCACAAATTGGAATATCTCCCATTTGAGCATTTTATCTGGAATGAGATCTGAGTCTCAGAGAAGAATGATTCTTCTCCCCAAAGGCAAGTCCTGAGCTGGAGAGAGGTGGCCTCTAAGGAGTCAGAGGAATGAGCTCTGTGCTCCATGCTCAGCCATACTCCGTGCTGCCCACAGGATGCCCAGCCCAGTCCCCACCTCACCATTTCCCTGTGAAATTCCAGTTCTAAACGACACCTTTAATCTGTATTGGAATCTCCTGGAGGACCTCTTAAAACACAGATTGCTGGGCTCCACCCTCAAAGTTTCCAATTTGAATTTCTAACAAGCTCTGGTGATGCTGATGTCTCTGGTCTAGGAAAACACCCTTGAGAACCACGATTCCCACACACAGCAGGCATTTAACAAACATTTGTTGTTCTTTTTCATAATGAGAGATCAGTGGTGTGGAACAGAAAAAAAACAGGAATCACTTCATTTGCATTTGGGGGTTTAGAGCTATTTGTTGTACTTTTCCTCACTCTCTTTCCCACGCTGTTGATGCAATTTTAGCACTGTTAATGCAATTTTAGCAATTTTCAGGAAACAGCTGTTACCTCCTTGAAAGACAATGAGAATTTAATAATAGGTAAAATGATATTTTGGAAGAAACTAGTGTTTCCTATATATCTGTGATAGCCATGTCTCTACCAGAGTTGACAGTTGACATTTTAGGGTGGTGTGAATTGACATTAAAAACAAAGTATATGTGTCAACTGACTTTTCAAATCCTTAGGAAAACTTACCATTTAAAAAGGTCCAGGTGAATTTAAGATACAAAACAGATGAACAGAAGGGAAGGGAAGCAAAGCAAAAATAATATAAAAACAATGAGGGGGACAAAACAAAAGAAACTCTTAAATACAGACAACAAACTGAGGGTTGCTGGAGGGATTGTGGGTTGAGGCGATGGGCTAAACGGGTAAAGGGCATTAAGTAAGATACTTATTGGGATGAACAATGGGTGTTATCCATAGGTGATTAATCACCAGAATTTACTCCTGAAATCATCATTGCACTATATGCTAAGTTGGATATAAATTAAAAAAATAAATAAATAAAAAATAAGATACATTTTAAAATTACAAAAAATAAAACACTTCTGCACACTGAAGGAAAAAGCCAACAAATCTAAAAGGCGACTGATGGAATGGGAGAAAATATTTGCAAATGACATATCTGATAAAGGGTTGGTATCCAAAATATATAAAGAACTTAGTTGGGTGGGGGGATGGGGTTGGGAAAGGTGATGGGGATTAAAGAATACACTTACTATGATGGGCACTGAGTAAGGAATAGAATTATTGGATCACTATATCGTATACCCAAAATGCATAGGACACTGGATATTAACTATACTGAATTAAAATTAAAAACTTAATTAAAAATTAAAAATAAATAAATAAATAAATAAAAAGGTCTAGATGAATTAAGAGGACACTTATCATGATGAGCACTACACTGAGTAAGGTACAGAATTGTTGAATCGCTATTTGTATACCTAAAACTAATGTAACACTGTTAACTATATTAGAATTAAAATAAAAACTTAATAAAATAAGGCCCAAGTGATTTGCTAAGATTTACACCAGAACTTAAAAACAAACAAACAACAAAAACAGAAAAAAGTATTTCTGACCTGAAGAAATCTTTTCTGACTCAGATGGTCATTTTTTATTATAAGCCAGAAAAATATTAGAGTCTGCACAGTGTAACTGAGGACTGCTGTTTTCTTCATGTCATTTCCTTGGCTCATCCCCTTTAGCTTCAAGCCTGACGTTAGTTAAAAGACAATGGATTATTTAAAACTTATCTTTGTGGCCGATGATCTGTTCTCCAAATTCCCTCCTCTTAGACATACACAGCCTGGGAAAAAACACAAAGTGTGAAGAGACAACTTGTAGGTAATGAAAGCGAAAAATGCATATTCCTCTGTATATTGATGACTGAAATCACTTCATATTTGTCAGGACCACTGCAGTGACAATATATTTTCTTACAATTATACTCTTTCATGCTCAAAAAACTTTAATAGATTCTTTAAAGGAATCTTTGTAACATCCCTCTGAGGCAAATGAGGAACAGGTGTAATTATCCCCTCTTCACAGACGGCTAGGCAGACACAAAGGATGGGACTGAAATCCAGCCCAGAAGGAAATCCAGCTAAGGGCCCAAATAATTCTAATCCAATCTGCCTCTCCCATCAATGCCACTTTCCTTTGATTCATGAAAATGTGTTGTGGGAAACTCCGAAGGCATTATTTTTTCATTCTTCAGTGATGTCCCAAACTCTGTAGGGACATCTGAAGAGAAGAAATGAAGTGGTAAATACAGGCAGCAGCAATGTGGGTCTATAAAACCAAAATTTAATCTTCCTGAATAATATGATCAAGGTCCATGCTGCATTCCATCAGTACCTGATCAGCCAGCACCATGCTGTTCTTTGCATAAAAGCAGACAGGGTGTGGGGTGGGGGCAGGGTAGTGTTCAACCAATAGACATAACTGCACGGCTGCAAACCTCTAAAAGTACCCAACATTTGGGAAGTACTAAGGTACCGGGAATTTTTCTGAATGACAATAGTTTTCAGTGCAACTGGCTTAGAAAATATGCTGTCTCTGACCAGAAGCCAGACTGCCGACATGAAACAGCAGACCCACAGACTCTGTGGGGAGAATACATGGGCCTAAAACCCTGCACTATGAACCGCCTTTCACAGGCACTGTTTTTTCTTAAGAAGAAATTCCTACTCGGGCACATGAGTGGCTCAGTCAGTTAAGCATCTGACTCTTCATTTCGGCTTAGGTCATTATCTTGCGATTTGTGAGTCGGGCTCTGTGCTGATACTGTTGGGATTCTCAGTTGTTGCCTGCTTGGGATTCTCTTTCCTTCTCTGTCTGCCCTGCCCCCACTTCTCAAAATAAATAAATGACTTTAGAAAAAGAGAAGAGATTCCTATTAGAAAAACTATGACTTTAGGAATTATTAGTTTCAATAATCTCACCTTCTAAGCAATGAACACTATGACAGGAAGTCTCCAGACTGTCAGCTTCCACAAGGACCTTACATATCCCTAGCTTCTGAGGTCTTCCAGGAGCAGCAGCCCATCCCAGCATCCCAGCCCCCCGGATCTCATCCCTGTCTTTCACACCCACCAACCTTCCTGGAGGCTCTCATCCCCGGAAGCTCCCTCCCCAGTGAGCCCGAGACCATAGGGAATCAAGAGTGACGGAGCCCTTAGAGGGTGAGTTCTCAAAGGACAAAGCTTCAGGGCTTCCCTTCTGTAAGTGCTGTTCTTTACCAAGTGGAGTAAGTTTTAAGTGTGGAATCCTATTCAAGAGGAAGATGGAATGGAAAGGAACAAAATTCTCAGAAGAGACAGTAAAGTTTGTAACTTACTGATCCAACAGGTGTTTGCCTGTAATTTCAGAAAATAAGAATTTAAAAAGATCTTATCTATGCACTATTCTTTCTAATGTTTTAAAATTGAGAGGGTAACATGCTCATACATGACTAGCCACAAAGATGGCATATATCCAGATATAAATAGGTATTCAGAGGGAGGTGAGTTACTGTTCTAATCAAATTACAACTTACAGCTTGGTTAATCAGACACATTTGATATTATACCTAACAGTGGTGCAAGATAATAAGATACAACAGTAAGGAGATCATTGAAAAGACTGTAATTAGTACTACTTGACACAGCTTGACCAACATTTTTAGCTTATTTTTTTAACTTTGACAGTTCAGTATAATTTGCCACCATCAATCTTTCCATAATGCCCTGAGTGTTTTTGATCATCAGGATTCACACAGATACACTCATACTGGGAAAAGAAAAAAGAGTATGTGGGCACCTGGCTGGCTCAGTCAGTAGAGCATGTGACTCTTGATCACAGGGTCATGCATGAGTTTGAGTCCCGTGTTGCGGGGTAGAGTTTCCAAAAAAACCCAAAAAACAAAAAAAACCCACCAAAAATAAAAACAAAAAACCAAACTATTTAAAAAAAGACTATTAAGAAAACCCTGCTGAATCAAATTCCTTTTCACTCAGAAATGTCTCTGTCCCTTCCCACTAACTTATGTCCCTATTCCTCATGAGTTTTCATCCTCCCTGTCCCTACTGCATTGGTGTTTTTTAATTAAACTTATAAAATCAAATGAAAATAATTGCCTAAAGCATAAAAAAATTCAGGCCCACTCAGTCTTGAGGGGAGGAGCTGAGGAAATCTGTATTTAACAAGCAGCAAGGTAATTCTTACCAGGCAAGTTCAGGAAAATACTATACTGTGGGGTCCCTATTTTCCAAGTCAAAATCAGAGCTAACAGATTTTTTTTTATTGGTTAGTGAATTTATTTACAACACATGTTTTATTAAGATATACTTACTTACCTCAAATATTTTTATAAATAAAGTAGAATACAAATTATTAATGGTTTAAAAATATAGATATTAAATTGCACATTGACATCTTTTAATAAAAATCTCTTTTGGTTTTTCCAAAGAAGATGACTCTACCTGAAAAGAGAACCATCCAAGACATATGGCTGCTGGCTGGCCAGGAGTTCTGCCTTGAAAGAGGTGAAGATTGGGGCTGTGAATGGGGAAGAGTGGACAAAAGTGTTGGCACAGAAAAAGGAGAGGCAAATGAGAACAGACTGGATCCGAGGCTGGTAAGGAAAAGGAGTGTTTTGGAATCAAGGGGCCAGGACTGTGTGGGTGGTGGGGCAATCACTACTAAATATCAGCATCTTCCACAAAATAACCCTGAACATCTGCAGCTATGGCTACTGCTGTATCCAATATACCTTTGGATACAGAAGAAGGTCAGAGAAGACAAACAACAGGTCTTCAGTTTCTTAAACAGCTCCCATAAAAAACAACAAAGTCGACTGATTTATCTTCAGAGCCACTCAACGTAGAATTAGATTTCAACAGAAAGATAGACCGTCCCCAAAGAAAAAAATATATTCCTTTAGGAATGAAGGGAAAAGATCACCTATTATGAGCTTGTTCTGTACTAAGAACTGTGGAAGTAGCTCTGGTGTGTGGGTCCAATATTCATTCAACAAATCCTTCTTCAGCACCTAATCACTGGGTTAGGTGCCAAGAATACAGAACAAAAAAGAAATGGCCTGTACCCTCATGAAACTTTTAATACAATGCAGATCAACATTTACAAATAAACACAAAAATGTGGGTTGTGTACTGGGTTTAAAATTTATAGTCCCCACCCAGATGTGCTACAATGTGCCTTTATCTTTTTCTGATGGAATTCAAACTTAGCTCTTGAGTCCCCTTTCTGCTGATGGAAGGAAAATGAACTCAGTCTTGCCACTTGAAGATACCTCAGTATCTTTCCGTTTATAACTAGTAAATATTCATTCTGATTCAGTTTTCCTTCCCCTTCTGTTTCCCTTTTTTTTTTTTTTTTTTGGATTAGCCAACTTCCCCAGGAAGCCTTAACTACCCTGCAGCATCATTGCACGAGGGGCTTCTGGAGTGTGCTTGTCCAGAGGGTCGTTGGTGGGTCACATACAAGAGCTGAGGTACAGTTTATCACAAGTGGTATGTGGCATCCCTGGTGGTGTCCATGGTCCTTGCCATTGCTTCCTGCCTCAAGATCCTCACACACAGTCTCTCCTGGTTGCATGGGCAATTTGCCACCACCCTCAAATCCTTCAGGGGCTTAAAACCTCTCAGCAATTTCCTCAGACCACTCTGGCATGTGCAGGATTCTACAATGCTTCCCTCACTCAGCCCATCTGCCAGGACTCACTCAGTCCTGGTTACCCAGGCGTCCTATTGGCTGGGTGCTATTCCAAAGTTGAGATTCATCTAAGTAAAACTGGATATTGCAATGACCCCCCCACCCCCGCTTGGTTTTGTCCCATAGGGAACAGGGTGCCTGTGCTTCTTCCTGACACCTACTGGCATCTGTGCTCTACTCTTGGCTCCTCTCAATCTCCTCTCCTTGTATGTATGGAGGACAGATGGACCGTAAATTTTTTACAGACCTGTGAAATCAGGATGAATGCAAAACAAAGACATAGCCTCAGCCTCAGGTACAGGTGAGGATTGAGTACAGAACCACATATATACAGGATGACCCTGACCTAGGAGCTTCGTCCTCCCCAGGGAGAAAAGAAGGGGAAGGAAGAATTAAATGTACCTTGGTGCTTAGTCACAAGAGACAAAGTTCCAATGCAGAAATGATTATCACAAACTGTCAAGTCTATGCCGTCCGTTCCTAGCTGGAAACCATGGTTTATGTGTTTTTTAGAATTCAGCTGTACACAAAGTTACATTCATGGGCTCCTGACTTTTCTTAATATAAACTGGGGAAGTCTGCTACATTTACAAATTGTTACCCTCACTGTCAAGGAAAAGTAGAAGATGGTCTGACACTGTGTATGTAACAAGAAGCTCAGTGGAGATTAGAGAGCAGGAAGGGCCTGGGGCAGGAGACAAGCATTCTCAGACGGCAGTTGCTCCACAAGCACACCTCAGCCGGTCACAGGACGCTCACAGCCAGTTGGGATCTGCCAGCAATGCCAGCCTCCCCTGACCTCTAGCTGTTATCACCAAAGCCCCAAATAATACCACCACATTGGGTGAAACCTGATCATAATGTGCATGAACACTTTCTTTAATAGTTGCCCTGGAACTAGGCGACAGCCATGTAAGCATCAGAATCCAGATTAGAGTAAAGTTACGGGTAAAAAAAAAAATCTGTCTTCTTAAATACGAGTAAGGAGAAAAGTAACATATAGATTAAAAGAGAAATAGTCACAATGTGCGGGATTAGATCCCGATTCAGAAAACAAGAACTAGAAAAGCTGATATAGATAGAGCAACAGGAACATTGAATACCAACTGCCTGTTTAATGATATTAAGGAATTGTAGGTGTGATGATCTGGTGATTATTTTGTGAAGTGTTTTTTTCTTCTAGGGAAATAAGCTTCAAGTATCTAAAGATGACATGATATGATGTCTGTAATGCACTTCCAAGTAATACAAATGGGGAAGTGAATGAAGGAAAGGATAGAATAGGACTGACTTTAGGTTAATGGGAATCAGGACTGAGTGATGGGTACATAAGGATTCACTGTACTATTCTCTCTACTTCTGGGTCTATTTAAAAATTTCTACAGTAAAAACAAAACAACAAAAAAAGTAAAACCCTACCTGGAACCTGCCTTGCAATTCTATCCTTCATATATAACGGTGTGTGACTACACAGGTACTATTAGGCAAACTGTTGCCAGGGAAAAATACCTGTCAGTTTTCTCTACGTCTAGACTCTAATGTATATATACACAAAACACATTTAGTCTTACATACATTAGTTAAAATACAACTGCAACAGAGACACCTGGATAGCTCTATTGGTTAAGCGTCCGACTTCGGCTCAGGTCATGATCTCCCGGTTTGTGGGTTTGAGCCCCATGTCAGGATCTGTGCTGACAGCTAGAGCCTGGAGCCTGCCTCTGATTCTGTGTGTCTCTCTCTCTCTCTCTGCCTCTCCCCAGGTTGCACTCTGTGTGTGTCTCTCTCTCAAAGATCAATAAATGTTTAAAAATTAAAAAAAAAAAAACAACTGCAACAGAATAGACAAAAACGGAAAGAAATTTTGATCGTAGCAACATAGCAACATTAATAACAGCAAATATTTGGGAGCACTGTTTTTAAATTGCTTCATTTTCACAGCAATCCTAAAGGCAATTATTACTATTCTCTTCATCTCTAAGATGAGAACCTTTGCCCACGGTCATAGAGCCAGCTTCCCTCTACGATGATTTGAGAAGATCAGATAATATTTGTGAAACAATTTGTGTGAAAATACTTTAAGTGGACACTTTAAGTGTCAAACATGTGATTACCGTTATTATGACTAGGGGAAGGGAGTTTATATGTCTTGAATATATTTAATCATGTAAGAAGAAAAGAATAATGAAATATTCCAAAACTTTGGAAGATCTTATTGTAAACAGACACAAGATGTGCACAGTGAAATAATGGCTCTAGGTAATGATCATCTGTGGCAGCCCAGACCACAGGTGAAAAGCTGATGGAGAACTTTATAATGGATGGATCAGAGTGACAACTCTTAAGCCCATGATAAAGGTTAAACTCTGAAAGAGAGATTACCAGACATTATGTGTCTTCTCATGGTGGTACATAACCCCATCTATGATGAAAAATCAAAACTTGAATCTGATTGAGATGCTAGACCTGACTCAGTTTATAGGAGATGCTGCAGACAGAGGAACATTGAAATGTTTAAAGGGACCATAAGAATGGAATCAGCCAAATTCAGAATGTGAGAACTTTTATAGGGCAGATGACTTGGTTTCTTCAACAAATAAGTTCCAAGAAAAAAGTGGGGAAGAGGGAGAAGAACTATAATTTTTAAAATATTTAAGAGGTATATCTAGTGGCACTTGAGTAGCTCCATCGGTTGAGTGTCAGACTCTTGGTTTTGAGCAGGGTCATGATCCTACAGTTTACGGTATCAAGCCCCGCACTGGGCTCTGCATGACAGTGTGGAGCCTGCTTGAAATTCTCTCTCTCCCTTTCTCTCTGCCGCTCCCCAGCTCTCTCAAAATAAGGAAACTTAAAAAAAATTAAAAGATGTCTAAAATGTAGTGTTTAGATCTTGATTTGAACTAACTGTATTTTAAAATGAGAGAAATTTGTTTACTAACTGGATTAGTTAATGATAACAAGAAGAAACTTATCACTTACGTGAAGATACAATATTGTGGGTTTTTTCTTTTTAGGCCTTTTCTATTATCAGTACAAACGGAAATATTTACACATGAAACAAGACAGCATTTGTGTTTTGTTGCAAAAATTTAGTGTGGAAGGGAAGTGAGGCATATAGATGAAACAAAGTCATTACTGAGGCCAGGAGATGTGTATATGGGATTTAATCATACACATTTTTTGTGTAAACGTCAACTTTTCTATAAAAGAAAAGATTTAGAAAGGAAAAGAGAAACAAGATGCACCAACTAAAAATATTTTATTTTATTAAAAACATTTTTTTAATGTTTATTTTTGACAGAGAGAGAGAGAAAGAGAGAGAGAGAGCACACGCACACAAGTGTGGGCACATGAGTGGGGGAGGGGCAGAGAGAGAGAGGGAGACACAGAATCTGAAGCAGGCTTCAGGCTCAGAGCTGTCAGCACAGAGCCCGACAGGGGGCTTGAACTCATGAACCATGAAATCATGACCTGAGCTGAAGTCAGACGCTTAAATGAGTGAGTCACTCAGGTGCCCCAACAATATTATTATTCCTAAATTGAATATAAGTCAGTTAAGTTTCACTTTCTGTGTGTGAAGAATACATTACAAATGTGTTCTTAAAAAAGACAAAGGTAGAACCCCTAAGGATTTGCTATTTTTTGTTTCTCTTTCTCATTTAATTTAGGAATTAAGAACTAAAAAAAACAGACTATGTAAATTATAAATTATAAATTATTCTGTTACTTAACAAACATTCACTAAGCAGACACTAAGTGCCAGACTCATTCTGCAATATATGCTTGTGGAATTTTAGTTATTGTGTAAACTTCAGATGGGGATCCAAGAACACAAAACAATTAGAAATCAATACAGGAAAATGCTGTTAACAAAGCTAGACAGCTTTGTTTCTTCTGTGCTTCCCTCCACAGTGTAGAGAAGTTCCAAGGATGCAAATGCCAAGTTTGGGGGCACATAAAGATGGACAGCCCTGTGACTAGTGTCTCACTAGCAAGTGTTGTGACAGGTCCTTCCTCAACTGAAGTAGCTACGAAACAGATGTGCCTTCTCCACTCTTCCTCCAATTTTCAATGCCTGAGTAACTCTGGGAGCTTTGTATTAAAGGTGGTAGAGCCTTGGGGTCACCTGTGCAGCTCCGTAGGTTAAGCGTCCCACTCTTGATCTTTGCTCAAGTTTGAGTCTCAGGGTAGCGCGTTCAAGCCCCATGGTGAATAAAATATGAATGAATAAAATACAAAAATGAACGAATAAAATAAAATAAAATAAATAAAAATATATAAAGATAGCAAAGCCTCCATCACCCTGGGTTCCTAAATGGCTGTAACAAGCAGAGCACTCCCATCACCACCATTAACAATAAATAAATATACATTATCATCACTGAACAAGAAGCATACTTCTATGATGTTAAGCCACTGAGATTTCAGGCTTTATCTCTCATGGAGGCTAGTACACAGATAATTGCTAAGTGGGATGTTGCAAGTGTACTTATGGGTGAGAAATTATTGCAATTGTGAAATGAGAAAATGTTTCATGGGGAAGGTGGATGGAGCTTGAGCTGGATTTTGAACTATGAGCTGTGTGTATGTCAGTGACTAACTGGAAAGAAGGGGTGGGAGTGGGGGTTACCAGAATAGGAGACTAAAAAAGGAACCACAATAGGAGTTCACAAGCAGCTAGGGAATAGGGAGACCATGCTCATGAGCAAGTGCAGGTTGGGGAGAATGGGAAATAAGGACAAAGAGGAGGGTGGGGGTAGGGTATGAAGATCCTTGAGAATTTAGGACCTGATTCAACAGCAGCCACTGAAGTTTCTGAAGAGTGAATGTTGAAAGATCTATATTAGGAAAATCAGTGAAACAAAGGAGTGCAGGATGGACCTGAAGGAAATAGATTAGTCTGAGTGACAAAGCAGTTTAGATAAAATTAGAGACTATATTGGTAAATGCAGTAGAAAGGAAGGGGTAAATGCAAGTGTCATCGTAAAGCAAAAATCCAGAGGGCTGGACAACAGAAGAAAAAAACGTGAAACTAAAAGATTATTCAATTAGTAGATTTACATCTAGTCCTATGTATAATAGTAACTCCTCAAACTGTAAGTTCTATTGTTTGAGGCATAATAATTAATATCTGTGTTTTATTCCTCTGTGAAATGAAGGGATAGAACAGATGATCCCAAAGTTATTTCCATCTGTAGAACCCTTTAGTTATGAAATCATGAAGAAAAACATAAAACAACATAGGTGACATATCCAGTAGGGGGTAGGGAAGGGGGAAGTATTCCACTGGAGGCTGAAACTGTGTGAATAGATACCAATCTTTTGTATTACAATGTAGCAATGCATGATGCAAAAGTACTTTAAGTCTCCAAGACTCTCACTAACGTCTTGCTTTTTCTTGTTTGTTTATTCATTCATTCATTCATTCATTCATGTATGTATGTATTTAGAGAGACACAGAGTTCGAGCACGTGTGAGCAGCGGAGGGGCAGAGAGACAGAGGGAGAGAGAGAATCCCAAGCAGGCTCTGTGCTCTCAGCGCAGTGACAGTTTGAACCTTTTAATTCCCCTTATCTATTTCTCCCAGGCCTCCCTCACCATCTCCCCTTAAGCAACCACCAGTTGTTTTCTGCATTTAAGAGTCTGTTTATTTGTTTTGGCTTAGATTCCACATATAAATGAAATCACATGGTATTTGTCTTTTTCTGAGTTATTTCCCTTAGCATAATATCCTCTAGGTTCATTCATGTTGCCACAAATGGCAATATCTCATTCTTTTTTATGGCAAAGCAATATATATACATATATGTATATATATATGTACCACTTCTTTATGCGTTCATTTATCCCTAGGCAGTTGGGTTGCTTTCATATCTTGGTTATTGTAAATAATGCTGCAGTAAACATAGGGTGCATATCTCTTTTCAATTTAATGTTTTTGTTTTCTTTGGGTAAATACCCACTAGTGGAATTACTGGATCATACAGTATTTCTACTTTTAATTTTCTGAGGAACCTCCATACTGTTTTCTATAGTAGTTGTCATCAATTTACATTTCACCAACAATGCATGAGGATTCCCTTTTCTCCACATCCCCATCAACACTTGTTATTTCTGGTCTTTTTGATAATAGCTATTCTGACAGGTGTGAAGTGGTATCTCATTTTGGTTTGCATTTCCCTGATGATTAGTGATGTTAAGCATCTTTTCATGTGTCTGTTGGTCATTTGTATGTCTTTTTTGGAAAAATGTCTATTGAGGTCCTCTACCCATTTTTTAATTAGATTGCTTGTTTTTTTGGTGTTGACATGTATATGTTCTTTATATATCTTGGATATTAACCCCTAATTGGATATATCATTTGCAAATATCTTCTCTCATTTACTAAGTTGCTTTTTTGTTTTGTTGATGGTTCCCTTTGCTGTGAAGAAAAAAAAAAACTTTTATTTTGGTGTAGTCCCGATAGTTTATTTTTGGTTTTGTTTCTCTTGCCTGAGGAGACATATCCATAAATATGTTTCTATGGATGGTGTGTCTTTTCTTTCCTTTAGGAGTTTAATGGTTTCAGGTCTCACATTTAGATTTTTCATCCATTTTGAATTTATTTTTGTGTATGGTGTAAAAAAGTGTTCTAGTTTCACTCTTTTGTATGTGGCTGTACAATCTTTCCAGCAGCATTTATTGAATATTCTTTTTCCCATTGAATATTCTTGCCTCCAATGTCTTTGGACATCAATGAATTGACCATTTATGAGTGGGTTTATTTTTGGGCTCTCTACCCTGTTATATGGGTGTTTGGTTTTCTTATATTGTAATTATTCTTAAATTTGTTTCATTTTGTACCACTTTATAAATAGAAAGGTCCCTAGATGAAACTCTTTATTTTTTATTTTTATGCATTTTTTATTTTTTAAAATAATCTCCACTCTCTATGTGGGGTTCAAACTCATGACCCCAAGGTTAAGAGTCAAATGCTCTACCAACTGAGCCAACCAGGTGCCCCTGAAACTATTTTTCAAAGTAAACTAAGAAAGTGCTAATTTCCATGCTGAAAATAACCACAGATAATACAGAAGGGCAAACAGAAAAACTAGTTCCTGACATTCAACAGTTTTCAGGACTCCACTATTGCCCTCCTATGGCATTAAAGAAAGATACAGCAGGTATTTATTTTTAAAAACTTACAAGGGTCTTGGATAAGCTATGGAGACAATATATAGGTTCGATTATGCTACAGAATGGACACCAAAATGGATGAAATGAAAGAAGAAATGGGTTCACAAAGATACATCTGACAAAAGACTGGTATCCAGGATATATACAGAACTACAGCTCAAAAAAAAAAAAAAAAAAAAAAAAAAAAACAAAAAAAAAAAAAAAAAAAAAAAACAAAAAAAAAAAAAAAAAAAAAAAAAAAAAACCACCTAATTAAAAAGTGAACAAAGATTTAAACAGAGATTTCACAAAGACAGGCCTATAAATGGCCAATAAGCATGTCAAACATGACATGTGAACATCATTAGTTATCAGGAAATGCCAATGACCACAATGGGTTCACTGTGTACCCACAAAAATAACTAAAATTCCAAAAACTGACAACACTAAATGTTGGCAAGAATGTGGAGCAACCAAACCTCATATTTTGCTGACAAGAGTATAAAATGGCACAATTTTAGAAACAGGTAGTTGCCTGTAATATTAAATATTATACACCTACCCTATGGTTCAGCAATTACATTCCTAAATACTTATCCAAGAGAAAGAAAAATAGTTTTCACAACACTTGTGCAAAAATGTTCATAGTAGCCTTCTTCATCGTGGCCAAATGTGAAAAACACTCAGGTTTCATCAAGAGAAGAATGGATAAACCAACTGTGGCATAGTCATATAGCAGAATACCATTCAGCAGTAAAAAGGAACTAATTATTGGTGCACAAAACATGGGTGAATCTCAACATTATGCTGAATAAAAGCAGTCTTGCCCATAAAGGCGTATACTATATAATTCCATCTATATGAAGTTTTAAAATAGGCAAAACTAATTTCTGGTGGTAAAATATTAGCACTGTGGTTGCCTGGGGGAAGGGGAAGGTGGGTGAGGATCAAGTGGAAAGAAGCATGAGGAAATTTTCTGGAGTGATCGTAATATTCTCTGTCTCCATAGAGGTTTAGGTTACACAGGTATCTACATTTGTCCAGATGCAGCAAATGACAAGGTAAATATTTGTACAGCTCATTACATGGACATACCACTTGAAAGAAAAAAAAAGAACTGTAAATGAATACAGAACTCTAGTTAGTAATACGCATGCTGAAGTATACTGATATCTGTAACTTGCTGCATCAGAAACTTTAAGATGGACTGACGGACAGATGCATGGAAGAGTGGATCAAATGCACAGCTGGGTAGTAAAGCAAATATAATAAAATGTTCATAGTAGAATATGTATGTGTGGGTATACAGATATTCACTATACAATTATTTCAACCTTTCTGTATGTTTAAAATTTATCCAAATAAATGCTGGGTAGTGAAAGAAAAAAAATGAAAGAAAAATTATACTTCTTATCATGATGCTTAAATCAAAAGATAATAACTATTGATAAAATAAATGTTAGAGCAACAGGAAAAGAGAGATTTGGACATAAAATGAGGTCAGTGAACATTTAGTAAGCTCCTGATTCCCTAAGGTGTGCCTGGGTTTTCAGAAAGATATTAGATTTAATTAAAGTGTTAAAACTGTGGACACTGATGTCAGTATCCATCACTGAAAGGATGTGCAGGAAGAAAATCAGTGTGGGGGAGAGAGAGGGAGACTACAAGGAAATAAAGGAAATGGGAAATAAAACGGAATTAAAGAGACTAGGGAAAACTGAATGAACAGAACAAAATGTACATTTTCATTTTGACCAATTTTGTAAGAAAACAAAATGGCCAATTTTGAACTGTGCAGAATCACGGCAGCGGCTTTTGTACACACATTTTCCGGTTCTGAACTAAGTGCTTCAGTGAGATTTTACATACTATTTGAATACTTATCATTCAAAATGGTTGCAACAGAAAAATAGGCACATTGATCTTGGTTTTAGTATCTGTCAAAGCAGTAATCAAAGTAAATGTGACTGGAGGCTCCACTTCAAAAACCAAAGAGAAGGGCAGAAAGATTCAGCTGACAGGATTGAGGTTGGGGGAGGAAAGGAGTGTTATACCCTAACAGAGAGATGATGCTTCCAGAACTGAAGATAAAAGGTATCGTCATTAGTGGGATACAAATGTGTCCATAATGAAGTATTTGACTTATGTCTTTCTCGAAATAGATTTTCCTTGAGCCTTAAACCCTGAACTGTGCTGTGTCCCTGAAGATATCACAAAATGGCCTATTTCTGCTTGTTAATCCCAGACCTAAATGCTAATCTTTTACCTCACCTATTAGAGGATAGTTTAAATTAGCTTTATTGATCGCAGAACTAGACACACATTAAAATGTCTTTTATGGTCCCTGACCTAGAAGAGAATGAGAAGTATCTGAAGTGTGAGATAAATGCAGAGTGGTGTTGGTAAGGGGTTATATTTTAAATTGCAAGCACAACATTGATTTGGTTTCTGTTTTGTAGATTCTTTTAATTCTACAGAGAAGAATATTACTTGCAATACTGAACCACAATTGTCTGCAGTAGGTAAACATAAAGAATCTTAAATCAATGGACTTAATCAGTTTAGCATATTTCACATCTTTTCCAGGATAGAAATTAAATATCCTCCCACTACAGGAACCTTGACTGCGGTCTTGAAACACAGGTGACAATGTTTTAGAAGAGAATGCTAAAATTTCACCTAGTTAACCTCATTTGAATGTGATTACTTTAAAAGCCTGTTTATTTAAGGATGAAATAATTTGCTTTGCTGTTATTAAACACTGTCAAGCTATATTTGTGAAATAGGATTCTGCAAAAATAATTATAAATACAGTAAAGCTTTGGACATGACATTTTGAAAAGTTATTCTACTTGCCACTTAAAGCATGAATATACCTTGCCCCCTGCAGTTCAGCTGAGGTGGTTTGGTCACACATGGTGACTCTGGGCCTATTGAGCTATAGGGTACCTGGTTGGCCAGTGAGTGGCTCAGAGGTCCTGTGCGCACACACACGTGGGCTTACTGAGGGACACTTCCATGGATGTGCAGTAGCAATGGCCTGGGTACCAGAGACTTCAAATACTCAGGAGGAGAGCATATGGCTTTTCTCCAACGCCTCTATCCTTAGAATCTGCCTTAAAATTACTGAGCAGTTGGTGTGGGCCACATAGGAGGTACAGTACAAGGAAGGAGGAACCATCAGAAAGGGCTCTGTTTTAGACAGATAGATAGATATAGATATAGATATAGATATAGATATAGATATAGATATAAAGACAAATATAGAGAGAGATCTGTAGATATCTCACCTAATCTCACAAACAGTTGAGTGAAGTAGTTACTATTATTACCTCTTTTGTACAGATAAGGAAATTGAATGTCAGAGAAATTAAGTAATTTGTCTACAGCCACGAGGCTCAGGAATGGAACCTGAACTCAAACTCAGGACTCCAAGACCCTGCATTTAATCACTGCACTAAGAAACAGACCTGAGCCCGAGTGCCCAGGGTAGCTTCCCAGATGAATAAGAAGAGGATATGGGCAATAAAGTTGCAGGGATTGGATAAACCGAAAAGGAGAGGCCTTTCTAGGATGGGAAGAGCGGAAGCAAAGGGACAGATGTGGAAACACCTATTAATGGAACAGTGAGAGACCAGGCCTGACTGGGTTAAGGGATTACTTTTTTGTGAATAAAATCATAGGACTTTACCACTTTAAAGCACATTCATACCCATCTCAAGGGTCTTTGAAATAATTCTTTTAGTAAAGGAGAAGGTATTATAATCTATCTCCACATATATAAAGAAATTAAAGACCAAGAGGGTAATACCTCCATCACATGCCCTACCCACCACAAGGTCTTTGGACATATTGCTCCTTCTGCCTGGAAAGCAGTTCCTCTCCTCTTCACCTCGGTAACTACTACCCATCTATCAGTTCAGTTCAACACTAACCTCCCCTGCCTTGGTCAAGTCCCTCCTTACTGTATGCACTCGCTGAGCAAACTACTTCTGCTAGGATTTGTCATACTTATTCTACTTACCAGAGGGAACAAATGCAAAAAGAGGAAGTAACTGAATAAAAACAAATCAAGAGCGCCCAGGTCTGCCTAGGGTGGTTGCTCATGTATTTTTCACTTTAGTACACTATTTATAAAAGGTCCAATTGGAAGATCTGAGGCTCTTCTACCTGGCAAAGAGCATTTAGAGAGGCTCTGACAGCTGTCTTCAAATGTCTGAAAAACTATCATGTTGAAGGAGGATCAGACATTCTGCATAGCTTCAGAGGGCAGAACAAAGACAAATGAGGTAAAAGTCCAGAGAGGCATATCTCATTACAGTGTGAGGAAGTTAAATATGTAACAATGAGACCTGTCCAAATATGAAGTGGGCTGTCTGTGACGGAGGTGAGTATTCAAACAAAGGCTGGAGGAACACCTGTCAGGGCTGTTGTGGTGGAAACTGCTGGTAGGGCAAATTTTTAGCCGCCTAGGCTTTTCTGAGCCTAATGTGCTTCTACAGGTCTGGGAGGGACTTGAAGGCAAAACTGAACGTGATTTGAACTGACCTCAAGAAGAGAGGGTTGCAATGAGTTCTTACGATGTCTGACTAATACTGGGCCCTGTAAGTAATACATCTGCGTTTGTGGGTGGCACTTAGGTGCCACTGAGGTCTTGGAGAGCCAGCATTCCAACCCTAGCTCGGGCCTTGCAGCTGCCACTGTGACTGAATAGCAGGGTACACTCCAGGGTACGAGGGACTGATTCCAGGATCACCCCTCCTCCTCTCAGTAGAATATGTCCCTCTTCCTCCTCCACCCCCCCACCTGAAGTCCACATATACACAAATACATTTCTAGAGTGGAAGCTGTCACGGTGTGCTGACAGATCTCCTTCCAAACTACTCTTGGAAGATGTTCTTTTGCCCACCTCCTTAGGGCCACCTCTTCTGCTGAGCACAATTTGACAGCGATGTTTCTCTCTCTTCATGCAAACATTCTGATAATGAAAGAGACCTCGAGAGAAGAAAAACTAAAAATTATCTTTTTACGGCACCATTTCTATCTTAATTTCACAAAAACAAAGGCCTCAAAAACTATGTGGAGGCTGAAAACTAGGAACCCTGATTTGGAAACTGAGGTCTAAGGTATTCAGAATGGAGGCGAGCAGATCTCTAATTGTTATTCTTGGCGGGTGCCGGCCTGGACCAACAATGACAGCTTTTCTATAGAGAAATGTAATCTGTCAAACAACCAGTTTGCAGATTCTGGAACTCAACCCGTTTGGGAAAAATCAAATTCAATACACTGTAATGTTAAAATTTCAGGATAAAGTCACAGTGTCTATTTTGCTGACAAGACATTTGGTAATCCAGTCATGAAATATTTATTGAGCCCTGCTACATGCCAGGTAGTGTGCTCCTACTGGTTCTGGGGAGGTAAACAAAATGGACATGATCTCTGATGTCACGAGGTTTATTTGCTAATTTAGGCAATAAAATAATAAGCACCAAATCAATACATAACTACAAACTGATAATTGATATGAAGGGAAAGGGGCAGCAAAACTCCTAAAGCCACAGTAGGCTTTCCTAAGGAAGAGACCTTCCACTGAGAAGTTAAGAATAAATGAGAATTGGGGCGCCTGAGTGGCTTAGTCGGTTAAGCGTCCGACTTTCGCTTAGGTCATGATCTCGCGGTTCGTGGGTTCGAGCCCCGCGTCGGGCTCTGTGCTGACTGCCAGCTCAGAGCCTGGAGCCTGTTTCAGAGTCTGTGACTCCCTCTCTCTCTGACCCTCCTGGAAATAAATAAAATATTAAAAAAAAAAAAAAAAGAATAAATGAGAATTAACTGTGTGAGGGGTAAAGGAATGGACATTCTTGGCAAAGGGTGCACCCCAAAGCCCTGGGGTATGAAAGAATGTGGCTCCTTTAAGAAATGGAGAGAAAGCCAATATGAGCAAGGGGGGAAAGCCAGGAGACGAGGAAAAATGCAGGGGCAGATCCTGTAGTGTCTCAGCAGCAACTAAACGCATTCAGAAGTCGCACAAGAGGAGAGTGATGCAATTTATGTTTTTAAAATTATTCAGAAGGTCAGACATCTGGAGAATAGATTAAGTGAAGAATTGTGTCTCTTTCTACATAAACTCTCCATTCACAAAAATGACAACTTCCGATTTACAGCCATATTAATGCAGCATACTTAGAGTAATTTCTTTTAAATGATTATAAGAGCCTAACATCCCACACATTTTTTTGTTTACTAGGCAACTCTCTCCCAAGGAAACATACTATTGCTAAATGAATGAAAATTGAAATCTTTTTTATTCAGGCATTATAAATTCTAACTCACATTGAGATGAAGACAAATTACTGTCTCTGTGCAGAGGAGGGAGTAAAAATAAATGCATTTTTATGTAATGTTGCATTTAGAATTTATCTCTATTTTATAATCAAGGGAAACTATGCACACTGAGGATTCTGGGATAGAAACAGAGACAGAATTAGACATTCTCTATTCTTGACTATTTCTGTTTTTGTTTCCTGGTATTATTTCTTTCTGTGGAGCACTGTAGCAGTAGGCAGTCAGTACTTTTCATCATTCCCAACAAATTTAAGGGTAGACTGGGGCGTCTGGGTAGCTCAATCAGTTAAGCATCCAACTTTGGCTCAAGTCACGATCTCACGGTTCGTGAGTTTGAGCCCGGCATCGGGCTCTGTGCTGACAGCTCAGAGCCTAGAGCCTGCTTCAGGTTCTGTCTCCCTCTCTCTTTGCCCCTCCCCCACTGACGCTGTGTTTCTCTAAAATATAAAATAAACATTTAAAAATTTAAATTTTTTTTAAAGTAAGTTTTATTTATTTCTAGGAGAGAGAGAGAGAGAGAGAGAGAGAGAGACAACGTGAGCAGGGGAGGGTCAGAGAGAGAGGGAGTCACAGACTGAAACAGGCTCCAGGCTCTGAGCTGGCAGTCAGCACAGAGCCTGACGCGGGGCTTGAACCCACGAACCGCGAGATCATGACCTAAGCAAAAGTCAGACGCTTAACCGACTAAGCCACCCAGGCGCCCCATAAAAATTTAAAAAATTAAGTGTAGACTTCCAGCAAAAGTAAATACATGTAACTGGAAAATACAAAACTTTGGAAAATGTGCTCTTCCTTTCCTGCTCTGAGAACAGTATCCTTGGCAGAATCCGTTCATGGTATCCAACAGGAAAGGGGGCTGGAAATTAGTATTGGCTTAAAGAAGAAATGCAAAGACAAAATAGTTACTGACATTCAAAATAGGATCATGCGGCAATCCAGGCTATTTTCCAAGTACCCATTATTCCCTTTCCTCTCCCCAACGAAGCCCAAAGGACCCATTCTTTTTATTTATTTTTTTAAAGCTTATTTATTTATATTGAGAGACAGAAAAAGCATGAGTAGGGTAGGAACAGAGAGAGATGGAGAGAGAATTCAGGATATGCGTGCCAGCACAGAGCTCCATGTGGGGCTTGAACTCATGAACCCCGAGATCATGACTTAAGCCAAGATCAAGAGTCTGATACTTAACAGACTGAGCCAAACAGGTGCCTCCAAAGGGCCCATTCTTATGGTTTTGTTAAGTTTAGTTTAGTTTGTTAGTTGCTTGCTTTGTTACGTGAGGTTGATATGAAAGTGGATGCTTTATGGAAGTAGGATATTAGAGGAAGTAAATGAAAATTTACTCTTTTTTAGTCCCAGGGAATTATGGAAGGAAGAGAGAAAGAGACCAAGAGAGAAAGAGAATTAGTCAATTAAATATGTATTCTGACTTCTCCTTTTAGTGAATTGCATTAAATCCATGGTTTGCCAACTTTAACGTGCCTCAAATCACCTAGAAGGTTTGTTTAAACATAGTCGTGGGGCTCCACCCCCAGAGTTTCTGATTCAGTATGTCAGAGGCAGGACTTGAGAGTTGGCATTTTTCACAAGTTCCTAGGTGATGGTGATACTGCTGGTCCAGGGACCACACTTTGAGAACCAGCGTTGAATAAATGAAAGTAATACCGATAACACTGGAGTTTGTCCTTGATTTTCATGCAGTGCCCTGGAAAGATCATCTCTGTGGCTGATCCTTGCTGAACCCTAGTGTACAGCCAAACCTTTCCAATTCACCCCAATAGGGAAACAACAAACCACATCCCTCTTCCCATGATAACAGGGCATTTCCTTAAGGAGAGAAACAGGATAGGTGGGGGTACTCCAGAGATCGACCAGTTTTTCCTAGAAAAATATAATGTCGCCTCAGAGACTTTAAATTTCCAAATCAAGCTACTCTTAAATCATACTGGACACATGGTCAGGTTCCTTTCTCCTTCATTTCCCTTTCTAATAATCATGTCAGGCTTCATAAGGCCATCTGCTTCCCCCTTTCCCTTTCCCAGTGGCTAGAATGTGGGCCCAGTTGGGGTGGTGGTGAACCATCTTCTGCAGTGTGAACAATAAAGGCAACATCTTCAAGAATGGCAAAACCACAAACAAGATAGAAGGAGCCTCTGTCCTAGACACTAAGAAGCCACTTTATAGACCCTGGATTTTCCTTGTTTAACTCATTATATGTTGGGCCCATTTGATATAGCAGTCTATCTGATCTGAATCCCAACCAATATAAATGGAATGAGAGATAGGAGTTTTGTGAGAATACACACGTTCATTGCAATATGGTGCTTAAATTGCGCAAACACATTGTCCCTATGCCTCACTCTTCCATAATGATTGTTGGTGATCCATCCAGGGCTCCAGTTAGATCAGTCCTTCAATGCTTCACTCTTCTCATTTCCAATTTTCCTTCTTGACTGTTCCTTGTCTATCATCATTGCATTTATTCAGGTCTAGCAATCTATATAACTACACCTCATACTTTATTAGTATTTCTTCTACAGCTGCTTTAAAGTTGTTACAAATGTCTCAGGCAGTTTTTAAACCTGGTAAGAACTTTTGAGTAGCTGAGTAAGTAAATAAATATTCAAAAGAATATAACTGTTTAGACTGTCATTATAAACCTTTCACTTTTTTATTTTTTATTTTTATTAAAATTTTTTTAATGCTTTTTTATTTTTGAGAGAGAGAGAGTGACACAGTGTGAGTGGGGAGAGGCAGAGAGACACACAGAATCTGAAGCAAGCTCCAGGTTCAGCGCTATGAGCACAGAGTCCGACATAGAGCTCAAAATCTAGAACTGTGAGATCATGACCTGAGCCAAAGTCAGATGCTTAACCAATTGGGCCGCCCAGGCACCCCTATCTTTTACTTCTTAATGAATTAATAGGTACTATTTATGAATTGAAAAATTAAGAGATATTTTTATTGGGGCGCCTGGGTGGCTTAGTCGGTTAAGTGTCCGACTTTCGCTCAGGTCATGATCTCGCGGTTCGTGGGTTTGAGCCCCGCGTCGGGCTCTGTGCTGACTGCCAGCTCAGAGCCTGGAGCCTGTTTCAGAGTCTGTGACTCCCTCTCTCTCTGACCCTTCCCTGCTCACTCTGTCTCTCTCTCTCTCTCCTAGAAATAAAACATTAAAAAGAAGATATTTTTATTAAAATGATGTGAAATTATATCCAGCTGAATTTGAGCACAATATACCTAAGAATATATATTTATGATTTACTTATATGTACATATTTACTTCTATACATTTACATATATATTCCCCTGGACTTTGATTTCTATATATACATACAAATATATATGTCATATACATATAAAACAGACACATAGATAGCTCCTACTGAATAAAAAAATTCTATAAAATACATCAAATCCCTATTGACTTAGTAGTCAAATAGTTTAATCAAGTTTGTCTCTTTGTAAATTCAATAGATATTCATATAATGTTAAATATTCATAAATTTGTTTTTATCCCCCAAAATAATGTATTATTTGTTAAAAAAAAAAAAAAGACTTCCCATCATATTTGCACTCAGACAGTAGGGTCAATGCTAAGGTCCTATTCAGTCCTGATTATATACCAATTTTGAAAAATTTTGGTATTTATAGATATCACAATTCTTCAGAATCAATTGCTCAAAGCAACCAGTAAGTACTCTTTGAATTCCTTTCTGAACCATCAGTTCACTGACTTGGTTTGGCCAAGATTAAACAATTTGAAAAGCAAATATACATCATAGTTCATCTTCCTCCTGGGCCAACTTAATATAACACTATTTTGTACCTCCTTCCATTCAAAGCACCAATAGTCAGGCAGTCCTCTTTCCAAAGAAAGAAAGAAACAAAATAGAACTGTAAAAAGTAAAGTAAGTACACAGAGCATTAGCAATACAAAATTATAAAAACATGGCAAATCTTATTTAAAACATTTTAGAGTACTTTTAAATATAGTTTCCCAAGAAGAGAATTAAGTGTATATATTCTATTAAGCTTTAATGCTTCAAGAAACCACAAAACAATCATTTTATCATCTGAGCTGGCTACTGGTCATAGATAAAGATGGGATTAGAATCTATGATGAAGAGACTGAGACAATGAACATTGTGACCAGGTACAGGAATACAGGAAACCCAGAAACATATGTATCACCTGGGAACCAATCCTTAAGACACAGCCAGTAGTCACATGTCTGGAGAGCCATCGTGAGTTTCAGAGCATACATATGCAGGAGTTTAAAACAAGTCTTGAATCACATAGAAAACAAAGGTCAAAGCAAGGCACCGAATCAAGAATCAAGACAAGAATTCACAATCATATACATGGAACATCACACTGTCCTGTCCATTGGTCATTTGAGTGGATCTAGTCACAACAAGACTTGTATGTGTGGTTGCTACACGTAAATCAGCCCCAGCCATTTCTTCCACCACAGTGGCCCCCCAGAGACTGCCAACCATGCCATTCATTTTCACCACTATCCATCAGTGGGGGCTTCAGAAAAGCCAGACTGGTTATAGACTAAATAAAGAACTTATATTTTCTCTTTGTGTCTGGGTTGTAGTGTGAGTTAAATTTCCACCCTGCCACATTAGCTGTTGGCTGGTCTTCAAGCAGAATCAAAAGGCAAAGTCAGTTTGAAATTAGGCATGGGAACGTCCAGCTAGCCACAGAAGTATAGGAGACAAAATTAAGCAAAACACACACACACACACACACAACCCCTTTTCTCTTTCTTTTTTTAAGTTAATTTATTTGAGATAAATAAACTTTTCTTTTTTTCAGCTTTATTGACATAAAATTCACATACAATATAATTCACCATTTAAAGTATATAACCCAACAGTATTTAGTATGTTCACAGACTTGCACATCCATTAGCACAATCAATTTTAGCACATTGTCATACCCCAAAGAGAACCTCCACACCCCTACCCTCTGCCATCACTCTAGGCAACCACAAATCTACTTTCTGTCATTACAGATTTGCCTATTTAGAAATCTCATATAAACCAATTCCCTGGCTAGCGAAGAAAGGCAAAATTCTGAGCACACACATGCCTAATGAGGAAGCAGGAAGAAAAGGCCAGAGATGTCTGGATGTCTGGGGGGCCACTGGGGAGGCAGGGCACCCAGTCCCTTCAGACTATAAACAAAAGGAGGTCTGGATTGAGATTGCTTGTACCTGCACTTGTTTGAGGCATGACTAGGGCATGATATGTAGGTGAGAGAGGATGAGTAAGGGTTGTAATTTCACTTGAAAATTAACTGTAGAGAGGAATATGTAGCCAGGGCTAAAGTGAAACTGTTACCTTCTCTTCTCCATTCCCACTTGGTATTTTTCCACCACAGTACATACTGAAAACCTTGGGGATATCCTCTACCTTTAAAGTTCTATGATTCCATAACTTTCTTCCTGTAAGCACAATTTAAAGTGATTGTACAACTCATCATCAGGGAAATACAAATCAAAACCACAATGAGATACCACCTCACACCTGTCAGAATGGCTAAAATTAATAACTCAGGAAACAACAGATGTTAGTGAGGATGCAGAGAAAGGGGACCACTTTTGCACTGCTGGTGGGAATGAAAACTGGTGCCGCCGCTCTGGAAAATAGTATGGAGGTTCCTCAAAAAATTAAAAATAGAACTACCCTATGACCCAGGAGTTGTACTACTAGGTATTTATACAAAAATGCTGACTTAAAGGGGCACATGCACCCCAATATTTATAGCAGCACTATCAACAATAGCCAAATTATGGACAGAGCTCAAATGTCCATTGACTGATGAATAGATAAGGAATCCATTGTGTGTGTGTTATGTATATATATATTCCATTATATATATACAACAGAATATTACTCAGCAATCAAAAAGAAAGAATGTTTGCCATTTGCAACAACATGGATGGAAACAGAATGTGTTATGCTAAGTGAAGTCAGTACGAGAAAGACAAATATCATAGGATTTCATTCATATGTGAAATTTAAGAAACAAAACAGATGAACATAGGGAAAGGAAAGAAAAGGGAAGAAAAGATAAGATAAAAACAGAGGGGGAGACAAACTATAAGAGACTCTTAAATATAGAGAACAAACTGAGGATTGTTGGAGAAGTGGGGGGGATGGGCTAAATGGGTGATGGGCATTAGTGAGGAGGGCACTTGTTGGCATGAACACTGGGTGTTATGTAAGTGATGAATCACTAAATTCTACTCCTGAAACCATTATTACACTATATGTTAACTAACTTGGATTTAAATTTTTAAAAAATTAAAAAAAGTAAATTGATCATTCAATGTATCTTTTATAAGTAGAGGCTTTATTTTAATACGATTCAGTTAAGTGTTTTTAATGTTTAAAAAATTTTTAATGTTTATTTATTTTTGAGACAGAGACAGACATAAGCTGGGTAAGGGCAGATAGAGAGGGAGATACAGAATCTGAAGCAGGCTCCAGGTACTGAGCTGTCAGCACAGAGCTGGAAGCAGGACTTGAACTCACGAACCAAGAGATCATGACCTAAGCTGAAGTCGGATGCTTAACCGACTGAGCCACTCAAGTGCCCCTGTTTTTAATGTTTTTAAAAAATATTTTTACTTTTTGTAAACCTGAAACTAATATAATATTGTATGTCAACTACACTTTAATTAAAGAAAATTGTTTACTTTAATGTTTCCTGAAACTTGTTGAAATATTATAACTCTATCTATATAGCATTAGTGCTTCCTGGAAGTCACTAAAAGTTCCTAAAAGTCTACCTAAGAAAAAAGATGAATATAGTTAAAAGGGAGAAAATACATGTATTCCTCAGAAAGTACACTGGTTACTATTTAGCTAGTTAGAGAATTGTGTTCTTTCACCCTTGAGAACTGTGCCATGGAATAAACTAATTTCTTTGAACTGCAATATAATTACCACATCTGAAAATACAGGAAAAAATGAATTAAAAGGATGGAGGATTCAAAATAAGAAGGGCCAATGCCAAACAAAATACCAAGAACCAAATTAGAAGATATTACACATACTCTTCCTTATTTAACATGGAAGGAAATTGCAATTATTATTTGGTTAATAAGGCACTTCCTGGGCCCTAAAGTTACTAGTTCTTCACTTCAACATATATTTGTTGTGCAACTGCTGCGAGCCGGAACCTTGTTAGCGTTGTTAAGTGCCAAAATAAATAAGAAAGTCTCTGCTGGCAAAGAGCAGCAGAGGGCCTGGCCTCTGCCAGGCAGATGCAAACTCATTATCCAGCTGCAATCCATTCTACAGCTATGATAGGAAAGAAGCAGAGGGGGAATGGTGAAGAGGAATTATTTACAGTTACCTGAACTGGGGTGAGAAGGGGAAGAGGAGAGTGGTGGCAAAGGAATAAGGGAGTAGGGGATATGACCAATGAACCTGGCTTCTTAAGGAAAGGGAAGGATTTCACCAAGCAGAGAGAGACCAAGACATTTGTGAAAACATTCTAGTGGGTAAGCAAATGTTTTGGAGATTTATAAAGTTTAACCACATGAAAATGTCAACGGTCAACCATTTTTGGCCTATAAAAATAGCACATTCATATATTTTCAACTCATACAAAACAAAACAATCCCCAGGATGTGCAGGGTGAATGCTTGGGACTTGTAGGAGAATTAGTTAGACAAGAAGTTGGGGTCAGAGTAGAAAGAACCTTGAAATGTCTTTTAAGGTTTCAACTTTATCCCATAGGTGATGGAGCAGTCAATTCACAAAAGAACTTTTGACAAATGACCAACAAATGTGTTTTTATTTTTTTAAATTTAATGTTTTTATTTATTTTTGAGAGAGACAGACACAGTGTAAGCAGGAGAGGGGCACAGAGAGAGGGAGACACAAAATCCAAAGCAGGCTCCAGGCTCTGAGCTGTCAGCACAGAGCCCGACGCAGGGCTCAAACTGGGGAACCATGAGATCATGACCTGAGCTAAAGTCAGACACTTAACAGACTGAGCCACTCAGGTGCCCCAGAAAATGTGTTTTCATTTATTTTTATTTTACTTTTTAAAAAATTTTAATGTTTTTTATTTATGTGTGTGTGTGTGTGTGAGAGAGAGAGAGAGACAGAGAGAGACAGAGAGAGAGAGAGAGACAGCATGTGCAGAGGAGGGTCAGAGAGAGAGGGAGATACAGAATCTGAAGCAGGCTCCAGGCTCTGAACTGGCTGTCAGCACAGAGCCGGACGTGGGGCTTGAACCCACGAACCACGAGATCATGACCTGAGCTGAAGTCGGCATTTAACCGACTGAGTCACCCAGGCGCCCCAGAAAATGTTTTTAAATGTTAAAAGAAGTTCAGGCCTAAATGAAAACTATATAACATTTTTAATAATAAAAATATTAATGATAATATTCAATGCTATTAATGGGAAACAGGATGCTCCTTTATACTACTGTGTGTGTGTGTGTGTGTGTGTGTGTATATGTGTGTGTGTGTGTGTGTAAACTGGAATAATCTTTCTGAAAAGCAATCAGAATACCCTCTGACTAAGCATTCTACTTCTAGAACTATCCCAAGGAGAGTCATGGATCTTAAAACAAACAAACAAAAAAACAGTTTATGGGCGCCTGGGTGGCTCAATCAGTTAAGCATCTGACTTCAGCTCAGGTCATGAGTACGAGTCTTGCTTCCAGTGAGCTCTGCTTCTTCCTTCTTCCCTCTCTCTTTCTGCCCCTTCTGGGATTCTCTGTCTCTCTGCCCCTCACTTACTTACACCCCCTCTCTCTCTAAAAAAAAAAGTTGAGATGACAGGATATTCTTAAAATGTCCCAAAATAGCAAGTTAAACAAATCACGAATTATCCTTACAACTGAACACTATGCAGCTACATTAAATATTTAGATGAATATTTAGTAACACGGAAATGCTCAAGAAATTTTGTTATATGAAAAAATCAGGTTATGAAACAGTAAGTGTAGCAGATAGGGCTCTTAAGAACTCAGCAGAGTGACCAGGTTTGAATTTCAAGACCACTACTTAAAGTCCTGGGACCTGGAGCAAGTAACTTAACCCTTCAGTATCATCATCTGTACAATGGGGATAACACCCGTACATACACAATGAGTGGCTGAAAAATTAAATGAATTACTATACATAAAGCACACTTTATAGGTAAATATACTTTGAAATTTGCCTGGCAAATTTCAAGAAACACTAAGAGTTAGTTATTGTTCATATCATTAGTATAAATTGCCAGTAAATTAAGTCAACTTTTAAACTAATTTAAGAAGTAAAGGTGGAAAGATAAACCACTGGGCAAGAACCACACCCAAAGCACTCTGAAAAACTGTTTTTGTGAAGTCATTACCACAGCCGCCAAGCACCGAGCTCATAATTTGCAATGCCGAGTCCTTGGATGCTGGACACTGCACACGGCCATGGAACAGCTGTCTCTGCTGCCACTGGAAACCGGACGCAGCTGCCACTGCTGGTGTGCCCCGGCCAGAACGGATTCTGCGTCATCCCTGCTGCTTTGAGTCACCAGTTCTTGAATCAAAGTCTAGAGAGGATGCATCTGCTTGGCTGCACCTAGTCCCGAGTTCCCAGATGTGAGAGAGGTCAAGAAACGGAGCAGTGAGCATTTTTATCATATAGAGAAGGCAGATAGATTCTACTTTTTAAGACAGGGGATTTAACACATGTAGCATATTTATACATTGAGCAACTAAAGAAATATATTTATAGGCAAAGAAAGGACTAAAAGAATATACCTAAGTGTTAATGATTAATTGTGAACTGACCTTGACGGCTGATTTGAATTTTTTATCTTCTGTCTCTGTAATTTTCTAAATCTTCTATAACAAAGAAAAGACGTTTTCTCTTTTAAAGCAAGACCAGGCAGTATCAGATCTCTATTTTCAAAAGAGGATTAAGTATTTCTTAGATATGGCCATGGACCGGGAAGTGAAAGATGATGTTCGAATGTCCATTGTTAGCCTATAGCAAGCCTTTGGCTACTCAAAGTGTGGTGAACAGACCAATACCAGCTTGACTCAGAAGCATATTAGAAGTGCTGAATCTCGGGGCGCCTGGGTGGCTTAGTCGGTTAAGCATCCGACTTTCGCTTAGGTCATGATCTCGCGGTTCGTGGGTTCGAGCCCCGCGTCGGGCTCTGTGCTGACTGCCGGCTCAGAGCCTGGAGCCTGTTGCAGTCTGTGACTCCCTCTCTCTCTGACCCTCCCCTGCTCACGCTGTCTCTCTCTCTCTCCTAGAAATAAATAAAAAAAACATTAAAAAAAAAAAAAAGAAGTGCCGAATCTCAGGCCACATTCCTGACCTATTTAAAGCAAAGGAGAGGACGAATCAAGAAATATTCTAGAGTTATAAGCAAGAAGAGTTGACAATTGACAACGTGGAAAAAGTCATAAACAATTACAAACTTTGGAAACATTGCCAAACTTGGTAGAAGACAAAGTTATTAACAGAAATGGATTACTGGAACAGGAACCAGTTTTAAAGAAAAAAGATAAATGTGGTTTTAGATATGTAAGGTTTGAGAATTTGAAACCAGCCAGATGGGTATGTTCAGTATGGGACATGCAGAACTGAGAGCCAATAAGAAATACCAAGATTGGGTTTACAAATTAAGAGTATTCTAAGAGAAGGAGATGATAGAAACCAGAAAAGTGGTTAAGAATACACAAAGCAAGAGAAGAAATCCAAGCAAGATCCTCTGGTGGTACCTATGCTTTGAAAACACGGGAGAAAGAGAAGTCAGAAAATGGGTTGCCAAAACTAAGATCATCATTGGGGCACCTGGGTGGCTCAGCGAGTTAAGCGTCTGACTGGCTTGGGTCATGATCTTGCAGTTCGTGGGTTCGAGCCCTGCATTGTGCTCTGTGCTGGCAGCTCAGAGCCTGGAGCCTGCTTCGGATTCTGTCTCCCTCTCTCTCTGCCCCTCCCCACTCACTCTCTGTGTCTCTCAAAAATGAATAAACATTACAAAAAAATTTTTTAAAAAATTGAGATCATTAGGATAGAGTCTACTGCCAGAAAAACCAAAAGACAGATATTTCATTATTATTCAATTCTTTCCTCCTTTCACGGTACACTGGGAGTGGTTTATACAATTACACTTAGATTAAATAGGACAGTAATGGATTAATGGAGATCTTAATTCTTGAGACGTAAAATGGCCAAAGTATTTGGAGGAGGTGGAAGAGAAGAACACGGATACCTTGGATGTCTTATCATCAGAAAATACCCAAAGTTGTCTGGCTTTTGAAAAAAAGTGGCTTAGTCGGTTGAGCGTCCGACTTTTGCTTAGGTCATGATCTCGCGGTTCGTGGGTTCGAGCCCCGCGTCGGGCTCTGTGTTGACTGCCAGCTCAGAGCCTGGAGCCTGTTTCAGCCTGTGACTCCCTCTCTCTCTGACCCTCCCCTGCTCACGCTGTCTCTCTCTCTCTCCTAAAAATAAATAAAAAACATTAAAAAAAAATAAATAAAAATTAAAAAAAAAGAATATACTGAAAAAAAGTTTTTATGAAAATTTTATAATTTTTACATGTTGCAAATCAAATCAGACCAGAACTTGTCTTTGTTTTATTCATTCATTTATTCATTCAGCAAATGTTTATTGAACGCTTTAACTATGAGCCAGGCATTTGGGATTCAGCAGTTAACAAAACAAACAAAACCCTTTGCCCTCATGGTGCTTACATTCTGGATGGGAGACAGACAATAAACAGAAGAAATAAATAAACATATTTATGTTAGATGGTGATAAGCATTATGGAAGGAAAGGATGAAGGAGTGGGGTGAGAGTTGAAATTTTAGAAGAGGCAAAAGAGAAGATCCCATTGAGAAGATGAATAGACCTGAGGGAAGTGAGGAAGCCACTCCTGGAGATATCTGAGGGAAGCACATTGCAGGGCAAAGCTGTACAGGACCTTGTGTGGTCAAGGAGGCCAGTGTGGCTGGCCAGACAGAGGGAGGAGGTGGGTAGGAAAAGAGGACTGGGTAGGAATGGCCATCAGAGGTTTTTGAGCATATAAATGACATTATTGGAGCACCTAGATGGCTCAGTTGGTTGAGCATCTGACTTAGGCTTGGGTCATAATCTCATGGTTGGTGAGTCGGAGCCCTGCATGGGGCTCTCTGCTATCAGCTTGGGGCCTGCTTGGGATCCTCTGTCTCCCTCTCTCTCTGCCTCTCCCCCATGTGCACTCTTTCTCTCTCTCTAAAGTAAATAAACATTAAAAAAAATAAGTGACATTATCTGACTTGGATTTTAACAGAATCATTCTGGCTGCTATTTTAAGGACATACTGAAGTAGGAAAACCAGATGGGTAGCTACTATGAATATCTAAGCAAGAATAATGGCAATTTGGGCCAGGTACCTTTGACAGTTTTATCTCTTTTCAGATAACTACCTTCTTATCCTTCTAATGTATCATACTGAAGTGGGTGAAAGGAGGGAGGAGACCTTATGTAGGTAGCAGAGAAAAAAGCATAAAACTCTCAACCCTTCTATTTCTATAAATCTATGTATTTTCACATTTATCTTCAGCCAAAGAGAACAAAATGCGTAAGCAATTGAAATACTTCAATTTTATGAAAATATTTAATATGTCTAAATAGTATGTTTGAATCTTCTACATTATTAAAGCTTCAAAAAATGTTTAAAAACACTAAAAACCATTATCATCACTATGTCAATAAATTTATATTTAGGCCAAGGTAACAATAAAAGAACCTGATAATTTATTTTAAAGATATGAGCAATATTTTTGAAACACAGAGTCACTGAATAATAACTAGTTCTGAAAGGTGTAATTTTAAACCTTCCACTCTTTCAATGCTATAATTAAAACAAAAATGAAAGTGAATCAGAGACTACACACACAGACCTGGGTCACACTGGGACATGTAATTTGCTTTTTCCATGGCTATGAGACCAAAGACTCCATTTATTTGCTAAAGATTAAAAGGATAAACTGATTATTTCTTATTTTAAAATTCAAAGGACACAAAGTCAAGTTAAATATTGATTGAGAGAAAAGAGTTGGCAACTTTGTATTAATATTACCCTAGATCTGCAGTGGTTTACTGTTTACCAAGCACTTTGACTACCATTATCTAATTTGAGCCTCACAATAGACCCATTAATATCATTGTTCTTAATTTACAGAGAGCTTAAGGGACTTATCCAAAGGCATTCAACTATCTAGCAAGTGCCAGAACTGAGAAGGGAACCCTAATATCCTAGACCACTGCTCTTTATACTATACCAAATTGTGTTCTTTCCCAGATACAGATATGGGGAATGTTGTTCTCATGCAGGGACTGTCTAGGTCAACAGGACCACAGGTGGAGAGTGGCACCTAAGGAAAGGTACCAGGGTGGGAACAGTAGTCTTAAGGTAAACTGTATCATCCCCAATTAATGTTAGAGAAAAACAAGAAACAGAGGTTTGTTAAGTCAGACCCTAGCTCTTCAATTACTTAAGGGCTGGTGTCACTTGCACTTACCCCTAGTCTTTCTCACTATTTCTAGCTCCCTTATGGCTTGCTTGATCTCCAGCCTGCTCTTTAACACCTCCACCAGAGGGCAGGCAGGGCAGGAAGAAGAGGAGCATTGGTCACTGGTTTGCTCAAAAAGTTGGAAAAAGAACCCTTAGGACATTATCTTAATTTAGATTTTGGGAGGCTTTCTAGATTTCATTCTTAATGCAAAATCTGCCACCATTTTTCTATGTAGACCTAGAATAAATAATGCAGTAAAATGATTTCAGAACTACAGAATAGAGTTTTGTTATATGCTGTTATATTCCCACTACTGATTCTTCTAAACGATAAATCTAAAATGTGAGATCTTTAAAAATATAGTACTTAATAACATTTGGGGAAATACATCAGCAATGAACAAGAACAAGTCACAAAAGAAGAAATTCAACTGGCAGTGAACATGGAAAAATGTTCCACTTCACAGACAATTAAAGAGAGAACATTTCAAACGAGAAGCTGCCATGCTTCATCTGTCAAATTAATAAACATTATAAATAAGAATTATTGGGAAGGATGTGGTGAGATGGGCATTTTCATATATTTTTAGTGGAAATGTAAATTGCTACCATCTTTCTGGAGAGAAATCTAACCCTTCACACAGATGAATTCTGACAGAAGAAAATGAGAGTAATTTCCTACTCCCTAAGTTGGAACTAAAAGCTGGTTCTTTTTTCACCCATCAAGTAAGCCCTTACACGGAGAACATGGACGTACGACACGTGACAGAAAGAAACACAAGCTTTATGCCACCTCCTGCCCTCCACAGAGTCGGTAAGATGGAAAGATGAGGGTCCCTGGCCCCAGGAGAGAGTAAGGGCTGTAACCCCCACCTCTCCAGGGAAGACACAGAGCACACCGGCAGTGGAGAGAAATGGAAGTATCTGAAAGCCTGCGGGTCTCCCAAGATCACAGGGTCTGCTTCATAACCACAGAAGAGAAAAGTAATGCTTTCTGCAGGTTCCAGCAATGTAACACATCACATTAACCAACACCTTACTCTGCCATGTTGTCCGAGAGAGACAGAGAGAGAGAGAGAGAGAGAGAGAGAGAGAGGCCAGAGGGCTCTGACGTTTATGGGGCTATTCAGATATATTGGTGCATCTTTTCAGTAATGGTCAGGTTTGCTTGCACTGGCCCACCCATGCACTCTCAATTACACTGCTGTAAGTCTTACAGGTCAAATACATTTGCACCTAAATTCGAGCTACTGGACTGTTGAGAGAGTTGCTTGATCTTGCTTATAACTTAACAACTACTAGCTTAGCCAATTTAAAAGACAGTCTAGTGGTTAAAAGTAGAAACGAGTCTCACTGTAACAAGAATTTGCTTGGAAGGCCCAGGCCCCCACAGAAAGAGAGACTCCCCAGAGTTCTAACTATAAACTCATCACGATTTATAATATGGAGAAACTGGAAACAACCTAAACGTCCAATCAAGAGTGTGGTGTGCACCCATTAGCTTCACCAAAATGGAAAATGCTTATTCTACGATAAGAAATTAAGATACAGAATACAGAGGTTCCATTTCCACGTAAGCTGACTCCATCCTGTCCCTCCCACTGAATGCAGACAGAAAAGGGGCAGAACACATGAGTACTCTAAAATGAAATGGTAGCAGGCAGATAGGGAAAGAAGAAAATTGAAGTCCTGCTGAACCAGCAGGGAGTTCCCCATTTTCTTTCCTTTCCAGGGTCTCCTAGCCTGGACTCAGGAAAGCCCAAAACCAGAAGTGGAAACCAGGCCTAGAGAGAAAGAACTCCAGTAGAAGGCTCTAGTTCTGGTCCAAAGAGCAAGAAAGGAGATGTCTAATGCTCAGAGAAAACAGAAAACAAATCACCTAGCTTTTTAAAAATCTTTTTAATTTTTATTTCCTTTTCTTATTTCTTTCATCCCCACCACTCCAGCAGCCATAGTAATGAGAGCAGGGGGCCACAGGGCCTAAAACTCTAAGGGAAGGGACATTTATTGAGAAGGGAACCCAGTGTGAGATTCTGGGAGGGCAATTACAGCATCGGAATTGGAACAGTGGACACGGTTGGGCAAACTGCCTGTCAGGGATGCCATGTGGATCTTTAAAGGTGGAAATGTAAATCTAGAACTCAGAGGAGAAGTCTGTGTGAGAAGTATCAACTTGTGAATCACCTGCAGTTAGAAGTTATTTAAAGCTAAATACTCTAGATGTTTTCTCCTTATTACTGAGTAACAGCTAATTACTGAGATTTTCTTACAGTGTTTTTGTGTTTTGTTTTGTTTTATAAATACAGAAGTAAATAACGTGATTATTACAATTCTAAAGGTGGCATGTATACTACCACTAGGAAAAATAGGACTTGATTTAGTCCTAGGCCCTGGCTCCTAAATGAGTCGTCTTTAGACTCTGCTTCCAAGCTCCCTAAAACAATTTTGAAAAACTTTACAGTCCCTCACACATTTTAAAATTTGCACCTAAACTTTTTCATCATAAATTTAAATAGTTGCCAAGGATGTGTATCATAAATCACTGACATTATTATATAAGTGTATATTTGGTGTATTACAACTATTGACATATTGTTTAAAATTAAACTATTAGGTGATTCTTAAATATAATCCAGGAATGTAAACACCAAAGATGTTTGGTTCCCACATCATTAAAAAAATATATATGAACAAACTCTTTAGTTGTTAGAAATTTCACATCACGTTTTCTCCTTGAACTCATATTTCCATTCCATTTTCCCCACAAAAATTTATCCTAATATGCCATATTTTGATGCTTGAAAACCCGTGATTGGTCACCCATCGTAATTTTTATTTTTTAATTTGTTTTTGGTGTTGATTATTTACACAGTAACATTCATTCCCTTAGTATTTCTAGTCTTCTCTTTTTCCAGTAACCACCAGGGCTTACTGTCAAAACTAGTTTCTAAGGAATAGTGGACCTTAAATCCCATCCAAGGTCTGGAATCCACACTACAGGAAAGCAAGATAAAGCAGTTTTATAACAATCCAACTCTTTAACCTTGCAGTCTACGTGCCTCTATATAATACCAATCAATACTCTAACTGCAAAATTTTTTGAGAGCACCATGTCATTTCCACTAAATCACGATCCGAGCTGGAAGTCTGTAAACTACTGACTTCACCCAGGTAGCCTTAAGCTGACACGCAGCATACCCCAAAAAAGCCACAGATAGAAGGCAAGGGTACACAAGCTCTACACCAGCTACTCTACTCTTGGACCTTTTGTCAGGGGAAAGCGCGACCGCAGTCCCCCACTACCACAAATTATACAATTGAGTTTCCCCATCGTAATTTTTAATGATAAAAATATATATACAAATTGAAATAGTCTCTGGTTCTATAATGCTGGCATGTTTTTCTTCTGTCATTACCATTTCAGTTATTTAATGACAACACTGATCAACCACCACAAATGACACATTTACATAAATGTTAAATATAGGTTAACATTTTACTGTCAGCATATCTTTTAATGAGATAACGGGGTCTCTTTTTCAATGAGCTTTTGTGTCTGTGGGTTAATGTTACTTATGTTAGAATCAGACTTACAGTAACTCTCTTTTTAATGTTCAAGCGCTGAGAAACTTAGTCACATACATAAGAACACGAGACTGAAAGTTTTATTACAGCAATGACCTACAATTATTTGAACCCCTTCAGAGTTATATAATTGAAATCACATAGTAATGAATCATAAAAATTATTTTTTCATGAATCACCAGCTGACCGCTCAATTAGTTCCCCCTTTAATTCTGTTCAAAGTAAAGAAGTGAAAACCTCCTGAGTTTCAGAAGGATTATTATAATTATTTCTCCCCTCACCATCCCTGCCAATAATTTGAATTGTCTTCTTGCCTGGCACTTTAGACTTTCTTCCACCCCAGGGCAATGGGCTGCAGTAACCTCTCCTGGGGGAGGGAGGCCCTTTCATAATGAGGGAGGTGGAGGGGAGGAGGATTATGCAAGAGGCAGTGACAAAGGAAACTGCACCACACCTCAAGGGTATCTTCAGGCAGATCAGTTTTAAGGACAATGCAGGAAGCTGAAGATCCAGAAACTGGATTCCATCCAGTGAATCTTTCTTTAGGCCCTTGTGCTTCACAGAAATCTTGTGCACCCTCAGTGGGTTTAAACTAACCATCATTTCCTTTCTTGCATCATGCCCTATTGGGGGAGGGTTGGCAGGGGGAGGGAGAGATAAGAAAGAAAAAATAAGTCCAAGAGTATCTTCTGAGAGTGGTAGGAAAAGCCAGTATGTTTCCTAAGGATAAGGAAAATTCCGCAGGGAAACGGATATGGGGGTAGAGAGGGGAGGAAGGAGTGGTACGTGTCCATAGGTAGAGTAACCCTCAGGGACTGCACCCACCCTCCATCCCCAGAAAGTGCTAGAACCTTGAGGCAAGGCCTCTCCTTCCTGAATCAGCACCCTGGGACCACCATTTCATTAATTCAACAAACATTTGTTAGGCACTTTCTACATCAGTCACCGTGCCAGGGCCCAGGGACACAAAGACCTTTATACTCCTGGTCTACAAGGAACTCACACCAGCTGATTAGGATTCAGGTTCTTCAGGAGGGTGTCCCAGCCCAGACTGCCACCCCCCCTACTTCCCACCAAATGCTCTCTGAATCCTGGGATCTCTCTCCATAACCCTGTTGCCTATTCTGCCACCACCGAAAGCTATGTTCATTTTATTTCTTCCACGCTTTCAGGTAGGGTGGGCCATGCCTTAGGGGGTGATGCAAATGCTTTACAGTGAGTTACACGGATGCCCGAGATAACTCTTCAGCTCCTCAATAACTCAGGGCCAGTCGAGGCAAGAGGAGGGATGAGACCTAGGCCACAGTGCAGATACCTCTAGGCAATAAGAAGCTTCCTTCAGGCGGAAATGGTGGGGGAAAGGGAGAGAGGCAAACCATGAGAGACTCTTGAATGCTGACAAAAACTGAGGACTGATGGATGTGGGGGGGAGGGGGGGATGGGCATGGAGGAGGGCACTTTGGGGATGAGCACTGAGTGTTATGTAGAAACTAATTTGACAATAAACTATTTGTAAAAAAAAAAAAAAAAGAAAGGCAGCTTAATGAAATACCATGTACAAAATAAAGGACAGTGGACTTTTAAAAAAAAAAAAAAGAAGCTTCCTTCAGTGTGTTGCACAAATGTTATCATACCTTTATGTGTGCTCTGGTATCAAATATGTTGGGAAGCATTGTAAATTAATGTATCAAACTGTGGATCAATAGGTCTGAGCAGAAAATTCCAGATATGCTGCCCGGAAGCTATATTTGTCCTACAGACATCTTTGGTTTGGCAGATACAGCACTTGACAATTAAAAAAATAATTTATTTTCAACATCAAAAATTTCACACAAAAATCCAGATGTCTGGCTTCTCATGAAGAATTGCTACAAGCTATGCAGCAGTCAGCTGGCCATGAGTACTAGTTGCCCCTTGGAGATAGGGTTTGCCCTTCTACCGTACCCGCTTTTTCTCACCCACACTCATCGTATGCCCGCCTCAATTTCATCATCACTTAAGCTTCTTTCTACTGCCCTAGAATACAGTCGGCCCTCATGCTACCTTCACACTCACCACGGGTGCACACGAGCAGACACACACACCTGCGATCTCAGTAACAATATCCTCAAAAGTAGAATTTAGAAATGCAATTTAATTATTTTAATTCCAGAATAATATGCATTAAAGAAAATTTAGAAAATGACAAAAAAGGAGATATTATTAAATCATCAGAGATCCTGCTGCCCTGAAATAATCAATGCTAAACCTCAGAATGCATTTTTCTGATATTTTTTGTATTGTTACATACACAAGGCTGCAAAGATACACACAAAGTTCCAAGTGGGCTTATGTTTTTGTGTACTTCGAAGCCATTATTATTTTCTTATGTGTTTAAAACCACAGGATTTGTTTCATGCTCATGACTTCCTATTGATAAAAATCATCTACGTCTCACATTATTGTTCAACACATCATATACACTGAACCTTATATATTTTAGTTGATGTAGAGCTCATTATACCCATTAAGCTTATGTAACATTTGTAACTTATCTGAAATTGCTTTGAGCTTCTCAGAGCTTAGTTAATAAAATCTATCACTTGGTTCTGATAGAGAGCAGTATTCACTTTTGTTTTCACAATCTCAGACGTCTACAATAGCAGGCTGTACTTAGTACAGCCTGTAATTTTACCATGTCACTTATTTCGTGTGTGTGTGCTGAGATGTAGCTCATTTTAAAGGATGAAACTAAGGACCAATGACCTCTCCTCCCTACTCCTCTGATACTCAGAAACTAAATCAGTCCCTAGACTTCAAGAAGAAAAGAGAAGTCCAAATTGAGCTTAAGTTCTGTCATCTCTCATTCTGGTCTTCCTACTCCGGCTGATATAGAAATTAAGTCCATAACATGACAGGCAGACTGAAAAGTGAGGACGTACTTTCTATATGCCCAAGCTTAAGGAGATTCACCTTTGTTTTGCCTGTTGCTTCTCCCTGTGAAAGCATACTGTTGGGGGGCTTGCATTTTTCACAGAATTACATTGTGAACATATAAATAAAATTCTTAATAACTTTACAGAAACGGTTGAAGAGGTACAATCAATAGTTATCTTTTCAGTTTTAACTGGAATAAACAAAGTTTCAGAGATTTACATGCCACTGATAACTACAGCTTGAGAGAAATCACGAATTTATGAAATTATGATAAGGGGAGAAAGGCTTCCTTTTCTTTTTAAGTAAAATAAAAGAGTACCAGGAAAGGGAGTTGTTGTTTTAATGTGGTTCTTTTCAGTCAAGTAGAAAATAATGTTTACTGTGAGTTTTCTGTACTGTTTTGGGCCACTTTTCTGTTGTAGATCACAGCCGCTTCAATACTTTTAAAAAATAATGTGAATCAGTGTCATAATTAATCCCATTTTAAAGTGGCTCCATGTTCAGGGGCGCCTGGGTGGCTCAGTCGGTTAAGCATCCAACTGTGGCTGAGGTCATGATCTCGTTGTTTGTGGGCTCCAGCCCCACTTCGGGTTCTGTGCTGACAGCAAGGAGCCTGCTTCAGACCCTCTGTCCCTCACCCCAATCTCTACCCCTCCCACACTGACGCTTTCTTTGTCTCTCAATATAAATAAAGAAACTTAAATAAAGTTGCATCATGTTGAAAAGAATAAAGCTGCTCCATGTTGAACTTTTCTTTCCTGGATTATTTATGCATTGGTTATTTTAACATACATTTATAGAATGGTTGTTCTGTGCCAGACGTTATACTACGTGCTCACAGAAAAGAGTGAACAAGGTAGTCCTTCCCTTCCGGAGTCTCCATGTAGGGCGATGGACAAATGCATTATGATGTAGTGATGAAGTTCAATTTAGAGTAGAATGAAGCATGTGATTGAGCATGCATGGGAACACACTGGTGTAACACCAACCTGAAAGAGTGATTAAAGATGAAAAAAACGGGTGGTGGTAGAGTCTCAAAGGATGAGTAAGAGTTTCCCAGATGAAGACACGAGGAAGATCACTCTAAGCAAAAGGGGGCAGTATGTGCAGAGAAGTGTGGTGAGAAAGCAGGGTGAATTTAGGGAACTAACATCGGGTTCAGCAAGACCAGGAAATTAAGTTGGAGAGAAGGAGACACTGTTAGCAGGTGAGGCTAAACAGAATGGCAGACCATAATGAATCTTTTTGTCATGCTGAAGGTTTGCATTTTATTCTCAAGGCAATGGGAATTCGCTGATGGCTTTTTAACAGAGGAGGGCATGACATGAGCAGACTCTTGTATGAGAAGGTCAGGGCTTGTTGACAAAATGGAGAATTAATGCTGGGAACAGGGAGCTGGTGCAGTTGTTGGGTAACACAGAATAATGGCGTGAACCTATGTAGTGATGGTGAAGACACAGACAAGAGGAGGCAACTGAAGATATTTAGGACATAGGGTCAGAGGCAACTGATAACTTCCCAGATGTGTGAAATAAGGGACTTCCTGGTCAGAGACATTAAAAATGCTTGTGAAAATGTTTGATCTTCTTTAAGGGTCCATATTCAGATTAAAAGAAATAATACTTGGTTTTGAGTCCTGAAGTTTTATGTTAAAATCTTTTCATCCTCTTAAATAAAAAAGACTCCGGTGGTCTTGTTTCAACATTCAGTACATCTTTTTTCGAATCATAAAACCACCATTTGCTGAGAAGGTGACAAAGAAAATGGGGATGTGGTTGTTTAGAATAGCCAGCAATTTCACATCTCTGTCACCACAATCTACTACACCTGTTCATACACCCACCTCCTGTCATTATTAATAGCCTTTTGCTTTCTTCATTTTCCATTCAAACCTAATATTTTAAAAAAATAGTCTGATTACCAAATTGGGTGAGTCACTTTTAAAGTCATTCTTATGGTTAGTGGAGTTTCGGTTCTCAAATTTGTTTTAAATAATGAGAGTTATCCTAAATGTCCAAAAATGTGGTTGAGTAATATCATCAATGCATCTGACATGTATCAGAAGAAGGTAAGAGAATTGTAATGCAATATGAATTTAAATTTAGGACTCAAGTCATGTATTGCGATAGGTGTAATTTGAAAAAAAATGTAATCACTAATGTCAACATGCATAAATTTGAATCAAAGGAGAAAGGCACTGCTTAATAGACTTTATGGATACAAGTTGTAAAACAATACTGCATTTGGTTGAAACTTTGCAAGCTTATTGAATAAGCTCATTCTCATATGAGATATATTAGTATGCTTTTTACTTGAACTACTTTCTCTCCATATGCCCTTGAACTTAATGTTAAATTGCTGTTGCTATAAAATATTTAGAGTTCTATTACCAGTGGCACTTAATAGCAGAATTAAGGGAATTATGGGAAACAGAAGTATGGGAAATTTCTGACTCTGCTAACAATTACATAAGAAACTGAGAATGTCCAAGACAGAAATTTGGGCCTTGGTTTACACAACAGATGAGTTCCTGTAACATGAATTTACAGAAAAAACCATGCAGATTATCTTGCTTAACCTCCTAACATTAAGGAACTGAGCACCAGAGGGTTATTTGATACAACACATGAGACAAAACTGGTTGGTAATGACCCTAGAACCTAGACTAGAGCTCTCCCCAAGCATTTTTGCCCCTCTTTCCTATTACCTTACCACTGACTTAGATGAATCAGAGAATTTCCAACTAGACAAGGAAATCTTTTTCATAAAATTAATAATCAGCTTCTAAATTATACTATATTTTATTTAAATTCTGATTTTCATATCTATATTCAGTATGACTAAAGGAAAAATTCAAATAATTATAGATGTCAAATTTGAAGTAGAAGAGGTTGGAGGTTGTATGGAAACACACTTTGAATTAATCAAGAGAATAACATTTTTTTTTTTTAATTCAGAAAAAAAGTTTTTTCTTTGGAGAAAATACAGAGCAATAAGTCTAAACTGACCATGTCTTGCTCACAGAGATTAGAAAGTCTGTTTTAATGAATGGATATGGATGATGGGTGATCAGCATCTAACAAGTCTAAGCTTAATTGTTCCACACAACCCTACATCAATGGGGTCTAAAGCCCAGCCAACATTTTTTTTCTTTCTTTTTTAAAAGTTTATTTATTTTGAGAGAAAGAGAGAGAGAACAAGCACATGCACACAGAAGTTGGGGAGGGACAGAGAGAGAGAGGATCCTACGCAGGCTCCACACTGTCAGAACAGAGCCCAATTCAGGGCTCTATCCCACAAACTGTGAGATCAAGACCTGAGCTAAAATCGAGTCAAGATACTTATCCGACTGAGCCACCCAGGTGTCCCAAGCCAAGCCAGCTTTTAATTTGTGATTTTCAGAAATTCTAATGAAGATGTAACTGTAATTGTGAAAAATCTCCAGCAAAGAGAAAGTAGGCACCTGGCAAAAAATTGCATCAGAGGCTTTCTTTGAAGACCCAAACTGGAACATTCTGTCTTTCTACCTCCTTGCTTCTTCCTATCATCACGGACTACCAAAAGAAATGGGAGAGACAGTCATGCTAAGGACATGACATGTAAGAGTCCTGGCATGCACTGGAGATCCTGGTCTTCCTATGCAATATTCAGTTGTAGTTATCGATTTTTGGCCATTAAATTCTTTTTACAAATGTATGTTGAGAGTGCTAACAATTGAGGAACACTTGGCTGCTCAGGGGTATTCATTCTCACATGGGTTGGGTGGGGCCCTGTGTCAAAGGAAGTTCAAAGCAATAAAACAATTACTCAAGCCCTTGTGGCCGAGCCATTGTTATCCAAGAATCAGGCTATCCATTAGAGAACTTACCTTCTGAATCCGAGTCACACTGACAACTTCTTTCACAAAGTGGTGGCTACTCCTAGTCAGTAAGGGAAGGGGACTGATATTTGAGCACCTGCAATGCTTTACATGTTTCCACATTCTCCACACCCTGTAGGAAATGTATTACCCCACTTCACAAATAAGGGAACAAATTCTGAGAAACTAAGAAAGTTGTTCAAGGCCACAGAACCAGAAGACTGGTCTGCTTAAACTCAAAGTTCAAGTCCACTCCATCATGCTCTGCTTTGTGCCCCATCTAAGAAGAGGTGCAAGGCCCTTGGATCTCCATTCAGAGTAAAATATTTTGTAGAATCCAATGACTTGTGTATATGAAGAGAGTCGGCCTTGCTGGGACACCGCATTATGCCTCTGTACAGTTTATTTGAAAAATCTGCTGGCTCTATTTCATTTCAGATAGCCAGGATGTGTCTCTGCGATCAACTAACTCTAACTCTAGGGTGGGTGTTTGTGAGATGCAATTTGATGGTGACTGTGGGAACATTGCTTCACAGCCATCAAACCAGACCTAGTCCTGGCTTCAGTGCATTGAGACTGTAGGTGCCGAAACAGGTGCTGACAGGAGGACAAGGCAGATGTTATAAGCAATTAACAAGGGAGACTGTAGGCCAGGGAAGAGTCTTAAAAGTGTGTGAGGCATACGCTGAAGTATACTTTCAAGGCATCTAACATCACTGACTGAAAGAGGCTGTCAGAAAAGTAACATGGTGTTGACTGAAAGAGCCAGAGAGACAAGACAGCTGAGCTCCCGGCAGGGTCTGGTTTTGTCATCAGTAGTTTCCCTGCTGCCTAGCTAAGCATTTGGGCTGGCTTTCACATGCAGTGGCATTGTGTAAAACGGAACATGAGGTCAAGATCATGGCCAGTTTATCAGAACCAGCCAACTGTGTTCAACAGTTAGAGAAGAGGAAGAATTTCTGGGCCTTGGCCCCTTTAAAAGGTCATCGGAGAACCTAACGTCAATCAGAATGACAAAGTCTTGGTTTTACTTACACTACATACACATGGAAACTATCTGTAGCACCATTTAGGCCTCAAGTTTGTTATTCAACTTGAAAAAGTATCAGTGGCAAAGTATTTTCATTATATTGACAAAGGTGAATATTAAAGACCTGCCTAATTCTTTCAATTCACACACATTAGGGTACATTTCATCAATGCAAATTATCTCCCAAATATGCTGGTCACCAAATACAATGGTGTACTGAAGGGGCCACAGAATATATGTGTTAAGATACAAATATGTAAAAACAAAAAAGTTTTTAAAAAAACCAAAGGACATGCAAACAGCATTTTAAAATATGAACAAAAAGAGGGGCACCTGGATGGCTCAGTTGAGAGTCCGACTTTTGATTTCGGTTCAGGTCAGGATCCCAGGGTCGTGAGATTGAGCCCTACATCGGGCTCCATGCTGAGTGAGTGTGGACCCTGACTGAGATTCTCTTTCTCTTTCCCTTGTCCCTCCCCCCAATCTGCGTTTTTCTCTTTCCTTAAAAAGAGATGGGGTGCCTGGGTGGCTCAGTCGGTTAAGCGTCCCACTTCAGCTCAGGTCATGATCTCGCGGTTCGTGGGTTCAAGCTCTGTGTCTGGCTCTGTGCTGACAGCTAGCTCAGACCCTGGAGCCTGTTTCGGATTCTGTGTCTCCTTCTCTCTCTGCCCCTCCCCCACTCATGTTCTGTCTCTCTGTCTCAAAAATAAATAAACTATAAAAAAATTAAAGAAAATAAATAAAAAGAGAAAGAAAGGAAAACTTCTTCTAAAAAAAGATAAATAAAAAATAAAATGTGAAAAAGTGTTTGCCATGACAGATAATCATCGCTGTGCAAAATAAAATTGCAATGAGTTTACTTTTCTGTCTTTGGTATTAAAAAATAACAATATTCAATGCAATAAAGGGTAGAGTTAGATGGGCGTTCTTATGCTTATCCAAAAAAAACATAAATTGCTTTGAGCTCTCTGAAAAGCAATTTACCAGTATATTTCAAAAGCCCTAAAATATTCATATGCTGCTGAAAGTAGTGATATCAGAAATTCTGGGGGTAGGGCCAAGCAATCTGTGTTTTAACAAGCTACCCAAGTGATTCTGATGCACATTTCAGTTTGAGAACCACTGCCCTAGGGACTCTCCTCCACTCCTATGGTTACTAACCATCTATAGGCAAATGAAAACTACATCTAAATCTGTACCTCAGATGTCTTTTCTGAACTCCAGGCCCATAAGATCAACTACTCACTTGCCATTTCCTATTGATATCTCATAGACACTTCAAAATAAACAAGTTAAACATTAGGTTTAGATATTTCTCCCCCAAATATTCTCTACCTCCAGCGACTCGAATTTCCATAAATAGCACCATTATTTCTAAGTTCACCCCTGACTCCCCTACCCTCTACTACCTCATCCCACATACAATCAAGAACTATTTCCTAAAGATATAAATATTGCTAGAGACTGAACTGTGTTCCCTAAATTCATTTGCTGATGCAGTAACCTCCAGTGTAATATAACTGGAAACAGGGCTTCAGGAAGTAATCAAAGTTAACTGAGGTCACTTATAAGAAGAGGAAGAGAGAAAGAGATCCCTCTCTGTCATATAAGGACACAATGCAAGTCATCTGCAGTAGGACTAGAACTCTCTACCAGAAACCAACCCTGGTAAACCTTGATCTGGGAGGATGATATTCCTCCACAACTGTGAGAAAATAAATTTCTGGTGCTTAAGGTCCCCAGTCTTTATTATACATTTTATTATATGGCAGCCTGAGCAGACTAAGACAGATACCGATAAACTGTCCGTTTCCTATTATCTCCATTGGTATCGTCCTTATACAGACTATTATCATCTCTTCCGTAGATAGACTACTGCGATATCCTTTATCAGTTTTCCCTTGAAATCAGTTCCACATACTTCAAACCTCTACCCAGCCAGAAGGATATCATCAAGTCAGGTGTCCATTTACAATACCTTAGTGGCTTTCTATTACCTTTCAAATAGTCCCCAAGACTTAACATAGATATGACAGGATGATATAAGAAATATTAACTGACGGACTCCAACCCCACCCCAAAGTACTGATAATCCCTTGTGCTTCCTCCACTGGACACTCGCTGCCCTCAGTGTTTGCATTGCCTCACAAGCAACCTCCTGGTCAGGTTTTAGTATAACTTTCTGGTCACACTGGAAAATATTGGGCTGCTCCCTACAGCCCACTGGGGATCACCTTTACCTGTGAAGCTGTACTTAGGTTCTTTCCTCAGGTACCCTATGCAGTTCCACTTCAGCAAGCATATTGCCCCATTTTTCCCCATTTTTTTCTAATTCCCAGCCTGTTATTTTTTTGGTTTAGACTTAGCAAAAAAGTTAAAAATTTTTAAATGTTTATTTTATTATTTTTGAGAGAGAGAGAGAAACAGAGCATGAGAAGGGGAAGGGCAGAGAGACAGAGGGAGACACAGAATCTGAAACAGTCTCCAGGCTTCAAGCTGTCAGCACAGAGCCTGACATGGGGCCTGAACTTGGGAATAGTGAGATCATGACCTGAGCCGAAGTTGGATGCTCAACAAACTGAGCCACCCAGGCGTACCCTCACATTTTGTTTTTTAAATGGTTTAATGTTTATTATTTTTGAGAGAGAGAGAGAGAACATAAGCAGGGGAAGGGCAGAGAGAGAGAGAGAGAGAGAGAGAGAGAATCTGAAACAAGACTTAGCAAAAAATTTAAAGGTTCTATTATTGGTTTTCTTCGTGCCACTCCCTCCACCTCTTAGGAGAGTATCTCTTGGCTTACAGCCCAAGTAGTGGAGGGTTCAAGGTTAATAATAATACTGGCATTGAAAACACATCAATTAATACTTTACAAATTACCCCAATGCATTGGCTAGAAAGTCTTGTACTATTTGGTCTCTATCAATAGCTCACCAGTCAGTCTCTCCAGCTCCGTTGGGGAAAAGCCATACTGACTTTCAGTTTCTCAAATAGCCCAAGCCCTCTACCATCTCTGGGCCTTTGGACATCGTGGCCCAACAACCTGGAATACTTTTTTTTTTTTTTTTTGCCCTTCTCTTTGCCTATTCACCTTTTATGTCTCAATTTAAACATCATTCCCTTAGGAAGAGCATCCTTGAGCACTTTTACACAAGGTTAGCTTCCCTGTTATACATTCCCAGCATACTTAGAATTTTTTTCAACTTGTAAATTATGCACTTGTAAATTACTTACAAATTTTTTGTGTGGGGGGGGAATCTACTTTCCCTGCTAGGCCATAAATTCCATGTGTCTGCTTTCTCTAATACAATCTCAGTATCTAGAACATACTAAGTGTTCAACGAATATTTATGACTGACTCACTGACAAAGTTAAATAATTACAGGGTAGAGCTCAGAATTAGAGTTCTGGTACGGTTGTACCAGTTTACCTATAATATGACAAGATTGTAAAAACATGCTGTTTTTAAAGTGTTCATTTGCAATTACTTTTCTGAATGAATCAGGATTTTATCAGTACAATTTGGAAAGAAGTTTGTTTGCTCACATACAACCATTGTCCACATACCCTACCTTTGAACTTTTGTCTCCATCAAAATACCCTCATTGTTCTCATGGAACCGAGGCAACAATTTTAGAATGAATAAATGGTATATATTTGAACTCAATCAAGCACAGTTACATTTCTCAAATACTTTTTCTGTACGAGATTTCACTTGGAGAGAACTTGTAAACCACTCCTAAACACTCGTTAAGTTCTAGAGAAGAAACAGAACTTTTAGGGGTGCCCGGGTGGCTTAGTCGGTTGAGCGTCCGACTTTCGCTCAGGTCATGATCTCGCGGTTCATGGGTTCGAGCCCCGCGTCGGGCTCTGTGCTGACTGCCAGCTCAGAGCCTGGAGCCTGTTTCAGAGTCTGTCACTCCCTCTCTCTCTGACCCTCCCCTGCTCATGCTGTCTCTCTCTCTCCTAGAAATAAATAAATAAAACATTTAAAAAAAAAAAAAGAAGAAGAAGAAACAGAACTTTTACAATAGGTTGGAAGACAACTCAAGAATTCTCTTTTACACAAAGATCCGTGACACATTTACATATATAAAAATACCTGTAGTTTTGATTTTTATTCTCTTCTACGCTTATCCTACATAATTTTTCCTCCCCCAATTTACATACCTAATCTATATTTACATTACCTCAGTTGGCTGGAGGAAGCAGAATGAAGGACTGAGGGAGACAAGGGGAGATCTAAGGGAAAGAGTTGGATCTTAAGCATCTCTCAGGCAACTATAACACTGGTTATCCTACCAGGAATCTTCTCTCTTACACAGTTCAGCAAAAAATACAAAATATATTTGATTCCATGTCGTAATGAGAAAGACACCAATAGATGTATGTCATCTGCGGGACAATCATGGATGTACCACATTAAAGAAATAATTTACCTACAGGATGGATTCTCTGAAGTCCACACAACAGAGAATCCATCCCACGAATCAACCTCCTGATTGATCAGACCTGAGTCATCAATCCCTTATGAGCTGCCAACAATATATCATCTCCATTTGGATGTCAAACCCAACATGTCTTACTACTTCCTCCACAAACTGGTTTCCCTTCTCATTTTCCCTGTTCGAACCAGTGCTACAATTGTAACTCTAGTCATCCAAATTTACAACCTAGGGGCTACTTTTATCTTCTCTCTTTTCTCATCCTTCACAGTACAGGGAAAAGGGAAGGAGTTAGGACCCATTCTCTGTTGTAATCACTAAAGTAGTTTACACACTGACATCATAGAGTTGTCAAGGTTTTTAGTACAAGGCCCAAGTAGGTCAGAATGCCCTGTTGCAGTTGTTAAAAATGTAGTCTTCCAGTTATACCTCAGACCTACCATATCAGGGCTCAGTTGGGGAATCTGCATTTTAAATGAGCTCTTCAAGGGACTTCTTAGGCCAAATAAACAGAATCAATGCTCTAAAGAAATGACCCAATTACAGAAAGACACACTGTGGAGGAACAGCTAGGTGGGTAAGGCATCTTGTCCAAAGGACACAGAAGGAAGTAATGGAGTCCCAAGCAGGTGAATGGAACACAGAGGCAGAAAAACAGAGTAGACAGTATGTAAACTGAAGAACGTCTGTAAACTGAAGCCACTGTTTATGAATAGCCTTCACCAGAGTAGGGCAGGAGAGACTCTGGTTCAACAAAAAGAGGACCTGCCAGAATATTCCAGAGACTAGTTCTGAAAATTAAAGCATACAAAAACAGTAGCAACTAAAGTAGCAATTCCAGGTTTATCACTGGCCCAGTATAACAGCTGTTTGAAAATAAAAGAGTCCCTCCTAGGGACTAACAGGAGGCTGGAAGGAATGATGGACTTCATCTGTATTAGCCAGGATTTGGCTGCCACCAGAAAAAGAAAAAAGAAAGAAAGAAAAGAAGAGAAGAGAAGAGAAGAGAAGAGAAAAGAAAAGAAAAAAAAGCCATTCTAGCTAATTTAAACTCAAAAGGATTTAATATAATGAATTAAATGTTTACAAAATTGTTAGAAAGTCTGGAGAAACAGGCTCCAGGATGAACTTCTAGGAATAATCACCAGACATGCCAGCCAGGGTACCTAGCCTATGCCATGGTCAGAGGAACTGGGGAATGACCAGAAAATTGAGGAATAAGGAAATGGCAGCCTCGACTCCTGGCTCCAGGCACATTGCCTCAGTGCAGATCTATGCCATCAAAATAGATGTCCCCGGGACTCCCAGAAATAGGTACCAAACACTGGGGCCTCTGCTCCATTGCCTTAGAAAAACCAGAGCGTCCATATCCTTGCTTGCTAGTGGAAACAGCAGAAGCACCACCTCTGTGTCACTTCTGTCTTCCAAATATAACATTCATATGTCTGCTTTGGCAAAAGCTGGGCCACATATGGAATCTGAGGAAGTCTGGGAAATGGAAGCCTTAGCTCCCTGTCCTCTAGCATGTTACAAGGAAAGAGAGAAGGATATATATGGGCCATATATATCTCCCTAGGCATCATACTTGGCTATAAGCTTTTCTAACTAAACTGGAAGCTATCAGAGGCTAGGAACCTGATGTTAACTGTTTCAGAAGTTACAGCACTTTGAGCAGAGTGTCTGATGAAGAGGAGGAAAAGGAAGGAAGGAAGTAAAGAAGGAAAAAGGAAGGAAGGAAGGAAGGAAGGAAGGAAGGAAGGAAGGAAGGAAGGAAGGAAGGAAGGAATGGAGGGAGGAAAAGTGGTAGCAAGGAGCTCAAGACCAAATCCAGGCAGAGTCTACGGATAGAAAAATATCTGAAAATTCTGTTTTGACAGTATTTAAATTTTAAGATGAAATGAAGACCAACATGATTAATTCCTATTTCTTAGCAGCTTTTGATTTCAGTCTGCTTCTCTTCATTTCCATGACTATGAACTTAATACAGTTCAAATTCCTTATGTCTGGAAAAAATCAATTGTCTCCTAACTGGTGCCCTGCCCAACTTCTCCCCATTCTACACACTCATCTCTGACTGGGTTTCTTAAAATAGTGGTCTTGAAACTTTACTTACAAACACTTCCAAAATAATTTTGTAAAGCTTTGTATCCTCTTGCACTTTATTAAGCTGACATCTATAAAACTTTTCATGCCATGTTAAAATACTTGCAAAGGATGTCACTTCGAGTGCACTGTAAATATTATCATAAATATATATACATATATATATCAGCACTTACAGAATATACCTAATAGAACCTAAATTCCACTTCATCTGTTTTTAAAAAATACATGAACAAGTTGTTCTTTAATTATCAGAGATTTTGCATCTTTATTTCTTCTCCTTGAACTCATATTTCTATTCTCTTCTACCAAAAAAAAATTCATCCTAATATAACATATTTTTATTCTTCAAAGACTTTGGTCAATTATCTTATCAAAACAAAGTATGTGTTAATTGCATATTTTTTATTTCCGGTGACCATGAAGTCATGTTCAAAAATTATTCTGATTGATTTATTTCAATTACTCTTAGCATACTCTTGATGAAAACAACATAGATTATGAGTTTTGCTAAATAAGTAGACAGAAACATCCATTTTTTACTTTGATGTATCTTAATGAGCTGGATGGAGCCTGGCTGGTTTTGCTAAAATTAGGTCAAGTATCTAATTTTTGCTAAAATTGGGTCAGGTATCAATTTCGCCATAATTACTTATTACTTGTGGCTAAATTAAGACAGCGTTCAACCTCAGTTTTATCTCCTCAACATTTTTGTGTTTTGAAAATGTTGAGAAAAAAACTGTTTATGTAAATAAGCATGTGGGAACAAAAGTTTTGTTACAGCAAAGCCCTCAGTTCTTTTCACTTTCAGTCATATGCCAAAATCATGAGGAAACTAAGCACCAAAATTTGTTTTCAGTAATCTATCAATTGACAACCGATTTCAGATTTTCCTGCAATTTTAATGAGAGCAAAGTAGGAAACCATCTAATTGCAAGAACTTGTTACTCATTTGTTAGTGTGACTCCCTTTCTCAACACCCATATCAATACCTAGACTATGTTTATAATTATATCAGTGGGCTACACAGGTTATTCTACTTCAGGAAAATAAGTTATAGAAAGATTACAGTGAGAAAGGAGCCTTTCTTCTTTAAAACATGCAATAATGGGGAAGGGATGGGTGGAAGAAGAGCTGTATATATATCTTCAGACAGATCAGGCTTTTTAAAGTTATTTTTTCAGCTTTAATGGTGTATAATTGACTAATAAATTATTAGATATTTAAAGTGTACGTTGTGATGACTGGATGTATTATATACACTGTTAAAAGATTCACCCCATTGAATTAATTATTACATCCATCATGTTACTTTTTGTGTGTGTGAGAGAATATTTAAGTTCTCTCTATGCAAGTCTCAATTATACAATGCAGTCATCAACTACAGTCACATTATACATTAGATCCTCAGACTTTATTCATCATATAACTGAAAGTTTATGCCCTTTTACCAACCTCTTCCTACTTCCCTCACCTCCCACACATTGTAAACCACTTTTCTACTTTCTGTTTCTATGAGTTTAACTTATTTTTTAAATCCCACATGTAAGCGATGCCAGGCAGTATTTCCTTTCCCTGTCTGGCTTATTTCACTTAGCATAATGCCCTCCAGTTTCATCTAGACTGTTGCATATGACAGGATTTCCTTCTTTTTAAAGACTCAATAATAATCCACTGTATACATATCCCATATTTTCTTGATCCATTTACCCAATGATGGACATATGGACTGTTTCCACACGTTGGCTCTTATAAATAATGTTGCAATAAACATGAGAGTTCACATATCTGTTCAAGGTAGTTATTTCCTTTCCTTCTGATATATACCCAGAAGTGGAATTGTTGGATCAGATGGTAGTTCTACTTTTAATGTTTTGAGAAATCTCCATACTGTTTTCAACAGTGACTACATCAATTTCCATTTCTGCCACCAATGCACAAGCATTCCCTTTTCTCCACATCCTCACCAATGCTTGTTATCTCTTCTCTTTCAGAGGACAGTCATTATTATAACAGGTGTGAGATGATACCTCAATATGGTTTTGATTTGCATTTCCCTGATGACTAGTGATGTGGAGTACCTTTTCAGGTACATGGTGGCCATCTCTCTTCTGTATTTCTTCCTTGGAAAAATGTGTATTCATATCTTTTACCTATTTTTTAATTGGGTTATTTCCCTTCTTGCTATTAAGCTGTATGAATGCTTTGTTTATTTTGCATATTGACCCCTTACTGGGTATGTGGTTTGCAAATATTTTCTCCCACTCCATAGGTTGTCCTTTCATTTTGTTGATGGTTTCTTTTGCTGTGCAGAAGCTTTTTTATTTGATGTAGTCTCAGTTGTTTATTTTTGCTTTTGTCATCTTTGCTTTTGTTGTCAAATTAAAAAAAAAAATCATTGGGGTGCCTGTGTGGCTTAGTCGGTTAAGCGTCCGACTTTCGCTTGGGTCGTGGTCTCGCGGTTCGTGGGTTCGAGCCCCGCGTCGGGCTCTGTGCTGACTGCCAGCTCAGAGCCTGGAGCCTATTTCGGAGTCTGTGTCTCCCTCTCTCTCTGACCCTCCTGCTCACGCTGTCTCTCTCTCTCTCCTAGAAATAAATAAAAATATTAAAAAAAAAAATCATTGCCAGGTCCCCTGGGTGGCTCAATCAGTTAAGCATCTGACGCTTGGTTTCTGTTCGGGTCATGATCTCACGGTTCATGAGTTCTAGCCTTGAGTCGGGTTCTGTGGTGACAGCTGTAGAGCCTGCTCGGGATTCTCTGTCTCCTCCTCTCTCTGCCCCTCCCCCACTCACGCTGTACCCCTCTCTCGAAATAAACAAACATTAAGAAAAAATCATTGTAAAGAATGGGTTGAAAGAGCTTACCTCTCTGAGTTTTCTTCCTGGAGTTTTATAGTTTCAGGCCTTACATCCAAGTCTTTAACCCACTTTGAGTTAGTTTTGTGTATGATGTAAGATAGGGGACTAGTTTCATTCTTTTGCACACAGCTGGCAAGTTTTCCCAACACCATTCTGTTGCTACTATCTTTTTGCCTATGGTCTTGTGGGTCTTGTGCATGCAAGCTCCATTATCTTTCAAAGCTAGCTGTTTTGGGGGCCAGCTGGGTGGGAGTCTTACAAGATGGGGCACTAAATGTGGGGTCCAAATCTTTTGCTCCTCAGGGAGAAGCTGGGAGTTAGGAATGCTGGAGGTGGAGGAGGTTTATGGGAAGAGTGTGTGTCTCAGCCTTTCCTATCTATTTGATGTATTTTCTTTTTAAAAAATATTTATTTGTTTTAAATAGAGAGAGAGAGAGCACATGCAAGTTGGGGAGGGGCAGAGAGAGAGAGAGAGAGAGAGAGAGAGAAAGGGAGAGAATCCCAAACAGGCTCCTCACTCTCAACCAAGAGCCCAATGGATGTATCAGTTTCACGAACCATGAAATCATGACCTCAGCTGAAATCAACATTTGGATGCTTAACCCACTGAGCCACCCAGGCGCCCTTGATATGAGTACTTTCTTATTCATCTGATGTGTAGAGTTGCTTGGCTAGTTCCTGGGTTTCTTTCAGTGAGAATCACTGGATGTGTAGCTGCACTTTCAGTTCGTCCATGAGACGAGGGGAGCTGAAGAGCCTCCTAAGTCACCATCTTGGTCGTCTCTCCAGTAATTATTTTTTAGATCAGTTTTAAGGAGTGGAAAGGGAAATGGATTATCCAGAATCTTGATATCCCTAAAGCACTCCTTGGCCTTTGTATCTCCTGTTAACATCTTCTTATACCATAATATAGGTATAGGTATAATTTGAAGATTGCTTCAACTTGCCTAAGTAGTATCTTAAACAAGTTGCCCAAAACAACTTGCCTAAGTAGTATCTCCTCATTGGCATAAAATGCAATTTGAGAAACAAAAGAAACATAAAAGAATGAGAATGACTAACCATTTAAATCTGTATTTTTTTAAAAAAATTAAAAAATGTTTTATTATTTTTGAGAGAGACAGACAGCGTGAGCAGGGGAGGGTCAGAGAGAGAGGGAGACAGAATCCGAAGCAGGCTCCGGCAGGAACAGAGCCCGACGTGGGGCTCGAACCCACGAACCATGAGATCATGAGCCAGGGGGACGCTTAACCGACAGAGCCACTCAGGCGCCCCTTAAATCTGTATTTTAAAAGAGCTTACTATTAAGTGATCTGACAACTGATAAATGTATGTGCAATGTTATTGTTCTTAGAACTGATGGATATTTTTGCATTTAATATTTCTAAAATTCTGCCAAAAATGTAGGATTTCTTTTTGCACAAGAAACTGTTGTTAAATCAATGGTGCATTTTACAATTTGAGGTAATACACTAATTTTTAAAATTTTTATTTTCTTAGAGGAAGGGAAGGAGCAGAGGGAGTAGGAGAGAAAATCTCAATGTGGAACTTGATGCCATGACCCGGGAATCATGACCTGAGCTGAAATCAAGAGTCAGACGCTCAACTGACTGAATCACCCAGGTGCCCCAGAAAATACACTTCTAAAGAAGGTGGTGGGCAGGAGTGGAGCAGTGCTTTACTGTTCTTGGTCCTGCCATTCCTTAGCCAAATAGAAACTCCCTCTGAAGCTTGGTCGTCAGCTGTTACCATGTACTGGAGCCCTGTGGTCCTGCCTCGCCTCCAGTGATTTGCTCCAGAATGTCTTTGGTGGAGGGCAGCACTCCAAGCATTCTAAGAGATTTGGGTGCGACTAAACCTTTGTCACATGTTGGGAGACTTTCACCTAAAGGGAAAGTGTCCTGGAAAATGTATACCTTGAAACTTGTAGAGGTGATTTATGAAATGCAAAAGTTAAGAACTAGAGCTGTGTTAATCAAAGTGAATCTGGAGCAAGGAGACCACTACAAACTGTAGTGGAAGTTCAGGGTTGACTTCAAAAGGAAGAGCATGACCTTGTCCTAACTGCTCATCTGCAGTGGCTCTCTGCAATCAGCAGGTGAGCTCAGACTGGGGAGCTCACTCTGTTCGGGAGCCTGTGGGCCCTCCCAGGGAAGAAGAGTTCCTACCGAGTCACCTTACCATTCCCATAACCAAACATTTTACATGCTGGCTAGGGGCTGAAGACATCCCGCTCTAAAAGTTACAGGCTAAACAACTTGAATTAAAGAGAGACCTGACTTCAACAAGATCTTTATTGTCCAAGAATGCCTGGAGTTCTTAAAAAAAAATTTTTTTTCAACAGGTGGAGGTGGGCACTATAAAGAAGACAAATAAATCGCTATAACTTGATACACTGTAACCCAGAGAAAAATACCTCTACATTTACATTTGATAATATTTATTCATTAGTGAATTCAAAGTGAATTCAAAGTGTTCACAGTGCAGAGGTGGTACAAAATAAAAAAACGACGACAAGCTAAAATAAGAAGTCAGGCACTCTTCGGGGTAAAAGGTAGAATTTTTAGTATAGTTACTTTGTCAGTTTTATAGTATACATTTAGCTGCCTACTTAGTTATCTCTATAATTACTAAAAAAATTATTTATCTCCATATAAATATGTATTAACATTCTTTTTAAAACTTTTTTAAAAAGTTTATTTATTTTATTATTTTTTATTATTATTTTTTAAATGTTTATTTATTTCTAGGAGACAGAGAGAGAGACAGCGTGAGCAGGGGAGGGTCAGAGAGAGAGGGAGTCACAGACTGAAACAGGCTCCAGGCTCTGAGCTGGCAGTCAGCACAGAGCCCGACGCGGGGCTCGAACCCACGAACCGTGAGATCATGACCTAAGTGAAAGTCGGACGCCTAACCAACTAAGCCACCCAGGCACCCCAAAAGTTTATTTATTTTGAGACAGAGACAGTGCAAGTTGGGGAGGGGCAGAGAGAGGGAGAGGGAGAGAATCTCAAGCAGCCTCCATACTGTAAGCACAGAGTCCAACATGGGACTCGACCCCACAAAACCATGATCATGACCTTAGCTGAAACCAAGAGTCAGATGCTCAGTTGACTGAGCTACCCAGACGTCCCTACATTAAAATTCTTTATAAGGGGTGCCTGGGTAGCTCAACTGGTTAAGCATCTGACTTTGGCTCAGGTCATGATCACACGGTTTGTGGGTTCGAACCTGCATTGGGCTCTGTGCTGACGGCGAGCTCAGAGCCTGGAGCCTGCTTCAGATTCTGTGTCTCCCTCTCTATCTGCCCCTCCCCTGCTCACGCTGTCTCTCTCACAGAAATGAATCAAACATTAAAATAAAAAATAAATAAATAAAATTCTTTATAGTAGGTGTGCCTGGGTGGCTCAGTCGATTGAGCACCTGACCAGCTCAGGTTACGATCTCATGAATCATGGGTTCAAGTCCTGAATCGGGCTCGCCCTTGTTGCCTGGGATCCTCTGTCTTCCTCTCTCTGCCCCTCCCCCACTGGCACTCTCTCTGTCAAAACTAAACATTTAAAATTCTTTATAGCAAAAGGTATTAGAGATCCTTATAAAGGACTCAGATTCTCTCAATGTACGGAGAGGGTAATGAACTGATGGCACTGAAGTGAACATGGAGCTTCATATTTGTAAAAATGATTATTTCTCTCCTCCCTACAAGTACAAGATGAAGGGTGACTATAAGGTGACTTTGAAAAACCTTTTATTATTGGAAGTTTCAAACATGTGCAGAAACCAAATATGTGCAAAGAAACATGTGCAGGAGCAAGTACAATGAACCTCATATGTCCATCCACTAATTCATCTGTACTCCCCACACTGCCTGCTCTCTCCTCCCACCACTGAATTATTTTAAAGCAAATCTCACTTTTCACCTTATTATTTCAGTATGTATCTCTAAAAAGTGACTTTTTAAAAGATATAACCACAATATCATTTTCACACCTAAAAATGAACAATATGTGACTATTTTAAAATATACTAGAATTTGCATATCCAAAGGAGTGTTCTCAGAGAATCACCTTAAAAGGGTATAAAGAGAAGCTAGCACTTTTCAAAACATTTTTGGAATACTTCTCAGGATTATTTTCAGAATGTGCAACATATTCCCTAATTATCCCAAATGATGATCAATCTTTACTCTTCAAGGATAGACTTGACTTGAAAACAGTCAAAAGTCTTTGAGAATAAATCTCAATAAACAGGAGGAGTAATCAGACCAGGCAAGATTAGTTTTGTTAGAGAGTAATATACACACAGAGGCACAAGGTGTGGCCCTTTCATGAAAGGAGTCTGACGCTCATAAACTAGAAATTGCCTACCCGGTGGCCAGAGATGCTGGGTGAGAAAAAGAGTGCCGTTGTATTGGGGGCCGAAGCAGGAGTGAAACTAAGAGGAGAATGTGAGAGGCAGCTGAGAGCCAGCCAACTGGTGAAAGGAAGTTATGCTTAATCTTTGTACCCTAAATTCCAGTGATTCCAGGCCACTTTCAGGATTTATCTTGCATTTCAGGCCTCTGTGCTTTTGCAAACAATGTTCCCTGTGATTGGAATGCCTACTCCCACTAGGTGAACCCACTGAGTGAATCTCTAGTCATCCTTTAAGACCTTGATCAAATATTACCACATTCCTTGACACTCTCTGGCACAATTAGTGGTTCCATTGTCTGGTCCTAGTTGTACTTTGTAAGTATTTCTTTAACACCTTAGAGCGGGAGCATCACAATTGTATCTTGGGCACAAGTGACTGGGACATAGTAAGCCCTCAGTAATCATTTGTTTAGTACATAGACACAATTAATAATCTGTGCATCTTTATGTGGTTTAGACTCCTAAATGTCCTCAGAATGCAGCAAAGTAGTTGCAGGCCCAAAACGTTATAAAATAAAGCAAAGAAGAAAAACCTTATGCAAGAGCAGTTTTTGTAACAGAAACCCTGGAAGTTTCAGATGTCGGCAGTGGAAAGTTACAGCCCAGAACTGCCCAAAGAAAGTTAGCAATTTCTTTTCTTCTTTTTTAAAAATAAAATTTCCAAATTCATTTTTTGGGGGGCTCATAATTGTTTTATTTACTCCCCAGGGATTAATACTTGAGGAGTTAATAAATTAAGTACCAGTTAAAATTGAGTTAAAACTTAGTTGATCCACATTTTTTTCTCAAAAAAAATTTGGAAGGCAGAACACAAAGCATAAAAAAATGAATCATCTGCTTCAAAGGAAATAGATGACTGACTCTTAAGGTCATCATGTAGAAACTAAAGAAATCTGGGATGATTGAACTAGGACTTAATATGTTCTCTTGCCAGGACAATTCATACACTCCTCTGGCCTTCTCTCCTTTCTGCCCCAGAACAAGAACAAACCCATCCATTCCTACAACAATGACTTGGTGTTGGGCCTGGGTGGGAAGAAGGAGCATCTCTTCCAGTATTATGCCAATAGTAGTGCCACACCTACCGCACCTGTGTTATAGATGTAGGATGAGAAATAAAGGGGTTTGCGGATAGCGCAGGTGGGTAGAAAGAAAAAAGGGAGAGCCACCCATAAAAAACAATTGTATCTGATGTCACCTCTTCTTGGGTGAACCTGAATTCTACCCAGACATTGTTTTTTCAGAGTGCCTTCCAAGCCCCAGTGGGCTCATGGCATACTTTCAAACTATTCTTTTTTTTTTTTTAATTCAGTTAAGTCCACAGAAATTTTTACAGCCCTTCTTGTCTGGTGGTAAATATTCTATTGAACCATGTTTGTATGGGAATAACCTGATTTGGATACAGAAGAAACAGGGTTGAAGTAGTTGAACAGGTTTGCTTGGTTTTGATGGTTACATTGCACAAGCAGGGCAAGGTATCCCATGATATCAAAGGTTGTTCTAACTCAACCCGGAAATCCGGCCAGACTACCCAAGGACTCACAAAAACACTTGAGCTCCACTACACAGAAATTATTTCACTGACCTCATGACACATGGACTCTTGCAATTTTGTGACCATTCTAACTGGAGAAGACAGTAAATAATCAGTACTTACTTTTTTGCTATTTTTATAAAAAAATTTAATTTTTTAAATAGAAATGGAATCCAAAGTTATAGCCTAAAGTGAATTCACACAGTTGAAAATATGGATATGATGCAAATCCAAAAGTTATTTAGCATTATTTTCATGCTGTTGAAAATAGTGTATTTTGATGGTTACCTATAAAGAATCTCACAATTCTAGTGAAGAGGGAAAAAGTGAAATATTCGAGACTCCCTTTTATCCTTTGAAATACCAAAAAATAAGATTTAATCTTGTTTACAGATTTCAGAGGAAGTTATATAAGCAATACTTTCTTAAATTATCAGAGAAAATAAATCTAAAATATTTTAAGTGATTTTTCAAAACACGTATTTACAGTTTTCTCTGGAGATCAATGTGTTGTTCAATTGAGATTTTTCCTAAAGAAGGTTTAATTTTTGTTTGGTTGGCCGAACTTTTACATATGGAAGTTCAAAACTATTCACTGTAACTGTTGATTTCTAGTTAATCATCAATTCAGTTCCCATTAATAATGCACACTTTTACATGAAGATCTATCCATGACATTGTACTTGCCCAGAGGAACCACAGAATAAAATGATGGCAGAGAATTCATCACCCTGATTACTTCTTTTAAGCACAATGATGAGAATAAGACACCAATTATGGTAAATAAATCTCACTAGGCTGCTAGAGCAAACTTACGCCTGATTTAAGCTTATAAAACATTTGCTCGCTAAATTCTACTTAAAAAGTCAACTATTTGCATCAAGAAATCAGTTGCTCTCTATAAAACAAAATAAATTCATTCTGAACTTTTAATTTTTAAATAATTTCAAACTTACAAAAGAACTACCATAGAAATACTGGGTATTCCTCACCCAGATTCATCAACTGTTAACAGTTTGTCACATTTGCTTTAGTGCTTGCTTTGTCTCTGTTTCTTTCTGCTTATCTATCTATATGTGTGTGCATATATATGTATTTATATTTATAGACATTCTCTTACATAATCAGAAGTTTAAGTTACATTTTTATTACTTTTTAAAGTAGGCTCCACGCCCTACACAGGGCTTGAACTCAGGACCCTGAGATGAAGACCTGAGATCAAGAGTCGTGTCCTCTACCAACTGAGTCACCCAGGCGCCTCATAAATTTAAACTTTAATACAATATTGTATTATTATCTACTGTACTGTTCTTACGCAAACGTCACCAACTTTCCAATACTGATCTTTATGGCAAATTTCCCCCTAATCCAGGATCCAATCCAGCATCACCCATCTCCTTTAATCTGGCAAGTTCCCCTGGCTTCTTCTGTCTTTTGTGACACTGACATTTTTTTTTTTATAGCATACAGTCCATTTGTTTGTGTTTTTTAAAGTTTTATTTATTTTGAGAGAGAGAAAGAGTAAGAGAGAGAGGGAGTGAGAGTGGGGAAGAGAGAGAGGGAGAGAGAGAATCCCAAGTAGGCTCCACAATGTCAGTGCAGAGCCTGACACAGGGCTTGATCTCATGCACTTTGAGATCATGTCATGACCTGAGTCAAAATCAAGAGCCGGATGCTTAACCGACTGAGCCACCTCCCAGTCTATTTGTTTTTATGGAGTATCCTCCACTTTGGATATCTTTGAGGTCTCCACATAATTAGATCAATATATGTATTTTTGGCAAGAATGCTTAATAAATGATGTGGTGTCTTCTCCGGTGCATCACTTCAGGGGGCACATGATGAAGAGTTTTTCTCACTAGTGACATTACCTTGGACACTCAGTCAAGGTAGTGCCCATTAGCAAAACAAGATTACTAGTTGCAATAAAGAAATAATTAGGGGCACCTGGGTGGCTCAGTCAGTTAAACATCTGACTCTTGATTTTGGCTTAGGTCATGATCTCATGTTTGTGAGTTTGAGCCCCACATCAGACTCTGTGCTGCCAAGATAGAGCCTGCTTGGAGTTCTCTCTCTCCCTTTCTCTCTGTCCCTTCCTTGCTCTCTTTCCCTCTCTCTCAAAATAAATAAACTTAAAAAAAAAAGAAAGAATTAGATGACATTTTAGAGTTCTTTTGTGTGGGTTATTGTCGGAATATTAAAATTTCATATTTAATGACACAATACTAAGCACTCAAAATAAGAAAATACATACGTCCTGCTATTAAATGAAATGCCAGAGGCCAATATTTCGAGGCCAGAAATATTACTTGTATCAATGACTAATTGAACTGCATGATCTAATAAAAATAAATTTGACTTGTTTTAGGCATACTACCTGCAAAACATACTATGTACATGATTGCTAAGCTTTATTACAGGCCTGAAAGTCTTTGATTTCAGTTCCATTTTACAGATGATGAAACTTAGGCAAGAGAATTCAGTGACTCTTTGGGGTTAACAAGAAAAGATGATGTTTGATTTCAGATCTACCTGGACCTCAAACCCCTGCTTGCTCTACAGCATATCATGTTTCAGTTCTCTTAAATGAAAAATCTCTTTCCATATGTTAGCCCAAACCGAAAAGAAATGTTATTAATTTTTCTCCATATAAAAAGATTACGTTTTTTGAAGAGAATTTTTAAAAATGGTAACAGTAAGTTAAAAAAAAATCTTTATAGAGTATACTTTAAAAGAGGCACTAGAAATAATGGACAGCTGGTGTGGCAGCTTTAAGCAAGATTTGCTGTATATATTAAACTTCTGCTTACTTATTCACTTACTGAACTTTGTTTATCATATGTCTGTCTGTTGCAGACTTGTTTTCCTTTTTCATGTTCTCCCATCTAGCCTTATTATTCATCTATATCTTTCTTTCTGAATATTTGGATCTCTAGGGCTCTCTCATTCTGCCCCCTTTCCTTTCCAAATGTTTCTCCATCTTTTCAAGGTTTCCTTCTTTCCAATATACCACAGCTAGTTAGGACTTAGACACTCAAGATTGCCTTACAGGATCAGTCCTAAACCTGATGCCACTTTGCACTTCCATTAATAATTTAAATGATGATAATTAAGAGTAAATCCAAAGTGGCTGGCATGGTTACAACCTAGGAAGAGTGTATTAAAACTAAAATTTCTAACAAAACAGGAAAACAGATGGGTAAGACCAGGAGATGCTCTGCAGAGCACCAGTAGCATAAATTTTTAAAAAATGTGTATTTATTGTTGAGAGAGAGAGAGAGCCTGCACGCAAGAGCAGGGGCTGGGCGGAGGACAGGATCTGAAGCGGGCTCTGTGCTAAAATAATCTGCTTAAGCACAAGATGGTACAGAATAGGTTTTATGTATATCAGGAGAGAATAGAGAAGAATAGAGTATTAGAGTGATTCTCATTCTAAATTTGAGTCAGGAAAGGGGCATATTTGAAAATATGCCTGATATCATTATATATGAACAATATTACAAAATTTACTACCATGAGATTATCTTTCCTTGGTTCTCAACACTGTTTAGGTCTTCGTGGCAGTAGTGTTTCTATTTTGGCTGTTCACACTTTAAAATGTATGCATCTTAAAGAAATATTAGAAAAATAAATACTTACAGATATATTATAATGAGAGATTCTAAGGAAAAATAACTAAAAGATTTAAAGGATATACAATCAGACCTATAAGAACAAATTTAAGAAACTGAGCTTATTAGTCAACTCTCTTTGAAAATTACTAATAAGGACTGTATTAAAGCAGCAATTCTTCAGATAAGGCCACAGAAATATTATTTATAGAATCAAAGACAATTTGGACCGTAGGATCTAATGATACTAGATACTATTTGCTTTACTGGTAGAATCTACTAAGCACTTTATTATTATTATTTCTAAATTATACACAGGCCTGAGAGGAAGTAATATTAGCTCCAACTTTTTTTTTTCATTCCACAATGCTCATTTTTTCTTTTTTAAAAATAGAGTTTATTGTCAAATTGGCTAACACACATTGTGTAAAGTGTGCTCTTGGTTTTTGGGGTATATTCCCATGGTTCATCGCTTACGTATAACACCCAATGCTCATCCCAAGATCCCTTTATCTTTTAGTAATAAGCATTTTATTCCTTTTATTGATGTGTATTTATTTTTGAGAGAGTAACAGCAAACAGGGGGAGGGGGAGAGAGAAAGACAGAAGATCCAAAGGGGGCTCTGTGCTGATGATTAACCGACTTTAACTGACTGAGCCACCCAGGTGCCCCTATTTCTTGATCAATAGGTGCTTGCTTTAAAAAATAAGTATATGCTGGAGAAAAAAGTCCTTTCAATCATTCATATTTAAATGAAAAATCCTTCCCCAGGTAATCACTTTGCTCCACTCAATACCCATTAATAGCTGTTTTGAAGGGGGAAGGGAGAGAGAGAATAATTCGGGGATACTGAGACTTAATGGAGCAGCCAGTTTGACCTGAGCCTCAGAGTAGAATTACTGTCACCAATAGGCATACTGGGCACATTGTAATTGGTTCTATGCCTCCCCAGCCAACAACCAGCCCTTCCTGCGTTCTCCGCCTGAGAGTCTGGGAATGCTTCTGAAGAGCTTGAAATTAAGTCCTCCATTAAGAGCAACCTCAGGCTGCATGTAGCCCCAGTTCCAGGAAAAGCTTCAGCTGAAGCCACCCTCAGGACCACCCTGGGATCAGCCAATCAAAAGAAACATTCCTGTGGTCTGAGTCAGGGCTGGGAACTGCAGGTAGTTACTCTGTACAAACTAGCCAATCACTCACCACTTGCCTAAACCCCAGGTAGGCCCTTTGAGCTCACCTTATAATTGGTCATTTTCAAAGGATTCTCAAAGGTCATGATTGGGTCTTGCCAAAAGTAACGGATGCCTCACGGATATTGAATGGTCAAAACTATAACCATAGGTGTTGTACAATTATGATTGGTGCTTATGTGATGATGCAAAACGTACAAAGTATGCACTATAACATCCCTGTCCCTTACTCCATAAAAACCCTGCTCGCCATTGTTCGAGGCTTCTCCTTGCTGCCGCTGCGCCGTAGATGGGTGAGCCCCTGCTCGAGCTTGTAATAAAGACCCTCATGTACTTGCATCAGTGAAGGCTCCTTAGGGGTCTCAGGGGACTCACGATTCGGGCACACTTCCCAGTGAGTAAATGTCTGTCCAGCTTGCCCCCATCAGTACAGCAGGCAGAGCCAAAGTTGCAGGAGGAATCATATAAGGTAGATGTAAACATGAACTTCCTGACTAGAAGGATGAGCAAACACTGGAACCAGCTACCCAGAGAGAGTGAGTTTGAGGAATCTCCATCCCAAAAGTAGATATGCCATGGGAAAAAGTTCTCTAAAGGAAAGAAGCTCTCTGGACAACATACCCCTGACTGGACACGGCTGGAGATACTGAGGAAGGACAACGCTTTGGTCTGAATGAGAGGCAAAGGAGTTGTTGTGGTTTCAAAAATTAAATGCCATGAGTAAAGTATTCTGTCCAAAGCAAAAATAGATACTTATCACATCACACCATAAAATTTTTATTCTGCAAGAAATCTAGTAAATAGATCTTCTGGAGAACGTAGGTTCAGGTTTTCAGAACTGATTTTTTATTTTATTTTTTTGAAATAAACCAATGGTCCTAATTTTTTTAGAAAACAGAAGTACTTTCAATTAGAAACTGGTGGAGGGTAAGCTAATTTGGGGGAACTTCATGCACCTAAAATATGCTCTTATGATTTCTCTAAACTCCCACGTTCCCCAAATTTATGAGCATGTGACAGGAAAACAGGGGGTAAGCAAGGGGAGGGATTGGTGGGAAGCACAGAAAACTCAAGCACTAGATTTTGGTCACTTAGTCACTGATGTTTGTTCCCCTGCCAACTATATCCTTCTCTCTACAAAAAGTTAACAATCATCACAGTGTCCTCTTGTTTACGTATGAAACTGTGGGTACCTATGATGTATTAGGAAAGAATTAAACTGGTCCAATAATTTCATGCCTTATTCTCCCACTTCTTTAGTGTGGGACCTTGGGTAGGTCACCCAATCCCCATTGGAGCAAGCCTCCTCACATTTTTGCATCATTACAATCCTTACTTGGTGCACTTTGTTCGTCAAGTTACTTAACCCAAGTCTGTTTTCTCACATACGAGATGCCAAGGACAGGATCTGAGAACGCAGAATACCTGTAAAAGATGCCTAGCATAACGCCTTACAATGTCTCTCGTGGGAGAGCCTCCGTGAAGTTAATCCTATCCTTTCTGCTATCTTTGGAGAGGCTCCTCACCCATGTCAAACCAATGTCACACATAATTTCCCATGAAAACAAAGGACAGAAGTAAAGAACATTGTTGGGTTTATGCTCTGGAGTTTGACACAGGCTTTGCATTACAGTATTTTATCATCCAGTATGATCAAAATCATCTGGCATGTATATTAGCTGTGTTCCCAAAGCCAACGCTCAAAATAAATGCATATATGAGAACTTGACCAGAAACACTTGATTTTATCAGAAACACAAATGGCTAGATCAAATAGCCAGATAAAAGTTGGAGGGTCTGAAACTTCTTCTGGCTGTTTTTAATCCCTTGCCTATTATTATTTTAATTGTTTGTATAAATAATTTTAAACACTCTGTCCAAATCAGATCCATGGAATGTTTTTCTTGAAATTCTTTGCATTTACTGTGGGTGAAAATTAATCATCTATAGACCTCATGAAAACAGTAGTTGAATATAAAATTTAATATGTATGTATTTCAGAGACTGAGCTAACAGTATCATTTTTCCTTAGAATCAAGTGGATGTACACATCATATATACATACTTAAGGACCATCTAATAAGGAGATGTTCATGAACATTCTAGGGCATATACAGAACACAGATATAGTGACATTAATAAATACCTGCTGAATTAATGAAAATAAAAGATTTCGGAAGGTTTGTGAGTCTTAAAACGTGTTGTCTTCAATATTGTTTACTCAGTGGACATTCTAAGAGTCATAGCAATTATTGAGTCTATACCTGTTCATATTACAATTACCCCCCAAATTACAAAATTAATCTGTATTTCCTCAGCTTTCATGGAAACCTTTTTAACGTTACATTCTTGGACTTCTGCCAAAAGCCTACACTGAAACAACCATGTAAGGATTATTTTGACATCTTTCATAAAATTTCATAAAATCATTTGATGACACTTTTGTTTGTCCTCCATAATAAGATCTGTGTGGGGAAAATTTTTCTTTGAGTTTAATGCTCGACAATATTTGTTTCTTTTGATCAACTAGTATGTTTCATTTTAGTTGTTAGTAAGAACTATGGGGCTTACATTTCCCTTTTTTCTAAGAAGTGCAGAGTTAAGTATTCTGCTCGATTTTAACATCTACTCATTCTTTTCAGATTAATTATTTATCACCCCTACACTTTCTACTCCCACCACCCTGTTTGTAAAGTGCCTTTTGTTTTTCTAATGTCTCTGTACTTCATTATACGCTACTTCAAATCTTTTTAGAAAGAATGCAGGTAAATAAGTATACACTGTCAAATTAAGCATAATTTTTTCTTTTTTTTTTAATGTTTTTTGTTTTTGTTTTTTTTTTAATTTCTGAGAGAGAGGGACAGCATGAGCAGGGGAGGGTCAGAGAGAGAGGGAGACACAGAATCCAAAGACAGGCTCCACGCTCTCAGCTGGCTGTCAGCACAGAGCCCGACACAGGGCTCAAACCCACGAACCGTGAGATCATGACCTGAGATGAAGTCAGACGCTTAACCGACTGAGCCACCCAGGCACCCCAAGCATAATTTTTTCTTAATTTAGCAATTATTTTGATTAAAACTAACATTATGTCTGGGTACATAATGTTACAGCTGAAATCTGACTCTTGATAAGTAATTTCGATCATAAGAACCAAATGCTAGGGATGTGTGTTTATTTGGATGTAATCTACTGACACCCTGTAGCAGCAGTAGATGTGGTAACCTCCAAACATGTTTCACAGTTCCAAAGAGATATATTACATTATTAATATAATGTCAGGTACTCAAAATACTCTTAAAAATTCCTTTAATTAATAGTATAAATCATTTGGCTTTATGTATTAGTTTAAAAAAGATCTCAATCATCCCCTGGATTTATAGTCCAAAAAGAAACATGTCTGACATATTTTCAGATGTAGTCTCTAAAGTTTTTATTCCCTTTGACTTTGATTAGCTGAATATTTGAGGTCTTCTAGAAACGTGAACTTTGCTTGTCCAGGAGCTTTGTACATTTTATACTTGTCCTTGAGGAGATGCTAATGAGGATTACTGGATTAGGGCACTGTACTCTACAGCCTGGTGACATGCACCATGCATCAGAAGGGCTGAGCTATGGAGCCACTATGAAAGAACTGGACACCCATGAATCAATATGCTGACATTTCAATAGTACTCTTTGGTTCTAATAAAATTAGGGGCCAAGCCTCCTCCTAGTCACCATCATGTAGGAACTCTGAATCGTCTACCTACGAATAAGAGAACATCAAGCACTAGTATCAGTGGTGGGAAGTAACAACAGAACAAAAATGAGGAGAGAGTGCATCCTGGGTGCTGCCACAGGTCATTTTTGGCCTCTGTGTAACACACTAGGCGTCTTCTGGATGAGTTCCAAGTGTACCCTGGAAGAAGGCCAGCTTTGAAATTAATATTCTGCTGATCATTGATCATTTCATGAAAACCGAGAAGGAATGTATTAACCTTCTCTTCCTTTTTGGCCTCCTTTTCAGAAATGCGTGTCATTTAAGCAACTCTATTCTTGCAAGAGGAAGTTTGATCATAACTCCAACCCAGAAAAAAAAAACAAAAACCTAGAACAAGTATATGTGTTAAAAGAAGCACATTCACGGACATTATCTGAAGGGTATTAAATCAATTCATTCCTTCACAAAATAAGATCAACTTAGACCAAGAAATACTTTCTTTGGCCCACACTGCATCTTTAAAAATTTAAGCTGACATTGAAAGATTGTGAGATTTCAAATATAGAAGGACTGGCAACCCTGTACTACTGTCCCCACATGGCAACATCTGCTGGAGCTGAGAAATGGCAGCTGTGTTCCTTTTAATTAGGACAGGGGCTCTCCAGGTGGTCACAGTCCACACAGTCCACAGTCCAAATGCAAGTCTGCATTTGCAAAGCCTACAAATATTCTAAAATCAGTGACACCAGCCGAGAACTGAATGCTAGGATTCTATCATGTATTGCCATTTTAGAGTCAGTATTGTTTTTACTGATTTTAATTTTGGTGGCTGTCAATCAGCCTACATTTAGGATGCTATAAAACAGCCTTAGAAACTGTATTCAGCTATAGCCAAGTGCGTGGCTTGCTATTTTATTTTATTTTATTTTTTTATTTTATTTATTTTTTATTTTTTTTATTTTTTTTATTTTTTTATTTATTTTATTTTATTTTATATTTTATTTTATATTTTATTTTATATTTTATTTTATATTTTTTTATTTTATTTTATTTTATTTTATTTTATTTATTTTATTTTATTTTATTTATTTTATTTTATTTTTTCCGAGAGAGAGAGACAGAGCATGAGAGGGAGACGGGCAGAGAGAGGGAAACACAGAATCTGAAGCAGGACCCAGGCCCCGAGCTTTCAGTGCAGAGCCCGACACAGGGTTTCAACTCACAAACCATGAGATCATGACCTGAGCTGAAATCAGACACTTAACCAACTGAGCCACCCAGGTGCCCCTGTAATTCTTTTACAATAATTTATGTAGTAGATTTTTTTTTCAAGGAAAAAAGAGCCTTCACAAAAATATTATTTATAGAACAATTAGGAAAAGAAAAATATTAACTGGATAACTGATGATACTAAAAAGTTACCATTGTTTTTGGATCTATAATAATTTGTGATTATATTTAAATGGTTGAGTTGTTACTTTTAGATAGGTGTACTAAATATTTACAAATATGATACTTAGGATGTCAAATCATTTAAGATACAGTAGAAAACAAAATTGCAGGGGGCGATTGGGTGGCTCAGTCAGTTAAGGATCTGACTTCAGCTCAAGTCATGATCTCGCGGTTCATGGGTTCAAGCCCCGCGTTAGGCCCTGCGTTGGGCTCTGTGCTGACATCTTAGAGCCTGGAGCCTGCTTCAGATTCTGTCTCCTCTCTCTCTCTGCCCCTCCTCTGCTTGTGCTCTGTTTCTCTTTCTCTCAAAAATAAATAAACACTAAAAATATTTTTTAAAAACCCCACAAAATTGGTGAGTTAATAATTGTTAAAACTGGGTGATTTTACAACAGACTTTATAATACTGTGCTGTTATTACATATTTAAAATTTTCTATAATAAAAAGCTTAAAGACTTCATAGGTAGTATTAGAATATTTAACAAATTGTAAAACTGAGTTTTTAAAATATCACCTAATACCTTTTTGAATGTTTTTTTAACATTACCCAAGAAAAATATAAAGTTCCTTAAGTTATCGAGGGCATTACTTTACAGTCTCAGCATGCAAGTATTTTTTTATCACAGTAATTTATTGAAATATAATTCACACACCATAAAATCCAACCTTTTAAGGTATACCCTTCAGTGGCTTTTCATATTTTCACAGAGTTGTACAACCATCTTCACTAATTTTAGAGCATTTTTATCACCCCCCAAAAGAAACCCCATGCCATTAGCAATCCAGCATGAGATCTGATTGCAGACTCACTCCACTGTAATCTGGCTCTTTCTTCCAAGATGTCAATTCAAGTAAACCCTCCACTCTTCTGCACACAGACCTAATAATTTCTAGGCACTTTTCCTTTCCTATCAGAAGAAAAAGATCTCAATTGTAGCACTTTCTTCTCATCTCCTCATCGCACCCACATCTTAAAAAACACAGTCACCTTCTACAGTACTGTGGGTATGGGCTTCCTGAAAGAGGATTATGTATCTCCAGTCACAGATGATGGGTCTGGCCAATGGACTATGAGCAGATATGATACAAATAATATCTGAGCAGAAGCTTTAAAAGACATTGTGTTTCTACGAGTCCTCTCCACCCACCGTCCCCCTCTCCCAGCCCCCACCATAAGAAGGGAATGTCTCACAGAGGGAGTGTTTCTTCAGCCTATGTCCTAAATGAGACATGTGAAGCCTACCAGAAGGCTGAACAGAGCCACAATCTACATGTAATGTGAGCAAGCTACTGAGATAACCTTGTGAAACTAATTTATCTTCACGTTGCATAAAAATTCATAATAAGTACCAGTTTTGTTTTACCCAGTTCATATTTCTGAGTGTCCACAGAGAAAATGAGCCACTAATGGAGAATCATGGAACAAGGCAGAAGATTCTCGACCTTCTAAGAGCTTAGAATCTTGTAACATTATAAGAACAGTGGCATCTGGAGACATTCTGACTTTTCAGAAAGCCCACTCCAACTCAGTGCTGGTACCATCAGAGATAGGAAAATTCCTGCTTAGAAACACACAAAGGCAACAGACATGGGGATAAGGACAGTGCTTCAGAAACTAAGGGAAAAATCCTTGCCTTTGTCAGAAAGTGAATTTTCCTGAAGCCCTAGACTATGCCAGGTACTATAGATGGTTCCTTTTTTTAATGTTTTTTTACTCATTTTTGAGATAGAGAGAGAGGCAGTGTGAGCAGGGGAGAGTCAGAGAGAGAGGGAGATACAGAATCCGAAGACAGGCTTCAGTCTCTGAGCTAGCTGTCAGCACAGAACTCAATGCGGGGCTTGATCTCACGAACTGTGAGATCATGACCTGAGTTGAAGTTGGATGCTTAACTGACTGAGCCATCCAGGCACCCCTGTAGATGGTTCCTAAATGGGGCAGGATAGCTATCTCTAACAACTGTTGTCAGTGAGCAAGAATGAAAAAATAGCTTCTTAAAATGTTGTTTAAAGAAAATTGGCTAATTTTAAAATAAAGGCTTCAATTACTCTAATTATGGGATCATATCCACAATTCATATGAGAACAGATGTTTACAAAATGAAAAAATACAATGAGATTGCTTTGCCATAAAGTTCATTTAAGAACTGAATCCTCTTTGTAAATGTGACATATTGTTCCATTTACAAAGCTCATTTTACACACAGCTACTCGGGCAGTTATTAAACATACAGAGGTGGCCTCGGTGGCATATGTCTTTGAATACAGGGACTCAATTTTAGTTTGGGACTGGCTTTCATTTGGTTAAAATGTCAACCTTAATTTTACTTGTGAATGTGGCTATCTACAGGCAGCAGCCTATTTATTTAGTTGCTTGATTCTTTGTGTGGGGGCTGGGAAGTGGAGAGGGGGACACTGTAGGGGGAAGGGTGTTTGTTCTGTTTTTCTCATTGAAAATGGAGGAAGTCATGTTTTTATCCTGGTTCTACTTCCTGTTTATAGGCTAAAGATGGAATTGTCATTATGCTGTGGAAATACCTTATATATTCCTTTCCTCCCACTCTTTCATGAACAGGATATAACACAGAGGAATTCTTCCGTAGTACTGAAATGTTCAAATGTTTATGTATAAACTATGACCAAAAGAGAATTTCGGGATAAATTGGTATAGCTTTGTGAAAGGCAATTTTGTGGTACTGAGCCACTCAGGCACCCCCGTAAAAATTTTTTTAAGTAGGCTCCATATCCAATGTGGGGCCTGAACTCATGACCCTGAGATCAAGAGTCGCATGCTCTACCCACTGACTCAGCCAGGCACCCTTTAGTGGTACCTTTAAAAAAAAAAATACACATATCCTTGGGGCACCTGGGTGGCTCAGTCGCTTAAGAGTCCGACTTTGGCTCAGTTCATGATCTCGTGGTTTGTGGGTTCAAGCCCCACGTTGGACTCTCTGCTGAAGCTCAGAGCCTGGAGCCTGCTTTGGATTCTGTGTTTCCCTCTCTCTCTGCCCCTCCCCCACTCATGCTCTGTTTCCCTGTGTCTCAGAAATAAATAAACATAAAAAAAATACACATCTCCTTTAGGATAACAAATTACAGAAATTTATCCTACAGAAACAGTTTTGCATATATTCAAAGATCTATAAAGAAAGATGACCTAAATGAAAAAAGAAAAGCTCTAAGTGTCTTTCCATAAGAGTACAGTTAAACAAGTTATGGTACACCCATACTGTGAAACCCTGTGCAGTCTTTAAAGGTATGAGGTGGACTTCCAGTTAAAGACGATGCACTGATTATACAAAATCTCATTTAAATGGTAGGAAAGGAATAAAACAGCATATAAACCCCTAATGACAAAGATGATAGAAAATGAGAAGCAGCAACAAGACATTTTAACATATTTCTAAAGAAGATGGGGGCCAGGGAACCAGTGTCTCAGCTCATGAGCCATCTTGAGCCCCTCCCCCCCACAGTCAACCCTGCAGACCAGGTGGAGTGCTTATCTGCAACCTCACAAGACCTTGAGCCAGAATCACCCCGTTATGCCACTCTCAAAGTACAAGCCCACAGAAACCATGAAATAATAAATGTGTGTTGTCTTAAGCCATTAATTTTTGGGTAATTTGTCACACAGTAATAGATAACTAACACAAAGTCTTAAATTAATAAATTAAGAAATAGCATTATATGCATGTTGAGTGATTTTAGTATCTTAAAAAATTTTTTAAAGATGCAGATTTATATATGTTGAAAAACTTATTTTATTTATTTTTTTTGTTTATTTATTATTGAGACAGAAACACAGCATGAGTGGGGGAGGGGCAGAGAGAGAGGGAGACAGAGAGAGAATCTGAAGCAGACTCCAGGCTCTGAACTGTCAGCACAGAGGCCAATGCGGGACTCGAACCCACGAACTGTGAGATCATGACCTGAGTCGAAGTCGGACACTCAACCGACTGAGCCACCCAGGCATCCCATATGTTGAAAAAAATTTTAAATGTATATATTTACATACCCACAGATGTGTGCATATGTGACTGTACATATATGTACATGAATACATATAAATGCACGTATATGTGTAACACTTATAAATGTATCTTTGAAAACAGACTGAAAGGTATCTGCAAAGATCCAATCAGAACAGAACTGGAGGGGAAGTTTAGGGAGATTTTCACTAGAGAAAGACAAATATCATAAGATTTCACCCCTATGTGTAAATTAAGAAACAAAACAGATGAACACAGGAGAGGGGAAGGAAAAATAAGATTAAAAAACAGGCAGGGACGCAAACCATAAGAGACTCTTAAATACAGAGAACAAACTGAGGCTTGCTGGTGGGGGGTTGGGTGGGGGGGATGGGCTAAATGAGTGATGGGAATTAAGGAGGGCACTTGTTGGGGGGGAGCACTGGGTGTCGTATGTAAGTGATGAATCACTAAATTCTACTCCTGATACCATTATTACAATATACGTTAACTAACTTGGATTTAAATTTAAAAAATAAAGATGATGGAAAAGAACAACAAAACTACAAAAAAAGAGATTTTCATTTTTATACATTTCATGTTATTAAAAAATTTTTTTTTTTTTTTAGAGAGAGAGAGACAGAGAGAGTGTGCAAGTGGGGGAGAAGAGCAGGTGGAGAGAAAGAATCCTAAGCGGACTCCATGTTTAGTGCAGTGTCTGACGTGGGGCTTGATCCCACGAGCCAAAATCCAGAGTTGGACACTCTGTTGACTGAGTCACCCAGTGCCCCATGTTTAAGTTATTTTAAAATGAGTATATTTTACTTTCACTATATGGTTAATTGAAAATATATGTAGAAAGTGAATGACTACTGGCATAATCCAAGGGGGTTAACAGCACTAATAAAAAAGAACTCTTTAACAGCACTAATAAAAAAGAACTCTTTTGCCTAAAACAAAAGAGTTAATTATGGGGGTGACTGTAATTAAGAGCATGAACTTTACTTTCAGATAGACCTGAACTTACTGTGTATAAGTTATTTAAGTTCTTTGAGGGGTGCCTGGGTGGCTCAGTCTGTTAAGTGTCGGACTTCAGCTCAGGTCATGATCTTGCGGTTCATGAGTTAGAGCCTCATGTCAGGCTCTGTGCTGGACAGCTCAGAGCCTGGAGCCAGCTTTAGATTCTGTGTCTCTGTCTCCCTCTTCCCCTCCCCTTCTTGCACTCTGTCTCTGTCTCTCTCTCTCAAAAATAAATACACATTAAAAAAAAAAAAAGCTCTTTGAACCTCAGTTTCCCCATCTGTAAAATGGAAAATAAAAAAATAGGATCTACTTTACAGTAGGGTGTGTTAAATGAGATAATACACTTAAAGCACACAGTACAGTGCCTAGCATATCAGTTGCTCAAAACATGTGACTTCTTTCTTTTTATTGCTCTCAAATACCATATTTACACAACCTTTGTTTACTTTCAAATAATATACCAGTATATTATTTATTATGTTATAACGGGAGGCATCATAGACTTGTGGTTAAGAGTTCAGATTCTAAAATTTAAATGCCTGTGTTTAATGCCAACTCTGTCAATTATATGCTGTGTAACTTTAAGAATCTGTAAAATTAAAATAACAGGTAACTAATTCATAGCATTGTTTGGAAGCTAAAATGAATTAGTATACAAAGGATCAAAAAAATGTCGGCTACTATTATTATTCACAAAGCTACCGACATCAATCATCTAACATTGTATTAAGTGATGGAACAATATTGTGGAAGAGGCAATGTTCCCTTCCTACTTTGTCATTGCCCCTGCCTTATATTGGTCTGCAAGAAACAAAAAGGTGAAGGATACCTTCATCAGGTCATGGGATCCTTTCTTTGAAGAACTTTAACAAGGATCTTTGAAGAAACATCTATGAAGTTAACTTTACTACAGTGACTTTTAGTTTGTTTAAGCAATGAACCCAGGAATATCTGTTTTGCTGCTTAACCAAAAAAATCTAATATGCTTACCTGTAGCAAATGGAAACACAAAGAACTAGCCAAAGGATGTCAAAAGTAACTTCTAAACAGGAAAATCTTTTTTTATTATTATTTTTTTTATTTTTTATTTTTTTTAACATATGCTGTATACCCACTGGGGTCTTGAACTCATGACCCCAAGATCAAGAGTCACATGCCCTTCCAACTAAGCCAACCAGGTGTCCCATCAACAGGAAAATCATGACAACACCGATACCAACTGTCTTCATCACTCTAATTTTATCATCACATTGGCAACATGCCCCCCCCACCCAATGATGGCCTTTATTATATCCAATGCAAAAAATCCATTCATTTATTACTGTTGACCTAAAGCTGGTACTGTTAGCAGACTCCTACCCATTCTTCATGGTGCAGCTAAAATATTACCTCCCCTGTGAGGCTGGCACTAAGATTTCTCCTACTTCCCAGACAGAACCAATTTCTCCTTCCATTTTTGCTTCCATAGTACGTTGGAGTTAGCAGTAGCCAACATTTATTTATCATCAACAATCACAGTTATTTTATTTTGTTTTTCTCCAGTTAGAACGAAGCTTACAAAGGATGTCTTATTCTGCAGTGTGTGCTGTGAATCTGGTTTTAGTCCAGCTGATTTCTATTTTGTACTTGCCTTGCTCTCCTTTGTGGAGTCTGCTTTCCGCACCTGAGACATCTTTCCCTCTTTTTGAAAGAGACTGAGACTACAGCTTGGCTTCTTTGACTCATGCCAATTACGTGGCTTATTTTCTGAAGGCATCTTCTTGCTTCTTAGCACACATTTATTTTGGATAGTCACATTAGAAAAGCGTTTAGGCTTTCTTAAGTTGAGAGACTGTGGACAAGACTGTTAGCTGGTCCCTATATCTATTCTCTCACCTTTCTATGACAATAGAGAACCCAATTTACACAGAGCACATGGTGGCTCAAAGAAAAGACTACATTTCTCAGCAACCCCCACAACTGAATGTGGTCCTATAACTAGTTTATTGCTAATGACAGGTGTCCATGACCTTCAATCAAAGACCACAGGAATAAGCCAGTAGTTGAAGAAGTTGGGTGTATTGCTTGTTGCGAGGAGGGAGAATGCACACCATGGGAACCATGAGTGTCTCTCTCAGTAAGAAGGTGTTAGGAAGACTTTAGTACAGAATTTGGCTTATGTTAGGCCATTTTAGGGAAGGATGAAGAAAGTAGGGCTTTCCTCTGGATTGCATGCTGTCAGGAAGCAGGGGCAATTCTATAATTAGGTATCTTAAAATATTATCAGGAGGACTGAAACACAACCAAAGCTGTAATTGGTAACAAAGCAGCAGTCGTTCCTATTAGGCAGAATAAGATGTTTGGTCACTTTGCAGTTTAGACAATGTTCATTATTTTTGTCTGTGTTCAGGCATAATTATGGAGTAGTTTTGTTTCTATGGCCTGTCTGATGTTGGTGTTCTTTGAAATTGCCATGTGCTTAACAGAATACCAAGGCCCCACTGTGAGTGCCAGAGCAGCTCTGGATGGCAGGGGGCTAAGTTTTTCTTTCTTAGAGGTAAGCAGAGTGTGGGACTGAAACCTTCTCTAAAAGATAGCTGGCATGTATCCTTTGCCCCTGATTCTTTCTTCCTTCTCCAGTAGGAATGTGGTTGTGACGACTGTGAGTAGCCCAGCTGGAACATGAAGTGACCTTGGGAATAGAGCTACAACAGCCCTGGACCACCTTAGCTCCAGTCTTTTATATGAGAAAGAAACAAAAGACTGTCTTGTTTAAGCCATTGTCATTTGGGGTCTTTTACTCACACCTAAAGTTATTCCCAACAGATACAGGGATATAATGATTAGTTCTCTTTTCAGTGTTTTCACTTTCTTAAGTTGTAGAAATTGACATGTCAGAAGTGATGTGAGTGCCAGAACTAATTACTTTTGTACAAATGGAAGAACATTATAAATTTGTACTGTTATGAGTTGAAATACTATGATAGAAGTCTCCCATGCTACTGTATCTCGATTTACCTTTACCATAAAGGTGTATTCTTTTTGAATTTCAACTAACTGTGTGAGTCCATATTGCCTACTGATTCTTTGTTGTTTGGGGCAAGCACTTTGATTTCTGTGCCCTAGGCCCCATAAGGTTATCAAAATGAAAGCTGAAATTTGAAAGAGATCAGCAAGTGTTTCTCAACCTCTCTGAGTTCCAGTTTTCCCATAACTTCAATGCTTTTAAACTACTTCTTTATATTTTTTCTAGCATTTTTAGTGACTTTTATTAGGAAGATTGGTCCAAATAATTTAGCCTACCATTGCTAGTCAAATTATTTACTTTATAATATTAGAACTCATTACTAGATTTTGCTTATTTTTACATAAGTTTTCTGCATACACATGTATGACTTTTGGAATAAGAAAAAATATAAGGTATTGTAAAAGCTATAATGCTAAAAACAATAATTTGTTTTATATCTTTAATGCCTATTATCTGTAATTGATAAGAGACTTTAATGTGAGCAATATTTGACTTTCTTATGAACTGCTTACTTTTTGATCTCGAATTTGGTAATACGGGGGTGCTTGGGTGGCTCAGTCAGTTAAGCATCTGACTTTGGTTCAGGTCATTATCTCACAGTTTGTGGGTTCAAGCACCACATTGGGCTCTGTGCTGACAGCTCAGAGCCTAGAGCCTGCTTTGGATTCTGTGCCTCCCTCTCTCTCTGCCCCTCCCCTGCTCCTGCTCTGTCTCTATTTCTCAAAAAATGAATAAACGTTAAAAAAATTAAAATATTTTATGTAAGTGATGAATTATGGGAATCCACCCCCAAAACCAAGAGTATACTATATACACTGTATGTTAGCCAGCTTGACAATAAATTATATTTTAAAATATTTAAAATAGAACTTTCTAATATAGTATTTTATTTATTTAAAAAATTTAGATTACCTTTCATTGTCATTACTTGAATATCATGAGCCTATTAATGTACTGACTAGTAAAGCATTCCTGAGTATTAGAACGTTATTGGTTGTAAATGGCCTACATATATATTATATATATTATATATATATTATCATATGTATAATATATATATATATTACCATGTATATGGTATTTTTCCTATACATACATACCTATGATAAAGTTTAATCTCTAAATTAGGCACAGTAAGATAGGCAACAACAATAATAAAGTAGAGTAATTATAACAATATACTGTGATAAAAGTTACGTGAATGTGGTCTCTCTCTCTCAGAATATCTTCTTGTCATATACATGCCCTTGATCTTGTGATGATATGAGATGATAAAATGCCTACAGGATGAGATGAATTGAGGTGAATGATGTAGGCATCATGACGTAGTATTAGGTCACTACTGACCTTCTGACAAAAGGATCATATGCTTCTGGAGTGTAGTCTGCCTTGGGTAACTGAAACCACAAATGGGGGAGGGGGCAGCTGCAGCTGCAGACTGACTAGCTGTACTTAAGACATGTTCATTTAAACATGCACATTCTAATGGTGCCCATTATTTTCGCTCACTGAGAACTTTGATTGGAGGAAGCCCAAATGAGACAACAAAATAATTCTTATAGACAGTGATCACAGGCCCCAGATTTTTTCAGAACAGTTTCCATTTGATTTATTTTTATTTTTTTAACAAATTTGTAATGTTTATTTTTCAGAGAGAGAGAGAGACAGATAGAGTATGAGCAAGGGAGGGGAAGACACAGAATCTGAAGCAGGCTCCAGGCTCTGAGCTGTCAGCACAGAGGCTGATGTAGGGCTCGAACTAATGAACCGTGAGATCATGACCTAAGCTGGTCAGACACTTAACCAACTGAGCCACCCAGACACCCCAGAACAGTTCCCATTTTAAATACTTTGTCTCATTGTTACAACTGGAACATTCCAACATGTCCTATGTATATCCTGATTGGTGGCATAAATATGTCCCAAGATTTATACACACTTTAATATAGTTCTGAAAAGTCTCCTGGTAAATTTAATCTAGGTGTTTCTGATGTTCATTATGTGGACTCTTCCCAAGTGCTCCAGAACACTCTCTAAGGAGTTTTATGCCTTTATATTATGTATAGAGTAAGACCTGTTTTCTCCGTTTGGGGTAGCTGGCACCATGCTTCATCTAATGAGAACCTGAGAATCATGACTTCCCTCACCCAGGGTTCCCTGAGTCTCTTAATCTTGTACTGCACATCACCCCTTACCATGCAGCCTCACCATTCATCCTCCACAGTAAAGAGAGACCAAAATGGAGCAAATGCATTCATGTTATCTCTGTCTTAAAATATTCTATGGTAACTCCCATTGCTACAGCAAAAGAAATTAACTCAAATGTCTGCAGAGATAGATAGGAAACCTTAGTTTTCTTTTTTTTTTTTTTTAATTTTTAATGTTTTATTTCTAGGAGACAGAGAGAGACAGCGTGAGCAGGGGAGGGTCAGAGAGAGAGGGAATCACAGACTGAAACAGGCTCCAGGCTCTGAGCTGGCAGTCAGCACAGAGCCCGATGCGGGGCTCGAACCCACGAACCGCGAGATCATGACCTGAGAGAACGTCGGACGCTTAACCGACTAAGCCACCCAGGCGCCCCATGGAAACCTTAGTTTTCTTAGTTGGGTCAAATATAATATGAAGAGGTGGGCCCAATGAGACAGGAAACTGGAGGATGGGTCTGCCTAAAGGCATTCAAATTAAAAACAACCCCCGCCCCCAACACTACACCAAACAAAGAATATCTGTAGACAAGATTCCACCTGTGAGGTAGGAGTTTGAATCCTAATTTGCTAGTGTGGTATAACAAACCTCTTTGTTATCTCATCTACAAGCATCTAGTGTGCTTTTTAATCATTCTCAACTATGTGGCTGCTTAACTAAATGAAATTGTCTGATTTAGTATTTTAGAAGTACAGTCTTAAAATTTTCAAGTGCACAGAGTAGGTCTGCCTGTCAGAAATGTTTTAATAAACAGGTATATATTAGCTATGATTGGCATACTTCTTTATGTGAATAAATGACGCCAAAGGGGAGCATCCTTAGACCCACCCTCTCCCCTCTTTACCAAAACACTGCATGGTAATGGTCAAAAGCCTGAACTCTAAACCCGAGACTACTGTTTGTAAAATGAGTATAACTAATAGTACTTCCTTCATAGCTTACTGTAAAGATTCAGTGAGATAAAATATCTAAAGCATTCAGTATCGTGTCTGGTGCATATAAGCACTTAACACATTTTGATAACTGTAGCAGTATATATTTTGAGATATTTACCTATGGTTTTTCTTCCCTCCATTTTCCTCTTCCCTTCTCCATGGCCCCAAATTTAAAGAAATAGCTATGTGTTCACTGTCTCAAGGAAGGGATTGTAACATGGTAGAAAACAGATAAGGCAGCAAGTGTTTTTGACTTTGATTTCCAAAAGTCCTGGAAATAATGAGAAGACAGAGGAACAAAATATTATGGCCATAAAGGTGGGTAAGGATTTCTTCAAGACAGAAACAAAATATCCCTTGCTGTGAATGAAAGATGGGGGAGGAGGGGTGTCTGCAAATAGATCTGTGTTTCAAGGAAAAGGATGAACTTCAGCCTTGCTTCTTGAGCAGAGAAACTAGGAAGGTACAATCCCAGTGAAAGAGTAATTACATGGTTTGTTGGGATAAACAGGGTCATAGATAACCCTACAGTAATTTCCATACTCTAAGTGCCTCATGAAAAAGCAGGACAATTCCTGTGCTCCTGGGGTGTCATGGAAGCAAAAGACAATGTTTCTATCTGAATGAACCATGCTGTATTAGGTAGGTGGTTTTGCATAGCAAATTACCTCTCCAAGACTTAGTGGGTTAAAAGAACAACAAATATTTGTCTTACACAGTTTCTGTGGGTGGGGAATTCAGGAATGGCTTAGCTGGGTTCTTCTGGCTCAGGGTCTCTTATGAGGTTGTAGTCAAAATAGCAGCTGTGGCTGCAGTCATCTGAAGACTTGACTAAGGCTAGAGAATCCACTTCCAAAACGGCTCAATTACATGGCCGGCAAGTTGGTGCTGGCTACTGCCAGGCGGCCTGCTCTTCACCATGTGGACCTCTCCCAGGGCGGCCTGAGTGTCCGAGGGACATGGTAGCTAGCTTCACCCAGAATGAGACATCCAAGAGGGGATGTCAGAAGTGTCTATGTCTCTTTTTTGACCTAATCTCACAAGTCACAGACTATCATTACCCCTGAATTCTACTTATTACACAGACCAACCCTGATATGGTGTGGCAGGGGGCGTAAGACAGGAGGTAAGAATCACTGGAAGCAGGACACCACATGAACAACTGGGGTGCTGACTGGGTCAGCAGCAAGCTGCACTGCTTCGTTACCTGATCAAGATGCCAATACCTGACAACTTGGCCATGTGTAAGATACCAGGACCTAGAATAATTGGGGCATGAGAAAAGGCTTTAAGAATTGCTCTCAGGTCTTCTGTCAACCAGCTGGGACTGGAGGCACAAAACTGAATTTAAACTATTATACAAGGTAACAAAATGTATTTTTATTCTACAGTTTATGAATAATAATAGCAATTGCCATTATTGTAAATATGGAATAAGTCTACTTTTGTATCTTTTTTCCCAAGCAATTCAAGGTGACTCCAGTTCCATGAGGCCACTAATTCTCAAATTTAGAAATCAATTGTATAATGAACTGGGAAGTTTTAAGAAAATACCTGCCCATAGAGCCCCTGATTTCACGATTCTGGAGTAGAGCCAGGGCAACAGTATTTTTAAAAGCCCCTTAGATGATTCTAATATGTAACTAGGGTGGAGACCCAACGGCTTATGCAAATCCTAGGCCTTACTGCTATTTCAGACATGTATGATTCCATCAGGAGCTCACCATCTAGGAAGCTGGCTAATTTTTCCTGCTAATGGCCTATGGCAATTTTCTTCTGAAACCAAAATAACTTCTCCATAATATTCTACTGGAGAGAAGGAAAGGCTAAAGTTTGCTGAAATCAAAACAGGACCAAGGGGATCTCAGTTGGCACTATATTCTCAAAAACAGTCAATGCAATTCTGCCTGTTTCATCTATCATCCTCAGCAACTGGTCAAAATTTAATCCTCACCCATCAACTATAATCTCTCTCTCACACGTACACACACACACAATCTTATTTGAGTACTTCAAGAAATTTGACACTTTAAAAATATATTCAACGCTCTGGTCTTGAAGGACGTAATTGATCTCCAGTTCTTTTCCTACTTCTGTGATAATTTCTTGTTGTCTTTTGCTAACTGCCTTTCTTCACCTGCCTCGACCATGTTCTCGAAGATTCCATTCTTGGCTCTCCTTTCATCTCATTTATACACTGTTTTCCACAAGCAAATCCACTTCCTTCAGGAGCTTCACCGACCTTCTATTTACTGACAACCCCCAGGTCTTTATTTTCCAGTTCCAGCTTTTGTGTTTCAGACCTGCATTCAGTTGAGGCACTCAAACTAAACATGTTCAAAATGCAACCCTCATTACGTTTATGTCTTCCCCACATCACCTGCCAGCCGGCCTTCTCTCCTCCTTTTCCTGTCTTACTGAATGGCGCCATGCTTTTCTACTCATCCAAAATGGAAAACAGGAGTCACTCTAGAAGAGAGGCTGCAACCTACCTGCTTATGTGTTAAAGTTTTGTTTGGTTCAGACAGAACCTTAGAAAACTTTGAGCCAACATTTCAGATTTGGGACATTTGGCATAAAAATACAGATTTAGCTTCTCTTTAAAAGTCAGAAGATGAGGCAACATCAGGCCCTATCTATGTGGAACAATCAGCTGGAACTGAGTAACAGATGTCCGATTTAGACTCAGATAAGCTCGAAGGTCATGCAGTAATTTTTTTTTTTTTTTTTTTTTGTCATGCAGTAATTTTAACGACCACAATGGATGCTGAAGCTCCTTTTATTCATCTGTAGCATCTGTTTGGCGCTCGAGGTATCTGAAATTGTAATTTTTGTCCTAAATCCTTCCTCTCCCCATACCTCTACAATCAATCATCAAATCGTATCAATTCCAGCATTTCTCCAATCTGTCTCCCCCCCACCTTCATCTTGATGACTACATTCCTACTTCAGGATCTCAATCACTGCTCATCTGGACAACCATAACAGTTTATCCACCCCTAGCTCCACCTGTCTAATCCATTGCTGACACATCAGTGAAATCAGCTGATGGTATTATCCTGCTGAAAGGACTTCACTGGCTCTCCACTGCCTACAAGATAAAGTTCAAATTCCTTTAGTCCATGGTACCAGGCCATCCATGCCTTGACCTCCACTCACCACTCCAGCCTTACTTCACTTTACTCCCTCAGTAGTAGTATATGCTCTAAACCTGCCAGACAATTCTGCTAACCAGGTGGATTGCTGCAAACCTCTGGATCATGCTGCTGTTTATGCCTAGAATGGCTTCTCATCCGTTCAGTCTACACAACCACGTTCTTAACTCCAGAGAGTCAGTTCAAGTGCCATCTTCATTTTGAAGACTTTTCTGCCTCATTCCCAGTCCTGCAGTTAGATGGTCATTGCACTCCAACCTCTATTGCCTTCTGTCCTCCGTCAGACAGGCTGCTACTGTACCTCTTTGTTTATCTGCTTGTATTCTCATCTATTACAATATAAGTTCCTTAAAGGCTGAGACTCCACCTTATTTGTCCTTTATTTCCAGACCCATGCTTGGTCCAGTAACTATAATGTGGAGTTGCTTAATAAATACTGGCTAAATGAATAAATGAATGATTACTTCAAATGATTACTTACAAATAAGATAGTTCACTTAAATAGGTTGATCATTTTCCTATAACTGTCCTTAATCCACTGATTTGCTTTTGTCCAGGGGTAGGCAAGGGTTAAAAAAATGTTAGCTCAGTTCAAGCAAATTAACTCAATTTCTGAAACAGTAGGGGCTCAAATCAATGAGGTATATTTGTATTAACAATGTTTCCCCAGTTTTATTCTTAAGACACCATATATTGCCTCTGACAATATTTGCCTGAGGGCAAATGATTGATAAGTAATTTATGACTCAGGTTAATTATACCATATGTAGGACACACTTCAATGTGCCTATGGGTATAGCTTATAAATAACACCAGGTTACAGCTGTCAATCCTCTTAATGAGGAAGAGAATACAATAGGACCTCTAAAGAACCAATTATGCATCAACCAACTTTTACAGCATAAGGGAGTGTAAATGGCAGTTCTCCAGGTAATATACTTTGTATTTGCTGTCTAGAAATGCATATTAATACAAAAGTAAAAAATATTTAAATCTTCAAGCTTTCAGATAAAATCGCACAAAAACACTTCCCTTAGAGTTCTAAAGACATTCACTCATCAGGAAATATTTATTGAGGACCTACTATGTGCCGGATACCGTTCTAAACTCCAGGAATACTGCTGCCTTTAGAAAATAGGAATAAGAGGGGTGCCTGGGTGGCTTAGTTGGTTGGGCGTCCAACTTTTGCTTAGGTCATGATCTCGCGGTTCGTGGGTTCGAGCCCCGCGTCGGGCTCTGTGCTGACTACCAGCTCAGAGCCTGGAGCCTGTTTCAGTCTGTGACTCCCTCTCTCTCTGACCCTCCCCTGCTCACACTGTCTCCCTCTCTCTCCTAGAAATAAATAAAAATATTAAAAGAAATTAAAAAAAAAAACATGAATAAGGGATGGGGGAAGCCAGTACAATATACCAGGCTGCAAGAGAAGAAGGGAGCCCAAGGATGACTATGTAACATAGCAAAACAAATGCCACTTTCCTGGGGAACTGAATACTTTTTTTTTCACCAGCACCAACCTACATTTTGCAGCTGGTCCTAATGAAGTTTATATTTTAGTGTGGTGGAGGGGGGGAAGGAGACAAAAGAATAAATAAGTAAAATATAAAGTCTGTCCAGAGACTAGTAAGTTCTACATGAGAAATAAAGCAGGGAAGAAACATGAGGCATACTGGAGGGTAGAAGTACAATTTTAAATGGAATGGTCAGGGAAAGCTTCCCTGAGAAGGTGGCATTTAAGCAAAAAGAGCTAAACGTAAGGGAAGGAATGAGTCATGTGGACACCTGTAGAAGAACATTTCAGTGAAGGAGAAAAGCAGCAAACACAGATAGAGGTTCAGAGGTGGCCATGTGCCTAGGGCTTTCACGGAACAGCAGGGAAGCCAGTGGCCAGTGTGGCTGCAGCAAGGCGGCACAGAGAACAGTGAAGAGATCTGATGGGAGGTTATCTGGGGGAGGGAAAGGCAGGACCAGAATACACAGGCCCAATGCTCTCTTTCAATAACAAACACTTTTTACCTTTTACTCTCCTGAAATTGACCTCACAGATGATACAACCTACCTAAACACCTAATTTCAAAGGAACCAACATAAATGAGAAATAAATGAAAGAACCTATAATATACACGAGAAGTAAATGAAAGTAATTTGTAATAAAATCATATATATTTCAATATGTAAATATTCACACATGAACACTGTAAAATACATGATGAAATATCTCACTTTCATGTAGACTCACTATAAATGTGCCAGCTACAAATGCAGACTGATAGAGGAGTATATTCTTGGGAAACTCAAATGCTACAACTGATGGCGCTGATGCAGTTTCTGATGTGATTTTTCCAAATAGGCAGACCTCTGGTAAAATTCTGAACAGAGTATCATTGTCCCTCAATTCACACAATAGCTGCATTTCTGGAAAAGCAAGTGTACACTGAAACCTTTCAAAAAATATTTCGTATTTATATATACATGGAGTCAGGTTCCAGGCACAGATCATTATAAACAGGTTTTTCACCTTCAGAAATGTCCAAAGGACATCCAGAAGTCACACGAAGATACATGAAGGGACTTTTTGCAGTGACAGGAATGTTTTATACCTTGATCGTTGTGGTGGTCACCTGCATGTATACATTTATTGAAACTCCTCTAACTATACATTTCAAATGGTGTCTTTTTTTTATACTTTTGTACCTCAAAAATTATATTTATAAATTGTATCTCAAAAATTGATTTTTAAAACTGTCGTGCAAGATTGAAGAAAATTCTTTAAAGTAAGGGAATTTATGGGCTGGACTAGCAGCCTAGGCTCCCACACACTAAATGCCACTCAATCATGGTTATATCCAAAAATATTTGCCACAGATTTCTAAAATACACCCTACTTAGCAATACCAGTCCCGCTGTGAGTATTAGTGGAATGGGAAGGCACTAGAGGTTTTGAGCAGAGGAGGGATGTGACCTGACACGTCTGAAAAGGATTATTCTAACCTCTGTAGCAGAGGTAGGCAACGATCATTAAAGGCAACGTCAGAGACGACAGCAGCTTGGCCAAGGGCAGAGGCAAGGTAGGAATATGAGATGTACCAGAAAAGACCTTCATATGTTTCAGAGTACCTAAAGGGCATGTAAAAACTACAGAGAGCTCAAAAAATGTTTGTTAGATTAAAAGAAGTAAAGAGCAGTAGCTTTCAAACTTCTTAACAATACTTATATCACATTATTTCATTATTTGATGCAATTAAAAAAACTCGCTGCGGTTCTAGCTATGTCATTTTATATCTAAATACAATGACACACTATTTTCTGTTGAAATGAGATTCAACAAAAATATTTTTTTAAGTTTTTTTTTTTAAAACTTTGCCACAAAACAGCATATTTCTTGCTTAAGTAAAATATTTTATCTTGGCTACTTCTTTGATAATTTAGATCTTGCAATACCTTATGTTCAGTGTAGTGAATATCAGTCTGTCATATGAGTTTACGAGTTTTTCTAAGTTTCTCATAATCATTAGATTATGCTGGAATTGTTTTAAGACTAGAATCTACTAAGTTGAATAGTTTAAGCTGTGAGATTGCAGACAATTTCTTTTGATCTGTCGTGTTCTCTTAAAACTGAGGAACAATTAATTGAAGGTTCTGTTTGGTTGACCCCAGGTACAGTAGTTTTATATTTAATGTCCCAATTTTTCCCTTGAAAATGTCATAAAAGTATTTATGAATGAAATGATTTTTGAGGTTTGCTTTAAAATAATCCTGTGGGGAGAAGGAATTGAAGGGATTCAGATGAAACAAGACTAGCCCTATTTCAATTACTGTCAAAGCTGGTTAATGAAGAATAGTGATTCAGTTCACTATTCTCTTTACTGTTACATAAATTTACAATTTTTCCACAACAAAAAGCTTTTAAAATCCAGGGCCTGATAATTCATCCAATATTTGTTGAAACTGCTACAGGCCAGACTTTTACTAGGAGCTTGAGGAAGATTTATTAGCTATGAAGATAACACATATTAGGAGCTCACATATTAGATATACAAACAAATAATTATAAAGCAATGTAAGGGTTATAATATTGTGCTAAACGTATAAAGTGCTGTATGAGCTAAGAAGGAGTGATTGATTCTGCCTGGTGAAATCACAGAATCTTCCCAGAGGACTGATGTTCAGATTGGGCCCTGTAGGTTAAATAGGCTTTTTCTGAAACAAAATGAAGGCAGGAAGCCTCTACAGAGAAGGCAACATAACTACAGAAAATAATCATATTCAGGCATTAAGAGGAATACAGAAGACAGTGAAGAAATAAAAAGGTGTCAGATAGTAAACATTTGTATTTGTTATTGCCAGTACCTAAAACAGTGACTAACAATAGACTGGGAGATCAAAATTATCGTACTGAATAAAGTTACTGTTTGAAAGAGCATTAAGAGGAAAACAACAGAGGGTAGTGTTTTGAAACCCTAAAGGAGACAGCCTATAGAATGGGAAAAAATACCTACAAATCATATAATTGGTAAGGGTTTAGTGTCTGTAATATATATAAAGAACTCTTGGAGCTCAACAATAAGAAAACAAAGAACTCAACTAAAACTTGTCAAAGAACTTGAATAGATATTTCTCCAAAAAAGATACACAAACAACCAACAAGTATACAAAAATATGCTCAACATCATAGTCATTTGGAAAATGCAATTCAAAACCACGAAGAGGTACCACTCAACACCCACAAAGATGGCTAAAAATTAAAAAAAAAAATTAAGGAAAATACCAAGTGTTGGCAAGGATATGAAGAAATTAGGATTCTTGCTAGTGAGAAGGTAAAATGGGGCAAACCACTGTGGAAAACAGTGTGATGGTTCCTTAAAAAGTTAAACATAGAATTACCATACAACCTAGTGATACTGCTCCAAATACATGTACATGTATGTTCATAGTAGCACTACTGACAAAGTCAAAAGGTAGAAACAAGATCCATCAATGAAAAATGGACTTTTTGAGGGTTTGAGGGAAAAATAAAGGAGTAAGAAGTAATTGCTTAATGGGTACAGGGTTTACTTTTAGGTCACGAAAATGTTTTAGAACTAAATAGAGGTGGCAGTTACACAACACTGTGAATATACTAAATGGCATTGAATTGTTCACTTAAAAATGGTCAATTTTATGCTATGTCAATGTCATGTCACATTAAAAATAACACTAAGTAAGGGGAGAAATTCAAGGAAGGAAGGATACTTATTGAAAAGGGTCAGACACCCCAGATGAGTGGAGGAGGATACACACTAAGAGGTCATTAGACCTGGCAAGTAGGAAGTCATTTAGGAGAAGTGTACCAGTAGTCAGATTGTTGGGGTTGCAATAGATGGGCCACTGTAGTAGTTCATGGAAATCTTGAGCATTTTGTAGAATAAGGGGAGTCAGTGGGGAGGGAATGACTGAAGATAGGTAAAGGAAATATTTGTACAGCAGAGCTAGGAAGAGATAAAAGAAGGCAGAGAAGATTTAATAGGGAGAGCGATTAGCCTTGGAAAAGACTAAGAATCCTAATAATGGAGTGAAACAACTAAGTAGGAGGTAAATTTATGACTTAGAAATTTTACTTGGAAAGCAGAAAGGGAGTGGGCTTAAATTTGGTAATTTCAATTTTTTTCCAGGAATGAGGAAGCAGGGTATAGGGCTTGTGGAGCCATGGGGGTACCAAGAATAAATAAGAGGACTGCCTTTATATTATTAAAATTTTTTTTAATGTTTATTTATTTTTGAGACAGAGAGAGGCAGAGAGACAGAGAGAGACAGAGGGGGAGAGAGACAGCATGAGTGGAGGAGGGGCAGAGAGAGAAGAAGACACAGAATCTGAAGCAGGCTCCAGGCTTTGGGCTGTCAGCACAGAGCCCAACACAGGGCTCAAACTCATGAACTGTGAGACCGTGACCTGAGCTGAAGTCGGATGCTTAACCAACTGAAACACCCAGGAACCCCAGAGGACCGCCTTTAAAGAAGAGTTAATACATATTCTTCTCAAGCTATTACAAAATATAGAAAACGAAGGAAAACTTTCAGATTCATTTTATGAGGCTAGCATTATCCTGACACCAAAATTAAATAAAGATACCACAAATAAAGAGAACTGCAGGCCAATATCTCCAATGAACATAGATGCAAAAATCCTCAACAAAATACTAGGAAATCATATCCAACAATACCTTAAAGTAATCATTCACAGGGTGCATGGCTGGCTCAGTTAGAGGGGCATGCAACTCTTGATGGTGGGGTTGTGGGTTCGAGCCCCATGTTGGGTGTAGAGATTACTTTTAAAAAAAAGAAAGAAAGAAGAAAGTTCTTTAAAAAAAATCATTCACCCTGATCAAGTGGGATTTACTCCTGGGTTGCAAGGGTTGTTCAATATTCACAAGTTGATGAACCTGATACATAACATCGATGAGAGAAAGGAAAAGAACCATATATCATTTCAATAGATACAGAAAAAGCATTGACAAAGTAACACATCCTTCACTATACACAAAAGTAAACTCAAAATGGATTAAAGACCTAACTGTAAGACCTGAAATCACAAAATCCCTAGAAGAAAGCACAGGCAGTAATATCTCTGACATCAGCCATAGCAACATTTTTCTAGACAGGTCTCTTGGGGCAAGAGAAACAAAAGCAAAAATAAACTACTGGGACTACATCAAAATAAAAAGCTTCTGCACAGCAAAAGAAACAATGAATGAAACTAAAAGACAACCTACTGAATTGGAGAAGATATTTGCAAGTGACATATCCAATAGAGGGCTAGTATCCAAAATGTATAAAAAACTAATACAACTCAACATCCCCCCAAAATAAATAATCCCATTAAAAAATGAGCTGAAATCATGAAGAGACATTTCCCCAAAGACATATAATGGTTAACAGACACATGAGAAGATGCTCAACATCACTAATTATCAGGGAAATTCAAATCAAAAACAACTAAGAGATTATCACCTCATACCTGTCAGAATGGCTAAAATCAAAAATATGAAAAACAACAGTGTTGGTGAGGATGTGGAAAAAAAGGAACCCCTGTGTACTGTTGGTAGGAATGCAAACTGGTGCAGCCACTCTGGAATGCAGGTTCCCAAAAAGTTAAAAATAGAACTACCCTACAATCCAAGAATCACACTACTGGGTATCTACACCTAAAATACAAAAACACTAATTCACCAGGATACATACACCTCTGTGTTTACAGCAGCATTATTTATAATAGCCAAGATATGGAGGCAGCCCAAGTGTCCATCAAATGATGAATGAGTAAAGAAGAATATATACATACACAATGGAATATTACTTATCCATAAAAAAGAATGAAATCTTGACATTTGCAACATGGATGGATCTAAAGAGTATAATGTTAAGTGAAATTAAGTCAGAGAAAGACAAATACCACATGATTTCAGTAGTGTGTGGAACGGAAGAAATAAACAAGCAAAAGAAAAAAAAAGAGAGGAGAGGGACACACACAAACCAAGAAACAAATTCTTAACAATGGAGAACAAATTGATGGTCACCAGAGAGGAGCTGGGGGAGGGCTGGTTAAAAAGGGTGATGATGATTAAAGGAGAGCACCAGATGATTAAAATAAAAACTTAAAAACAGATAGCTTAATAGATAAATAAATGACTGGGCAATTTGAGGGCTTTGAGGGCTTTGGTGGAAACATACATATCTTGTATATACACATACACACAGACCACAAATCCACAATTAAACACTTTTAACTGTTAAAAGCATTGCATAATTAATATCATACCTCATAAACTGCTCATCAGAAATAAAACCTGGGAATGCAAACTGGTGCAAGCCACTCTGGAAAACAGTATGGAGGTTCATTAAAAATAGAAGTACCCTACAACCCAGCAATTGCACTACTAGGTAGTTTACCAGCATACAGGTATGCTGTTTTGAAGGGGTACATGCACCTCAATGTTTATAACAACACTACTGACAAGAGCCAAAGTACAGAAAGAGCCCAAATGTCCATCGATGGATGAATGGATAAAGAAGATGTGGTATATATATACAACGGAGTATTACTCAGCAATCAAAAAGAATGAAATCTTGCCATTTGCAACTATGTGGATGGAACTGGAGGATATTATGCTAACAAAATTAGTCAGTTGGAGAAAGACAAATATCATATGACTTCACTCATATGAAGAATTTAAGATACAAAACAGATGAACATAAGGGAAGGGAAGCCACATTAATATAAAAATAGGGTGGGGGACAAAACATAAGAGACTCTTAAATATAGAGAACAGAGGGTTACTGGAGGGGTTGTGGGAGGTGGGATGAGCTAAATGGGTAAGGAACATTAAGGAATCTACTCCTGAAATCATTGTTGCACCATATGCTAAGTAACGTGGACGTAAATTAAAAAACACATAAATAATTAATAAAAAAAGAAATAAAACCACTTTATTGTGCCATCTGTATGACACGTTACTGGATTATACATATACTTAAAAGTAGTCTTTATGTAACATGAAAGAGAAAGATCAGTCAGGAATAAGCTGAGAAATAGAGCAAATTAGTATCTACTGAAGCAACATCAAATGTCAAACATTCAACTAGGAAAAGGAAATGAAAGATCTCTAGGAGACAAGTTAAGATTAAAGAAAGATATAAACAAATAGTTCACTCAAATTTTGAAATGAGACTACTTAAATATTGACAAGGAGAGGGTAGATTATAATTGCCTTGATAAATTACATCGCTCATTTCTTCGAAATAAAGGAAATACATACCTTAAAGTTTAAAATAAACGATTTTTAAGGTTTGTTTTTCAAACAAAAGTAACTAGCAGAGCATAATACAAGAACATTTTGTAATTATTTTAATACCCTGAATGCTGATAGTTCAAAGTTAAGAAAAATGAATGATCTATTAACAGTAAATGCCTTTAAACAATAGATGAACTTGAATATGACTACAAAATGGGGAGCTTGAAATGTGATAGTCACTGACGAGGCAAGGTAACCATCCAATGATTTCACTGAATGAAATGTAATATGCATGTAAGGTGCCTTGTGGAATTCCACGTGCATTAAAACTTTTTTACATAATGTTATAATAAGTTCTGGAATGAAATTTCCCTCTTTAGAGTTTAGGGTAGACTTGAATAGCTCCCTAACAACAGCAATTATGTATGTTTGACTATAGGCTGAATAACTGAGAAGCTCAAAGAAATCTCAGCTTTAACAGTGGTCTACACAGAACCATGAAATGAAAATTTTTTCACAGAATAATGAAGATGATAGATAAAAAGAGAAAATCACATTGAGACTTTTTAAAAAAGATTTGATTGAAAAAATTTTTTATTTATTTTATTTTGTGAGAGACAGAGACAGTGTGAGCAGGGACGGGGCAGGGTAGGGTCAGTGCAGAGCTAGGCATGGGGCTCAAATTCACAAAACTGTGAGATTATGACCTGAGACAAAACCAAGAGTTGGATGCTCAGTCGACTGAGTCACCCAGGCACCCCTTAAAGATTTTATTTTGAAGGAATCTCTACACCCAACATGGGTCTTGAACTTACAACTCCAAGAGCAAGAGTCACATGCTTCACTAACAGAGCCAGCCAAGTGTCCCCACATTGGTACATTAAATACAACTTATTTTTTACTGTGGCAAAATATACCTAACATAAAATTTACTGTTTTAAGGTTTCTGAGTATACGGTTCAAGCAACGAAATTGAATTAGTTATCAAAAAATTCCCAACAAACAAAAGTCCAGAACCAGACAGATTCACAAGTGAATTAAAGAAGAGTTAGTATTTATTTTTCTCGAACTATTCCAAAAACTAGAAGAGGAAGGAAAGCTTCCTCATTCATTCTATGAGGGCAGCACTACCCTGATACCAAAACCAGATAAAGACACCACTGAAAAAGAGAACTACAGGCCAATATTTCTGTTGAGCATAGATGCAAAAAATCTTCAACAAAATATTAACAAACAAAATTCAGCAATACATTAAAAAAAAATCATTCACCACAATCAAGTGGGATTTAGTCCCAGGATGCAAAGATGACTTAATATCTGCAAATCAGTTAACATGAAAAATTACATCAGCAAGAGAAAAACAAAAACCCTATGATCATTTCAATAGATGCAGAAAAAGAATTTGACAAAGTACAACATCCATTCATGATAAAAACCTTCAACAAAGTAGGTTTAGAGGGAACATACCTCAACATAATAAAGGCCATATATGAAAAACCCAGAGGTAACATCATCTTTGCAAAGATGAAAAACTAGGAGTCTTTCCCCTAAGATCGGGAATAAGGCAAAGATATCCACTCTCACCACTTTTATTCAACAGCCACAGCAATCAGATAACAAAAAGAAATAAAAGGTATCCAAATTGGTAAAACTTTAACTATTTGCAGATGACATGATACTGTATAAAGAAAATCTTAAAGATTTTACCAAAAAACTACTAGAACTGATAAATGCATTCAGTAAAGTCACAGGATACAAACTGAATATACAGAAATCCACAGCATTTCTACAGAGTAAAAATGAAGTAGCAGAAAGAGGAATTGAGAAAATAATCCCATTTACAAATGCACCAAAAATAATAAAATACCTAAGAATAAGTTTAACCAAGAAGGTGAAGGATTTGTACTCTGAAAACTATTAAACACTGATTTAAAAAAGTGAAGATGACATCAAGAGATGGAAAGATACTCCATACTCATGGACTGGAAGAACAAATAGTGTTAAAATGTCCATACTACCCAAACCAATCTACAGATTTAATGCAATCCCTATCAAAATACCAACCCCATTTTTTGCAGAACTAGAATAAATAGTCCTAAAACTTGTATGGGACTGCAAAAGACCCCAGCCAGAGCAATATTGAAAAAGAAAAATAAGGGGCATCTGGGTGGCTCAGTTGGTTAAGCATCTGACTCTGGATTTTGGCTCAGGTCATGATCTAATGGGTCATGGGTTCGAGTCTTGTGTCATGTCGAAGCTCCCTGCTGGCAGTGGGGAGTCTGCTTTACACTCTCTTCTCTCTCTCTCTCTCTCTCTCTCTCTCTCTCTCTCTCACACACACACACACACACACACACACACACACACTCTCATTCTCACTCTCATTCTTGCTCTTTGCTCCTTCCCCTTCCCAGCTTGGACTCTCTCTCTCTCTCTCTCAAAATAAATAAACTTAAAAAAGGAAAAACAAAACTGGAGATTTTCAGGATATACTGCAAAGTTGTAGTAATCAAAACATATAGTACTGGCCCCAAAGCAGACACACAGATCAACAGAAAGAATAGAAAATCCAGAAATAAACCTATGATTATAAGGTCAATTAATCTTCGACAAAGGAAGCAAGAATATGCATTTGGAAAAAGTCTCCTTAACAAATGGTGCTGGGAAAAAGGGACAGTTATATGCCTAAGAATGAAACCAGACGACTTTCTTACACCATACACAAAAATAAGTTCAATATAGATTAAGGACCTAAGTGTGAGACCTGAAACCATAAAACTGCAGGAAGAGAGCACAGGCAGTAATTTCTCTGACATGGGACATAGTAACATTTTTCTAGATATGTCTCCTGAGGCGAGGGAAACAAAAGCTAAAATAAACTATTGGGACTACATCAAAATAAAAAGTGTCTTCATAACAAAGGAAACAATGAACAAAAAAACCTGAAAGACAATCTGCTGAATGGGAAAAGATATTTGCAAGTGACATATCCAATAAAGGCTTAGTATCCAAAATATATAAAGAAGTAATACAAATCAGCACCCAAAAAAACCAAATAATCCAGTTTAAAAACAGGCAGAAGACACAAATAGACATTTGTCCAAAGAAGACATCTTGATGGCCAACAGACACATGAAAAAATGTTCAACGTCACTTATCACTAGGGAAATGCAAATCAAAACCACAACGAAATATCACCTCAACCTGTCAGAATGGCTAAATTCAAAAACATGAGAAACAACAAGTGTTGGTAAGGATGTGGAGAAAAAGGAACACATATGCACTGTTGGTGGGAATGCAAACTGATGCAGCCACTATGTAAAACAGTATGTAGGTTCCTCAAAAAATTAAAAATAGAATTACCGTATGGTACACTAATTCCACTACCCAGTATTTATCCAGAGAATATGAAAACACTAATTTGAAAAGATATGCACTCCTATGTTTATAGCAGCATTATTTGCAATAGCCAAATTATGGTAGCAGCCTAAACGTCCATGGATTGATGACTGGATAAAAGGTGATATACAACTGTGTTATATATATACATGTGTCATTAAAAAGAATGAAATTCTGCCAAATAAGTCAGTCAGAGAAAAGCAAATACCAAATGATTTCAGTCATATGCGGAATTTAAGAATTAAAACAAAGGATCAAGGGAAAAAAAGAGGTTAATCAAAAAAGAGACTCTGAAGTACAGAGAACAAACTGGTGGTTACCAAAGGGGGTGGGTAGGAGAGGAGATGGGTGAAATAGATGAAGGGGATTAAGAGTACACTTTTCATGACGAGCACCGAGTAATGTATAGAATTGTTGCATCACAGTACTGTACACCTGTAACTAATATAAACTATACTGGAATTAAAAAGCCAAACAAAAAAAAATCCACAACTGCCTTATTCCCCTTACCCTCAGTTCCTGGTAAATACCCAACTACTTCAAGTTTCTACGAATCTGAATTCTTTACATACCTCATATAAGTGGAATCACAGTTTATTTTTTTCTAATTTTATTGAGAAATAATTGGCATACATCACTATGTAAGTTTAATACACATTTCATGATGGTCTGATTTATATATATTGTGAAATGATTACCAAAATTGGTTCACCTAACCTCCATTATTCCATAAAAAAGGAAAAAAAATAATTTTCTCCTTGTGATAAGAACTGTTAGGATCTACTCTTTTTTTTTTTTTTTAAATATTTTTATTTATTTGTAGGAGAGAGAGAGAGAGAGAGACAGCGTGAGCAGAGGAGGGTCAGAGAGAGAGGGAGATACAGACTCTGAAAAAGGCTCCAGGCTCTGAGCAAGCAGTCAGCACAGAGCCCGATGCGGGGCTTGAACCCACGAACCGCGAGATCATGACCTAAGTGAAAGTCGGACGCTTAACCGACTAAGCCACCCAGGCGCCCCTCTACTCTCTTAACAACCTTCCTATATATTATATAGCAGTGTTAACTATAATCATCATGTTGCATATTACATCCTTAGTACTTATTTAATCTTATTAAGTGGAAGTTTGTACTTTTTGCCATCTTCCTCCTAATCCTCCTCTCCCTCACCATCTACCACTAGTAAACAAAAGTCTGATCGATTTTTCTATGAACTTGGTTTCTTTTTTCCTTTTTTAGTTTCTACATATAAGTGAGACCAGTAAGTATCTGTCTCTGTCTACAATTCATTTTTAATCCAAAATATTAGCAGTCACTGAATGAAAGAGATTTTTGCTTGTTTTGTTTTGGGGCTTTCTGTTGATAATTGGGCCTGAATCCAGTCAATACACTGGATGAATTTTATATGGTACAATCATATTTCACAGCCCCTATTAATGATCCATTCCTGAATATAGAAATTAAATGTCATTATATTGAAGGATCATTAATTAGATACTAAGGTAGTATTTGACTTTGAAGTTATTTATAAAATTTAAAATTTTCTTTGGATGTTAAATGAAATGGTATAAAAAATGTGAGATAGAAAAGTTAGAGGGTAGATTTAATTACTGTATTCACCTGCAGTTAGTATTTATTACTACACTATTTGACTTTGTTACATAACATTGGGAAATTTTTCACTGAGTGGAGAATCACCTGGGTTTTGGTTCGGTTCTGCCATCTATATGACCTTGGGCAAATCATTTAATTCCTTTCAGCTTAGGCATTATTATTCCCAGCAGTATTCTAATCCATAAAGATGGATGGAAATAATCATACTTGGCTTACCTACCTTAGGGTAGAGTTATGGGAATGGGCAGTATTGTGTCAAAAAGCTCTGAAATATTAGCTTTGGAAATACACATTAAGGATTAAAGAAATCTCATTCTTTTCCAAACTTTTCCATTTTTATATGCTTTTTTCTAAAAATGTTATGCCATATTAGACTAAAAAGTTACATTGCTATTTTCCCCAGTTTCCTATTGGACTATATACTTCAAAATTAAACTCACAGATTAAAAATGGTCAACAGTTTTACAGGTTTTTTTTTTTTTTTTTTTGCAGTGACTAGGTCTAGGAATGAGGGAGTAAAGGATACCAGGAATAAATTAGAGAAGAATTTGCCTCCCTTCTTCATTATTCACTCTCCCATAACTTCCTAGTTAGGAGAACTTTAGTTTGGAAGTATAGAGACGACTAAGGGGTGTTTCTACAAGACAAGTGACTATTAGAAGTGCTACTTTGGGAGATTCTCAGGAATGGTTTGAATCCTCATCTGTAGTTTCACTTAAATGACACCAGGTATTAAAGCATTGTGACTCAGTGGTTTATGCAACAAGCTGGAAACTCAGGACCTGTGGGTTCTGGCCATGTGTCTGACGTTTGTATATTACAAGTGAGCTAGTCATGCTCATTCCCATGATTTATTTAGTTTTTCATCCATTAATGAGGACGATGATAACAAATTACATCTCAGAGTTGTTAAAAAAGAACAAAAAACAACTCACAAAGAGTTATAATGTCATGAAAGCCATAACAAAGGTAGTTTTCATGAGAGAATAGATGTAAAAATACTCCAAAAGTTATAATTTCTATACAGATATAAAGCATAACCTTTACCTGAGTGAGAGGGGAAAAGAATACTGTGAATATGAAACAGGTAGATAATCCTGAAATCCATTTTGAATTATTTGTTTCAAACTCCACCCCATCCCCCAACCTTCACAAAAGTAAGAAGATAAATTTTGAAAGTGGTATTTTGGCTTTCTTTTCATCCCTCATGTGTTTACCCAGAGTGAAGGTGGTGAGTGAACAGGGCCCACAGAAGAAGAGACAGGAGGTAAAAAAGTAAAAGGTTCAGAAATCATTCACTGTTTGTTTGTTTTTAACCAGTTTCTTATTTTGTGTTTTCAGTGAGGGTAATGGGTAGCACACTAATTCTGAAACACACCTCCTAGAAGACGAAACCGCGGCTTAGAGAGCTTAAGTGACACCCTGGGTAAGAAATGGAGTGGGCGTTTGAAACTTCTTCTCTCTCACTTCAGACACAGCCCATGCTCTTTCTTATTGCCCTGCTCTGTTTCAGGAAAAGCAGAATTTCTTTACAGAATAAATGCCAACCAGCTATATCCTGAAAAGTTATAAGTAAGTCAAGTTGTTCAGGGATTCTCCCCATCTCTCTCATGGCTAAACAGGTTATACTGTGACATCTCTACATATCTCTGAACGCCTGCTTAATGTTCCTTTCTTGACTAACAAGATTCTTTATAATTTCTATTCTTACAAGGCTTCAGCCTGCCCTAATTGTACCCCACGGCATCCAGCTTCTTTCCTTGCTGTTTAGTGCTCTCTAGGTTTCTAAGTTCAGATTCCAAACAGTGAGAACTGATTGGCCAACATCATGTTCCTACACCGGGCCACAGGTTGCTGGCCAGTTTTACTTGGGGATTAGTTAACTTGGGTCAAGTGCGGCTGCGGCTGAGGAGGAGCAAGGTGGTCAAGTTTCTTGAGAACTGTGTGTAAGTAGGTCAGTATTCTGAAACTTAGCCTACACCATTTAAAAAATTCTCCCAAATAAGATCTGCTTTCATTGTTCTTCATTGTGTGTTTTTATTAACGATATTGCAAGGGCGCCTGGGTGGCTCAGTTGGTTAAGGGTCCGGCTAGACTTTGGCTCAGGACATGATCTCACAGTTTGTCAGATCAAGCCCCGCATTTGGTTCCGTATCTGGGATTATCTCTCTCTCTCTCTCTTTCTCCCCATCCCCTGAGTGTTCTCCCTCTCTCTCCTAAAGTAAATAAATCAACTTAAAAAAAAGAATTGTAAAAAAGATATTGCCATTCCTCCTATCACCTAGATTGAAAGTCTAAAAAATTTTAATAGATTTAGTTTTGTTGGGAAAGTAATGCACACACAGTAAAATATTTGCGATATAAAAGGGTATACACACCGGAAGTTGTCTCCTTTCTACCAAAGATTCTCAAAGCCCTCCTAGAGGCGAGCACAGCTAACAGTTTTTGAAGTATCTTTCACAAAATTCTATGTTCAAGCCTTTTATCCACATTCTATTTTATATAAAAAAGAATACCATAAACACAATGCCTAGCTTTTCTCACTTAATAAGTAGATCTTGGGGCCTATTCCACATAAACATATAGATTATTTTTTTTCATATTTTGAATGGCTTCAAAAACCTTAATTATATGTCTGTGACTTCGTTTTTGAACTAGTCCCTTTTGAGATGCACTTTTACTACAAATAGGGCTGCAATAAGCATATGTTTGTAAACAGCTGTAAATATTATCCATAAATTTTTCAGCCAAAGCATGCATAAAGTTTCCATTTTTACACATTTATGGACAAATTGACTCCAAAGATGTTGTGTCAATTTCTCTCATCATTTGTGCATGAAAGTTTCCATTTGCCAATATCATGCATATCTCTGTGTTCTATCAACCTTTCTGATTTCTTCCAATTTGGTAATTTCAGTCATTTTTAATTCTACCTTCTTTCTTGTCCACTAAGTCACCTAGTTCTCTAAGTTCTTTGTCTCTCTCAACTCCATTTGTGTCTTTGTTTTCTTTCTTAATTTTTATTTTAGAGAGACAGAGAGAGAGAGAGCGGGGGGGGGGGGGCAGCAGGCTCCACACTCCATGACCTGAGTCAAAATCAAGGGTCAGCACTCAACCAACTGAGCCACCCGGGTGCCTCAACCATGTCTTTGTAATTACAGTGCTATGACCTTAGTTAACAGCTTTTGTTGCTTTATGTATTGGCTCCCAATACTTCATTCCATTTTCTTGCCATATTAAGTCATGATTTATCCAAAAAGTGCCAGATTACTATTTTCCTAATTTTACTTCTATTTTCAAAACACTTTGGTGACTTCCACTGACAATATGAAGTCCACATCATTCTCCAGAATCCAATCCCTAACCACTTTAGCGCCTTCACACATGTATAAAAATTCTGCTATAAACTTCTGCTTTACTGTCTTCATGTTTTTTGTTTCATCAATTCTCTTACATGGGAGTTCTTCTTTCTGTTCAAACCCAATTTCACATATCCTTCAAGGGTATGACCACTGCATGATGATAACCAATTCACAATTGTCTCTTCTAAGAATTGTTAAACGACTCAACATCTGTATCATTCATTTGGTATCACCCATGGTATTAACTAACTGTTTATTGTCTTTTGAACCAGGCTATAAATTCTAAGAAGCCATCCCTAAAACATTTATGTATCTTGCACAGACACACAGCATAATCCCTCATATTTACAACCCCTTATATTTTGAGGTCTTCAAAAAATATCCGTAGATTGAAACATGACTTAAGTATATTAAAAAGAAGGCACTGCTAAGTCCTTGAAAAAGAGTTGAAATACATAAAGGTACATTTGTTTTCCGTAACCTACATCAGATGCCACAGGTAGCTACTAAGAACTCAAAAAACAAACAAGTGTTACAAGAAAGAGAAGTATGTCACTTATGAAGAAAGGTAAAAAGACTGCAAAAACACTAGTCAAAGTAGAGTCAATAACTCAAAACAAATAACACTTCCCATCAGACTGTCCCTAGACCGTTAGACAACTTATCTAGCATATAGACCAATCACCCTCTGGTTTGTACATTCTTTGGATATATCAAAAGTAGAGGCACTCTATCTGCCCATTTCTTTGCTGCGTGTCTAATTTCTTTCCCAGTTCTGGAGGAAAAGGGATACCTACAGCGAGCTATTGAAGTAGATGATCAAGCCCAGATCTTAACCTTTTCTTATATCCAGTGAAACGGAATCTCAGTATCTGACTAAAGTAAAATACTCCAGACCCATGTTGTAAATAAAGCTTACCTTAGAAACCGAACTATTCCTCTAAGTGAATTTTTTTTTTAATATTTTTTATTTATTTCTAGGAGAGAGAGAGAGACAGCGTGAGCAGGGGAGGGTCAGAGAGAGAGGGAGTCACAGACTGAAACAGGCTCCAGGCTCTGAGCTGGCAGTCAGCACAGAGCCCGACGCGGGGCTCGAACCCACGAACTCCGAGATCATGACCTAAGCGAAAGTCTGACGCTTAACCGACTAAGCCACCCAGGCGCCCCCCTCTAAGTGAATTTTTAAAGACAAAAGAAAACTGTATCATTTTACATATACTTATATACGCCTGTAAAATGTGTGTGTGTGTGTGTATATACATATGTAAATGCATAGTTAGAGATTTAGATGGGCACACCCTCAAGTGCCTATTTCTGAGAGGAGGAATGGATTGGTACACATTAGTTGTATTATTTTAAAGAGATATTGTGTCCTTTAAGACACAAAAAAATAAAATTTATCTTGTGACTCGTACCTATTCTCTTGAAGGAGTTTATCATTAAATGCCATAGTAGTTCTAAACATTCATCCGGGAAATGGGGGCTATCGCTCATATTTCCAATTTAGCCAAATTCCTTGATCAAGCTTATCTGTAAAAAATACTTGTGGATAGAGGTGACCAAAAAAAAAAACAGTCTACGCATAAAACTCTTCACTTCTGTCACACTGTCACAAGTTTTCCTTCCTTGGAGGCAATATAAGCGTTGTATTGAAAACAACAAGATTTGAGTTCTAGTTTGGGCTCTGTTAAAAATATGCTGGGGACCTTAGGCAAATCACTTTCTTTGTAAAATGGTTAATTCGACTAGGACGGATATTCTCTGATTACTAGAAGATTTACAAAATACGTATAAAGATTTATAAAAATCCATTCAATGGAGAAAAGTCTATTATTCATTTCTTAAGTGCTGCGAATCGAAGAGCAAGACAAATTCCCTTTCATTCAGCAAACACTGAAACCTCAACACAGGCGTGGTAGGTATTAGAATGCATTCCAAATCTCGGGAGCTCATTCGCGAGGGTTTGGACGGATTTTCAAAAAAGCAAAAGTCCTTTCACGCAAGAAACGTTTCCTTTTTCTTGGCCGTAGCCGTTCCCCAAAGTGCCAAGGTCTAACTGCCGTCAATAGTCAGCAAACCACTAGAAAGACGAAGACATACCTGCTCTGAAGGCGGAGATGACACAACTACAGTTCCCAGCATGCCTCTCTCTCCCACCGCCGCCCTCTCCCGCCCCGCCTCCAGGACTCCCGCGGGTCGGGACTTGTAGTCTTAGCCCACAATTATGGGCGGCGCAGAAGCGCTATCGAGGGATGCTTTTCCCACTAGCAGGCCGTGGGCCCGCAAGTTCCAACTAAAATCTTACTCAACTGACGAGGGTTTATGCTGCTCAGGGGCGAATTCCCTCATTCCAGACCTCCTCAGATCTACGGGCAGCCTGGGCGGAGCCACGCCCCGGAAGTAGAGTCAAGCAGTCCCGCAGACAGCTAAGAGCCTCCAGCCACTCCGAGAAGGGCTCGCTCCGTCAGGGCGGGCTTGGGAGAGTGGCCGGGAGGCGGGGTGGGCGGGGTGGGGTGGGCTGAAATCTGCGCGTCCTAGAGCCCGGGGCGGGGCCACAGCGCGGGGCCGCGCGTCTGGGTGGCGGCGGGGCCGCGCCCGTGGGGAGAGGCGGCTGAGGCTGCTGGTGGAAGGGGGGGGGGGAAGGAGGAACCGGGAAGGGGGGGGGCAGGGCGAGCGGAGAGCCGTGTTCCTGAGGCGGTGGCGGCGTCTCCCAGCGAAGGAGGAGGAGGGCGGGGAAGGAGGATGGAGCAAGCTGGGGGTTGGGGTTGGCGCTAGCCGCAGCGGCTCTCATCTTACTGTGGGCGAGCGGCCGCTGCTCCTGGAAGTTGTGGGGTCGGGAGCCGGGCCGGTGCCGCCGCCGCCGCCGCCGCCGTAAGCGGTGGGGAGCAGAAAGGAGCGGCGAGGCTTAGCAGGGGTCGGGAGGGAGGGGAAGGGCCGGGGAAGCGAGCTGGGGAAGACTGAGAGGGCTCTGCGCCGGGCGGGCGGGCGGCGGCGGGGGGGCCAGCCACCGCAGCCGGGGGGACGCGGGAGGATGGAGCAAGTGGAGATCCTGAGGAAATTTATCCAGAGGGTTCAGGCCATGAAGAGTCCGGACCACAATGGGGAGGACAACTTCGCCCGGGACTTCATGGTGAGTCCTTCCCTTTGCTGTCGCCTCCTCTCGCCGGCACCGGAGCCCACCACCGCCTCGCCCGGCCGGCCCGGGCCGCCAGCGCTTTGTGTGCGGCTGAGAGGAGAGGGGCGGAGTGGCGCGCACCAACTCCTCAGGGCCGGGTGGTCTCGAAGGCCGGCGGGAGGTGAGACCGCCTCCGCCGCTCGGCCGCCTTCCCTCCCATCCCGCTTTCGCAGCCCCCTCCGCGGGCGCCCGGGGCGCGAAAGGAGCGGCCCCGGCCGAGCTCGCACTCTGCACCACCGCCCGCGACCACCTATTGTTTTCTCGGGCCGGGAATCGGAGGCGAATGGGGTGCAGACCCGGGGCGGGAGGGGGGCTCGTCTCTCCACCCCCCACTCCCTATCCAGCTTGCCTCCCCTGGGAGGGTCGAGGTAAGGTGTCTACCCTGGGAGGAGAGCAGATCGCGGCTGATAGAGAAACGGGGGTGTTAAGGTTGGCATTAACTCGTGGGGTCCCTTTGCTCAGGCTGGTCTCCGAAGTGGGCAGGGTAGGAGTTCTGCCGGTTTTTTGGGGGTTCGCAGTTATTATTCCAAGGCTTGGGAAAGGATTGTCCGTAAGGAATCCCGTGGTTTGCCCAATTCCATTTACCCTCGTCCGGTCTCTTGTCTCCGGAGACCCAGGTTTGAGATGGCGTTGGGGTCATCCCGACTTCAGGTTGAGGGGGTAAGTGTGTGTGTGGAGGGGGTGGTTATCCAGAAGGAAGCCTACTTCGGATTCCCTAGGGGATATTGCCGAAGGCGGAGGGGATGTGACTATCACTTCCTATCCGGGGTGGGGGTGGGGAACTTGGGAACAATAGTCCTGGTGGGGCGGAGGCAACGAAAAGGGCCGAAGCCCTGAACCGGGAGATAACCTTCTCAGCCTCCCCCCGCCCCCTCTTTTCCGCCCTCTGCTTGGGCTGGCGGGCCGGAGAGGAGGTTAAAAGTCCTGTTCGTGAAATTGCTCTAGATACATCACTTATGAGAGGGTCAGGTCCAAAGGCGTGGGACCAGAAGTCGACTTCCTACATTGTCCCCCCCGCCCCCTCCCTTTTATTTTTCTGCTGGACAATGTTCCCTTTAGGGTTGTTTCTCGGCTTAGGAGGCGGTGGTTGCGGCTGCTGCTCCTACGGATATTGCGCAAGACTGGGGCGTTGGAAACTCTGGAGGTCTGGGGAATGGAAAAGGAAGTGGGACTTTGGGAAGTGGTTGCTCCTTAGCCTTGGCGGGGTTTGAGAATGGGAAATTAGCTAGGGAAAATTTTGCTCCTGGATAAGATACACCTCCAAGAATAATCACTTAACTCCGAAGTTCTCGATTTTAGAAAGGAAATACAGTTAACGTCTATAAAAATGAATTAGCAGCAAACATTGGTAATTGGTAGTTTTTGTTTCAAAGTACAGTTTAATTGTTTATAAGGTGCAGGTGAAATGACTTTTAGTACTGAAATACTTTTTCACATGTTAAAGCGACTCCGGTCTAGTAAAGATTTAGCATTAAAATTGTTTAACAGCTTATAAAATAGATCGTTGACCTTAGACAATATTATAATAGTATTGTTGAGCTTTGTGATTCCCGCCTTCCTAGATAAATATTAAAGGATAGGAGTAAGATATTTAGTATGTTTTCAGAACAGAAGACTATAAATAATCTATGTCTTACTTTAAATGTTCTCTGTTGATATTTAGCTTATGTATTTTTGAAAAATTAATTTCTGATCGAAGTAAGGTAAAGAACATTTTATCGTCTTATATTGAGAATTTTGATTGGTAGTGTCTTTTGGGTAGTGTCACTTACCAATAATTGGATGGAGTCCCTTTTTTCTATATTTTTAGCAAAAATAGGAAATATTTACTTAAGGTGTTTTAGAAGTTTAAAATTAGTCTTTTACAGTCTTATTTTGGTTATGGAAGAAGAGGTGGTGTGGTCCTTGGTCACTGCTCCTTTTGCATGCTAGTCATCTTGTTATCCCTGAGCCTATCCTGTCAGGAAAGAGCATTGTTTGGTGATGAAAGCCTTCAGGATAGGTGCCCAGTCTCTGAACTACAGGGGAAGTAGCCTTGGGGTTCATGCTTTGGGGATGAGTCAGGGATTCCTATTGGAGATTTCATTTTTGAGGGACTAAATGAGTTTCTTTTTTCTTCCATAATACCTAGGGATAGCTAGGTGATTTTACATTCGAGATTTGATGACTAAGGCTATTCTTTTATAATGCTTGCCTTTTTTATTCCATGACTTGATAAGCAATAGCTATAATTAAGACTGCTAGATGGTGCTGCTTTTTCCCTTGAGTTGGTATGCTGTGGGGGGGGGGGAGGGGAGAACCATGCCCTTCTACCATGGAAAGAAGAGAAAATCAGCTAATAATTTTAAGTGTTCTGTACTTCAAATCTTATGTGGGTTAAAAATGCATTTTTAAATTTTAGCATTTTAGAATTGAGCCTAAGAGATTCTATTCAGGCATAAAATACTAATGTTCATTGTTTCCAATTTGGAAATGATAGAATAATAATTAATGCCTTACTCTCAGGAAAGTAGATGGGCATCCAAAGTGTTTTCTTTCCATTGTTGTATCCACCCTTTCTAGTCCTATCACCCAAAGGTTGTCTCTGTTTAAAGCATCTGTGTGACCATACTATATGTTCCATTTTATATATTTTTTTAATGTTTATTAATTTTGAGAGAGAGCACATACACACAGGAGCAAGCAGAGGAGGGTCAGAGAGAGGGAGACAGGATCCAAAGTGGGCTATTTCGGGTCAGCAGTGAACCTGACACAGGGCCTAACTCACGAATTGTGAGATCATGACCTGAGCCAAGCTGGACACTTAACCGACTGAGCCACCCAGGTGTCCCAATATATATTTTTTTAACTTAACATTTTGATAAGTGTTTTTCACTTGTAAAAGTCATTTTCAGTGGCTATATAATATTTCACCTGGCAACCATTTTATAGCTTAACCATTTGCTTGTGGTTGAATGTTTATTGCATTTATTTTCTGTTATTACCTACCATAATTCTTCAGTGAACATTTATGTGTAAAACTTTATTATTTTGGATTATTGCATAAGATGTCTTCTAGTAATGGAAGTACTAGGTAAAAGGATATAAACATTTAATACAGATCTAAAAATAACTTTTTGAAGACATTGTATCAGTTTATATAACTGTCAGTAATGCATGAGTGTTCATTTAATTATCTTGCTCTTTGATAATTTGATGGTTGGAAAACGGTGTCTTGTTTTAATCTGAATTTTTTGATGGCTGGTAAGGGTAGAAAATTTTCCACCTGTCATTAACTATTCTCTGAGTTGTCTATTCTTGGCCTTGGTGTGTTGAGTCTTCCCCAGGCTACCCCTAAAAAGGAGAAGACTAAGATACTGAGATGGCGTAAACTGTAGCACCAAGATGATTACTTACATGTTGAAAGTTAAACATCTGATTTTTGGCAGGTCCAGAACTCGATTTCAACTATCTTGACTGTAAGTTTTTACAAGATGACAGTCAGTGATCATGACAAGTAAATGTATAAGGCAGAGTAGTGTGCATTCATATTTGACAGACCTGGGTTTTATTCCCATCTCTTTTGTTGGCTAGCTGTCTGACCGTGGGCAGGCCACTTAAAGGAAAATAGGATGATTGATCTTCCTTCTAAAGAAGCAAAATGCTACTTCACAAGGCTGAGGTCTGGGACTGATATTTAGGGTCATCATCCAACAAATTATTGTGCTAAAGTCTGTGTATTCTCATATGGCTAATTTATATAGTCAGTTATAGATAACTAGACATAGAAAGAAAGAAAAGAAGGAAGGAAGGAGTATCTGGGCTTTGTTTTCAATCATTTTCTTGTGCTTTTTAAAGCTTTTATAATGTCTAGAACATTAAAACAAGAAGTAGAAATCTTCTGATCAGGTTAAAGTTTATCTAATTTACATTATACAATTGTATTTGAAAAAAAGCACAAAAGAGACTTAAGCTATAAACAAATATGGCACTTCCAGCTTAAAAGCCAGTTTTCTCTACATTTATGAAGGTGAAAACAAAACTATAGTAAGTGAATTCAGTATTTAAAAAATAGAATACAACAGTGGTATGAATTCTAGTACTTTTTTGTGAAATATTGGGAGGAGAAGATTTAAAGTTATTTTTCTAAAGCTTGAACTGGGGTATAATAGCAAGCCATCCTATATTAAAATGCTATTGAAAATAACTTTGATGTTTTAAAATAATCTGAACTTAATTTATCAAACATACCCAAGAACTACCATAGAAGTTATTTATTTCAGGGGATTTATTGTATAAAACCATTTGTTCTACAAGTGGTAATCCTGACCGAACTCCTCAAAATAACCCATCTATTTGCTTGGTTATGATTAAATAATTGTTATATGGTTTTTATTTTACTACAGTAACATTAGTGACTTTCTAAGTTATTTTAAGTAGAAAGAAATTAAGTTTTCATCTGTATTATATACTAAACACTGTGCCAGATACTTTATACCCTTTCTTACTTAACTTGTCAACAATTTATGAGGTAGATATAACCTGTATTTTACACATGAGGAAGAAATACTTGATGATAGTTAAGTATCTTGCTTGGCTTCAAAACCTATGTTCTATGTATGTATGTATGTATGTATGTAATCTCTGTACCCAGCACAGGTGTAGACCTCAAGATCAAGATCCTCCGACTGAGCCAGCCAAACCTCTGTTCTTTTTGTTCTGTTTCTCCAGGATACATCTGAAGTCTCTTAGGATGTAGCTGAGACTAGGCTAGTGGGGAGGGCACATCATCATGCAATAGGAGAGAGGTTTTAAGGTGGAACATATTTAGAGAAGTGGTAGATAATGTGCTATAACTAATGCAGCAGATCACACCTTTTGATCTCAAGAGTCCTTTACATTCTGAAAAATTATTGAAGGCCCCCCCCCCAAAGGCTTTTATTTATTGTACTACAAATTAAAATATATTTTTAAAAATCGTATACTTTAAGATAATGATAATAAACCCATTCCATATTAATTATATATTATTCAAAACAAAAGGTAGTGAGAAGCTTTATTTGTATATTTTTGCAAGTTTCTACAACATCTAGCTTAATAGAAGCCTCTCCTCTGCTTCACTCATACCGTTGCAATGTTACATTTCACAAAGCATCATGTCATGTACTCTAGAAAACTCTACTGTATAGTCCTAAGAGAATGAAAGTGATTTTTAAAAATTCTTGTGCTAAAGTCTGTGCATTCTCGTATTTATAGGTGAGGAAACATGACTTCATATTCTTAGGAAAAGAGTTATAACTTCATGGATTCTGAAATGATCTGGGGTGGGCTATCCCTGAATCATACTTTGAGAACTAGTGAGGTAATGCATGGTAAGGGCTAACAGCAATGCTGAGTAAGTTAGGTAGGGGTTAGATTGTGAAAGTTCTTATATCTGTGCTATAATTTATTCTGTAGTTTAATAATAATAATTTTGAACAGTTCTACACTGCAACTCCCATGGAAAGTGGGCAGGTGTTAAGAAAATACACATAGTAACTGAACATTCTAGCAGTGTTCCCCCCCACCCCCTGCTCCAGCCTTCTTTAGTATGAGCCTTTATTTCTGTCATTCAGATAGGTGCTAGTAGAAAAGCTAAGACTCACTACCCTGGGTCTCTAGAGAGCCACTGCGTGTTTTAAGAAGTGTAAGCTGTGATTGGGCATCTGGGTGCCTCAGTCCGTTAAACATCCTACTTTGCTCAGGTCATGATCTCACATTAGTGAGTTTGAGCCTCACATTGGACTCTCTGCTGCTGGCACAGAGCCCACTTTGGATCCTCTGTTCCTCTCTCTTCCCCTCTCTTTCTGCCCCTCCCCTGCTCGTTCTCTCTCCATCTCTCAAAAAAAAAAAAAAAAAAAAGTAAGCAGTCATTTGACAGATTTGTGTTGTAGAAAGTTGATTCTGATGGCAGTAGTAAGAGTGGAATTAGTGATGAAGGAGAGCATTTTGGAAGCTGTTGAAATATAAGAAGACTAAGTCTGGTGGAATAGAGAGTATAAAAAGGATCTGAGAAGTATTAAGAAAGAAGATTTAATGATTCACTAGATATGGGTAGTAGAGAAGAAAGAAATATTTGCATTATGACTCCCAAGGTTCCTGGTTTGGTATACTATCACCCAAGTTAGAGGATATCGTTTGGTAGGGTTAGGAGTATAGGAGGAGAAACAGGTAGAGGGGATCAAGCAGAAGATGGTTGGAGGAGATTTCAAGGTAGAGGAGATGAGATTAGTTGAGTTTTAAATGTGTTAAACTGAAGTGCATGAAACATTGGGTAGAAATGTAGGGCTCAGGAAAGCTGACAGGATGGATTTAAAAATTTTTAAAGTTGTCTTATAAGCATGTAAGAGGTAGTTGCAAGTGTGGGAGCAAATGAATGTATTCAGATGAAAATATGAAGTGGCCAGCTTTAGATTGGAAAGCAACAGCAATTAAAGAGCAGCTGAAAAGAAGGTTAGTTACTGTCCCTGAGAAGGTGTGTTCAGAAAGAAAGGAAGAGTACCCAAAGGCTGTCAGAAAAGTCTGAGAGAGTTTCAGGTAAGGCGCAGTTAGCAAAATGAAATACTTCTGGGAGGACTGGTAAGGTAAGGTTGAGAAAGTACCCATTCTGTTTGCCAAGTAGGAGTGATTTGGTGACCACAAATAGCAGTTTGGGGTGGGATATAGGAAGAATTTGGATTACAGTTGAGGAGAAAATAGGTAAAATGAATATAAATTGGGTTTTTTTCCTTCTTTTTTAAATGTTTATTTTTGAGAGAGAGAGCGAGACAGAGTGAGTTGGGGAGGGGCAGAGAGAGGGAGAGAGAATCCCAAGCAGTCTCCATCCCGTCAGTGCAGAGCTGGATGTGGGGTTCGAACTCATGACTTGTGAGATCATGACCTGAGCTGAAACAAAATGTTGGGCACTTAACCAACTGGGGCCACCTAAGCACCTCGAATATAAATTCTTAACATTTACTTTAACATTTTAAAAGTAGATGGTAGAAACTAGAGGAAGACAGATTGAAGGAGTATTCCACTCCCACATTCTACTTTTTTTTTTTTTAAGATAAGGTAGATGCAATATTTTTCATGTTTCTTAACTGTACGTATGCCCTCTTTTGTGAAATGATTGCTCTTTAAATATGGTGGTTTTTTTTTAACATTTATTTTTGAGAAAGAGTGTGAGCAGGGGAAGGGCAGGGAGAGGGGGAGACACAGAATCTGAAGCAGGCTCCAGGCTGTCAGCACAGAGCCGGATGTGGGGCTCAAACTTAACAGACTGCGAGATCATGACCTGAGCCGAAGTTGGACGCTCAACCAACTGAGCCACTCAGGTGCCCCTAAATAGGATTTTAAAACACAGATAATGAGAACTTGTGTTTTGGCTAAATGAGACCTCTGAAGTTTTTTTATTTAAAGTTTAGATTTGAAATGTTAGAAAACTGGAGGGGAGAAAAGACTGAAAGCCTGGAAGGTCTTATGCTGCACAGCCAAAATATGTATAAACATTTTCATTGTTAAACTGTTTAATACCGTGGCTTGTAGGTATTTTAAAAATCAGTAACAGCTTTATGGAGAGATACTTCACCTACCATAAAATTCATCCATTTAAGCTGTGTAATTTAATCGTTTAGTGTATTCACAAAATGTGCAGTCATTACAGTCAATTTTTATCACCCCCAAAAGACACCCCCTACCCGTTAGCAGTCATTCTTCCTCCTTAACCTACCCCCTAGCCTCAGGCAACAACTAATCTGCCTTCTTTTGCCATGGGTTTGCCTCTCCTAGACATTTCATATAAATGGAATAATGAAATATGTGATGTTTTGCGACTAAGTCCTTTGACTTGATATAATGTTTTCAGTTCATTTATGTGTTGTAGGAATAGAAATACTTTATTTCTTTTTATGACTGAATAATATTCCATTGTATGGATATACCACATTTTGTTTATCCATTCATGGATATCCAAATATCCATCCAAATATGGATATTAGAATATCCATCTGTTCAAATGTTGATACACATTTGAGTTGTTTCCACTTTTTGAAATCTTTTGTTTATATAGTAATAAAATATATTTTATGTTTTATTAATATAAACATGAGTATATACCTAAGTAGAATTAAACGGTGATAATGGTAACTCTTAAACATTTTGAGGAACTGCTAGATTGTTATACAAAGCTGCCGTACAGTTTACATTCCCACCAATTTCTCTGTATCTTCACCAACACTTGATTATAGCCATCCTAGTGGGTGTGACGTAGGTTGTCTTGTGGTTTGTAGGTTTTTAAAATATCTTCTTAAGTTTATATAACTGGTACTGTATGTATGTCTAACTTGTCTTTCAAAGCTAGAGTGATAGGAAGTATTTTCCACTTTTGCATTTGAGCTAATTTTAGGGTTTTCCCAGTGCAGTTTTTTCAGTTTCTTAGTCAGCCTTTGATGGATAGCTAGCCAAACATACCTGTATTCTAACTAACCTTGCAAGTGGAAGAAAACTTTTAAGTAACTCTCCTGACATGGCTCACTGGAAACTACAAATTTACAAGTGTTAAAATTCTCAAGAGTGTTTTATTGTCTGTATTTACTTTTAGAATACCGTTAGCTTTTTTCCCTTCAGTATTTGACATTTAGTTTGGAAAAGTTTTTGACGGTTTGAAACGGAAAGACCTTAACGTTTAGACAGATTAGATTTTTTTGTTCAAGTGTTAAACACTTCGGTGTTTCTATAGCACTCAGTTCATTAGATTCATAAACGTTTACATTTCTGATTTCCTGGACTGAAAGCCTCCAGGGCTAGCGACTGGGGACTTAATTATCTGTGTATCCTCATTGCTTAATATAGTACTTGGCACTTAATTGGCATTAATGGCCATTGCATGAGCAGAAATTGTAGTGAACTTAAAATTGTAAGATGGAGAGGGGCGCCTCAGTCGCTCAGTCCATTGAGCGTCTGACTTACGGCTCAGGTCACCATCTCATGGTTTGATCCAAGCACCACATTGGGCTCACTGCTATAGGCATAGATCCTGCCTTGGATCCTCTGTCCCCTTCTTTCTGCGCCACCCCTCAGTAAGTAAACATTTAAAAAATTGTAAGACAGATTTATTCTTCAAGTAAATTCTTCAAATTGTCTGAAGACTTGTCTCTTAGATGAGCTTGAGAACTGCTTTTCTTCCCCTTTATATTATATGCATGAAGATGTTCATACAAAACTGTAGTTACATTTCTACTGAAAAACAAAATATCAGATAAAGTTCTAAACTGAATTCAAGAAAACACTTAGATAAATAGGATTTTATTAATTATAATATCTTCTGCATAAATCTGAAAAATAGTATAGTACATATTTTTTTTCTGGCTACTGTCTGGTATGCAAAAGGATTAGGGGAACTACTTAAAGTAACCAATTAGTATCTCCCACCCCATGAATCCTACTTTGGGGACATTATCTTAGAATATTAATTTTGATAAAATATCTACTTTTAACTTTTGATTTTAGATTTCATTAATAAAATCCACATACCATGTCACTGGTGTTTCTTCAAAAATAGCGGTATCCTTGAAATTTGTGGGTGATTTGAGAGTGATTATAGCAATAGTTATTCTCTTCTTGCCTCTAGTTTCTTGCTTCATCCAATCCGTTTCACATACCATATTCACTTTCCTAAAATACCATTTTCAAGTGTTGGCATCTATGGAATAATAGAAAACATACTGGTTGTAAAATCAGGATGTATGAATTTTAGTTCCAGTGTTGCTGCTTACTTCTGTTTATTAATACGTTTATGTAGGGCCATATTGGAAATGTGTTTTTATTTTTATTAAAAAATGTAAGTTCAGAAACAATTCAAAGCTCCCTTTGATCACCATTAAAATTATTAGAAGTTTAGATGCCTAAGCTAAATCAAAGCATCATATCCAAGCTCTGCTTATTTTCAGACTGTGATTATATGCTGTCTTCCCAATTTCCCTTTCTCTTGTCCTCCCAGTTCTGTAACTTTTCCCCCAGTTTAGAATCATAAGCCAATAGGATAAAGTCTATACTTCGTAGCTTGGCATTGCAGAGCCTTTTAAACATAGTCTTATGTTACCTTGGCAGTGTACATATTCCTGTACTCTGGAATATGTAGTATGTATCCTCTTCCCTCTAGAATAAGCTATTTCTTGTCCTTGAGCATACCCACTGAATGAATGAAATCTTATCTGTGGTTGTACTATTAAACATACTTTTCCCATTTCTTAGGAAACTTTCCTTATAGACCAGTACTTGGAAGATCAAAACACTAGAAGTTTAGAATGGCTTTACCATGTTCACCCAGAACTCAGAAGCAAAAATTAATTAATTCTCGGGGTGCCTGGGTGGCTCAGTCGGTTAAGTGTCCGACTTTGGCTCAGGTCATGATCTCACAGTTCGTGGGTTCAAACCCCGCGTTGGGCTCTGTGCTGACAGCTAGCTCAGAGCTTGGAGCCTGTTTCAGATTCTGTATCTCCCTCTCTCTCTCTGACCCTCCCCTGCTCGCGTTCTCTCTCTCTCTCTCTCTCAGAAATAAATAAAAAACATTTTAAAAAATGTAAAAAAAATTAATTCTCATTTTCTGGAATAAATATTTTAGCTCAGTTTATCTTAAGTATTCTCCATGGTAAATATCTCATTGTAATGATATCTCCATTGTAATGATATCTCTACTGCAAAATTCAATTTTCAATGTCATGGGGAAAAAAGCCTTGCATTAAACTTGAGTTCAAGACTTGTCTAAAGCAAGTCCAGTGATACGCAGTTAGTCTAACCCTTAACACCCTAAGTCTTCGTCCAGATAGTTGAATTTTTCTCCCAACATTTTGTATTTCCTGTAGTATATTTAGATTTTAGATTCTAAAAAAATTTTTTAGATTCATGCAATCAAACCTTGACAATTACCTCCTTCCCTCTGAAATACACAAAAGTCTTGTTTCCATTTGGAAAATATTATAGTGTCTATGAATTGGCTTACGGCAGATAGAAGTAGTTTGTCTCTCAGTTTTTCCTGAAGAATGTGCAGTGTGGATCATGTTAATATCAGAGGCTTTGGGATATTTGCTAATATCTGCATTTCCTGTAATAAGTGTTCTTATATGTAATGTGCATTTGAAAAGCTCACTTAGTAGCTACGCTGCTAGACTCTGGAGGACTGCAAAAATGTGTCCCTGTCATCCTTCCCTGCTTCTTATCATCCACCATTCATACAAAAGATATTCCTTAAGTGCCCACTATGCCCTAAGCACTGTGATTAGAATTAGCAGTTTGAAAATAGGACAGTCATTTTCCTCAAGAAGTTTACCTACTGTGAATAGATTTGTGAGAAGCAGCAAAAAGTTTTCTTGGGGGCATTGGCTGAGCTTCAGGAGGTCTGTGAACCCTTTCAAGTTATACATAATATTTTGTGTGTAAGTTCATTTTGGGGATGTGGTAGAGAAGGTTCATAGCTCTTAGATTCCCACAAGTCTTGGATGCCAAAAACCTTAGAACCTCCAGACTAGTAGAAAAATAACAAGGTTTGGAGCCACACAGCAATTTTTATTCTGGCAGTGCTATGATTATAAGCAGGTTATCTAGGGAAATTGTGGATATGTTGCCTATCTGATTGACCAAGATCAAGATAATAGGTATGTAAAGCTACCTTTACATCTAATAGGATGTAGAAGGTACTCAGTGGTAATTCAAGATATATTATTATTCTAATGGAAGTGTTTTCAAGATTTATTTATTTATTTTTTTAATTTTTAATGTTTTATTTATTTCTAGGAGAGAGAGAGAGAGACAGCATGAGCAGGGGAGGGTCAGAGAGAGAGGGAGTCACAGACTGAAACAGGCTCCAGGCTCTGAGCTGGCAGTCAGCACAGAGCCCGACGCGGGGCTCGAACCCACAAACCGCGAGATCATGACCTAAGCGAAAGTCGGACGCTTAACCGACTAAGCCACCCAGGCGCCCCCTGTTTTCAAGATTTAAACGCTAAGAAGCAGGAGAGTCTAAATCTGCTTATTTGTCAGGCAGACTAGCATTAGAGGCATTTCAGATAAAGAAAACTAATGGCGCTTGCAGACACACAGAGATAAGAACTGTGGGTTTGAGATGAGAGGAATAGAGTGGCTGGCAAAGGATAAAATAAGCAAAGCCTGTATACTGAATTAATAGGAGGGAATTCCCAAAGTGAGAAAAACTTAAATGCTGAGAATGAGATGAATATGAAGTTGGCCTTTGGATTCCTGCATGTTTGGATTCCTGCATGTTTTGGTGAGAAGTATTTTGATGTCTTATTATTTATGGCACAGTTGTTTATTCTTATAATGAATTATTTGGTTTGTATGAAAAATCTTTTTAAAACTGAGTGTCAACCACATGGTCAGTATTCTCAAATCTGGTAATTTTACTTTATCTCAGATATATAAAATAGTACCCTGTTTATATAATTCTTAGATGCCTAGGATCAGTGGATCAGTAATTTTCACTGGTTTCTGTTAAAAGTGCCCTGTAAAAAAAAATTACATTTAAAAATGTCTGTAGGACCTAGGTATATCATTTATAGTGATTGGTCTCTAGGTTAGTTTGGATTTTTTTTTTTTTTAACAGATTTGAGTTTTGCATAAAATAACTCCACAAGAGTTTTTGAGACCAGAACCAAAGTAAGAAAGAAAAGAAATTCTAGATCCCATGATACAAACAGTGAAGAATAGCTTTTCTGGATGCCTTCTTCTCACATTATGTACAGTGGATTTACTCATAAGTTATAGACCCTTTGATGTTAAAAGGAACAGTAAACCTGTTCAGAAATGTAGAAATTAAAGAACTTCATGCAGATTTTGTCATTAGAAGTTGGCAGAGCTGAGTTTGTCCCCAGTTATCAAAGCAGATGCTTTTTCAATGACATGATGTTGCTTATGCCAACAATTGCATTCTTACTGTTTATAGGAAAAGTCAATAAAAAAAAAAAAAACGCGGGGCATGAGAAGTACAGAAAAATTCTTTGTTGGGGTGCCTGGGCAGCTCAGTCAGTTGAGCATCCAAATTTGACTCAGGTCATGACCTTGTGGGCTCATGAGTTTGGGCCCCATGACGGTTGGTCTTGATGCTGTCAGCCCAGAACCTGCTTTGGATCCTCTGTCCTTCTCTTTCTGTCCCTCCCCTGCTTGTGGGTGCACTCTCTCTCTCAAAAATAAACATTTAAAAAAATAATTGAAAAAAAAATTCTTTGTTGGGGCGCCTGGGTGACTCAGTAGGTTAAGTATCAGACTTTGGCTCGGGTCATGATCACATGGTTCATGAGTTGAAGCCCCACATCAGGCTCTGTGCTGACAGCTCAGAGCCTGGAGCCTGCTTCAGATTCTTTGTCTCCCTCTCTCTCTGCCCTTTCCCTGCTCACACTTTGTCTCTTTCTCTCAAAGATAAGTGAACATTAAAAAAAATTCTTTGTCAGTATAGATTTTTATTTGCAGCCTACTTCCAAACTGGCATAAGTTGGGGGAGGGGGGGAGATTATTGCAACGGAATACTGTCATTGAGCTACTTGAAGCACCGGAATCAAGAAATGGAGAGAGCTATCTATAAAGTTAGGCACTTCTCTTTTTGCGTTTTCTCTTCACAGCCCCTCTTTCTACAATTTATTAGTTTCTCTAGATGACTGGATACTTGTCTTTGCTTCTTTGCATCTGCTTTTACTGTTCTCTGTGCATTTTGGCTTTTGCTGTTTGGGGCTGCATATTCTGAATGAAGACATTCCTTTAGGTGTCTAATATATCTCATTCCCTTTATTTCAGTTTAGCTTAAGAGATCAGAATGACTATCATTGCTATATCTCATTTTCACATTACTTAAAGAATCATTCAGCTTGCCAGTGAGATGAATATTGTGTGAGTTGACCAAGGTGGGGAGCTTGTTCATATGTATGAAAGGAAGAGAAGGGACTTTTCCTATGAAAAGAGAGTGATAGTTCACTAACTAGGCAGGCAGTACAAAGAGTAGTACAAAAATCCTTGAAGCAAAACTGAAAAATTTATTAAGGTTTCAGCCCCAAATGAACTCTGCCCACTTTGCTTCAGAGAAGGGAAGAAGAGAGATCGAGAGTTGTTATGTCTTAAGGGACCCTTGGGTGGCTCAGTTGGTTAAGTGTCCAACTCCTGGTTTCAGCTCCGGTCATGATCTCATGGTCCGTGAGCTTGAGCCCTATGTCCAGCTCTATGCTGACAGCATGGAGACTGCCTGAGAGTCTCCCTCTCTCTATGCCCTCCCTCCCCCCACATGCACTCTCAAATAAACTTAAAAAAGAGTCATTATGACTTGAGAGAACATTCTTTTGGCTCTGGTAGAGTTATTTTGCATATAACAATACATACTAAACAAGAGGCAAATCTTTTTGTGTGTGAAAACTATAAAATTAAAATAGTCTGTAAGCTGCATGTTTATGGTGCCTAAAATTTAAATTGGAATTTTTCAGTGTTCAAATATGGAACCAGAACATTACCTTCTTGCAAGTAAATAATAGTTAAGACATCAATTTTATTGAAGTATCTAGTTATTCTTTGTTCATTCCCTGAATATATATCTGAAATATAGCACTATCTGAAAGACTAATATATTTTCTTCACAATAGATTTTGCATCAATAAAATAAATCTATAGTACCTTAATCCTGAGTCTTCTAAAAATTAAGTATTGTGATGTATTGCCTTGTTGTCACTGTGGCTGTCCTTTGTATCTGTCTGCTTTTGCATCTCTTTCTGCTACCTTTTGTCTAGTTTTCTTTATCTACATTGTCCATTGACCTATTTGTGTTTAAGATTTGTTGATGTGTGTTGGAAATAGGTGTTAGAAATAGATCAGGATGTACTGTGTAATTGAGAAATTTCCTGTAATTTATGCCTAGTGTTTCTAATTCTTTACTTTTTTTTTTTTTAAATAAGCTCTATCCTCAACATGGAGCTTGAACTCACAACCCCAGGATCCAGGAGTCACATGCTCTACTGACTGAGCCACTCAGGCACCACTGTAACTCTTTACTTTTAATACTATAAATAGATTATACAATGCCAAGGAGGAACATAGAGTAGATGGATATCAGTAATAGGATTCTGCAACTGAAATAACTGGGTATGTCCAAGTACTTACCATTAAACCTATTCACTGGCATTATTAGATGTTTAAAAAGTTTTTCTTAATTTGTAATATGGATAGCAGAAGATTATTAAAGTAAGAGAAATATGGTTTTAATGCTTAATATACTATATGCTTTGGTCTTTTTGTGGAAAAATAAAGAGGATGGGTGCCTAGGTGCCTCAGCTGGTTGGGTCTCCAACTTCAGCTCAGGTCATGATCTCATGGTTGGTGAGTTGGAGGCCCACATTGGGCTCTGTGCTGACAGCCCAGAGGCTAGACCCTGCTTTGGATTCCATGTCTTCCTTTCTGTCTGTCCATTCCCTGCTTGTGCTCTCTCTGTCTCAAAAGTAAATAAGTAAACTTAAAAAAAAAAAAAAGTTTAATAGTTCAAAAACATGAAACAAAAAATTTTTACTTGTGAAAGTCAACATTCATAGAAACTATTATTTCCTTTCTTGATTAATTAATTTGCCAGGTAGGTGTTGGCTAGCTTTACTTCCTAAGCCTCTTCTTCGTTCCTTTAACCTCCATTGTATTTTGATTTCATGGTCTATCATTTTGCTGAAATTGCATTTACTGTGGTTACCACAGATCTTCTGGACACATCCAGTAGAGTTTTTATAGGAATGTGTATCTTTGTTGATGCCTCTTTAACATTTAGCACTGTTGACTATCTTTTTTTTTTAAGCCCTTGCCTTGATTGTTGAAGCATCTTTAGTCTCCGTCTCTAATAGTGGCTCATATGCAACATACTTTCTGCTTTTTACCCTGGTGGGTCCTAAGGGAAATATAATGGAATACTTGAATATTTAGAAATAAGAATCTTACTAATCTTGTAAAACTGACTATAGTGACATGGATTATTCTAATGTTGGTAGAGAGTCTCAAAGAATAATAAAATATTAGTATTTTCTTATAGTCTACAATCTTTTTTAAAGTTTTTTTTTTAAAAGTTTATTTATTTTGAAAGAGAGTGCTCATGAGTCCAAAGAAGCAGGGGAGGAGCAGGAGGGGGAAGGGAGGGATAGAGAATCCCAAGCTGGCTGTGCACTGTCAGTGTGGAGCCTGATGCAGGGCTTGAACTCACTTAAGTATGTACCTTTTCGATATAGTTTCGTTAATTTATAAACTTATACAGGGGCACCTGGGTGACTCAGATGGTTAAGCGTCTGACTTCAGCTCAGGTCATGATCTCACAGTTCATGGGTTCGAGCCCTGCATCAGGCTCTGTGCTGACAGCTAGCTCAGAGCCTGTAGCCTGCCTCCTATTCTGTGTCTCCCCCTCTCTCTGACCCTCCCCTGCTCACACTGTCTCTCTCTCTCTCTCAGAAATAAAGAAACAAAACAAAACCAAAAAAACCCCATAAACTTATACATTACTTTTGTAAGTATATAAGATTTATTATATGTAAAATACATATTAAAAATTAGGATGAGATGAAGCCTAAACAAATAACATTTGTAAATTTAAAAAATATTTACTAATGACAAAGTATAACTTTTAGTAAAATTATAATATTTTATAAAAATCTTGATTTTAACACTTTGTGATATAGTGATTTGAAAGACTAGCTCTGAGTTTAATGGTTTCCCTAGATTAAAAAGGTGCCAGGGTGCCTGGGTGGATCTCAGTCGGTTAAGCATCCTACTTTTAGTTTCAGCTCAGGTCATAATCTTATGGTTTTGTGTGCTGGCAGCTGGGAGCCTGCTTGACATTCTCTCTCTTCTCTCTCTTGCTGCCTTTCTCCTCTTGTGCTGTCCCTGTCTCTTTCAAAACAAAGAAATAAACTTAAAAAAAGATACCTAACAAGGGTACATAGATCCAAATGGTTTATTAAATCATCATGCTTATTATTTTTATTTTTAATGTTTACTTATTTATTTTGAGAGAGAGAGGGAGAGCAGGAGAGCATGTGTAGGGTGAGGGGCAGAGAGAGGGAGAGAGAGAGAGAATCCCAGGCGGGCTCCATGCTGTCAGCACAGGGCCTGATGTGGGACTCGAACAAACCTTGAGATCATGACCTAAGTCAAAATCAAGAGTCAGATGCTTACCCAACTGAGCCACCCAGGTGTCCCTCATCGTGCTTATTTTTATTTATTTATTTAATACTTACTGAATGCCTGCCGTTTATCAGGTATTACTAGACCCTGAACACTCCTCATGGAACATACATTCTGTTGGTAAGAGAGAATAACCTAGTAAACAAATAAATGTAACTAGTCAGATATTAAGTGCTACAGAGACCAGTAAACAGGAGGGGAAAAAGTAGAGTATATCAGTTACCTATTATCACAGTAACGTTGTATCATAACCATAAAACCTTAATTTTATAAGGCATATAATAATACATATTCTTGGGGCACCTGGGTGGCTCAGTCAGTTGAGCATTTGACTATTGATTTTGGCTCAGGTCATAATCCCAGGGTCATGGGATAGAGTCCTGCGTTGGGTTCCACGCTGAGTAAGGAGCCTGCTTAAGATTCTCTGTCTCCTTCTTTGCCCTTCCCTCCTACTTGTGTGTGCGTGCTCTCTCTCTCTCTCTCTCTCTCTCTCCCCCCCCCTCCCTCTCTCCCCCCTCTCCCTCTCTCTCTGTCTCTCCTCCCCCTCAAAAAATATATATATAAAAAATTTATAAATATATATAAATAAATATATATATTTTTACACGCTGTTGGTTGTTAGCTAAGCAATTTTGCTGATCTTGACTGGGTTCATTCATGTTTCTCAGGGTTCACTGGCTGTCAGCACATCTAGCGTGGCTGTGGCTGGGATGACTAGGATTGTTTGGCACTGTACCATATGTTTCTCATTCTTCAGCAGGCTATCAGCTGTGGCACGTGGCTGTTGCAGAGGTGCAGTTGAGGGGAAAAAGTATGCAAGACCTATCTAGTCTTGGAACTGGCACACTGTCACTTCCATCACTTTCTGTTGGCCAAAGCCATTTACAATGCCATTTCCACCTCAGCGTGAGGGAATAGATTTTATCTTTTAGGTCAAAAGAACTGCAAAGTCAAATGTGGTTTTAAAACATGAAAGGATAAAAAGTAGACTTTTAATAGGATCAGTCTACCATTATGATAGGTACAGGAGATACTATTACAAAAGGTGGTTAAGACATTGAACCAAAACTTGAAATGTGGTTATCCTCTAGGAGAGCATTCCAGATAGAGCATTAAGGTCCCATGGACCTGAGTTAGGAGTATTGAAAGAAGTCTGTGTTTGAGCAGAATAGGTGACAGAGAAGTAGATTTCTGGTAGGGTTGGAAGTTACAGCTGACTATCAAGGTTCTTGTAGGTCATTGTTAAGAATGGCTTTTACTCAGGGCACCTGGGTGGCTCAGTTGGTTAAGCATCTGACTTCTGGTTTCAGCCCAGGTCATGATCTTACAGTTTGTGAGTTTGAGCCCTATGTCGGGCTCTGTGCTGACAAATTCTCTATCTCCTTCTCTCTCTGCCCCTTCCCTGCTCATACTCTCTCTTTCTCTCTCCCTCAAAATAAATACATAAACATTTAAAAAAAAAAAAAAAAAGAATGGATTTTTTTCCCTAAGTAAGATGAGAAACTTTTGGGTTTTTCTCTTAGGTATGATGTTAACTTTAACAGGATCATGTGGCTCCTGTGTGGAGAATAAAATGTAGAAGGGTAAGCATAGAAGGAGAGACCACGTAAAGCTTTCTAGTAGTTGAAGCAGGAGGGCCTGAAGATAATGAAGAGGGATGAATTTGGAAGGCAGTTCTAAGATAGCATTCACAAGACTTGGTCATATTGGAAGGTGAGGAAGAACTCAGCTAACTTGGACACTAAGTGATAGTGATGAGATAGGGAATGCAGGAGGAAAGATAAATCTGAAGAGTTGGCTGCTGAGTTCAATGGTAGATGTACTGAGTTTAGATCTCAGGTGAGTGTCATGGTTGGCCCTCTAGATCTGTAATTCTTTTGTGTATGGGTGATTATGGAACTCATGGCAGAAGATGAGATTTCTGAGGTAAAGATATACGCTGAGAGGGGCACCTGGGTAACTCAGTTGGTTAAGCGTCTGCCTTTGGCTCAGGTCATGATGTCAGAATTTGTGAGTTTGAGCCCTGTATTGGGCTCTCTGCTGTCCGGGCAGAGCCCACTTAAGACCCTCTGTCTTCCCTCTCTCTACTCCTCCCTGACTCATGCTCTTGCTCGCTCTCTCTGTCTCTCTCTCTACAACACACACACACACACACACACACACACACACACAGAGGAATACAGAACATTAGAGACACTTAAGTGTCTGTTTGAGGTTAATAAACTCTCAGTGCTTGCTAGAGTTAGGAGCAGAACCTGGAAGGTAGTGTAGAGGCCAGATGGATTGAGAATTTTCAAAGATAATTTGAATTTAAACATGGATTTGGTGAGTAGGAGTCCTGGGTGACCTTATCAAAAAGACTGAGAAGAGGTTATGACAGATTTGCACTAAAAACTTTTCCCTTCCCTTCCCCTCCCCTCCCCTCCCCTCCCCTCCCCTCCCCTCCCTTCCCTTCCCTTCCCTTCCCTTCCCTTCCCTTCCCTTCTAGAAACGGAAGATATCAAGGGAGTTTTAGGCGTTGTTAGTAGGAAAGAAAAGATTTTATTTTATTTTTTAAATCAGTGGGAAAATTGCCACGTGTGAAATCCTGTCATACATAGGAGTTGTCCTGAAAGGTAAAACTCCTGTAGTCATTTCAGGGAAAAGAGAAACTGGGGAACGGAGTGATTACAAGTCAAAAAGCTAACCTGTTGATTTTGTTTATTGTTCTCTCTTCATTTAACCCTGGATCCCTTCTCCCATTTCTATCCTCTGTGCTGCCACTGTTGTGCCACTGTTTACATGGCATTCTACCACAAAAGCAAATGGTCGTCCACTGCAACCAGAGTTGGCTTAAAGTCCAGAGATTATGGAATCAAGGATATGGTTTTAAAGCCCTGCAAGTGTTGAGGTGATGCCAGTTTGTGCTTCATGAACTCTCAAACTTCTCACTACAACCAAATGAGCAAGATATGTCCCTTTTATACATGAGGAAACAGATGGCCAAAGTTGTCCTTCAGTATTGTGAAAGCAGTGGGAGCAGTAGACCTCAAATAGTAGGCGATGCCATGCAGAAGTTTCCCCTTTAAGGTGCATCATCGCATATGATATGCCAAAAAACTGTTGATGAAATAATAGGGTTTGACAAAGTAAAGGTATAATATACTTATCTTTTCTCCTTTTTTGCTCCCATAGCACTTTGCATCTATCTCTAGTATAATTCACCATATCATATTGCAATTATGTATTTATTTTCTCTTTCTATTACTAGGTTGTAAGGACTTCAGTGGCCAGAGATTCAGATTCAAAGATTCTGAGATCCACTGGCCTCAGTCTGTGTTATCTTAATTCTTTGGTACCTAGCCAATGGCTCTATGATAGGTGCTTAGTAAATCTTGTTAAATAAATTAATCATTATAATATACTTGTAAAGTATGTTTATCAGGTAACACAAATAATGGTGTGTGTGTGTGTGTAATGCTCTATATCTTGTTTATATAATAAACTCTGCAGTAAATGTCACCAGGTCCTTTACATTGGATCCTCAGACTAATCCAAGTTGTGTTTTTACAGATGAGGAATCTGAACTTGCCCAAGGTCACATGGGTAGTAAGTGGCAGAATTATTCCAACTATAAAACTTACGCTATTCACTATTTTATTGCCTTTTTCAGTGCAGTTATTGATAGCACCAGCAGCATGATCATTCATCCCTAATTTGAGAAAGTGACTTGGCAGAGCTTTTGAAATAAGTGTTTGCCTGACACCTAGAATTTGTTAACATATTTGCTGGCTGTCAACTATTTGTTGGAATCCTTTACCTTAAATACACTTAAGTATGGATTGAATATGTTAGTGCCCCATGTCTCTTAACATGGAATTCTTTTTTTTTTTTTTTTTTTTAAATGTTTTATTTATTTCTAGGAGAGAGAGAGAGACAGCGTGAGCAGGGGAGGGTCAGAGAGAGAGGGAGTCACAGACTGAAACAGGCTCCAGGCTCTGAGCCGGCAGTCAGCACAGAGCCCGACGCGGGGCTCGAACCCACGAACCGCGAGATCATGACCCGAGCGAAAGTCGGACGCTTAACCGACTACGCCACCCGGGCGCCCCAACATGGAATTCTTTTTTAAGTTTATTAGTTTATTTTGGGAGAGGGAGAGAGAGAATCCCGAGTAGGTTCCGTACCACCAGTGCCTAGCCTGACATGGACTTGATATATGAACCATGAGATTATGACTTGAGGTGAAATCAAGAGCCAGATGCTTAACTGATCCACCTAGGTGCCCCAAATGTGAACCATTTTTAATCACACATGGGAGAAGGAGGTGACGTTGACTTCATCTCTGCAAACTTATCAGTCAAAGCATTTCTGTTCATATGCCTTTAGTACTCTACTATTTAGTGTATATTTTGATAAAGAATATTTAATGATATAGCGATAATATCATGTTTTTAAAGTCTTATCAATGTAACAACTTCACTGAAACATAAAATTATATTGAAAGTAGAGTGTAGCACTAATTTAGTGTGTAAAAGTAAGGCAAATAGGCTCCTTTTCCGTAGATATGGGGAAATAATGATGTATACAAATAACCAATGCAAAACTGAGCACAAACTATATGACATTGCTGGTAAGATTCCTTTTTATTTATTTATTTATTGCAACTTTTTTTTTTTTACTGTGGTAAAATGTACATAACACTGATCATTTTAACCATTTTTAAAAGTATACAGTACAGTGGCATCAAGTACATTCACATTTTTGTACAGTGGGGATTCCTAAAAGAGAAAAATCATACTGTTAGAACAGTTATGGAATGTTTTATAAGAAAGGATTTTATTTAATTTAATTAATTAATTTATTTAAAATTTTTTCTTTAAATGTTTATTTATTTTTGAGAGACAGAGCATGAGCAGGGGAGAGGCAGAGAAAGAGAGAGGCTTAGAATCTGAAGCAGGCTCCAGGCTCTGGGCTGTCAGCACAGAGCCTGAATCAAGGCTCAAACCAACGAACCATGAGATCATTACCTGAGCCGAAGTTGGATGCTCAACTGACTGAGCCACCCAGGTGCCCCAAGAAAGGATTTTAAAAGTACCTCCAGAAAGATAGGTGAATTGTGGTGGAGGGACCTTGGGAACTCTATGCAAACAAATGCGAACGGCAATAATGAAGAGACTTAACTAAACGAGCAATAAAAAAATAGCACAGAAACAGCTAACATTGTAGAGTAGTTGGTGAATTTATAAGTATTTTCTAAGACAACAAACAAGGAATAGATTAAAATACTGTCAATTTTTAGAATAAATGTTGTCAGTTTCTACAGATAAAAGTAGATTTGGTCTTTGTTCATGAAACGTGGTCAGCAGAAGATTTAAAATTAAATCAGTGTTATATAAATCAAGCTGATGGTGTAGTTTTGAGTCACACTTATGTCCTCATTTTATTAGAAATTAGCTGGATACCTAAGAATTGTCACTTCACAGAGTAATGCAGAAGAATACCACTTTGCCTGAGACTACTTTATATTACAAAATATAAAAAGTAGCTGAATCATCTGATTTCTTCATTTTATTTTATTTTATTTTTATTTATTTTATTTTTATTTTAAAATGAGCAACTTCAAAATGTAGTATCTATTTGGGTAAAATAGATAATTTTTTTATTTGGGTAAAATTTTTTTTAATGTAATAAATAGTTGCTTAGATTCATTTACATCACATGTAAAGAGACTGATGAAAACATCATTTAGGGGCAAAGCTGATTCTGAATTAGAATGCTTTTTCTACTGACTTACATTTAAAGCACAGATATAATAATAAAGATCAGATTTGACCTCATTAAAAAAATCTGTACTATAAAAGGTAAGCATATAGATTTAGATAAGATATTTTCAATACATTTATCAGATGATGGACTATCTAAAACATGATTACCTTCTATATATTGATAAAAATACTCTAATAGAAGAATGAGCACATGTAATGAGTGGTAATTAATAGAAGAAAAAAGCAAATAATTACTGAACATGGGGGAAAGTCACCAAATTCTCTAACGACTAGGGAAATATATCACCAACATTGAATATTGTGAGGGTTCACCAGATTCCACCAAATTTGGTAAAATTCAAAAATTGATAATAGCAACTGTTGGCAAAGGTAACAGAATAACTGGCATTCTTGATCTGTTGATAGTAAGGTAAACTGGTGAAATATTTTTCAGAAGGCAGTTTGGCCACTTCTAATAGAATTGATGTGTATATTCTGACCCAGCATGTCAACCTCTAGGAATCTTTTCTTTACAATACTTGCATCTTTGCATAAAATAGTATGTCCAAGTATATTCATTGTAGCAGTTTTGGGAAACAAAATATCCATTAATAAAGAAGCTTAACATGGTTGACTACTTATAAGGAGAGGAATTTGGAGGAGGGGGAGTTACTTTTTTATTTTCTAAATGTGTACATAATTGATTTATATATAGCATGCCTAAAACTGCTATCCTTAGAATGGCAAGTTTGCAGGATTGGCCCTTGGCTAATCTCTGGGAATTTATACCTTTGGGAGGGTTCCTATCATGTCATAATAAGAGTAGCTTATCATACCTTTATTGTACATAACATGGTTTATGCTGAACACCTGATTAGCTTTTGGAAATATGGAATTTTAGTCTGCGCAAGGCAGTGACTAGCCCCCAATAAAAACGCGGGACTAAATCTCTAATGAGCTTTCCTGGAAGACAACATTTCCCAAGTATTGGCATAAATCATTACTGGAGGAATTAAGTGGGTCCTATGTGACTACTTTAGGAGAGGACTCTTGAAAGCTTGTCCCTAGTTTCTTCTGAACTTTGGCTTATGCATCTTTCCTTTTGCTACTTTGGCTTTGTATCCTTTAGCTATAATAAATCATAGCTTGTGAATATGATTGTATATAGTCCTATGAGTCTTCTTCATGAATCACTGAATCTGAGGGTGGTCTTGGGAATCCATGACACAACTTGTCAATATGGTTTGAATGTTCCAATGTAAGTATTGCATGTATATATTTTAAAATGTTAAATTAATATATTACATGTTTTTAAATTATATATGTATATACACACACACACATCTCATCTCTAAGGATATGTTGATGGGTTTTTTAATTTATTTTTTATTTTTTAAAAATTTTTAATAGTTTATTTTTTGAGACGGAGAGAGACAGAGCATGAGTGGAATGTGTGTATTATGTGACCCATTTATGCTGCACATTTTTTTCCTGGTGATAAAAGATTGAAAGCTTTCCTTGGTGACATTGTAGGTAATACAATAAAGAACCAAATCAAAGGGGTTTAAGTGTGTGTCTCCAGTTATAGAGACTATCTTATCTTGATTTAATGAACAAAATATGTTATAACTGTGATAGTAGAATGCCAATTTTATTTACTGTGTGATGTTCTGAATGTGGTTATCAGTTACCATTATGTCTAAACGACTTGCCATGCTTGGGGTGCTGGGTGGCTCAGTTGGTTAAGTATCTGACTTCCGCCCAGGTCATAATCTCACAGTTTGTGAGTTTGAACCCCTCATCAGGCTCTGCTGACAGCTCAGAGCCTGGGAGCCAGCTTTGGATTCTGTGTCTCCCTCTCTCTCTCTGCTTCTCCCCTGATCTCTCTCTGTCTCTGTCTGAACTAAACATTAAAAAAAATTTTTTTAAAGACTTGCCATGCTTTATTTAATATATAGTGCATGGAAGACACTAGACACTTTTGGGAAATAAAGAGAAATATAAAAGATGATCTCTGACAGACAGGGAATTGTAATCTTGGTTGACAGCAACTGTGGTAAGGATGGGCTAAAATATGTAAACAAATGATGGATATAAAAGGCAGAAATGATAAATGCTACACAACCAGGATATACTTTGAAATCTATGCTATATGAGGTAGGGATTTTGTCCCATTTACCTACCACTATATTTGTAGCACCCAAAAGAAAACCTGGCACATTGGATAGGTTAGGAGAAAATGATGTGAGATCATTCATCCTAATGAAGTGATAATTGAATCCTACTCTTTACTTTTATGATGGATGTCTGAATCCAGTATGTCAGCAAACTGAAAAGTAGAGTTTTTTGAAAATCGTAACTTAATTCATCAGAGCTATCTTATGTTATATGAATGTTGTATGGCCTGGTAATCTGAGATACTTTAATGACATTACCCACAACTGGCTTGTTCCCTTCCTATAACTGGATTGGACATTTAGTTTTTAAGCAAATAAGAAAGGGGCGCCTGGGTGGCTTAGTCGGTTAAGCGTCCAACTTACGCTTAGGTCATGATCTCGCGGTTCGTGGGTTCGAGCCCCGCGTCGGGCTCTGTGCTGACTGCCAGCTCAGAGCCTGGAGCCTGTTTCAGTCTGTGACTCCCTCTCTCTCTGGCCCTCCCCTGCTCACGCTGTCTCTGTCTCTCTCTCTCTCTCCTAGAAATAGATTAAAAAAATTTTTTTAAAATTAAAAAAAAAAAAAGGGTTGCTTTTCATTAAAATTTTTTTATGTTGTGGTAAAATGTAAATATGAAGCTTAACATCTTAACCATTTACAAGTGTACAGTTCACTAATGTTAGGTGCATTCACATTGTTGGGCAACCAATGTGTACAGCTCTTTTCATCTTGCAAAATGAACTCTGTCCTCAGAAGTCCCATTCTCCTTTCCCTGTCCCTGGCAGCTACCATTCCACTTTTTATTTCTAAGACTGACTACTCTAGGTACCTCATTTAAGTAGAATCATACAATATATATATATATTTTTTTATAACTAACTGGCTTATTTCAACTAGAATAATGTTCTCAAGGTTCATCCATGATGTAGCATGTGTTGAAATTTCCTTCCCTTTTAAGGGTGAATAATATTCATTGTAGATGTGTACCACACTTTGTTTATCCTTTTGTCCATCAGTGGACATTTGGGTTGTTCTGCCTCTTGGCTATCGTGAATAATGTTGCTATGAACATGAGTGTACACGTATCTGTTCAAGACTCTGCTTGCAGTTCTTTTGGGTATATCCCCAGTGGTAGAAATTGTGGACCATCTGGTAATTCCAAGTTACAATTTTTTGAGGGACTATTATACCGTTTTCCATAATGGCTGTGCCATTTTACACTTCCACCAGTAGACACAAGGATTCCAGTTTCTCCACAGTCCCCCTACACTTACTGTTTTATTTTTTTGATAGTAGCGGTTGTAATGGGGTGTGAGATAATATGTCATTGTGTTTTGATTTGCATTTCTCTGCTGATTAGTGATGCTGAGCATCTAATCACATTTGTGTAGGCTATTTGTATATTTTACTTGGAGAAGTATCTACCCAGTGCTTTGCCCATTTTTTAATTGTGGTGTTTGGTGTTTTTTGTTGTTCTTGTTGAGTTGTAGAAGTTCTTTATATCAAATAGATATCAATAAATATTTCTATATATCCATCTTTAGCACAGAGAAAGAAGTATCAGTTTATAAAGTTACCAAGCATAGTAAAACAGAATTTATGGTTCATTTTTAAAGTAAAACTCTCTTATGCAGGATAGTTACGTGGCATCATATTTCCAGTTTAATTAATAGTTCTTATAATCAGCTGAAGTTTCAGTTATTTCTCATTTTTCCTTATAAGACTGTTAAAACAGGTTGACCTTTCTTCTGCTTGTCTCAGTAAAGTTTCTTTTGGAGACTATGTTAGTATAGCCTCTTCAGTGACTTTGACAACAGTTTCAAAAGCTGTGAAAATATTGCATCTTTTATTTAAAATTTTTGCTTATTTTGTATTTTTTTTCTTAAAACGTTAAGAAACCTGGGGTGCCTGGGTGGGGCAATTAGTTAAGTGACTCTTGATAATGACTCAGGTCATGATCTCACAGTTTGTGAGTTTGGGCCCCACCTCAGGCTCTGCATTGACAGAGAGAGAGTCCTGTTTGGTATTCTCTGTTTCTCTCTCCCTCTGTCTCTGTCTCTCAAAATAAAAAAGCTTAAAAGTTAAAGTTAAAAAAAGTTAAAGTTGAATTTTAGATTATATTTGGAAGTTAGTTTTAGTTATGTATTCTGTATCATAAGTTTGTATATTTATGTAAGATACTGCATTAAACAAATTATTTTTGTTGGGTTTTACATGTTGGAAGAAAGAAGAGCACTGTTTATCATTATTATAAAGATATTTGAAGATCAAATCATGCCATCGGTAGCTTGGGGTGCACATACTTCATTAGTAGAGTGGTATGGCCTTTTAGGACTAAGTCTAAAATAGTGCTAGAATCAAATACTTTTTGCAAGGATCTGAATGTCTAGTATAAAAAAATAATCTCCAATTTATTTCTGCAGAGAAATAAACTGAAACTTTAATAACAATATATTTGTTTAATTACCCAGGTTTAGATTTAATTTTTTTATTTGAGTCTTTTTTGACCTTGGGTTAGCATTATAGAAGTGATAGAATTTAGACTTTAACCCAAATCTTAGATAGCTTACTAATGAATTCCCTCTCTCCCTCACCATTTTCTACTTAGGGACTTCCTCTCTTAAATATCTAGTCTTCCAGATTTGTTGTCTAGCTTCATTAGTGTCATTTGGACATTAAATCATGTTAAAAACTCCATTTTTTATCTTTCTTATTCATCATACATACCTATCCTTCCCTGAAAAAGTTGTGTGCTAAGTTCACTGGCAGAAGTTTCTAGTAGACCTAATTGGGATTTTTTGTGTTACTCCTGTGTAGACCAGATTCTGCATTCTTGTTATGCTTGATTCTATCGAATTAATGTTTTAATGAGAAGGTCGGTAGTGAAGAACAGAAGTTGAGTAAGACTCATTTTGAGGAGGATGGATATTTATTACCGAATGGGACTAGATGCCTTGGTTAGCCTGCTCTGATGCTGCTAATAATTCCTATTAACCTCCTTTTAAGAATTTTTTATAACCGCTTTTTTGAGGTAAATTCACATATATTGAGATTAATTTGTACATACCATAAAAATGCAGCTCTTTAAAATATATATTTTGGTGGTTTTTAGTATAGTCACAAAGCTGGGCATCTGTCATTACGATCTATTTTCAAAACATTTCATCACCAAGAGAAACCCCATTCCCATTACCACTAACATCTTCTTTCCCCCTCTCCCCAATACTGTGGTAACCACTAATCTACTTTCTGCCTCTGTTGATTTTCCTATTCTGAACATTTCATATAAATGGAATCATGTATGCATTTTGTATGTCTTAATATAATGTTTTCAAGATTCATCTGTTATCAGTACTTCACATATGTTATCAGTACTTCATTCCTTTTTATGTCTAATCAATATTCCATTGTACAAATATACCATATTTTGTTTATTCATTAATCATTTGATGGACATTTGAGTTGTTTCCTATTTTGGCTTTTATGAATACTGCTTTGAATGTTTGTGTACAAGCTTTTGTTCACACATATGTTTTCAGGTCTCTTGGGTATATACCTAGGAGTAGAGTTGCTAGGTTATATGGTAACTCTATATTTAACCTTTTGAGTAGTTGCCAAACTGTATTTCTATCATGAATTTAAATCCCAATTCTGCAGACAAGTTTGGCAACCTAACATGACTTTATCACCGCATAGTCTCTCCTTTTTGAAAAATGGCAATGATTGTGTTAAAGTAGAGCCTTTATTACACTTAATTTTTTATATCTTAAAACATAAATACCTTTTATTAAACAAAGCATTTTTATGCATTGATAGGAAAAATAGGCACAGCAGATTCTTTAATAGTAATGTTTTAGTTATTACTAGACTTGGAGAGTTGAAATGAGAAGGTGCAAAAATACAGCTTGTAAACTTACTCTGGTTTGCCAGGTAATTTTCAAACTTTTGGATATATGTGGTTTCTGTAGATTTACAATGAAAGGATTAGAGAGAACATCAATGACAGTTTTTTCTACTGTTTTAGAATTTGGCTTATGATTCGTCTAACGGGTCTAAATAGACTTGCAATGTACAGTTAGAAATTGCTTTCTGAGTTTTTTAACAGGAACTGGAGTTGGTAACAAGCACTGTGATCTCAAATATCCCACTCCAGTATGGCATCCAATCTTAGGGTACACACAAAATTTGACTAGATCGCTTTTTTTAAATATATTAAAAAAAATTTTTTTTTAGTATTTTTATTTATTTCTAGGAGAGAGAGAGAGAGAGAGAGACATTGTGAGCAGGGGAGGGTCAGAGAGAGAGGGAGTCACAGACTGAAACAGGCTCCAGGCTCTGAGCTGGCAGTCAGCACAGAGCCCGACGCGGGGCTCGAACCCACGAACCGAGAGATAATGACCTAAGCGAAAGTCAGAGGCTTAACCGACTAAGCCACCCAGGTGCCCCTAAATATATTTTTTAATGTTTGTTTATTTATTTTGAGAGAGAGAGAGTGCAAGCAGGGGAGGGGCAGAGAGAGGGAGACACCAAATGCAAAGCAGGCTCCAGGCCCTCAGCTGTCAGCACAGAGCCCGACATGGGGCTCCAACTCTCGAACCATGATATCATGACCTGAGCCAAAGTCAGATGCTTAGCTGACTGAGCCACCCAGGTGCCCCTCAATTTTTCTGTATTTAAAGGCATGCTCTGTGCTAGGTGCTGTGTAGGGTGCTTTACATGCATAGTTTAATAAATGCATTTCTTCTGGCCTTACTCTTTGACATATATTAATGTAGTCAGTTTGTTTATCACATTCAAAAAATAATTATTACTACATAAATAATATTAATTATAGTACTTATTTTGTTATACCCGCTAAGTTTGTTCTTTTACCTTATTCAAAGGATTTCTTAAATATTTTTATTTTTAGTTGAAAAGACAATGTAATTAGAGGAAAGAGAATTAAGTCACCTCTATCCTATATTAAAACAACTTTCTGTCTCCATTGGTGGTGGGACTAGAAAGTAGAGACCAGGTATGGGAGATATTTACTGAGGTGGATTCTTCAGAATTTGAAATTGATGGGGTGTGAGATGGGTGTGAAAAAGTTAGATGGGTAAGGGGAAAAAGCTCAAAATGACTAGGAGGTCTTAAGCCTGAAGGGGTAAGGAGAGTAGAGGTGCCATGAAAAAAAAGAAAGAGATGTAGGAGCATTGAAAAGTCAGGTAGGTTTCTTTTTATTTAGTTAGGTTTGAATTGCTTTGGGGACGTTCAGTAAGCAATTTGAATATGGAACTAGAACTGAAAAGTCAGGATAGAAATCGAGATTTTGGGATTTTCATAAATGTAATTAAAGTCACAATAGGAAGGGCATAACCTCACTAAAGATGAAATCTGAGGAGAGAACAGTTCCTTAAGAGGACACAACATTTAGGATTTGGGAAGCAGATGCATCCAGAAAGGAGATAAAAAAGGAGAATCAAGGGACCCTTATTTCATTAAATCTAAGAAAGGAATTTGTAAAAAGGGGAGAATCATCTTTGTTAAATACCTAATAGGAATTGAGGCTTTGAGATTTTGGTGTCTTTTGGATATTTTTGGTGACTTCATAAAAGTAGTATCAGTAAAGGTAAGAATGAAAATTTTAAGGGGTTCAGAGTTAATGGTTCACCAGGAAGTGCCGGTTTCTCTTTAAAACTGTGGTCTGTTGACCTCGGCTTTGAGGCAGTGTAGCCTAGCAAAAAAATTATTTCCATTTAGTGTTAAATACGTATTGACTTTTCTTGTGTTGTATTTGTTTTTGCAAAGATAAATAGGAATTCTGTAACTATGCTGTTAATTTGGGGGTCTTCTTTAATTTTTTTAATTGGACAGTTGATATTATTATGACTTAATGTGTTAAAGCTGGAGCTTAGTGTCCTCAATTTTACTGTATGTTCATATAGTCTGTGTTATGGAATAATGAGACTAGTGATAGATTGCTTTCCAATACTTTATGAGTCTGGGCTTGGCAAGTATTTCCCAATGTAAACTAAAGGGTAATGGGGACTGCAGTGACAGTGTTAATTCTTAAATCAAGACATATCCCCAGATAGATGAAGGGTGGCATGGTCAGGAGCCATAGGTTTAATACCCAAATTTTGGAATTTCTGAGCAATTTGTGGAGACAGTGGAACAAAATACTTGAATTTGGGATTGACCTGTAAAATCTGAAACCAACAGTTTCATGGGTTAAATGGTTAGAGGATCATTAGATATAGGATGATTGAGGAAGGGGTGAAAGAAAAGGTAAGAACTTGTGTGTAGAAACAAAATAATCAAACTAGGGAACACTTTCTTTTCCATTTGTTGTATTAAGTATTTTCATTTCAATAACAGTATATATCACAAAATAATTTTATTGTCCTCTTCAAATGGAATTTTATTTCATTTCCATAACAATATAATTTGGAGGTAGAAAGAGGATACACTTGCATTACATCCTCCTAACTTACTTTGATCTTGAGAAAGCACTGTATTTTCTCTTTTAACCCAAGAGCAGGAGCCTTTCCTGTAAGCAAAATATTTGCTTGTTGTCTAGGCTATGCAGAAAACCATTATAGACTATTGTGAATTTTTTATAACCTTTTTTTTCTTTTAGTTTTTATGCTTTGCCATCTTTATTTTTAAATATAAAATCTGTAGTGCAAAAGTTCATTTTAAAACAAGTTCTCAAAATTAAGGTCTATTGCTTACTCCTTTAGAAAGGATTGTAAAGGTGCTATGTTGAGGAGTTCTCCTTTGCTAGTAGTTGATGGAAATAAGAATTGAACCCCAGCTTCTCTGACTCAAAGCTGTCCCATTGTGAAGTGGTAATGAAGTATGCTGGTCAATTCTAATTTGTATTCATTTTTCTCTGAACATTAACACCAGAGAAGACCTAAATTACTCACTACTATTTGTCATAGGTTATGCTGGTAGTAGCTGATATTCTTAGAATAAGAAAACAGGGTGTGCATTTTCAGGGACTCCATGTTCTGATGGTATATATGCATATATAAGTAACTTGTACATTGTGCTATGTCCTAGATTAGATATATATATAAAAGGCTATGGGTAGTGATGAGGAAGCACTTTGGGACGAAGTGGAAGATGGAGGTTGGTGCCAGGAGTAGTCTCAAGAAATGTTTTAGCAAGAGAATTTCTGTAGTGATCTAGAAGAAAGCAAGGAGTTTGTTTGGTGTATACTACTAGGGAAATAACTGAAGCATTGAAATCAATATGAACAAAGAATGAAATCTTTTTGTAACCCAAAGACCCAAATGATTGGCCGCTACTTCAAAATGTGTCTGAAGAAGAATGGCAGACAAGTTAGTCTGTTATACAGCAGCAGGTAAAGAATGAGCAAAGATAGGAAGATGAATTTTGAAAGGCAGAGTTGCATATTTTACAATTAAAGGTAGATATTGCAGATGTATAGTTTAAAGACACTTTGGTTGTTTAGTTGCTTGTAACAGGTATTAGTGATATGAATATTTTTATATAAATAGGTTTGTAAAGATTTAAGAAAAGCTGGTTAGAGATGGTATGCTTTTAGTGGAAAATCCTCTGATTTTACTACTTGTTGCTGTTACTTTGTATTTGGGGTTAAAAAATATTTTGGCGGGCGCCTGGGTGGCTCAGTCAGTTGAGTGCCTGACTTCAGCTCGGGTCATGAGCTCATGGTCTGTGGGTTCGTGCCCTGTGTCGGGCTCTGTGCTGACAGCTCAAAGCCTGCTTCGGACTCTGTGTCTCCCTCTCCCTGCCTGCCCCCCTCCCACCCCCCGCCCTGCTCATATCTGTCTCTTTCAAAAGTAAATAAACATTTAAAAAAAAAATTTTGGCTTAATGATCATACAGCTTGTGTCAGGGCAGTTAAATACTTCAGGTATAAAACCAGATCAATCTAGGGGCGCCTGGGTGGCTCAGTCAGTTAAACATAATCCGACTTTAGCTCAGGTCATGATCTCATGGTTCGTGGGTTCGAGCCCTGTGTTGGGCTCTGTGCTGACAGCTAGCTCAGAGCCTGGATGGAGCCTGTTTCGGATTCTGTGTCTCCCTCTCTCTCTGACCCTCCCCTGCTCGTGGTGTCTCTCTCTCAGAAATAAATAAAAACATTAAAAAAATTTTTTAAACCAGATGAATTTATTCATTTAACAGTTATTATTGAGTGCCAACTATGTGCCAAGCTCCCTCCCTTTTAAAATTCAGATAGATTCTCCAGTAACTGGCTCAGAAAATTTTCAGAATAGTGGCAAATGCACTACAATTTTGTGGGTTAGGTATTCTTATACTTTGCTACAATATAACCTTTTAACTTAAAGGATAATTTCATTTTGATTTCACTGTACAGTATAGTTTTATTCGTATATTCTTATGTGCATATTTACTAAAATTACTAGTAGTTTTTTGTAACTCATACTGTTAATCTTAAGTGTTGACATTGAGGAATTTGGGGCCACGGTATGTGCCCTGGAAACAACAGCAAGAGAAGTTTGAGTTCCAATATTTAATTTATTTATATTCCATTTTATTCCCCAAAAAATTTGAGTTAGCTTAATTTCCATTTTAGCTCTGATACCTTTTGAGTTCATTGTTTTCTTTTTTTTTCCACTTTTTTTTTTTTTTACAAATAGTTTATTGTCAAAATAGTTTCCACATAACACTCAGTGCTCATCCCCACAAATGTCCTCCTCCATGCCCATCCCCCCCCCCATCCATCAGTCCTCAGTTTTTGTCAGCATTCAAGAGTCTCTCATGGTTTGCCTCTCTCCCTTTCCCCCACCATTTTCGCCCTTCTTCTCCCCCTTGTTCCTCTGTCGAGTTCATTGTTTTCTTAATTGTCCTGATTTAAAATCCAGCCAATGATAAAGTTTAATACTTTTCTTGTCTCAACGTATTCTGAATAATAAGTGTTGAGTGAGTCTGAAGAGAATTAGATGTATTTTAGACCTGGAGCTAACACACCATGCTGGTGGATTGGATATTGTAGGAGAGGGTAAATGAAGGAATCAAGGATGTTTCCTATCTTTCAGGCTTGAGCAGCTGTTGAATGGTAGTGCTATTTGGACATGTTTGTAATCCTCATGAGACACCCAGTGGACAGTCCAGTATACAGTTGTTTGGACAGATGCAACAAACAGCACAACACATTCTCATTAGCTTAAAGCCTTAGATAAACAGAGAAACTGTTCTACCTTGTTAAGAAACTCAAATCTTGACACACAAATGGATATCTAAAAAGAGCATACTTATATTGCATGAGACTTTTAGAAGCCTTTGAGAATAAGTTCATGCATTTAGGATTAAGGAAATACAATTTTTGTGTTTTAAGAAATAGAGGAGTGACTGGGTGGCTCAGTTGGTTAAGTGTCCGACTCTTGGTTTCAGTTCAAGACATGATCTCATGGCTTGTTGGGTTTGAGCCCTGCATCTGGTTCTGCGTGGACAGTGGAATTCTCTCTTCCTCTCCCTCAGCCCCTCCTCAACTTAACACGGTTTCTGTCTCTCTCAAAGTAAATAAACTTAAATTTTAAAAAAAGGGAAAGAGAAAATAATTTGGAACTTTAAAACAAAGTGAATATTAAATTTGGTTTTTGTTCGCATTAAGAATTATAAGGTGTTAGAGACATCTGTATGACTTGTCCGAGAAAGCTCAATAAAGAAATGAATTGACCCATTTTTAATGTTATCTGCATTAGATCTTGGTCTATAAAGTTCAGTAAGATAGTCCAGTCTCTGCCTTCAGTTTTACAGTTCAATGGATGAGACATACAAGATTGAATCTCACAAGTGGTAATAGAGCAATGTATTATTGACTATTCAGTGCTGGAGGCTGAGGAGCCGTTAAGAGAAGGTTCAAGAAAGCTCCACAAAGGAAATAACACTTTAGCCAGAGTCCTACTATTAACTCACCAGCAAGAGTAAAAATTGTCAAACTGTGATGTTGAGGGGTGAAGGGCTGCTTGTGGTGACGGTGGTGGTAAGTGATTCTACATGGCTGAAGCATCAGACTCTTAAGAGAGTATTATAAAAAGCTAGGAAACCGGACAGGCAGCATTGAAAATGTGTTATAATTAATTAAGGAATTGGTAGTTTCTCTTGGAGCTAATAGACCCACTGGAGGATTTTTAAGCGAGGGACTAAAATTTAAATGATCAGATTTGCCTTTGAGGACAGTAACTCTGAGATAAGAAATTATTTAAAAGAATTTATTTTGTGATGTTTTCAAGGTGTTTAAGGATAGACAATTGAAAATCTTTCAAGTCTTTTAGTTTTGTTTGCATAAAGAAAAAAAATTGACACAGGGTATGGCATTTATAAGCCTATGTAAATATACCATTTAGCTATATTTTTGCCCAATTAGGATAGTCCATGATTCAAAGTACTTTCTTGCTTTAGGATTATATTAAGTGTGTTAATAAGTGAATTATTTTATTAATGCTTTCCTTAATGCTATTTTCACACAGTCTGTCTCATGCACTCTCTTATGAATAAAATTCCTTAGTATTTTGCAACATGTTTCTCAATTAATCTCCTAGTAATTAATTTCACATAGAGACAATGGAATTGGTGGCCAGGAAGTTAAAATGAAATTGCATTTGTAGATATTTCCATTTCATATAGTTAAATGAGGTTTGGTGCTATCTCTCTTTCAAGCACTGTTTGGATGTTAGTTAAGATATATTAAAAGAACACAATTTTTTGTTTAGGCTAGCATTCGAATTTAATTTATTTACCATATAAGCATTTAATATATTCTGTGGGTACAGGACATTAAATATCAATCTGACTATAATCTTGTACTGACGGAGTTTACAGTTTAGTAGGGGAAGTAAGATGTATTTTCTATATTTTTATCATAAAGAGAAGGAAATGGTGTTTTAAGAGTGCATATAAAGTCTAAAAAGAATTCAGAAGGGAAAGATTATTTTTGCATGAGAGAGATAAGAAACTTTGATGGAGCTAGAACTTAAAAGATGGATAAGATTTGGAGACTTGTTTTCTGAGTGTGGGTATTATCCTCATATTATAGAAGATAAGACAGGTTAAATCTGTTCATTGTCATATAGCTAGCAAGTGGCAAATCCAGAATTTTTATTCAAGCAACTGAATAAACTGTAAAACTGACCCTTTTTGTTGTTAGGAAATAGGACCCTACTTGGTAAGTTTTTTAAAAAACTTTGTTTTAATGTTTGTTTTTGAGAGAGAAGGAGACAGAGTAGGAGCAGGAGACGGGCAGAGAGAGAGAGAGAGAGAGAGAGAGAGACACACACACACACACACACACACACACACACACACACACACACAGAATCTGAAGCTGGCTCCAGGGGTCTAAATGTCCGCACAGAGCCTGACGCTGGGCTAGAACCCACGAACTGTGAGATCATGACCTGAGCCAAAGTCGGACTGGTAACCAACTGAGGTGTCCTGATATCTTTTTGATACATTTGAATTTTTTTGATACTGATTTTTTTTTTTAAGTACAAAGTTTTTATGGGCCACTTTTGTTGTATTTATATTACAGCAGAGATGAGTATCTCTGATGAGTATAAAACTTTTAAGTATGCTACTTATGTAGACTTATTTTAATAGAACATTCTTCACTGGAAGCTTGAAGTAGAAAGCATTCCATGCTGTGCTAGACTTCAAGAAAACTGTGTATATGAAAATCCAGACTCAAATGAGATACTTATTTGTACACAGAAGTGTTGTTAATGAAAAAGGAAGTCATTCACACAAAAATCTTTATTTTGCCCATTTCTCAATAACAATTCATCACGTAAAAAATGAAATGCTTGGAGTGATTGCAGCAGCTATTCTAGAAGTGCATTCACCTAAGTTACATTCCTTTTACCCCTTTGTTTCTGCAAATATTTAGATTGATATCCTTCTCTGGGTCACATTCACATACAATATTTTAGAATGTATTAAGATACTATAAATAACCAAAAATAAAGTCTTTGAGCAAAAAAAAATTATAGAGTCTAATTATATGTGTAAGATGTATATGTACATAACTGGGAAGATCTTTGTTAATGTGGATTAAGAAAATCAAGCAATCTTCTATTTTCCTTTAATTTTTTTAGCATTTTAAAAATTATTTTAAGTTTTATTTAAGTAATCTCTACACCCAACATGGGGTTTGAACTGATGACCCTGAGATCAAGGGTCTCATATTCCTCTGAGCCAACCAGGCTTAACATTTAATTTTTTGCATAGGCAATACATTCATATAATCTAATAAGTATGGAATGGCATATAGTCCTGTTTCTTTCTCATCCATTTTGTATAGCTATTCATTTCTCTTCTACATAGATAACAACCTTGTTAATAGTTTCTATTCTAGAGATATTTTATGTACATGTACAAAGAAATGCAAATATATTTTTATTCTTAACACCAATAGTAATATATTATAACTATTGTATTCCTTGCTTTTTGCACAAAATATATATTTTGAAGTATTTCCATATCACTATATATAAAGAACTTCCTTATTGGATTTCAGTCATATATTTACTTGTATAAATGAAATATATTTAATCAGTCCTCTAGTAATAGACTTTTTTGATTGTTTGTAGACTTTGGCTGTTTTAAACAATGCTCCAATAAATAACTTTGTGCATAATATGTCATTTCACCTATGCCTTTAGATGGTGAATTTTTAGAAGCACAATTCTTGGGTTAAGGAGTTACGTGTATTTCAGATTGCCAAATTACCCTCCTTAGGGGTTGTGTTAATGTTCTCTTCTACCAGCATTGTATTGAAGTTCTGCTTTTCCCACACCCTCACCAACAGTCCATTTACTTTTAAATATATGTTTATTCCCCTAACCTACTTTGAGAACTTTATTACCATAGAAAATAGCATCATAAATGTGGTAATTAACTTCAGCATTGTGCCAATGCAGAACAAGATTCTAGTAAGTCTTTTCATCTTACTGAAAAAAAAATGTGTATTCCTGATTAGGTCTCTAAGAATTGTCATGATAAAGGTTAGTAGTTTTTCAAAGAAATAGAAGACTCACTATTCTATGTATAATTGTCAGTTTATAAGATTATTTCAGGTGCTGCGTATTGAAGTATATCAAAGCAAGAATAAATTAAGAATCTTCTGTCTATGATTTAAAAAAATGTTTCGTTGCTTAAATATCAGCATCACAAGTTGCAAAAGCAAAATTTAGGTGAAGAAGTTAAATGTTGCCAGACTTTGTTCATTTGTAGTCAATAATTTGTTGAATAGTAAAACCAAAATGCCTTCAATATGTCCTTAAGCCTGGAAGAAAGTAAGCTCCTTTGAAATTAAATTTCAGCAATGTAGTTGAGTCGTGAATTTAAACAATTCACAATGCTGACTTTCAGTGCTTCTGAAAGCAGGAAGTGTATTACTGACATGCAGAAATATTCCAGCCCAAAGAACATCCCTACTGCCATATGTGGTAAGAATTTGTCACTAACTCACAAACCACTTCTGTAATGCAGTGAATAAGCAGAATTCGTCTTTGTTGGACATTTCCAATTCAATATGAAAGAACTTTGTTTTTAGTGTCTTATAAGTAATTATTAGCTTATGCTTTGGAAGGAGCCTGGCACATCATGGGTGCCCAAGAGTTTTTGAGGGAAGGAATCAAGAAACTTGTACATAATCTTTTAGGCATTATTTACTTGGTTTTAGGGACCCATAGTTAAACACTAAAATTACTTGAGTAAGTTAAGGACTGAGTTAAAGATTCTGACTCAGCTTATTCATGGTTTCTTTAAGCAAAATTGCTTACTTATTTTAGTGTCCCTTCTGAATGCTATTTGGAATATTAATCTAATGTTTGCACTTAGGGTAAAAAAATTATCCTTAGGGTTAATTATTAAGAGATAGGGAAATACTGTGAGCTTGGAAAAATAGGAAAATGAGTTATAAGGAATTGGGGTTAGCAAAATTCAATAAAGAACTATTTGTAAATCATTAAAAGTTTGAAAATATTAACGTTCATATAAACTTAAATTTTTTTGTTTATATTTTAAGCGATTAAGAAGACTGTCTACCAAATATAGAACAGAAAAGATTTATCCTACAGCCACTGGAGAAAAAGAAGAAAATGTTAAAAAGAACAGATATAAGGACATACTGCCATGTAAGTTGGAAATGCCCTTAATAGAACAACTGGAAATGTTAATATGTGGCTTGTAGCCTAAACTAGTTTTATTCTTCCTAATGAGTTTGATTGTTAAGGATTTAGTACCTCTCTTGTAAAGTACACTATAAGATAATAACTTGTGATTGTGCTTCTTGTTCTTCCTTGTGAAAGCAGTTTTTGTTGTTTGCTTTTTTTTCTTTAAGCATCACAATTACTCTGATACTAACTTACTTTTAAATATAAAAAAGTCCAAGTAAGAATATCTTTTGTGGACTCCTGTGCAAAGAAGTTCTTTTGTTAAAATAGATAATTCAGTAAGTATAATGGAACAAATTTTATAAAACGCTAAAAATATTAACTCTTATCTGTTGTCTGTTCACAATCAGAACATTAATTATACATGAAAAAGTGAACCGTAAAGCGGTTGATGCCACATGTCTGCTCTTCTCAGTAGTCTAAATACGTATCTCTGAGAGTACAGCTAAGACTAATAGCATCATATTATGATAATATTATAACTATAATCTCAAATAGAATGGTTTTTGGCAAAATGCCTTTAAGTTTAAAAGCATGTATGTATACGTGTGTTCCTGTTTTATAGAATAAAAGACTTTACATCATGCATGCTATTCCTTAAAGCTGCCCATAGTCTTTTTATTTCCCTTCAACTGTCTTAAAATAGCTCCATTCCATGACACTGTTCCCTCAACTCTAATTTATTGTTTTCCCCAGTCTTACTGAGATATACTTGACAAAATGTCATTTTTTTAAAGCTTGTTCTCTCTAAAATGTCTTTGATAAACTTTCCAGTGATTTTCTTCATGCTGGATATGGTAAACTTTTTTCAGTGTTTACTCCTTTCTGTTAACTATTTTGATGCCATCAACTAGTCCCTTTTTCTGAAATTTTCTTCTTCCATGATACCCTTCTTTCAGATGGCCTCTTCTCTTTTCTCCTTCACTGTCTTCTTTGCATAAATTTAATCCTTCTTCTTTTTCTTGTTGTTGTTCAGCTGTGGGATCTGTGGGTGGTCAGTATTAGCAGAATACTAAGTGGAAGTTTACATAGTATAATGGTGAAGAGTTTTGACTCTGAAGTTCAAATCCTGCTTCTACCACCTGCTATTTATGACTTTGGGGGGCACTTGGGTTGCTCAGTCAGTTTAGCATCTGACTCTTGGTTTTTGGCTCAGGTCATGATCTCAGTTTTGTGGGTTCGAGCCCTGCATTAGACTGCACTGGCAGAGCAAAGCCTGCTTGGGATTTTCTCTCTCTCTCACTCCCTTCTTTCTGCCCCTTCCCCATTCACACTGTCTCTGGTTCTCTCAAAATAAATAAACTTAAAAAAAATTTTTTTAAATCTATGACTTTAGGCTCATCCTCCTTGTGTCTTTTCCCCCCATCTGCAAAGCAGAGATTAAAATTATAATACTTTTTATAATTATTTTGATCATTAGATAGGTTAATACATGTTAAAATGCTTAGGACTGTACCTAGCACATAGTAACTACTCATTAAGCTTTTGGAAAATACACTCTACTTTCTTACCAGTGTAACGCAGAATGATGGATGGTACAGGTTTCTGGACAGTTTTTATTAAGCAGGATAATCTTGAAGTACTCTTTTTTTCTTTTTCTTTTTTTTAATACTTATTTTAAGAGAGAGAAAGAGAGTGCAAGTAGGGTAGGGGCAGAGAGAGGGAGAGAGAGAATCCCAAGCTGCCGGCACAGAGCTGCAGTGCTCAATCCCATGAACCCTTAGATCATGACCAGAGCCAAAATCCAGAGTCAGATGCTAACCGACTGAGCCACCCAGGTACCCCTTAACGTACTCTGGAATTAATGCACATTCTCTCTCTCTCTCTCTCATTCTCTCATTCTCTCTCTCTCTCTCTCTCTCTCAATGCTATATTTTATTTATTTTTGAGAGAGAGAGGAGAGAGAATGCAGGGCCTGAAGCAGGGCTCAAGCTCCCCTGAAGTGGGCTCGAGCTCCTGATGCGGGGCTTGAACTCACAAACTGCAAGATCATGATCTGAGCCCAAGTCAGATGCTTAATCGACTAAGCCACCCAGGAGTCCTAGTGCACATTCTTTTAAAGTCACATTTTCTCTTCTTTCTTTTTCTGTCATCTGGGGAAATGAGTCTTAAACATTTCTAGGTTTCTATTTTTGTATGTTGTGTTTTATTCATTCCACAAAAAGCTTTCCACATATACTGTATGCTGGAGATTCAGTAGAAAACAAACTGCCAATAATCCCTGCCCTTGTGGTATTTATATTCTAGTCAAGGTAATGGTCAGTGAATACAAATAACATATATGATCTGTCATGGTGATTAGTGGTATTGAGGATAATACAGTGGGGATTAGGCATGTAGATAAAATTGAGAATAGAAAGCTTTACAATTTTATATAGAGATAGCAGGAGAAGTTCATTGGTGTGCTTCTGAACTGACCCTCTAAAAAATAAAAAAAACATGATTTGTTTGTCATTTTCTGTAATAAATGGATTATTTGCCATAATCACAAAACTTTGAGGTAGGTATTATTATATACCACTTTGCAGATGGGAAACTGAGACATAGCTTGTCACACAGCTAACAGAGTCAGGGAGAATTTATATCCAGAGCACTGGTTCTTGACTAGGGTGATTTTGCCCCTAAAAGAGACAGTCAGCAAGTCTGGAGACATTTTGGTTGTCACAACTGGCATATGGAATGGGCAGGCTGCTACTGGCATCTAGTGGATAGAGGCTAAGGATGCTGCTGCATTCTATATAACACAGAGGCTACAGCCTCGACACAGCAAAGAATTATTCAAGGCCAAAATGTCAGGAGTGCTGGCAGCTTGAGACACCTTGCCCTGGATCCTGAGGTCTTATTCACTGTAGAGTCAAACTAACAGTGCTTTTTTTTCCTTTTAAATTATTCAAGGTTTGATAAGTCAGTTTCCAATAAATTTCTTATCATATTAAAAGCACTTGAACTTAAAAAAAAAAAAAAAAAAAGCACTTGAACTTAGAGATGTAGATTTACTTACTGTCATAAAAATAATGTAAGTTGTTAATTTGCTTTGTATGTTTAACATGTTCAGTGTTTGGAGACCAGTTATTTTTTTAAACAGCTCTACTGAGGTATAATTTACATACCATAAAATTTACTTACTTTAAATATACAATTCATTTATTTTTAATAAATTTATAAAGTCATCAACTTTATAAAACTTAATAAAGTTTTAGAGCATTTCCATCCACCTAAAATAATCATTTATGCCAGTTTGCAGTCCTTAGCCCCAGGCCACCACTAATGCTTTCTGTCTCTAGATTTTTCTATTCTGGAAATTTCATATAAATACAAGTATACGGTATGTCGTCTTTTATGTCTGGCTTTTTTCACTAAGCATGTTTTGAGATTCATCTATGTTCTAGCATATATGAGTTCATTCCTTTTTATTGTTCAGTAAGATTTCTGTGTATGGATATATCACATTTTGTTTATCTATTCACCAGTTGATGAACATTATGAATACTACTACCATGAATATTTCCATACAAATCTTTGTGTGGACATACGGTTCTCTTTCTTTTGGATAGATGCTCAGGAATGGAATTTCTAGATCTATGGTAGCTTATGTTTAACTTGTTTAAGAAACTGCTAAACTGTTTTTTCTGTGTACCATTTTATTTTCCCACCAGCAATATATGAGCATTCCAGTTTCTCCACATTCCTTTTTACTGTCAGTCTTTTTGACTTTAGTTATTCTACGTGGGTGTGTAGAGGTATCTCGTTGTGGTTCTGATTTGCATTTCCCTAATGACTAGCTGAACATCTTTTCATGTTCTATTAGCCACTTAAATATCCTCTGGTAAAAAGTCTTTTCTTTTCAAATCATTTGTACTTTTGTTTGTTGTGATTTTCTTATTCTATTGAGTTGTTAAAGTTCTTTAGCTGTTGTCCTAAATACAAGTCTTTATTCAAGTATATAGCTTCTCAATTTTTTCACGCAGTTTATAGCTTGTCTTTTCATTTTTTTAAGAGGTCTTTTAAAGTATGCAAGCTTTTAATTTTGACGAAGTCCAACTTAACAGTTTTATGAATCATGCTTTTGATACTCTTATCTAAGTAAGAATTCTGCCTAACTCAAGGTCGCAAAGAATTTGTTTTCTTATTTTTTTTCTAGAAGTATTGTAGCTTTAGCTTTAACATTCAGGCCTATAATCCATTTTTGGTTAGTTGTCTGAAATAATTGTGTATGTAGGATTCTTCTTATACCAGTTGTTGAAAAGACTGTCCTTTTCTCCACTAAATTGCCTTGGTACCTTTGTACCAAACCATAAATGCAAGGTTTTTTCCCCTGGACCCTTAATTCTACTACACTGTCTTCTTTTTTCGTTTGTTTTTTTTTTTTTTTTTTGGTAGGCAAAGAACTTTATTAACCTGTTTCAAACTTCATTTCCAGATTTCTTCAGCTTAATTAGCTGCAAAGAATGAATTGTGTATAAGCAAAAACTGAAAAGAGATGCAGTGACAAGGGACTTGGGCTTAAAAATATTAGAGATCTAGGGTCGCGTGGGTGGCTTGGTCAGTTAAGCAGCTGACTTCAGCTCAGGTCATAATCTCGTGGTTCGTGAGTTCGAGCCTTGCGTTGGGCTTTGTGCTGACAGCTCAGAGCCTGGGACCTGCTTCAGATTCTGTGTCTCCTCTCACTGCCCTTCCCCTGCTCATGCTCTGGCTCTCTGTCTCTCAAAAATAAATAAACATTAAAAAAAATATATTAGAGATCTAGATTTTCTCAGATCTGTGAACAGTTTTAAAAAGCAGTCATAGCATTAAAATTAGCAGCTCCCAGTAACTTCTTCAAGTTTTATCTTCTTCAGAAGTTGACTCACTCCAGTCTGCTTCATTCTTGAAATCTTCATCAAAATTCTCCACACGATCTGGAACTTCATCCTCACCATCCTTTTTGGTAGCAAGTGGTTCTTTCCCATCCACGGATTGTTTGGGCATAGCTTCAGCCAGTCTCCCTAAGCTAGTCAGACTGTCTGCACCAAGTTGTTTTAAGATAGTAGCGTTTCTCTCAGCTGCTTTGTCTCAGTATGGCTTCTAATGGTGAAGGGGTCTGCTGCCAGAGGTGCCTGTATTTGAGGGTTGTTACAGCAGATTCTTCCTTGGGTTGTGAATATAGCCACCTCTTCAATACCACAGATACTGCTTACCTCTAACTTCGTTAAGGAGAAGTGAAATTTTTATCATCTGCTCTAGTCGTTCTGTGAACGACCTTCTTTCAGCAAGCAGTTCCTTTCCCACCAATGCGGACTTGTGCTTGCAGTTTGGTGAGCTTCTACTGGTTCATGATAGTTTCATTCATCTTGTTGGAGCAGAAATAGTACCACGCAGGGGACTAGAGTTGGTGCTCAGGGGGTCTCAGGCAGACCAGCTGAGATTAGGTGTAGGTACGCACGTGCCTACGCTGTCTTATTTTTTTTGTTTTTCAAATTTTTTTTTATTTATTTCTAGGAGAGAGAGAGAGACAGCGTGAGCAGGGGAGGGTCAGAGAGAGAGGGAGTCACAGACTGAAACAGGCTCCAGGCTCCGAGCTGGCAGTCAGCGCAGAGCCCAACGCGGGGCTCGAACCCACGAACCGCGAGATCATGACCTAAGCGAAAGTCGGACGCTTAANTTTTTTTTTTTTTTTTTTAATATTTTTATTTATTTCTAGGAGAGAGAGAGACAGCGTGAACAGGGAAGGGTCAGAGAGAGAGGGAGACACAGGCTCTGAGCTGGCAGTCAGTGCAGAGCCCGACGCTGGGCTCGAACCCACGAACCGCGAGATCATGACCTAAGCGAAAGTCGGACGCTTAATCGACTAAGCCACCCAGGTGCCCTTACACTGTCTTATTCTTAAGCCGGTGTCATACTGTTTTCATCACAGTGGCTTTGTGTAGAAAGTTTTAAAAGCAAGAAGCCCTCCAGTTGTGTTCTTATTTTTTAAAATTTGTTTGGTTCTTTTGGTTCTTAAAATTTTAAGATCAGTTTGTCAATTTCTGCAAAAATCCTTATGGGATTTTGAGAAGGATTGCATTGAATCTGTAGATCACTTTGGGGAGAACTGCCATTTTAAAATATACTGATCCAATATGAACATGAAATGTCTCTCTCCATTTATTTAGATCTTTAATTTCTCTCAGCAATGTTTTATGGTTTTCAGTGTATACGTCTTGTATTTACTTTTTAAATTCTTCTATCTGAATGAAATATTTTCAAGTTCTTTACTACTAGCACATAGAAATATAGTCTCTATTCATGTATTGATTTTTTTTAATCCAGTAACCTTCCTGAACTCATTTATTAGTTTAGTAAATTTTTGTGGATCCTTTAGGATTTTTCACATACTGAGTCATTTTATCTGAAAGTAATGACAGTTTTACTACTTCCTTTCTGATCTGAAGGTCTCTTTTGCTTTATTGTAATAGTTAAAACCTCTAATACAATGTTGACTTGAAGTGGCAAGAGCAGACATTTTTGCCTTTGATCCGTTAAAAGTAGTTTCATTATTGTTCAAAGTTTATGTAGGTTTTTCTGGAGGTGTCTTGGAGATTTGGTCTACTTTGTACTAGAACACGGAGGCCAGTTTCAGAGTTAAGAAATATCTAGATACTCTTGTTTCAAGGATGATCTGTGCTTTGTCTCCTCCCAGGGCCAAAACCAAGTGACTAGCTGTCTTTAGAAGTGATGGATCAGTGTAGTCTGTATTGTAATGTTACTTATTAAGATTATTATTTTTTATTATTTTTTTCGCCTTGAGACCTAGTGTTTAGTCAATAGGAAATTTCATTTTCTGTGAAGGTGACAATATTCAGATACTTTTCTTTTTGTTGCCATAGGTTGTTAGTGTTTGTCTGGGGGGAAGAAAAGGTTGCTGCTTAAAGAGCCTCTTGTGCAGCAATCTTGGTTTATCTGTTTGGAGACTGTAGAGGTAGTCAGAAAAAAAAAACATGGAGAGGATTGCTTGTTTTCATTTCTTTAATATTCTTTAAGTTTTATACATGTTTATACTTAATAGCACCAATGAAGAATTGAAGATACACGTGATGATGTGTTATCTAACCAACCTAATACTGATTTTTAAAATTGTCAATATATCCTATGATTGTGTAGTATAAAGCACTGACTACAAAATTTCTTGTGCTTTATAGTTTAAAATAGCCACTTTTCTGCCTCATCTTGAACTTACTGAATCAAACTTACTGAAGAATATGGTACTTAGAAATTTTGTATTTTAATTAACTTCCCCTAGCCCCTAAGTGTGATATGATGAGAGACAGATGAAATAAGATCGCCAAAGTGTTGAAATTATTCATTTGTTTGTGTTTTAAGTTTACTTTATTTTGAGAGAGGAGGAGGGATAGAGAGAGAGGAGGAGAAAGAGAAAGATACCCAAGCAGTCCCTGCACTGTCAGCACAGAGCCTGATGTTGAGCTCAAACTCACAAACTATGAGATTATGACCTGAGCCAAAATCAGGAGTCAGACACTTAGACACCCAGGCGCCCCAAGTGTTGGAATTATTTAAGTTTCCACTGTATGTTAACTAACTGGAATTTGAGTAAAAACTTAAAAAATGTTGAAATTATTAAAACTTGGTAACTGCTATATGGGGATTCATTATACTATTATATTTTTGTATATGCATAAAGTTTTCCATCATAGAATATTTTAAAAAAATTACCAGCTTGCATGTAGCAGCCTCAAACCAGTCTTGACTGTCATTTGGGAGCCACTATTCTCATCTAGATTCACAATCTCCAGGCAAATTTACTGGATCCAGTGGTAAACCAGTGTTTGTGATACTTTGACTAGAGACTAATATGCCACATAATTAAGGGTAATTAATTGGGGCCCCTCATAACTGGCAGACATGGGGAGAGGAAGCATTTTATTGTTACTTACCTGTCATTATCCAAACTACTGAATAATCTATTCTCATTTAGCAGAACATCAAGTGGAATGAGAAACAGAGCATTGATAAACATATTCTCTTTTCTGGAATCCTAGAAAACAGAGAAATATTTGAATTGGAGGCTAGTATGTCTTTCTTAGATATCTCTACAGATTTCCAAAGATTTCACCAAAAGTTAATAAATCAGAAGTGGGCCTTTAGTACTGATGCATAAGATTTGAGTCATTGATAAATGAGTTATTCATTAGCTGACTTTTAAGAGTTTGTTAAGTCTTAATTCATATCTCGTTACCATTTTTGTATTTGTCTTTTTGTATATTCATTGTCTCTGGATTAGGAAGGACTACAATGTGATGGTGGCATTTTACATATTACATGTTGTGGTTCTTTCTAATCTAGAGACTCATGAATATTAGGCATTTCTACTTTAGGATTTCATAGGCTCAAAATACCTCTCCTCAAATATGTATTACTACTAATGGAAAGATACTAACTTTATAGTGGAGACAACCCAGTGACACCATATTAACCAGGTTATCCTCACAAGTGATAGGACATTGACATCATAAACCCCTTGGTATGTCTTCTCACTGAGAAAGACACATCATCATTCTCTGGTGGTCTTGCCAAAAATGCATAACCTTATTCCAATCATAAGGGAAAAAATGAGTTAAAGGAACTTTCTAGATTGGAAGAAAGTAAGAAGTAGCAACTAAACGTGGGATCCTAGGGAAAAAAAAAATTTTTTTAATTTGTGAAATTTGTATGCAGTCTGTTGTTTAAATACTAGTTGTGATAACTGTATGATAGTTATATAAGATATTAACATTAAGGGAAGCTGAGTGAGGGATATATGGGAATTTTTTGTACTATTTTTGCAATTTTTCTTTAACTCTAAAATTAGTTTTAAACAAAAAGGGTGCTGTTTGTTTGCTTGTGTTTTTTTGTTTGTTTTAAATATTTTTAAATGTTTATTTATTATTAAGAGACAGACAGAGACCATGAACACAGGAGGGGCAGAGAAAGAGAGAGGGAGACACAGAATCTGAAGCAGGCTCCAGGCTCTAAGCTGTCATCACAGAGCCCAATGCATGGCTTGAACTCACAAACTGAGATCATGACCTGAGCCGAAGTCAGATGCTCAACCGACTGAGCCACCGGGGCACCCCAAGTTTGATTGTTTTTTTAAAGAAAGAACGTGAGCTTGGGCGAGGGGCAGAAAGAGGGGGAGACAGAGAGAGAGAGAGACCAAGAGAGAGAGAATCTTAAGCAGGCTCAACGCAGAACATAGTGTAGAGCTTGAAGCAGACCTTGGGATCATAACCTGAGCTGAAAGCAAGAGTCACATGTTCAACAGACTAAGCCACCCAGGCACCTCTAAATGAGGAATGTTTTGTTTTTTGTTATTTTTTAATTTTTAATATTTTTGAGAGGGACAGAGCATGAGTGGAGGAGGGGCAGAGAGAGAAGGAGACATAGAATCCAAAGGAGGCTCCAGACACTGAGCTGTCAGCGCAGAGCCCGACATGGGTCTCAAACCCACCAACTGTGAGATCCTAACCTGAGCTAAAGCCGGATGCTTAACTAACTGAGCCACCTAGGCGCCCCTAAATGAAGAGTTTTAAAGAATCAGCACAAACTAGAACAAAACTATTTGCACTACCTGTACTACAGACTAATTTTTCTTTTTCATATACATCACCAGGAAAACATAGACATAGGTAAAAATAGGCAGAGGATATAAACATGCATTTTATGGTAAAAGAAATATAATGAATAGCTGAATGAAAATGTACAACCATTTGCATAGTGCAAGAAATACAAGTCTGATTTTTTTACTTTTTAGAATGTCAGCTATTAAAAAGTGTAACATCCAGTCACTCTCACATATAGTATTTGAATTGTATAAGTTGGTATACACATTTTAGAAGACAAGTAGCATTTTCTTCTGTTAGAAACTTACCCTATACCGCTGCTAACAGTGAGTTCATTGTGGTAGTGTTTCTAATAGGAAAAAATGGTCCAGCAATAGTGTAGCTGATTAAATAAATAATGAAACATCTATTTATAATGGATTTCATGTAACATTGAGTAAGACAGATCTGTATTAGCTCTGAGAAGAGTTCCAGCATATACAATTAACTGAAAAATGAGATACAGAACATGTATATGTTATGAATTCATTTGCATAGTTTTTCTAAGTATGGAGGTATATGAATAAAAATTACTTTTGGAAGGAAAAAAGAATCTTAGAAGTGTCTTTGTTGGGAAGGAGAGACCTGGACTTTATGGATGGGGCAAGATTACTTTTTATTTTATACTTTTTTCTTAAATCCCATTTAAAAAATCAGATACATATTTTATTTAAAAAATAAAATTGCAGCACAAAAACAGACACTCAGATCAGTGGAACAGAATAGAGAACCCAGAAATGGACTCACAAATGTATGGTCAACTAATCTTTGAAAAGAATATTCAATGGAATAAAGACAGCCTCTTCAGCACGTGGTGCTGGGAAAACTGGACCATTTTCTTACACCATACACAAAAATAAACTCAAAATGGATGAGAGACCTAAATGTAAGACAGGAAACCATCCAAATCCTAGAGGAGAAAGCAGGCAAAAACCTTTTTGACCTTGGCCACATTAACTTCTGAATCAACACATCTCTGTAGGCAGGCAGGGGAAACCAAAACAAAAATGAACTATTGGGACCTCATCAAAGTAAAAAGCTTCTGCAAACAAAAGAACAATCAACAAAACTAAAAGGCAACTAACAGAATGGGAGAAGATATTTGCAAACAACATACCAGATAAAGGGATTAGTATCCAAAATCTTCAGAGAACTTCTCGAACTCAACACCTAAAAAAGGAATAATCCAGTGAAGAAATGGGCAAAAGACATGAATAGACACTTCTGCAAAGAAGACATCCAGATGGCCAACTGACACATGAAATGATGCTCAACATCAATCATCATCTGGGAAATACAAATCAAAACCACAATGAGATACCACCTCACACCTGTCAGAATGGCTAACATTAACAACTCAGGCAACAACAGATGTTGGCAAGGATGCAGAGAAAGAGGATCTCTTTTGCACTGCTGGTGGGAATGCAAACTGGTACAGCCACTCTGGAAAACAGTATGGAGATTCCTCAAAAAGTTAAAAATAAAACTACCCTACAACCCAGCAATCACACTATTAGGTATTTATCCAAGGAATACAGGTATGCTGTTTCAAAGGGATACATGCACCCCAATGTTTATAGCAGCGCTATTGACAATAGCCAAAGTATGGAAAAAGCCCAAACGTTCATTGAAGGATGAATGTATAAAGATGTGGTATATATATGCAATGGAGTATTACTTGGCAATCAGAAAGAATGAAATCTTGCCATTTGCAGCTACGTAGATGGAACTGGAGGGTATTATGTTAAGCGAAATTAGTCAGAGAAAGGCAGGTATTGTATGACTTCACTCATGAAGACTCTAAGATACAAAACAGATGAACTTGAAGGAAGTAAAAATAATATAAAAACAGGCAAAGGGACAAAGCATAAGAGACTCTTAAATATAGAGAACAAACAGAGGGGTTTTGGAGGGATTGTGGGAGGGGAGCTTGTCTAAATGGGTAAGGGGCTTAAGGAATCTACTCCTGAAATTGTTGTGCCATGTGCTAACTAACTTGGATGTAAATTATAAAAAATAAATTATTAGATTAAAAATATAAAATAAAATTGCAGGGCTCCTAGGTAGCTCAGTTGGTTGAGCGTCCAACTCTTTTATTTCAGCTCAGGTCATGATCCCAGCATTGTAGGATTGAGGCCCGTGTCTAGCGCTGCAGAACGTGGAGCCTGCTTAAGATTCTCTTTCCCCCCCTCTGCCTCGATCATAGCGCTCTCTCTAAAAAATTCTAAAATAATAAAATCGCAATTTTATAAAAGTAATAAAATTTACATTTTTAAGCTTTTTTGTAAACTTTTTTACCTTAAGTTGGCATTACTTAATAATATTATTGCCAACTGCAGTATTGAACATTATTTATTTAATTTTTTAAAAATGGTATTTGGGAGAGTGTGAGCGGGCGAGGGGCAGAGAGAGAAGGTGACACAGAATCCAAAGCAGGCTCCAGGCTCTGAGTTGTCAGCACAGAGCCCAATGCTGGGCTCAAACTCATGAACTGTGAGATCATGACCTGAGCCACAGTTGGACGCTTAACCGACTGAGTCACCCAGGTGCCCTTGGAGCACTTTTTATGCATCATACAATTCATTTATTGTCACAGTTAATTTTTATAATTTCTTATGAAGTATGAAAGCTACGTTTCCTAGTAAGAATTTTGGCAAATGAGCTTGCACATCAGTGGTTAGTGTTCACTGCCTCATATGCTTGTTAAAAACTGCAGAGGCTTCAACCCAGGCTCTTGTTTAGCAAATCTGGGATGATGCCCAGGAATTTGTATTTTAAAAGAGTTCCTGAGATTATTCTGATTATAGCTTTAAAACACAACTTTACATCATCAGATTTTTGTTATTATAGACTTATTTTGTATAAATATGATGTTAGAGATTACCCTGCTGTATATAGAGTCAATTTTCATTAACTTTTTTAAAGAAAATATTTTGATTTATTTAATCTATGGCTTATTAGAAAACAGACATGATTTATGAAATCCTTTTTTTTCCCCCCTTGTAGTTGATCACAGCCGAGTTAAGTTGACTTTAAAGACTCCTTCTCAAGATTCAGACTATATCAATGCAAATTTTATTAAGGTATGTATTAACTTCAAATGGTGTTCCTCTGGTCTACTTAATGTTTTCCAGTATAATAGTTTTATTAGAATTTTTTAAATTCACTAAGTACTATATGAATAGGAAAATTTAAAAAAAGAAGAAAATTAAAATCACTTTTATGTGATTTTCTTCTATCCTTATTCATAAAGTTAGAATTTTGCTTAGTTTCATGAGAGTTGAGATGGTTTTCTGTTTTGTTCCTTTTTTTACATTGAAGGCTTATAAACAGTTTACCAGTTGCTAAATCACTTACTCTATCGTCCCTTTGAGTTTATGTACACAAATGTACATACATGGTCATTCCATGTTTTTGAACTATATAGGTTGTTTCCAATTTTTCTTGATGGTAATATTGCAATGACCATTGTTACTCTTTTGAATAATTTCTTAGGATCAGTTATCAGGGCTAGAGTTACTGGTTAATACTGATTTTAAGTTATAGAATATAAACTTAGATTAAAACCTTTTGGCAACCATCTCTTATGTTTCAAGTGGCAATACACATGAATACAAGATTATATACAGGCTTATAAAACAGAGATGGAGGCAAACCAATAGACCCTTGAATACAGAGAAGAGATTGAGGGTTGCTGGTGGGGGGCAGGGTTGGAGGGGATGCACTAAATGGATAATGGGCACAAGGATGAACACAGGATGTTAGGTGATTAACCACTAAATTTTATTCCTGAAATAATTATTACACTATATGTTAACTAACTTGGATTTAAATAAAATTTTAAAAAAGAGTAAATATAATCTTTATGTAGATAACCTTTTTTGGATAATCCTAGATCAAACACAGTCAAGTTCTTACATAGCTGTCAATAGACCAATTCAAACTGCTACTTGAGAGGCTTGGGTCATGATCTCACAGTTTGGTTCTTTCATGAGTTTGAACCTGCATTGGGCTCTTTGCTAATAGGGCAGAGCCTGCTTGAATTTCTCTTTCTCTCTGCCCCTCCCCCCTCTCAAAATAAATAAAGTTAACAAAAATGCAAACTGTTACTTGATTAAATAAAAGACTACTTTGTTCAATTAGTTATTGTTTTTGAATGACAGTATAATAATCACTTATTTTATATTTAGTATTTATAGATAATATTTTGACCAAAATATGAAGATGTTACGAGTTACATGGTAAATTTAATATTACCTGTATCAACATTAAACTGTCATGGTTTCAAATAAAAACTTATTTTCCCCTAAAAAAAATCAGTTTTATTAAAATTATGGCAAAACCCAAAACTAAGAAGTTAAATAAAAGCTAATCTGTAGGTGGTTTGCTGTTTCAGATGTTGTTATGTTGATACTCTTTTGTAAGGACATTTGTTAAAAGTCCTAGTTTTTCAGAGCGCCTAGGTGGCTCAGTCAGTGCAGCATCCGACTCTTGATCTCCGGGTTGTAAGTTCAAGCCCCACGTTGAGTGCAGAGGTTATGTAAATATGAAATCTTTAAAAACAAAAAAGTTCTAGTTTTTAATTCCACTTAATACCACTGGTTAATCATGTGATTCAACTGTGTGCTACTTTAGTATTTTAGTTCGCTGTATTATTTGGTATATTCCCAGGTTTGTTGTTAGATATGTATATAGTAGGCACCCAATAAACCTTTTAAGTTGAGTAGATAATTGAAGGTATCTATGGAAGAAACTAGCTGAGAAAGAACTATTAGGTTGTTTACTGTTTTTAGAATCAAAGCATGCTTTTTATGTTTCTGTACAGTTAGCTTTGTGGACTATGTATTAGAGTATTGGGGTATTTTTTTGAAGAGGCAGGTATATAATAATTTGTAAATTAGCATAAAGCAGTTTCATTGTTAATTCTGTGTGCCAGGTCTAGTACATACACAAAAATAGTATTTCACAAAAAGCTGAAATGCATTGAATGCTTTTATGTGCTAAAATTATTTGGAAATACTTCAGGTGAAAAGAGGAGTATTACTAAGAAAATTTGAACCTTAATATTTAGGTAAGGAAATATTTTTGGTAATTATAATAAATATGAAATTTACTTTTAACCATTTTAGGGTGTTTATGGGCCAAAAGCGTATGTGGCAACCCAAGGACCTCTAGCAAATACAGTAATAGATTTTTGGAGGATGATATGGGAGTACAATGTTGTAGTAAGTAACTTGCTTTTTATCATCTATTTTGAGACGTATTACCTGTAATGACATAGGATGTTGTACTAAGAAATGAGAAGACCTTTTAGCCACAATGATGTGTTAATTATTGCTAGTATTTACTAAAAAGACAGAAACTGAAGTCTAGGATGTCTCAGTTCTCACAAATTAGTCGAAATATTTTAAGAATGGAGTGTGATAATTCTTTAATTCTTTTCTTAAGTCAGTAGCTAATAAGATAGCTACCAACTAAGATGGATTTATAGATGAATAGAAGGTTAGTTATGTGATAGAATAAGTACGGTGAAATGTTAATGGTAGAATATAGATGGTGGCTATACAGCATTTACTGTAAAACTATTTCAGCTTTGCTGTATGTTTGAAACATTATCAATGTTGGGATTGGGAAGCAAATCTAATAACCTTTATGTTTAAAGATGTTATTAAATGCATTCAACCTTCAGATAATTTTATTAAATGTATTTAAAATATTTCATGGTGCTCTTTGGTTGGGTAAAACACCTAAAAGTGATATTTTAATATAATTTCAAAAGTCAGAGGTAGATCTGTAAGAGTTCTAAAATTGAATTCCTATATGTTAATTGAAGCCAATTTAATTTGTTGCTATATATATAGTTACCCCTTGTTTAGAAGGTGTGATTTTGGGGGCGCCTGGGTGGCTCAGTCAGTTAAGCGTCCACCTTCGGCTCAGGTCATGATCTCACAGTTCGTGGGTTCGAGCCCCGCATCGGGCTGTGTGCTGACAGCTCAGAGCCTGGAGCCTGCTTCAGATTCTGTGTCTCCCCCTCTCTCTCCCCTGCTCACGCTCTCTCTCTCTCTGTCAGAAATAAATAAAACATTAAAAAAAATAATAAGGTGTGATTTTGAACATTTCTTTAATGCCTACTTGTAATGTTAAAACTATTTAATTTTGATGGGCACCTGGGTGGCTCAGTCAGTTAAATGCCCAACTTTGGCTCAGGTCATGATCTGGTGGTCCATGGGTTCGAGCCCCAGGTCGGGCTCTGTGCTGACAGCTAGGAGTCTGAAGCCTACTTCAAACTGTGTCTCCCTCTCTCTCTCTCCACCCCTCCCCTACTCATGCTCTGTCTCTCTCTCTCTCAAAGATAAATAGACATGAAGTTTTAATTTTTTAAGCCTTATTTTTGACAGACCAGGTATAATTTTGTTTGGAATAAAAAGTAATTCTTGGAATTTGTTTTTTATTTAAAAAGTATGATTGTGTTTAGCTGATGCATTCTTCATCTCATCCCATCCCCCACTCTTTAGATCATTGTAATGGCCTGTCGAGAATTTGAGATGGGAAGGGTATGTATACCTGTTAACACTTAAAATAATTGTGAAGTGTCCTTTTCATCCCTTCATTTCTAGGGACATATGTTCTTGGTCCTTTATTATATTCTGAGTATAAGCAGTTAAAGTAGATACTTCTTTTTTGTGTTCTGCTATAGGTTTTATTTGATAAAAGGAACATAATAATCTCTAAAAAGCACATAAACTTTTTTTTACATTTCATATTTTATAACACTTAATAGATGCCATATTATTACTTAGTCTTCAAATGTTTAATGGTGTTGTAAGTAGAACACTATTTATGGACTGAAATAGAGACATAATTTAAAATAGGAATAAAATCAAGCAAATGAAAATGAGTTCAATAAAATAATTTTTATTAATTATCATCAATTTATAGCTTGAATATTCTGATTTTTCTGTCAGATAATACCACTACATTTTTTGTTTGTTTTTGGTCATACAAAGAGAACAAAATTCTTAATCTGAAATTTTTAACATTGGTATTTTTATACTCTGTCCAAGTGAAATGAATTTCAGAACCATTTTGATCTCCTGTAGCATCAATTCCAAAGTCTTGAATGTTGGAGGTGCTAATATATTTACAGAGAATAAGTATTAAGTAAAACTTAAGTGTTGCTTTCTATAATTATGATACACATATCAAACTTAGAAAACGAATTATGTGGTGATTTGAATTTTCCTTGTACTAATGTGGTACAGTAGTTAAAGTAAACATTTTTTAATCTGATGTCAGTTTCTGTTTTCTGGGAAAAGCAACAAGCTGAATAATAGGGCATAAAATATTTGTAAAAGTTCAAGAAAAACTATCATGTGGATTACTTACTGACCTTTTTTTGAACAACAGAAAAAATGTGAACGCTATTGGCCTTTGTATGGAGAAGAACCTATAACATTTGCACCATTTAAAATTTCTTGTGTAAGTACCTATTTATATACATATTATTTAATTAGAAAATTGGGATGCTAGACTGATGAATAATTATAATATGGAATGAACCCAGTTTTATATATATTCAAGATTTCCACATAAACCTATACTTAATTATAATAAATAATAATAATGTTTGTTTTTATACAGCTTTAAATTTAGCTTTGAAAATGACTTTCTATAAATGGTAATTTCCTAGTAACTTATGTTAATTTTGTGTTAGTCTTTGTATATAAGCCAACAATAAGTGTTTCTGCGTATAAGAGTATAAACAGGGGTGCCTGGTTGGCTCAGTCAGTTAAGCATCCGACTTAATATCAGGTCATGATCTCACGGTTAGTGGGTTCAAGCCCCTTGCCGGTCTCTGTACTGACACCTCAGAGCCTGGAACCTGCTTTGGTCTCTGGCTCTATCTCTCTCTCCCCCTCCCTTGCTGTGTGTGTCTCTCTCTGTCTCTCTCAAAAATAAACATTAAAAAAAAGTAAACAGTAACTTAACTGTGCTTTGAGTGATCTATTTTTTTTTAAGTTTTATTTATTTGAGAGAGAGTGTGGGAGGGGCAGAGAGAGAGGGAGAGAAAGAAGCCCAAGCAGGCTCTACACGATCAGCACAGAGCCCAGTGTAGTGCTTGAACTCACAAACCATGAGACCATGACCCGAGCCGAAACCAAGAGTTGGATGCTTAACTGACTGCGCCACCCAAGGGCCCCTTGAGTGATCTATTTGAAGACTGGTATAAAGTTGGCTCAGTCAGTGGAGCATGTGACTCTTAATCTCAGGGTTACCGTGTATGTTGGGTGTAGATATTACTTAAAAGTAAGGTCTTTAAGAAAAACAAAGAAAATTGGTGTAAGGTAGTAGTTTCAAACTGATAGGGGAAAGACCCTTGACAACTGAAATATAGTTTTGTGTGTTAATCTTTCATATAGTTGTTAGGCTATCCAGAATTGTTGTAATTATATACAAAGATGGGTTTGAGAACTGCTATCCTAGAAGATTGGTCCTATATGGCAGATAATTTATTATGAAACTTAAAATATATATCTAATATATTAGCTCTGGAAATGAGTTAAATTCAAGTTCTAAAACTAACAGCAGAAATTGGAGAAAATGAATTTATTTATTTGTTTATTTTTATTTTTTTATTTTAAATTTATTTCTGAGAGAGACAGCGTGAGCAGGGGAGGGTCAGAGAGAGAGGAAGATACAGAATCTGAAACAAGCTCCAGGCTCTCAGCTGTCAGCACAGAGCCCGATGCGGGGCTCGAACCCACAAACCATGAGATCATGACCTGAGCCGAAGTCGGATGCTTAACCAACTGAGCTAGTCAGGCGCCCCTCAACATTTTGGGGCGATTTTTCAAATTGAACTAAAAGATAATTTAATCATCCCCTTTTGATAAAAAGTTTGATATGATTAGCAACATAGGTGGTTTAAATGATTTGTCAACATTGGGATTGATGCATACTGAAGAAACAAATTTCTTCCTTCAAGATTTCATATGGAAAGTAATTTGTATGTCTTGTGGTTGTTTCCAGCAACTCAGGACTTGTTATCACTGATGTAAACAAAAATCAAGTTTGTAATTAGAAAGTAAATTGGTGAAAATAACCATATTAAGTGACTTGACTACTTGATAGTTTTTGAGACTGAGAAAAGACAGTATCTAGGAGCACTTGTGATTTGGGGATGAAAAAAGGGTAAAGTGTTGGTGCGAGATGAAGGAGTAGCTAGGAGGGACTCAGTTGCATGTCGCTGCATGTAACCACTTAGACCAGATGTGGGCATACTATGCATAGGTCAATCTAGCCCACTGCCTGTTTTATAAATAAAGATTTACCAGAATATTGCCATGCCCATTAATTTACCTCTTTGCCTATCAGAACAGCAAAGTTGAGTAGACAAATCAGTGACTTTTAAAATGGTTGTTTTTATAATTGCCAGGTACATCTTGAATTTCAAAGGTTAATTTTATACTGTAGACTTTAAATATGTGGTTTTTGTTTGTTTTGGTGTATGTATGTTTTGGTTTCAATGTTCTCACTGACTAGCACTTTCCCTTCATTTAGGAAGCTGAACAAGCAAGAACAGACTACTTCATTAGGACACTCTTACTTGAATTTCAAAATGTAAGTATTTTCCATTTAGAGACAGTTTCTAAGGAAATTTTTACAGAGAAGATACATATATTGTATGCTATCTGGTCTTATATAGTTAACTGAAGTAATTAGGAAACTTCCTCATGTAAAATAGTGAAGAAATTCAGAGTGTAATGTTTTATTTAGTGTCTTTATCCTTGAGCTTATCAAATTAGATAAAGTAATACAAATTTTAACTTAAAATAATTTTCCCTAAATTAAATTTATTATATTTGTCATGAATATTTTTCTCTATTACAATAAGCAGATTATAGCGTTGTTTACAAAATTATTACCTACTTTTGCTAGTTTACAACTTTTTAGAAATAGACAAATCACCATCAAAACTAAATCTCCATTTTGATATACACTGTTTTCACTTGAGGCCCTTGATTTCCGTGTTTTAGAACTATATAAAATGATAATTTCTTGGGGCGCCTCGGTGGCTGAGTCAGTTAAGCATCTGACTTTTTTTTTTTTAAAGGTTTTAATACCTTTTTTTTTTTAATGTTTTATGTATTTATTTCTAGGAGACAGAGACAGCGTGAGCAGGGGAGGGTCAGAGAGAGAGAGGGAGTCACAGACTGAAACAGACTCCAGGCTCTGAGCTGGCAGTCAGCACAGAGCCCGACACGGGGCTCGAACCCACGAACCGCGAGATCATGACCTAAGCAAAAGTCAGACGCTTAACCGACTAAGCCACCCAGGTGCCCCTAAGCATCTGACTCTTGATTTGGGCTCAGATCATTGATACTATGGTTCATGAGAATGAGCCCCTGCATTGGGTTCTGCACTGACAGCTTGGAGCCTGCTTGGGATTCTCTTTCTCCCTCTTTCTCTCAAAATAAATAAATAAACTTTAAAAAATGATAATTTCTCTAGGAAGAAATAAAAAATATGGACATTAGAAAATGTTATCTGCTTCTTCCTCGATCACTGTATTTTTATTATCTTAATTTTTGGAATCATTATGAACAACTAAGCATGGCCATAAAGCACATCACTATTCCTCATCTGGTACATTTGTAAACATACTTTCACATCCTACCTTCCTGTTTACAAGTAGACATGGTTCCAGCACTCCTTATTTTGAGAGCCACTAATGTAAAATAAGGAAGTGGGTTTGCTATTGGACAAGTTTGTTTCTAATTTTCTTTTTTAGTTTAAGTATTCTGTTAGTTTTCTAATGATAATAGATTCAAACACAGTGCTTATGGTATATTCCTCATCCATTTACTGTGGATTATTAAATAATATACTTAGTGTAAAGGTTAATGTGTATGCTCTGGAAGCACGAGTGCCTGAGTTCAGATCCTACATTTGTCACTTGCTGTGAAACATTAGGTAAGTTATTTAATCTTCCTACCTCAATTTCCTTACCTCTGAATCGTGGATAGTATTAACAGTACCTTCCTCATAGAATTATGTGGGGAATGTATAAATAGTTAGATTTGAAGCCCTTAGATCAATACTTGATGTATGATACTCAATACATGTAGCCTATCATTTATTTTTTTAAGGCAGTGTTAAGTACCAGATAAAAATTTAAGAAATGACAGTAAAGTGAGGTATACAACTTTTCTGTATGCTTTAAAATTTGTAATGTCTTTTTATAATAGTTGAATTTCTATTTTCTCTTGAAGGAATCTCGTAGGCTATATCAGTTTCACTATGTGAACTGGCCAGACCATGATGTTCCCTCATCATTTGATTCCATTCTGGACATGATAAGCTTAATGAGGAAATACCAAGAACATGAAGATGTGCCTATTTGTATTCATTGCAGGTACAAAAGAATTTTCCAAATATTTAAGTATTTTGGAATGTAAGTGGCATTATAATATGGGTGATTTATGGTATTTTGAAACCTAATTTTTGGAATTACCAAATGAGATAGGTCGTTATATGCATTTCCAAACAGTAAAAGCTGAACCCTGAGGCAGTTTTTCTTTTCTGAATTTTTAATTTACATTAGATTCTTCTAAAACACTTAATATCCTAGTACTTACTTCATCAAACTTCCATCAGTTTATCTCTTGAAGTGACTTGTATCTGCCTTAAAATTTGTTATAAAGAGTAAATGAAATTTCTCAGACTCAGAAATCTACAGGTTAATTAAATAGTTCAAAGGTTTTTTTAGTGGAGAGAGAACACCAAAGATAGTTTTTCTTATCCAGTAGGTCAGATTGTAATGCCTATTTGTGAGTTGAAAAGGCTGCTTTGGGCCAGAAAGGTGACTTGCTGATGGGACATGTGGGAATCAGTTAACAACTTGGTTAATTAAAAATACTTTTTCTATAGTTAATTCAGTGGTTAGTTGACCGTTTGATAAAGTAGTTGACTGTTTAAGGAAAAAAGTCCATTTAATCATAGAAACTAAATTTGACTTGACTTCTTACAAGTAAGTTGAAATTATTTCTTGTTCTATCATTGTTGCCCAGTGTATATAGCTCATGAATCCAATCTGATGTGAAGGTTTTCCTTTTAAAAAATAAATATACCATTTAATATTTTAACAGCCAAAATAGTATGTTAAATGTAATGACTTAGAAAACACAGACATTTTAAAAAAGAAAGAAAACACATACATAAAAGCCAGGAAATCCTTTCCATGTATGTGTAGTATTTTTTTTAAAGAATTTTTCTCCATGTACTGTATCATGTACATTTTTCTAAATCATGTAACTATTCTCTCTACAATTCGTTATGGCTGTGCTATACTTTATATTTAACCTCCATTCCTATATTATGCCCATCCCCATTCTTTTTCATCTATTTTAAACACTGGTTTATATGTCCACATGGCCATTCTTCATGCCAAAATCTTTGAGCACATTGGTAATTACTTCATTAAGATAAATCTATATAAATGGGATTTCTAAGTCAAAGAACATTTTTATGCTTTTAATACATATTTTATATTTTGTTATCCATAAAGTTAATGCTAATTATAATTAGCTAGTTTGTGGAAGTGCCTATTTTCCTATACTCTTCCAAGTACTGTTATCTTTTTGTTTGTTTGATTTAATGCCTCTATGACAGGCAAGCTTTTTACTCATTTATTTATTTTTTTGTCTTGGTAGTTTATATTCTTTTGTGAAGTGCTTATTTATATACTTTGCTATTTGTTACAGAGTTGTGTGTCTTCATTTATGGCTTCTATCCATTGAGATATGCTTAGAAAAAGTCTATCTGTAACAGTAGTGCATAAACTATCTTTTTAGCACCTTTATAGGTTTTTTATAAACATTTTTAATCTATCTGGAATTTTTTTAATAATTAAGGTATGAGGTAAGAAACCAGCTTTTGCTGTTGTTAGGCTCACTTTCCCTGTACCATTTATTGAATGGTCTAATAATCTTTCCCATTTCATGGGAGAATCCACCATTATGTAATAATACCTACATATACTCATCAGCTCTGTTTCTGAATTTTGTATTGTGTTTTATCAGTCTGGTTGTGTGTGTCTTTGTAAAGTTATACTCTTAACCATGAAGTTTTAAATATATGTCATTTTAGGCCCTGTTAATTCTTAAAATTCTAGAAATGTTTTGCTATGAGGAATTGATGCCTTTTAAGAGCTTTTTAAAAATCATACTAAAAAAAAAAATCATACTAAGCTGTTCATAAATATACTTTATAAGGAATTCTCACATGACATGTTTGACAACTACTCATATTTCTAAAGGTTTCAAAATTTAAATCCTACCCAACTTTTTTCCTACCTGAAAATGATTCTGGTGATGTTGGTAAATTACTCAGAGTGATTCTCAGTCCTGAGGTGTATGTCTCTTGTCTCCCTCTAGTCGAGAATCAGTTGTTGTAAAGCACTCTTGTCATGTTTTAAAATTTAAAAACCTGTAGAATTTTACTTTATGTTCTCCAGGTTCTATTAGTTCTGTAGGAGATGAAGAGTGTGAATCACTGGCCTTTTGTTCTTTTGGTGAAATCACTGCTGGAGTTCAAACCAGTTTCTATGGCTTGTGGTATTCTTCGTCTTTCCTATACCTTTTGTAGACTGAAATGATGTATTATTTCTTCCTCTGCTGTAAAGGCATCAGAGCCATATTGACATAAAATAAATTTATCTCTGCGACTTACTATTTGCTAGGCAAAATTTTCTGAGGTAGAATTAGACTTCCAAAGTGAAGGCTGCTGGGTCATTTGTGAATCACATAGGGTTTTTTTTAATATTGGAAGTTTCCTAAATTTAATAAAAACCAGGTATAAATACTTACGTTAAAGATGATTGCCATGTACATAGTTTAAGTTGTAATTTTTTACTAAAATGGTAGAATTTTGTCACATTTCCTAAGTGATTTTTTTTGCTTCTGAAAACTAACATGTTCATCCACATTTATTTTAGTTTTTTTATGACAAAAATCAAATTGTTCTTTCAAACTTTATATTTATAGTGCAGGCTGTGGAAGAACAGGTGCCATTTGTGCCATAGATTATACATGGAATTTACTAAAAGCTGGGGTAAGAATAATTTTCTATAGCATTATATCCAGTTGATATATTATTTTCAGAGTTAATGGTTAACTGCAGTAAATTATAGAATGTGTTTTGTTGTGTATGTTACTTTTTTAGAAGTAGCTTCACTATGTAAGAAATAAAGGTAATGGAACTAAAAAAGGAAGGCATAAATGATGCATATTACCTTGAGATAATGCACAGGGCAGAAAGGTAGACATGTTGCCTCCTGGGTTTTTTTTAATGTTTTTATTTATTTCTGAGAGACAGCACAAGCAGGGGAGGGTCAGAGAGAGAGAGGGAGACACAGAATCTGAAGCAGGCTCTAGGCTCTGAGCTAGCTGTCAGCACAGAGCCCAACACGGGACTCGAACCCACAAACCATGAGATCATGACCTGAGTCGAAGTCGGATGCTTAACCAACTGAGCCACCCAGGTGCTCCAACCTCCTGTTTGATCTATGTGAATTGATACCTAGATTAAGAATGTAAACTCTGCATTGACTTTTCCAAATACAGAATCCTCATTGCCTTGTATATTTGTTCTAGGTAATCAATTTAATAAATATTTATGCCTAAGTGAAAACATAGTATCATGGTTAAGGAAGCTGACTCTGGAGCCAAACTGCCCAGATTAAAATTCCTGCTCTGTCATTTACTAGCTGTGGGATTTTGGTTGAATTACTTAATTTCATTGTGCCTCCATTTTTTCAACTGAAAATGGGGTCATATTAATAACTCATAAGAAATAAGTTAACCTTTGTAAAATTCTTTAGAACTGTGGGTGTCCTTGGATACCTGGGTTGTTTAGTCAGTTAAGCGTCTGACTTTAACTTAGGTCATGAACACATGGTTCATGGGTACAAGCCCCGCAATCAGGCTTTCCGCTGTCTGCACAGAGCCTGCTTTGGATCCTTTGTTCCCCTATTTCTCTGTCTGACACCCACTTGTGCTGTCTCTCTCTCAAAAATAAAAATTGAAAAAAACCTCTGTCCTGTAGTAAGTGCTCATTTTAATATTAGTTTTCATTACAATTGCTGTTGCTGTTTTACTACCATTAGTCTTTCCAAGAAATTGTGTTTAATACTTTGGAGCATATACAGGTAAATAGAACACAGTCTGTTACAGATTTGAAAAATTTAACTTGTCCCGTTGTATGTAGATTTGGTTCCTTTACTGGTTCTATAGTATGTTCATTTTGTATTCATTAGGGAGAGGTTTTTAATTCTTTAGAAATTTTTTTAAAATGATTTATTTTTAGTGGGGTGCCTGGGTGGCTCAGTCAGTTAAGCCTCCAACTTTGGCTCAGTCACGATTTCGCTGTTCATGGGTTCTAGCCCTTTGTCAGGCTCTGTGCTCACAGTTCAGAGCATGAATCCTGCTTCATATTCTGTGTCTCCCTCCCTCTCTCTGCCCCTCCCCTGCTGCTCATTCTCATTTTCTCCCATCCAAGTACTAACCAGGCCCGACCCTGCTTAGCTTCCGAGATCAGACGAGATTGGGTGCGTTCAGGGTGGTATGGCCGTAGACCATTCTCATTTTCTGTCTCTCTAAATAAATACTAAAAATGTTTTTAAAGTATTTTTTTAAGTAAATGCTACACCCAACATGGAGTTCGAACTTAGAACCCCAAGATCAAGAGTTGTATGTTCCATCGAATAAGACAGCTAGGCTCCCCAAAATTGTTTTTATTTTTTATTTTTTTAATTTTAGATTTTAGGTAATCTCTACACCCAACATGGGGCTTGAACTTACAACCTTGAGACCAAGAGTTGCATACCCAACTAATTGAGCCAGCCAGGCACCCCCTTTATAGCTTTATAGTGTGTTTCTGTCAATATTTCAATCTTTTTGTTGTATAAAATAGGATTAATAAAATATTTAGGTTTTTATTTCTTATTCCTGCCCTCTATTCTTTCTCTTTTTCCCCCTGCCTTCTTTCCGTTTTCCACTCTTGCTAGGGAATATTTACATTTTAAATTTTCCTCAAAATCTCTCTGGGATTAAATTTATTTTTGTATTCCTCAAAAATTGTAATCATCTCCTGATACTCGAAATGAGTTAAAAAATTTTTTAAATATAATCTGTTGTCAAATTGGTTTCCATACAGCACCCAGTGCTCATCCCAACAAGTGCCCCCTCCATGCCTATCACCCCCCTTCCCTTCTTCCCCACCCCCATCAGCCCTCAGTTCTCAGTATTTAAGAATCTCTTATGGCAAAATGAAAATTTTTAAATGGTCAAAATTTAACTAGGACTCTAACCCATTCTAACATAAAAGTGAACGATTAAAATTGAGATGGAAAGAGGCATTTACATAAATGCCATTAAGCAAAATAAATATCTGGTCAGTTCAAAAGTTGTGTTATTTTGAACATCGTCTTCATTTGACTGTTTGCTTAACGTAGGTAAATCTTATGTCTCAGGTTAGGAATTGATGTAAAAGTCTTTTGATGTATATAAAGACTCTCAAGCAGTAAGCTTGGGAATCATTTTTAACTCTTCACTTCAAAATATTCTTAGTGATGACCAAGTTCTAATAGCTCTGCCTCAGATGTATGCCATAAATCTTTTTTAAAATTCCTTCAGTAAACTTATACTGGTTTCTCCCCATCAGACTCTCACCCTCCATGCTGCAAAAGTAGATTGAATATTAAATCTGCTCATGTGCATGCTACCTATTATAGTAGTTCTAATTCCAGGTATACCAAGAATTGTCTGGGATATTTCACAGTCTCTAGAGACATAGCCGAGGGATCTGTATTGTTACCAAATTTCTTAGCTGGTCCGTATGTAGCCAGCCCAGGAAACAGTGCGCTGTAGAATGAGCTCATATTTTATTTTGTTTACAATCTGATTCCAGATAGCCTTACCTTGTTTCCTCCTTGAATACCTCTTCTTTCAGTTTTACCTTTTAGTTCCCTATCTCCACATCAAGCTTCTCAATTCCTCAAATAGATTATACATTTAATCTGCTGTGCTTAGGTATATTTCCTTCACTTTTTATTCCACACACCAATCAGAGTTAGTCACAGCATCTTTATTCCCACTGAACTGCAATTATGCCTTGGCTGGATATTTGTTTGTTTACATGTCTCACCGGCTTGACTGGTGAGAGTCAAGATTAGCTTTGTATCCACAATGTCAAGAACAGTGTCTGAAGGACTAGGTATGTAGGGCTCAATAAATGTTTTCAGTCATCCAGTATGTATATAAGGTCTTTATGAAAAGTTGAATTACATGAAAGAGAGCTGACATATTAAAATTCTTTGTTTTAGAAAATACCAGAGGAATTTAATGTATTTAATTTAATACAAGAAATGAGAACACAAAGGCATTCTGCAGTACAAACTAAGGTATAGTTTTGTTTTAGTTTATAAAATGTATTTTTATAAATGCTTTTTTTTTTTTCAAATGTCTTTTTCCTTGTTTAACATTCCATCTCCCTAATAGGAGCAGTATGAGCTTGTTCACAGAGCCATTGCCCAACTGTTTGAAAAACAGCTACAACTGTATGAAATTCATGGAGCCCAGAAAGTCGCTGATGGAGTGGTAGGTGTTCTTGGCCTATTAATTTTAGAAAACTTTTCTCTATATTTTAAGATTTTATTATTTTTTTAAGTAAACTCTACACGCAGCATGGGCACAAACTTAACAACGCTGAGATCAAGAGTTGCATGCTCTACCAACTGATCCAGCCAGGTGCCCCCAAAACTTTTCCTTTTTACAAGATGTAATGTTTGGCTTTTTAAATTGTCATCTTATGTTTTCTCTAACATGAGAATATCCATGACAGTTATTTTTATTAAACTTGGATTTCTTTAACTCTTCCTTCTTCCTATTTGAATCTGTCTATTGTAATGGTATTTATTGATTCCAGTACAAGCTAAATAATATTCAAAATAGAATACAGCTAGGAATGTCCATCAACAGATGAATGGATCAAGAAGATGTGGTTTATCTATACCATGGAATACTACATGGCAATGAGAAACAATGAAATCTGGCCATGTGTAGCAACATGGATGGACCTTGAGGGTGTTATGCTGAGCGAAATAAGTCAGGCAGAGAAGGACAAATATCATATGTTTGCACGTATAGGAGGATTAAGAGGAACTTGACAGAGGAACGAGGGGGAGAAGAAGGGCGGAAATGGTGGGGGAAAGGGAGAGAGGCAAACCATGAGAGACTCTTGAATGCTGACAAAAACTGAGGACTGATGGATGTGGGGGGGAGGGGGGATGGGCATGGAGGAGGGCACTTGTGGGGATGAGCACTGAGTGTTATGTGGAAACTAATTTGACAATAAAATACTTGTAAAAAATAAATAAATAAAAGATGAGGTAAAAAAAAAAGAATACAGCTAGGAAAGTTGATCTTCTATCAAAAATCATTACTGTTTCAAGTATAAATTACTTTTAAATAAAAGTTAACTAGGGGCACCTAGCCACCTGGGTGGCTCAGTTGGTTGCATGTCTGACTTTTGATTTTGGGTCAGGTCATGATCACAGGGTTGTGGGATCAAGCCCCATGTCAGGCTCTGCGCTGAGCATGGAGCCTACCTAAGATTCATTCTCATTCTCTCTCTCTCTCTCTCTCTCTCTCCCCCTTCCTCCTCTCCCCCTTTCCTCCCTCCCTCTTTATCTCTCCTCCTCTCCCCCACTCACACACTCTCTCTCTCTCTAAAAAATAAAGATATAAAATTTTTTTAATTAACTATTCTCTCTCCTTTTCTACCCCCCACCTAAGTAATTATAAGTTGATTCTACATGAATTATATTTTGTTCTTGGTCATGATGATATATAATTTTATAGTTAATTTTGTACAGGCTTTTTAATTAAGTAGAATTGCAGTGCTATAATTAAGTCCCTTTTTGGCAGGTGTTTATTAGTTTGATGTCATTTTAGCTTGAAAAGATTTTACTGGCTATTCAAACTTTTGACCTGACAAAAATACTGTATTCTCATAGTGTTCACATGTCTGCCTCTGTTTTCTAACTGGTTCTTTTATTTGCTGTCTTTACATAATGACCTTGTCCTTGAAAGTACTGGGCTATTTTTTTTAATAAAATTTCTTTATGTTTTTATCACTGAAACTAACATAGCTATCACATGATAAGTCGAACTTAGCCTCAATAACTAAAAATGAGGAAATGAGTTGCAAAATTTATAACCTTTGTTTTCCTTTTCTTCTGCACATTGTTTTAGGCACTTTGCCAGACTATTTGAAATTCCTTGGTTTTACATATGAGAGATTTGTTACCAAATGCTGATATCAAGGTCTTAAAATAATACAATATTACTTTGACAATATTGATTATCGTGAGCTTTAGGGGCTATGTATTGCCTTTATTAGCCAAGTGATAATTTAAATTTTTAAGATGAATATATGTGACCTCATTTTTATTTCCTATATTAACCTAGGAATCATCTCTTTATCTTTATCTCCCTTGGTTTAATTAAAGCCTGTCATAATCTGTATTGAATGTAACCAAATATTTTATAATATAGAATAGAATGTTTATATAAGACTATATTATTATTTAAATTGAGATGCAGTTAATGCTTTAGAAAGCTTAAATAGGCAATGCTTTTATTTCTTTAAACTATAATGGGAAATATTTGTTTTTATAAATGCAAGATTTAATTTTAAAGTTAGTTTCTAAACTTCAGAAATACAGAAGTATATACAAGTGAAAAATATTCTAACCATTATGTTTTTTAAATGTGTAGAAAATTCTTATTTTATTTTTTACTGAGATATCATTAGCATTTAACATTATATTCGTTTCTGGTATACAATGTGGTGATTTGATATTAGTATATCTTGTGAAATGATCACCACAATAAGTCTAGTTAACATCCATTACCACACATAGGTACAATTTGTTTCTTTAAAAAATTTTTTTATAATGTTTTATTTATTTTCGAGAGAGAGAGACAGACAGACAGAGACAGTGTGTACAGGGGAGGGTCAGAAAGAGAGGGAGATACAGAATCTGAAACAGGCTCTGGCTCTGAGCTGGCTGTCAGCACAGAGCCCGATGCGGGCTCGAACTCACAAACCATGAGATCATGACCCAAGCCGAAGTTGACACTTAACCAACTGAGTCACCCAGGCGCCCCCAATTATTTTCTTTTGATGAGAACTTTATGATTCATTCTTTTATGAACTTTGAAATAATGCAATATAGTATTATTTAGTCAAGTCACCATGCTATATATTATATCCCATGACTTTTTAATTTTATAACTGGAGTTTGCATAGTTTGACTTCTATCGTTGGACCTCCTTCACCCATTTCACCCATCTCTGGCAAGCACCAAACTATTCTCTGTTGGGGCGCCTGGGTGGCTTAGTCGGTTGAGCGTCCGACTTTCGCTTAGGTCATGATCTCGCGGTTTGTGGGTTCGAGCCCCGCGTCGGGCTCTGTGCTGACTGCCAGCTCGGAGCCTGGAGCCTGTTTCGGTCTGTGACTTCCTCTCTCTCTGACCCTCCCCTGCTCACACTGTCTCTCTCTCTCCTAGAAATAAATAAAACATTTAAAAAAAAAAAAAAAAAAACTATTCTCTGTATAGGAGTTCAGTTTTTTCCTTTTAGAGTCTACATATAGGTGAGATTATATAGTATTTGTCTTTCTTTGACTTATTTCAAAAACTTATATAATGCCCTCAAGGTCCATCCATGTTGTTGCAAAAGGCAAGAGTTCCTTCTTTTCTTAAGGCCAAATGATACTCCTTCATGTGTGTATACCACATTTTCTTTATCCATTCTTCCATCGATTGACATTTGGGTTGCTTTCATGTCTTGGCTATCATTAATAAGGCTGCAGTAAACATGAGTGTGCGTATATCTTTTTGAGTTTGTTTTTTCACTTCCTTTGGATACATACCCAGAAATGGGATTACTGGATCATATGATAGTTCTATTTTTGATTTTTTAGGAACTTCCATTTAGTTTCCATAATGGCTGCACCAATTTACATTCCTATTAACTGTACATAAGGGTTTCCTTTTCTTCACATCCTCTCCAACATTTATTATTTCTGTTTTTTTGATGTTAGACATTTTTAACAGGTGTGAGGTCTCATTGTGGTTCTGATTTGCAATTTCGTAATTATTAGTGATGTTGAGTCACTAACTAATATGTCAGAGGTATCTTTAATATTTGTCTAGGTGTAATAATAGTGCCCCCGCTTTCATTTTTAAAGAACCCAGATTTGGACAATAAATTATATGGCTACTTTGCCTTTGCAGATATCCCTGCAACAGATGCTTTTGTTATGGTAGGTGGCTTTAATTAAGGATGATGAAAACATCCATTCTCATGATGTAATTGTTGTTCTGGTCAGAGTAAGATGCAGGGTTAAGATGCATAAAACTCCTCTGATACATGTGATTATATACCAGGAGACAAGGTACACTAAAAATTGTTAAAAAGTGGAGACCTCTGTTTTCTTTGGTTGGGCCTATTTAGTTAAAAAAAAAAAAAAGTCATTAGTAAGAAACAGTTATAAAGGCAAAGGAGGTACTATGATGGACACAGTAAAAGTGCCTTTTGATTAAAAAAGGCAACTACAGTTTCAGAGTTCCTTAATCATAGTTTATATAAAGATGGCTTTTTTTCTAAAATTAATCTGAGATGTAGGTAAGAATGAAAATCATTAAAAAAAAATTTTTTTTTCATGTTTTATTTATTTCTGAGAGAGAGAGACACAGAATCTGAAACATGCTCCAGGCTTTGAGCTAGCTGTCAGCACAGAGCCTGCACATGGGACTCGAACCCACCAACTGTGAGATCATGACCTGAGCTGAAGTCCGACACTTAACCAACTGAGCCACCCAGTCGCCCTGAAAATCATTCTTTTCTTCTGGCCCATTAACGTATCCTAGCTGGATAAAAATGAGCTACTTACCGGGGCGCCTGGGTGGCTTAGTCGGTTAAGCGTCCGACTTTCGCTTAGGTCATGATCTCGCGGTTCGTGGGTTCGAGCCCCGCGTCAGGCTCTGTGCTGACTGCCAGCTCAGAGCCTGAAGCCTGTTTCAGAGTCTGTCACTCCCTCTCTCTCTGACCCTCCCCTGCTCACGCTGTCTCTCTCTCTCTCTCTCCTAGAAATAAATAAAAATTAAAAAAAAAAAAAATGAGCTCCTTACCTGAGGCTGAAGCTAATTCAAGGCAGTGTTTTATACAATAATTTCAGAACTCTTCTATTCACAATCCTGAACACAATCTAAGATCCTTCTAACTGTATTAACTCTGGGACATCTATGTTAATGAGTATTACTGGTCCTTGTGACTAGCAAGAACAGGGATAGCTGTGAATGGACTCTCTATGCCTTTTTTGGGTTTATTTGATTAGAGGGTGATAAAATGGTTTTATATGCTTATGGAGTAGGGCACTCCATGGTCATAAAGGGTGGGGAAAAGATTGATTTAAATGAATTCTGGGACCTGTTTAAAGGTACTCAGTAGCAACAGGAATTCTGAAAAAAGATTGGGAAACACAGAAGGTAGAAGACTTTTTTGTTGCCTTTTTTTTTCCTTAGCACATGTTAAATTCTACTAGTGATGCCTGAGAGGACTATTTTCTTTAATCTTTATTTTTTTGGGAAATCTGTTTCTTCACAGAAACATTTGAAATGTGTTGAAATGCCGTGGTACACGATTGAGTTTTCAGTAACTGGAAATAGAGTGTTTTGTTGTTTTTTAAAGTTTCTTTACTTTTTTTTTTAGTAATCTCTCCGCCCAGCGTGGGGCTTGAACTCACGACCCCAAGATCAAGAGTCACACATTCTTCCAACTGAGCTAGTGAGGGCCCCTAGACTTTTTTCGATAGGAATCTCTCTCGAAGTTTGGCCCTTTCAGCTAAAATAATAGAGAATATAAACTCCATTTTGGGAAATTTTTACTTGACAAATTCAAAAGCCAAGAAACAGCTTGTATGAGGAGCTCAGTTGGTTTAAGCATCCGACTTCTCATGTCATGATCTAATGGTTTGTGGGTTTGAGTCCTATATTGGGCTCTCTGCTGTCAGTCAGCTTTGAGCCTGCTTCAGATTCCTGCTGCCCCCTTTGCCCCAGCCTCTTTCTCTCTCTCTCATTTTCAAAAATAAACATTTTCCAGAAACAGCTATGTGACACATGAGAAAGGAAAATTATTTTCTCCTAACTTTAATGAAGCATTTTTTTTCCTCGGCAGAATGAAATTAACACTGAAAATATGGTCAGCTCCATAGATCCTGACAAACAAGATTCTCCTCCTCCAAAACCACCAAGGACCCGCAGGTATTGTGTGTCACATTTTCCTTGAAAGGATAGTTTTCTTTTACTTACTCTTAATTAAAATAACAAATTGTGAATATTTCCAAGTTATTTTTATAACTTTTATCATTTTTTGTTTAGGATATAGCATATGTATGGCAATTGATTTGTTACTAGTATACTAAAGATTTTGTTTTACTTTGGATAAAATTTCAGTGAATAGAATGTTGTGAATTTTAAGTCTTTGTTTTTTGAAAGTTTGACTCCTGTTACTCTTTAATGAACAAAAAGGATAATAAAGTAGTTGCAGATGAGTATTAACAGAAAAATATTCATTCAGCTTAAGATAGGATTTTATTTAGGGATATGTGCTGAAGTTATCTTTTTTCTTACTCATGCAGCAGAGTCAAATGGCAGAATTTCTTTGTATTCCACAAGAATACCCTGTAAGTTCTAGGTTGAAATGAGTTCTAGAACTACTGTTCTATTAACTGAAAATAAAATCACAACAGTGTAAGACTGATTAAAAAGTAATCACGGTATACTTTCTTTTTCAGTATGGCCACAGAAAGCAAATAAATGAATTGACTGTTTAAAGTACATGTTCTTAGGGAAAGAGCTAGAGAGGAAGGCTTAAGTTTGTTGTATTAGATTTAATCAGTCATATAATTCTAGTTTATACATCAAGAGTATTGTAGATTTTGAACAGCTGATTTCATTTTCTATTTTCACTAACACCAGCACTCTGGAAGTGTACCTTATTAGCTGTTTTCTAAAAACTGTCAACAGATTTACTACAGTGACAGTATACTTGGTACTTTCTTCTAATGCCTCTCAATTCAGACAGTTTTAAGTAGGAATAGAATTGGAAGGAATATGGAATGGTTGTTTCAGACATTTTGGTATCCAGGCGAGACGTAAAGGCTTATGGAGAGTTTGGAATTTAGAAGATTTGGGCAGAAATAAAGTCTTTCACACTGTAGATATATATAACAAAGTACCAAGGAGAGAACCCTGATAAGCACCTTAATTTGTGAGGAGCAGACTAAAAGAAAGCTGTAAAAAAGGATAATTCATGAAAGGTGAAACCAGTAAACAGTGGCATTCTATAAGCCATGAAGGCATTTTGTTACTGGCAGAAATAGAGGAATATCAATGTGTTTAAGGGCTGCCTGGGAGAATGAGTGGATTTTCAGACCTCTGTGGCTCTTAGAATATGCTGGATAGGTGAGGGCATTTGTGGGGTCAAAACAAGGAGTTAAGATCTGCTCAGTTGGAGGCGTTTGAAGTTACCTGATTTGGGGGACCCTCATCTAGCAAAGAATGTGGTTTTTGAGTGAGGATTTTGGTGACCGAGAACTCCAGGAAAATGGCAAATAGAAAAAAGAAGGTGATGGGAGAAACCCATATCTCACAAAACAGTTGTTATTCTTCTGCACTGTTTTTGTCTCTTAAAAAAAAATCTTTGGCTCTTTTTTTAAATGCTATTTTCCTTTTGTTAATTTTCTTTAAACAAGTATATTAAACCAAAATATATATTGCCTTGAAGTGGTTAATTTTTAAGAAAGGAGCTAAGTGATTGAATAAAAGTAGGAAATGGTCCTATAGCCCAGCCAAATAAGAAGTGATTAAAAGAGGTCCCTTTCAAAATATTAAATACCTGGAAATAACCTGTAGAAAGCAGAACCTTAGGTAGAAATAATTTCATTTGTAGTAAATTGAAAAAAAATTAAGTGTTCTTTGTTAGAAAAGTTAAATGTAATTTAGCTTTTGCTATGATATTTAAAATACCATTTATTTTCAAATTTGATGCAATTTTCACTAAAATACAAAAGGGATCTTTTCTGAACTTGACGATATAATGTTAATTTGGATGAGCAAAGAAGCGGAAATATCAAAGAAAACGTTGGATGAAAATAGTGATAAGTGAGGACCAACTCTTAAAAACTAGAAAGTTGTAATCTATAAAACAGTCTGTCAGTGATAAAGAACAAAATATACCAGTTAACAGAGTTGAATCAACAACTAGGGAATAGATCCTGTTAAGAATTAATATATACTAAATAGGGAGAAGGAAAAGGTTTGGTTATTTATTAAGTCATAATATAATATTACTAACCATCTGAAGAAAAAGTGATTTGATGGATTAAAATTTTGAAGTTCTAACTGAATTATTCCCAATTTGAATTCTTTAAGATAAATAAGGATAGATTTTGGCAAAATGCAAAAATATGCATGCTTACTATTGTTCTCTAAGTCTTGTGTTACTCTTTTTCCCTGTTAGAAATACTTTTGATCTCAAGCTTTAATTTAAAAGTTATTGATAGAGGTGAGAACATATAATAAAACTAAGCAATAAAAGATAAACACAAGTAGAACATGTTTCTCAAATCCAGAGTTTAAGCTATATAGGATATAAGGTAATCATTATATTGGGGCGTTTGGGGGACTTAGGTTAAGAGTCCAACGTCAGTTCAGGTCATGATCTCACGGTTCGTGAGTTGAGTCCCACCCTCTGGCTCAGTGCTGATAGCTTGGAGCCTGGAGCCTGCTTTGTATTCTGTGTGTCTGTCTCTCTCTCAAAAATAAATAAATGTTAAAAAAATAATCATTATATCAAAAGTAATCATTAGCAGTGATGTAACACCTATATTTATGTTTTTTCATCTTCTTTTTTAGATTGCCATGTATTCTCTATTCATTCTGTAGATAGTCAATAATATGTCAGAGTGGGAAGTGATGTCATGAACTCAGTGACTTCAACAGTAATCTTGACCACAAGGATGTTAGTATAGCTGCTTTCCAAAGGAACTGATGTGCATAGGCTAGCCGAGTTCAACCAAGAGCACAAATCTCCTACTTCCTGTCCAGTAATGGCTTCTTCATTATATGGGGTTACCTCCGTAAAAAAAGAGAGTAGTTTTTGTTTTTATAGTGTTTTGTTCTAGTTTTTCAGTAGTCATTTCCTTCACTCTCGTACTCTTTCCACCCCATATGGAATCCAGCCTAACTTACTGTAAGAAAAGTAATTTTCTGATTTATATAAAACATCAATTTGAAACAAATTATAGAGTTATTCATTTTAAGACCTGGTCAAACAAATTAAATGTAATTTTTTTATTATTATTATAAAGTCCAAATATCTTAGTGTAAAGTTCTGGGCCTTCACAAGTGTAGCTTCAATCTAATTCTTTGGTTTTATTTTTCACTGTTTTTCGGAACTGTTGTGTTCATTGTTCTGTCCTCTTCTGGTACTGTTATAATGCCTAGTATGCGGGTAGGTCCTGAATGTTTTTGAAAATAGATGAGATTAAAACCAGTATTTACAATAAAAATTATGCAAGTCATATATCTATTCATTGGAATTTTTTTTTACATCAGAATATCTAATAAAAATATGAGTGCTGGATACTATAGTGGAAAATCCATATGTAGCATACATTTTTTTGTGGCTGGACTTCAAATTTTTGTGTACATGAAAGTGCCATAAGCCTTGTTCCAACCAACCTTAAATCAGGGAAGGATAAGGAAGAAATCTGTTAGTGTAATTACCAATAAAATTTGAGTAGCCACAAAAACCCACAAAGGAACACAAGGAAACTTTTGGAGGTGATAATATATGTTTATTACCTTGATTGTGGTGATAGTATCATGGGTATATGCATATGTCCAAACTCATCAAATTCTATATATGAAATATGTAGTGTTTTGTATATCAACTATACCTTGTAAAGCTATTTTTTTTCATTTTTTTTTTCTAATAGTTTATTGTCAAATTAGTTTCCACATAACACTCAGTGCTCATCCCCACAAGTGCCCTCCTCCATGCGCATCCCCTCTCCCCCCCACATCTATCAGTCCTCAGTTTTTGTCAGCATTCAAGAGTCTCTCATGGTTTGCCTCTCTCCCTTTCCCCCACCATTTCCCCCCTTCTTCTCCCCCTTGTTCCTCCGTCAAGTTCCTCCTAATCCTCCTATACGTGCAAACATATGATATTTGTCCTTCTCTACCTGACTTATTTCGCTCAGCATAACACCCTCAAGGTCCATCCATGTTGCTACACATGGCCAGATTTCATTGTTTCTCATTCCATGGTATAGATAAACCAATTTTTTTGATCCATTCGTCTGTTGATGGACACTTAGGCTCTTTCCATGTTTCAGCTATTGTGTAGAGTGCTGCTATGAACATTGGGGTACATGTGTTCCTATGCATCAGCATTTCTGTATCCCTTGGGTAAATTCCTAGCATTGCTATTGCTGGGTCATAGGGGAGTTCTGTTGTTAGTTTCCTTAGGAACCTCCACACTGTTTTCCAGAGGGGCTGTACCAGTTTACATTCCCACCAACAGTGTAGGAGGGTGCCCGTTTCTCCACATCCTCGCCAGCATCTAGAGTTCTCTGATTTGCTCATTTTAGCCACTCTGACTGGCGTGAGGTGGTATCTCAGTGTGGTTTTGATTTGTATTTCCCTGATGAGGAGGGATGCTGAGCATCGTTTCATGTGTCTGTTGGCCATCTGGATGTCCTCTTTGGAGAAGTGTCTGTTCATGTCTTCTGCCCATTTCTTCACTGGGTTGTTTGTTTTTCGGGCGTGTAGTTTGGTGAGTTCCTTATAGATTCTGGATATTAACCCTTTATCTGATATGTCATTTGCAACTATCTTTTCCCATTCCGTTGGTTGCCTATTAATTTTCTGGGTTGTTTCCTTGGCTGTGCAGAAGCTTTTAATCTTGATGAGGTCCCAACAGTTTATTTTTGCTCTTGATTCCCTTGCTTTTGGGGATGTGTCAAGTAAGAAGTTGCTGCGGTGGAGGTCAAGGAGGTTGTTTCCTGCTTTCTCCTCTAGGGTGTTGATAGTTTCCTGTCTCACGTTCAGGTCCTTTATCCATTTTGAGTTGATTTTTGTGCATGGTGTGAGAAAATGATCTAGTTTCATTCTTCTGCATGTTGCTGTCCAGTTCTCCCAACACCATCTGTTAAAAAGGCTGTCTTTTTTCCATTGGATATTCTTTCCTGCTTTGTCAAAGATCAGTTGGCTGTATACTTTTGGGTCCACTTCTGAGTTCTCAATTCTGTTCCATTGGTCTATGTGTCTGTTTTTGTGCCAATACCATACTGTCTTGAGGATGACAGCTTTGTAGTAGAGGCTGAAGTCTGGGATGGTGATACCTCCCGTTTTGGTTTTATTTTTCAGTATTACTTTGGCTATTCGGGGTCTTTTGTGGTTCCATACAAATTTTTGGATAGTTTGTTCTAGTTTTGAGAAGTATGCTGGTGCAATTTTGATTGGAATTGCATTGAATGTGTAGAGTGCTTTAGGTAGTAATGACATCTTAACTATATTTATTCTTCCTATCCATGAGCATGGAATGTTTTTCCATTTCTTTGTGTCTTCTTCAATTTCCTTCATAAGTTTTCTATAGTTTTCATCATACAGATCTCTTGTATCCTTGGTTAGGTTTATTCCGAGGTATTTTATGGTTTTTTGTGCAATTGTGAATGGGATCAGTTTCTTGATTTCTCTTTCTGTTGCTTCATTATTGGTGTATAAAAATGCAACCGATTTCTGTACGTTGATTTTGTACCCTGCAACTTGGCTGAATTCTTGGATCAGTTCTAGTAGGCTTCTGGTGGAGTCTGTCGGGTTTTCTATGTAGAGTATCATGTCATCTGCGAAGAGTGAAAGTTTGACTTCCTCTTTGCCAATTCTGATGCCTTTGATTTCCTTTTGTTGTCTGATGGCTGATGCTAGGACTTCCAGCACTATGTTAAACAACAGTGGTGAGAGTGGACATCCCTGTCGTGTTCCTGATCTCAGGGGGAAAGCTCTCAGTTTTTCCCCGTTGAGGATGATGTTAGCTGAAGGCTTCTCATAGATGGCTTTGATGATGTTTAAGTAGGTTCCTTCTATCCCAACTTTCTCGAGAGTCTTTATTAAGAAGGGATGCTGTATTTTGTCAAATGCTTTTTCTGCATCTATTGACAGGATCATATGGTTTTTATCTTTTCTTTTATTGATATGATGGATCACATTGATTGATTTGCGAATGTTGAACCAGCCCTGTAACCCAGGAATGAATCCCACTTGATCTTGGTGGATGATTCTTTTGATATGCTGCTGGATTCGATTTGCAAGGATCTTGTTGAGAATTTTTGCATCCGTATTCATCAAGGATATTGGCCTATAGTTCTCTTTTTTTGTTGGATCTCTGTCTGGCTTGGGAATCAGAGTGATGCTGGCTTCATAAAATGAATCCTGGAGTTTTCCTTCGATTTCTATTTTTTGGAATAGCTTGAGAAGAATTGGGATTAATTCTGTTTTAAATGTCTGGTAGAATTCCCCAGGGAAGCTATCAGGTCCAGGGCTCTTATTTGTTGGGAGATTTTTGATAACTGATTCGATTTCTTCACTTGTTATGGGTCTGTTCAGGTTTGTAAAGCTATTTTTAAAAATATGAGTAGTAGAATATATTTATTGTATATTTTTGACATCCTGCACACTGCTTCCAAAAGGACTTACAAGATTATTGGTTAAATAAGGCTGTTTGAACACATTTAACTCTGGTTCCTCCCTAAACTTACTAAAATTGTAGTGAAGGAACATGCAAATGCAAGATTTTAAACAGAATTGGAGAGGGATGGCAGCAGATAGGATGATGACAAAATTGTGGAAAGTGGAAAGCATATCAACAAATGTAGAGGAACTAACAGAACAGAGAAAGCTAAAACTTGCTTTCCTGTAGGTGGGGGAAGCCCACAAGAAGCAACCCTTGTTGCTTCTCTTTGGATTCTTTAAAGAATCCTTAGAATAGCTCAGAAATTGGAGGCCCCCCTTAAGGCTAGTGTATAGGATAGGACTAAAAAAAGGAGACTACCTGAGTATCTCTGTAAAGACTGTTTAGAACCCCAGATTCCTTACATCACATTGAGCAAATGACTGCTTCTCCCACATCTGGACACACAGGAAGGATTTATTCTGGACTGGTTGAACCAGGGCGTCTTTGGATTCAAGGACATCAGGTCCAACTGATGGTGGGGTTGTAGTGCCTTACTGAAAACAGGAATCTGTAGCTGAATGATCAGATCCTCTAGTTCCTTTGCTCCCAGTTTGCTGGTGGTAGACAGAATCTCCCTCTTAAAAAACAAACTAGCTCAATAAATGAAATGTACACTTACTCATTGTTGTGGCCCACCAATATTGCTGGAAGGGCTATACTCATTCTCCATGACCACTAAGCCACAAGCTTCAAGACCTCCCCGTTACATAATCTGTATAGATCTTCCAGTTATTTATAATGCTCCATTCTTTAAGAACAGAACCAGGATAATCAGGAATTTGACAATGTCTCTAACATGAAAGATCGACTTAAATATGCAGGGGAAAAAAAGGAACCTGGATGAAAAAGAGATAGTACACAGTAGAAAAAGATAAGATAAATTTCTAGTATTAAGGAACATGAATATTTATTTGAGAGATAATCTCAAGCAGGCTCTTCACTGACAGTGCAGAGCTCAGACTCACAAACCAGGAGATCATGGCCGAATGAGCCACCCAGGTGCCCCAAGAACGTAAGTTTTCATATAGAAAGTTCCCAATCTAGGGGGTGCCTTCGTGGCTTAGTTGGTTAAGCGTCCAACTCTTCTTTTAAAAAAAAAAAAATTTTTTTTTTAAGTTTATTTATTCTGAGGGGGAGTAGTGGCAGAGGAGAAGGTGGAGGGAATCCCAAGCAGGCTCAACACTTTTAGCACAGGGTCCCTTATGGGGCTCAAACTCTCGAGACGGGAGATCATGACCTGAGCTGAAATCAAGAGTTGGACTCTTAACTGACTCAGCCACCCACGCACCCCACCTTCAACTCTTGATTTCAGCTCAGGTCATGATCTCACAGTTCGTCAGTTTGAACCCCGTATGGGGCTCAGTGCTGAAAGTGCAAAGCCTGCTTGTGATTCTCTGCTCCTCCACTGCTTATGCATGTGCTCTATCTCAAAACAAACAAACTTAAAAAGAGAAAGAAAGTTCCCAATCTAGTAGATAAAAAAATTATAATACAATGGAGTTCCACTATGAGACTGTAGAACCTCAAGAACAAAAAGCTCCAAAAGATCTTTTGCTCCTAAAAACTCCAAGAGAGAGGGAAAAAAAAAAACACAGTTCACATTCAAAGGACCAGGAACCAGAATTACAAAATTGTGCAAGGAAATTACTTCTAATCTAAAATTCTGTATCTTTTCAAAAAAATCAATAACCTTAAAAATATAGTACTCAAATATATTAAGTATATTTATATTATAAATATATCAAAGAAATTTGCCTACTATATGGAGTTCTTAAGAAGAAACTGCAGAATATAACCACCAAAACAAAGAAGTGTACCTTATGGGACCAGGAAAATAGGAGAGTCTGACACTGGAGAGAATGTCAGCTCTGTGGGGCCTAGGTAGTCAGTGGTACATACACATTGGACCTTGAACCCCAAGGATCTAAGAGGGACATGTATGGTATTGATAATTACCTATAGTGTGCTTCCTGACCAACTGAGAAGAGGTGTATAAATGTGGGGGGGGGGCGGGAAGAAGGGCTGAATTACTGATGATGCATAGAGAACTAAGCCATCTGAAACATAAGGCAATTATCAGAGAAAAACAAGAGGTTGTATAAGAAAAGATTAGAAAATTATGGTGCCAAGGGTAAGACTGATATCTATAGTGATAAGATCGAACTAGCAGAAAGTTATAACACTACTGAGAAGATAGAAAAGATACGTAGTAGGAAGATAATGGAGAGTGTACGAAATAGATCAAGAAATAACAATTTATGGAAAAAAGATAATTTATGCATTTTGAAATATTTTGAAATAATGGAGGTGAATCTTAGAAATAGCTGTTTAAAAGGTTGAAAGTTGATGTCTCTGGGTAGCTGAAGGGCTCTGGCAGGAGACCTGTTTTTCATGAAAATTCTTGCATTTGTAAACAGTATATATATTGCCTCGTTAAACACTAAATTTTGACAGTTTATAATTTTTTATTCATGAAAGAATGAGCAGTCTTATGGTGCCCTTTTCTTAATGTTTTCAGTTGCCTTGTTGAAGGGGATGCCAAGGAAGAAATACTTCAGCCACCAGAACCTCACCCAGTGCCACCCATCTTAACACCTTCTCCCCCGTCAGCTTTTCCAACTGTCACTACTGTGTGGCAGGACAATGACAGATACCATCCAAAGCCAGTGTTGCACATGGTTTCATCAGAACAACACTCAACAGACCTCAACAGAAACTATAATAAGTCAGCTGAACTTCCAGGGAAAAATGAATCAGCTATTGAACAGATGGATAAAAAATTGGAGCGAAATTTAAGTTTTGAGATTAAGAAGGTCCCTCTCCAAGAGGGACCAAAAAGTTTTGATGGGAACACACTCTTGAATAGGGGACATGCAATTAAAATTAAATCGACTCCACCTTGTATAATTGATAAAACCTCTAAGTCCCAGGAACTGAGTTCAGGGGAACTTAAAGTAGATGATATTTCTCAGAATTCTTGTGTGGACTGCAGTGCAACACAGTCAAATAAAGTTCCAGTTGTTCCAGCAGAAGAATCACAGAAGAATTCAGGCACACCTCCAAGGCCAGACCGCTTGCCTCTTGATGAAAAAGGACATGTAATGTGGTCATTTCATGGGCCCGAAAATACCCTACCCATGCCTGATTCGTCTGAAGGAAAACCCTCAGATCTCCACTGTCAAACAATGAAAACTGTGAGTTTAACACCAAGCCCCACAACACCTGTTGATACCCATGATTCTGCAGATCATAACAGCTCGCCTGTCTTCAGAGCACCCCTTAGTTTTACTAATCCTCTTCACTCTGATGACTCGGACTCAGATGAAAGGAACTCTGATGGTGCCATGACCAAGAATAAAACTAATATTTCAAAAGCAAGTGCCACAGTTTCTGCTGCCACTAGTACTGAAAGCATTTCTACAAGGAAAGTATTGCCAATGTCCATTGCTAGACATGATATAGCAGGAACAATACATTCAGGTGCTGAAAAAGGTAATAACAACAGTATCTAACACTTAAATATTTTTACTGTGTGCCAGTCACTGTTCTAAGCACTGTATCAATTAATTGTGCTTTGTTCCACATTTCACTGTAGAGCCTATTGCACAGTTTCATTATTTTAGATATTTTAAAAGAAGGTTTATATTAAAAAATAATGATAAAGTAAGCCCTATTTGTTACCTTAATTTAACTGCATTACTAGGTTTTGTTTCCAAGGTATTTCAGTTGTTGAACCTGAAAAGTTTGTGCCTTTTTATTTTCCCTCCTGTGGTAATAGGTTTTAGTGTTTTGTGTGGGTCAAAAATTTATCTGACTGAATAATCAGAAATAATTTAGGGAAGATAGAATTGCTTCAGGTAACAGTGACACAAATATTTTTGGACGGCTTCATTGGGCATTTAACTGTGTTTATCACAAATACTAGTTCATCGTTGTTTAATGCTTTTTTAACTACACAACAACTTTTATACTTGTGAGGTTGCTTTCACCTCTAAGATGAACCAAGAAGCAAAATTGCAACTACTCAGCAGAATACGGGAAATTTAATTCAGTTAGTAGTGAACGGGATATATCCCCATTTAAGTAATTGATACTATTATTTAATGACTTTTTTAAAAAACTGTGTTAGCTTTTGAATATGTGTGCACTTGGTACCCAAAATTTGTTATTGGTTCTTGAAATTCATCTTTGATCCACTAAAATAATCCTGGCTGCCTTCTTAAACAGACCATAAAGTTGAGAGCAAATGTAATAAACACAAAAGCTATTTACTGGTAGATTGATTATCAATGGTCATTTACTTGTCAGTGAACTTTAGTCATGACCTAAATAGGCTGGTATTTACAATGTGCAAGTAAAATAAGTACCATGAACTTGAAGGATAACTTTCTTTTTCTATTTCTGACCTAATAAGTACCACCCATACTATGGTGTCTTTATTTTTCCCAACTGACACATACTGTGTTTTTTAGTCTTGAGAATGTATCTGGTAGTGTAAGTGAGAATCTAAGGTAGTTTCTTATGTTTACAGGATTTTTCTGTAGTCTTGAACCTTCTGTGTTTTATTTGAAGGATCTTCAGAAGATAATGGTTACCACAACAAATAATACTTTACCAGTTTGCCATTATTTAAAATTGTTAATATCTGTTTCTTCCTCATATTCAGAGCTTGAAAAATAACTGCCAAGTTGTAACTACACAAGAAAATGGGTTGATGAGGAATTTTCATTTTGGGCTTTTGAAGTATATATCAAGCATGCATTGATCCTGTACCTAGGAAATTTTTTTTTTTTTAAAGGATTGGTAGAAATAGAATTTGGTGTGAGGGCAGGAAGGATGCATGATATGATAGCTCATTAAAAGTTACTGACACTCGACCAGTCTTTCTGTGATGACAGAAAAAGTTCCTTTAAAATACAAAATACTGGGGCGCCTGGGGGGCTTAGTCAGTTAAGCATCTGAATTCGGCTCAGGTCACAAACTCACAGTTCCTGAGTTGGAGCCCCAGGTCAGGCTCTGTGCTGACAGCTCAGCTCACATTCTGTGCCTTCCTCTCTCTGCCCCTCCTGCACTCACTGTGTGTGTGTGTGTGTGTGTGTGTGTGTGTGTGTGTGTGTGTGTGTGTCTCAAAAATAAACATTAAAAAAATATAATATAGAAAGTACTGCATAAGGATATTTGAAGTCATCCTGCTGTATACTAGCTCACTTCTCTGCATTTTATTTGTATTTCAAAGCAAAAATAGTTGTAATGTAACTTCTGGTTTCTTTTTGCCCTCCCCAACCTGTGCTAAATGAGTTTGGTATTAACTGAAGATTTTCCTGGGTTAATGTTCTTTGCTGCAACATGATGACAGGCAGTCCTGTTTTTGAGGTTACCAGTTATTTTCTTTGTAGATGAACCACTGGCATAAGAATTAGATTTTTGTTTGCTTGTTTGTTTTACAACGTGTTAGGGAGTTAAAAAGAACAATTTTATTTTGATACCTAAAACAACCTTTTGCATAAGCTACTTCCTGGCAAAAATTCCTGGCAGTGATTTTAATATTGACTCTGGCCTCCTGAAAGATTTCTCAAACTTGGCTACACTGAGTCCCTCCCATTCAGTGTATGATTTGCAAAAGCCTGTGTAAAATGTGCAGTCTCTGGTTGGATAACCTCTAAAATAGAACGTAGGAAAGGTGTATAACATAGGAAAGGCGGTCCAGAGATTGAAGGAAAAACCTGGAGCTGAAAAGCAAGAGCCACAGTTAGAAAATAAAAGTCTTAAAGAATAAAGACTGCCATTAGAAAAAGAGGTATAGAGTCTGAAAGATACTTAACGTAAGCAAGCAAGACTGCTCTTCCCGATTTGTTTACTTAATTATTATTTGTTCAGTTAATTATTTGTTCACTAAATAATGCATCCCTTCCTTCCAACAGCTATCTCTGAGCTGTTAGTAACAGAAGGGCAAGGGGAAGAATGATGATAGCTGAGATTATTACTACTCGATAAAGTGGATGGTTCTTCAGTGGCTTCATTTTATATGTAAGAGAGAGTTCCAGTAACTAGTGACTGACATAAAATACTGGACTAGAATTCTTACTAAGACCCAGAGGCTGTATTTTCTTGGGTCTTTAGCTAAATAAATGTAGGGAGGACAAGAACACTCATACCTGGCTCATGCTAGTTGAAAACTGAAAAGCCTTTGCTTGATTTTTCAGTCTCTGTAATGCAGAGCTTATTGGATATGGTTAAACAGCAAAGTGTCGTTGCAAGATTGTTCATTTTTTATTTTTAATTGTTTTTTAAATATTTTTTTATTTATTTCTAGGAGAGAGAGAGGGAGACAGCGTGAGCAGGGGAGGGTCAGAGAGAGAGGGAGACACAGACTCTGAAACAGGCTCCAGGCTCTGAGCTGGCAGTCAGCACAGAGCCCGACGCGGGGCTCGAACCCACGAACCACAAGATCATGACCTAAGCAAAAGTCGGACGCTTAACCGACTAAGCCACCCAGGCGCCCCAAGATTGTTCATTTTTTAGAGAAAACAGTTGTCAAGGCCCAGACAAAATAATACAGGATTCTTACATTTCCCTTTTTTCACTCCATCCTCCCTAACCTGAGGACCCACGCACGGAATTATATCCTCATATTTTCCTTCTGTACCTCCAGTGAAACTTCATTTACCCTACTGTAGAAAGGCTAACTGATGAGCCTTACTTAGTGCATTATCTTTTCCAAGACTAATTTTGTTTTACTGGTGAATACCTTTAATATGGCTTCAGTCAGTATTCTCAGTGTAGGTCATATGCCATTGGTCACAAGATTTTAAGCATTAAATAAATGAACATTAAAAAAAAATAATAGTTTTATGTGTATTAGAAAATGAACACTTAAGATTTGTTATTTTAGTCATTACTTTTAAAAATATGACCAAAGGACACAGGTTAAAAATGAATGGATTTAAAAAGTAAATAGGACAGGGGTGCTTGCGTGGCTTAGTCAGTTAAGTGTCTGATTTTGGCTCAGGTCGTGATCTCACAGTTCATGGGTTTGAGACACACATCGGGCTCTGTGCTGACAGCTCAGAGCCTGGAGCCTGCTTTAGATCTCTGCTTCTCTGCTGCTAGTGCCGTTTCTCAAAAATGAATATTAAAAAAATGTTTGTTTTAAATAAATAGGACAGGTGGTGGTGTCTGGTATGGCAAAACTCCTGTAAAGAGTTAAGCAATTGATTCCAGTTTGGGAAACACTGGCTTGAGTCAAATGACCAAAGGTTTCTTTTGTGCACTCAAAGCATCATCTGCAAGCCCAATAGAGATGTCCCTTGCCCACTGCCTTTTCTACTGAAGGCTGTCTTCAGACTGAGAGGACAGAGTGATTGATGTCTGCAGGGTATTAAGAAAGTGAGGAGAGTCATTTTCTTTGTGCAGCAGTGAATAAGCTCATTCTGCTTCGCTCATTTCATAATTCTTGATAAGTTGAATAGTAAGGATTTCTTATTTGTGTTTTTGCATTTTTAAAAACTGATTCTTTTAGAGGCAGATGGGTGGCTCAGTTGGTTAAGTGTCTGATTTCAGCTCAGGTAATGATCTCATGGTTCGTGAGTTTGAGCCCTGCATTGGGCTCTTTGCTGTCAGCCCAGAGCTGGCTTCAGATCCTCTGTCTCCCTCTCTCTGCCCGTCCCTGGCTCATGCGTTGTCTCTCAAAAATAAACCTTTTTAAAAAAAATAAAAACTGGTTCTCTTAGATACTTGTGGAAATTATTTTAGAATGTCAAGAAGCTCTATTTTACTTAGGTAACAAGTTCATTTTTTAATGAGTTAATATTCTTTAACAAGTCCATAATTTGTCTAAATTTTATGTATTTAATATAGATGTTGATGGTAGTGAAGATTCACCTCCTCCCCTACCTGAAAGAACTCCTGAATCCTTTGTATTAGCAAGTGAACATAGTGAGTGTCTCTTCTGCTTTTTTGTTAATGTACGGTAATAATAAACTCTGAAAAACATGGCTGATTTTACTTTAGTTGCTGTTGAGCTGTATACATTCAAAAAAGGTTTGAATTGATATTGACAAATGTTTTTAATTCCTTGTATGAAAAATATTTATTTTTTGAAAAATACTTTCAAATGATATTTTAATCTGCTAAGATTGGTAAAATGGCTACATTTATGTTAGATACTATAATTTAGTTAAATGCATTTATATTTATTTGCAAGTTGGTGTCTTTTCATTCATTAAAAATAGCACCTACTTATTAAAAGACATTAACTGCTTCACTGGGTGCCAGTTGGGGTAAGTAAATATTTAATTTGGGTTGTAGATGGGCATCACCTCAGTTGGTGTTGGGACACTGGGAGAAAGTGATATTTCAAAACCTTGATAATATATTTCTCCTCTGTCTCTTCTTTAAAAAAGTACAGAAACAGCTTAACATATTTACTGTCTTATACTTGGCAAGGTCCTCCCTAGTCTTACCTGAGTTACATTTTACCAACATTTTATTAATTTTAACTGATTTTCAACAATGTTAAAAACAGTGAAGCCATATAGTTCAGTACTACTAAATACATCTAAGTCTGCCACATGTATACATTACAGTGAGCTTATAACTATAAACTACATTTCTTAAAATAATAGAAATAAGAAAATATTTTATGGAAGTGATAGTTTCTAAAAATCTATTGAGTCTGTTTTTGCGTGTTTAATGCAAGAAGTTAAGGAATTAAAGATGTTAATTGAAAGATTTTCTTTTTCTCAGATACACCTGTAAGATATGAATGGAGTGAACTTCAAAGTCAGGAACAGTCTGAACAAAAAATATCTGAAGTGAGTCCTTTTGGGTTTGGAACAGCTATACCTCAGTATTTTTTCTCTTTTTACCTTATAGTTGTTTGTTATAATAACTGTCACCTTAAGACTGTTAAATATAATTTTTGATCAGCATTTCTTAATGGTAAGATTTCAGATGAAAAGCCTATAAAATTTGAGATCTGAAATTTTTAAAAAGGGCAACATGATCTACATATGATCATCACTTCAGAGTATTATTTTCCTACTCTGCTTTTAAAATCTGTAAATTACGCTGTATTTTAAATCATTTTGGAAGTGTGAATGGAATAGGAGTTAACATTTTCAGGGTGATAGTACATTCTTAGAGTTTGTTCCTTCCGTTATAACGCTAAGTATATAGTCCCATCCTTTTGGTTTGTCTGGTTACGTGAGGTTTCCTTTTCACATTCAGCAAATGTTTGGTAGCTAAATATATTAGCCATGTTCCCATACCATTTTTTACCAATGTTAACATTTTTTATATATCCCCCAAGTTAGAGAACATCTTACAATTGATTAAGAAACATAATCTACTTTACTTGGCACATATAAAATAGTGGTAACTTGTAATGATGTTATTTATGTCCTATAATGTATGATATCATAATTGGCTGAATATGGTAGAAGACAGGCAAAATGGAATTGTGTGTATGTTCTTTTGTGTAGTTGCTTCTGCATTTTCTGTTTCCATCCAGAAGGACAAAGTAATTTCCCTTTTTATTCCCAGTATAAAATACCATAACATTTAAAAATGTTAAGCCTAACTGAAAACACCATTGTACAATTCTTTCCCTTTAACACTGAGAATTTTGGTAGATCTTGACTTCTTGGGATATATAGTCAAAACAGACCAAATTTCCTATGATTTCTTATAAAAGATGTGTATTGTAATAGGTATTAAAATGTCTTCTTTATAGGGCTTGACAACCCCTGGAAGTGAAAAATGTGGTAAGTTAGATTTTGTTTCTTTTCTATAGAGAGATTAATCTCCATAAAATAGCATGCCTCATGATGTATGCTATTTACTTGGTTATTTCTGTATGTGAGAATATGTAGGACACTTCTAGAACCTGAACTGTGTAGTATAATTATTCGAAATTAATTATTGTATCAGGTATTATTAATCTGAAAAGTAACAATTCATTATTGGTAGTTATAGGCTAATAGGAAAGAAATTATTTTTAAAACAGTTTTCTGTGTTTCATGTTCTGTTGTTTTTAAAAACACTCCGATTCCAGAAATGACAGTGGTTTGAATAAATGTCCCAAATTAACCTAGATTATTGAATTGGATCTCTAAAAACTGTCTTGGAATTCTTCCTTTTAGGACTTCTGCATTTATGAAGACCAATAAGATTATGTCGCTCAACCTAGTGTTAAAATGCCAAGTTAGAATATTTTTCTGCCACATTACTTGTACTATCATGGTAAAATACATCAGGTTATTATTAATTCTTATAAATCAGCGACGATGAAAGCAGCTCATCAGACCTCCTAGCTTAGGGGCGCCTGGTGGCTCAGTTGGTTGAGTGTCCACACCTGACTCTTGGTTTCAGTTCAGGTCATGATCCCACGATCGTGGGATCAAGCCCCGCATCAGGCTCATGCTGAGTGTGGAGCCTGCTTGAGATTCTCTATCTCTCCCTCCCCCTGCCCTTCTCCACTCGCATGCTCTCCCCACCTCTCTCTAAAATAAAAATTAAAGATGGTAGCAACAACCAAACATCTTCGGCTGTACAGTTCCCTCAGTTCATCTATCATCTGCCCTTACCCTCCATTCTGCTTCAGTTGCTCTCTCCCTGAATCTTTGCCTAATGGGGCTCCATTCCATCTTAAAATTTTTAAGAGTGTCTACTTGCTGAGGCAACATAAGGAAAAGAACAGAACAGGGCTTTAAAGTCAAGCCCACCTGGTTTGCAATTTTCATTTCTAACATTTTACTTACTATATGACTTTGGGCAAGTTACCTGATCTTAGTCTCAGGTTTTTTTCCTTTGGAAATAATACCTACTCTAAAAAACTGTCACGAGGACTTATTTAAATTATATACACGGGCTATCAAACACTGTGCTTGGCACATGATAGGCACTCAAATGGAAGCAGTGGTAGTATTACTTACTTTATTATATTACTACTGCTGCTATTGGTGGATCCTTGGATTCTTTTTTTCTAATGTATGTTAACTCCTTTCTGGTTTCTCTTCTCTATCCAATCGAGATACTGTCCTCCATTACTCTAGTCCTACTTTAAATTATCCTCTGGTTTCTTGTCCCTAACTGCCAGCCTCAAGATAGCTGAATACTGCTGGGGAACATTACTCAGTTTTACGGATTGAGCCAACAGTTCTAGATCTTCATCCACAGTTGGCCCCCCTGCTTTGCTTGGTTATCTTATCTGTTCTAACTGGCACACTTTCTATTTTCCTTGAATTTTCCCAGTCTTTACTTTCTTCTGAAATCAGTCTTACTGACTCTTACTCAGTAGATGACCTTTTACTTCACTATGAAAATTGAGGCCTTTGGACTTACATCATCATTTCTTCCTAGAACCCAGTCCCTGAAGAGCTCACCACCACTGGTTTCACCTCTGTGCCTCTCCTGACTGTTCCATTGCACTCTGCATGATTTTACTATAAAACTTATCACACCAATACAATAATATGCTTGTCAGTCTCTCCTACTAGCCTAAGTCTTGGCTTGTTTTTGTTCTGACTTTGAGCTGAACAAATAACTTTTACATTAAAAACATTTTTTTAAATGTTTATTTTGAGAGTGATGGAGAGCGAATGGGGGAGGGGCAGAGAGAGAGGGAGACTGAGAATCCCTAACAGGTTCCACACTGTCAGTGTCGGGCTTGAACTCATGAACTGCAAGATGATGACTTGAGCCGAATTCAGGAGTCGGATGCTCAACTGATTGAGCCACCCAGGAGCCCCATAATGTTTACATTTTTAAAAACTTGTTTAGGGGCTTTGGCTGCTTTAGTCAGTAGAGCATACGACTCCATCTCAGGATCACGAGTTCAAGCTCCACATTGGGTACAGTACTTAGTTAAAAAAAAGTTGTTTAAAAACAAAAATCTGTGGAGAATATGTGACAGAGACTGTATGTTGCTTACAAGGCCTAAAATATTTATTTTCTAGTCCTTTGTAGAAGAGAATTGTTGACTTCTGTTTAAACTACAAGCACCGAAGGACAAGGGTCATGTATTATTTGAGTTGTATTCCAAGTTTCCATAAGTTTCTTAGAAAGTTACAGGGGATGTGCTAATGGTTGTGAAAGAATGAATAAATCATAGTAGTTAACTTCTTTTGTTACTAGTCTTTTGTATTGGGGATTTAAATAAATAAACTAGAATTTAAGTGATGTAAAACTTTCAAAGAAAAGAATTACTACTGTTAGAAGTCAGTAGTCCATTAATTAACTATGAACTTGATTGCCTTTGATTTCCATATAAAAGCAGTTCACTTGCAATTATTGCCTTAGGACACTGGCACATAACTACTTTAAGGAAATATAATACAGCAAGATTGAACTTTATTAAATAAAGTTAAGAGCATGAAGAGAATTCACACATTGCTGAACTACTCACAGACGATGTCTATGTGCCTTCAAGAACACCTAACATAATTTCCCATGTTCCTCACTGCATTTATATTTATCTGGGCCTCTGAAATTATGATGTCCAGGAGAGAAAACTTGCTCTTTTAACTTAATACACATATTAAAACAATTAGAGGAGGGGCACCTGGGTGGCTTAGTTCGTTAAGTGTCTGACTTCGGCTCAGGTTATGATCTCGCGGTCCCTGGGTTCGAGCCCCACATCGGGCTCTGTGCTAATAGCGCAGAGCCTGGAGCCTGTTTCAGATTCTGTGTCTCTGTCTCTTTCTGCCACACTCCAGCTCATGCTCTGTCTCTCTCTGTCTCAAAAATAAACATTTAAAACAAAAGTAAAAAAAAAAAAAAGAGGATTCTACATACGATGCTACAAATGATGGTGATTAACAATGGCTTTATTTTGCATTTTAGATCATCCAGCAGGTGGTATTCACACAGAGACTTGTACAGAATGCTCACCTATTTTTAGTAACAAGAAAGACCAACTATCAGAAAGTCCAACAGAGGCCACAGATATTGGTAATTTGTTTACTAAATAAATAACTTCAAAAACTTTATGTAGCTAATGTTGGTAAGAATGAGAAAATCGTATTTGCCATTGTTTCAGGCTTTCCTTCAAAAGGGAAAATTAATCAAACTTTGTGCTGTGATTTATTCAGGTTTTTAAACTACTCAAAGTAAATTAAGAGTTTTTAGTAAATTAAAATACATTTCTGAACACTGACTAATCACTATGGCATTTTGATTGTAGGTTTTCGTAATCGCTGTGGAAAACCCAAAGGACCAAGAGACCCACCTTCAGAATGGACATGATTCAGGGAGCCAAAGGACACTTTACATTAGACTGGAAAATTCAAGTGCCACTGAAAGCCAGATTTGTAGTATTCCATCTTAAAAATGTGGGACTAACAGCAGTGTAGATTGTTGCCTTAGTATTTTTTTGCTAGGACCATCTACCTGCCTTATACTACCCTTAGGAAAAAGTATTACATATGGTTTATTTTGTAACTTCAAGTATTATTGCCTTAATGTCTCTTAACCCTGTTACACGCTGCTTGTAGACATGTTAATATAGTAATACTTTTATGATAAATTGAGTTTAAGGACTACTCTTTTGCTAATGTTTTATCATGTACGCATTATTTTGTATATGTACAGGGCAAGTAGGTATATAATTTGATAAAGTTGCAGTCATAAAATATTATTAACAGAAGATGTAAGAAATTTCTGCATGATTTAAATCTTTGTGTACCTTATTTGTAAATTATTTGCCCTGAAGTTTTAGAAAATAGTTTCTGAATTTTAAAATTGCTGGATTCATGCAGCCAGCATTGCAGGTTATCAGAGATCAAAGATTGTAATAATAATACATTTTGTAAATTGTAAGCAAAAAGTTATTTTTATATTATATACTGTCTATTTGTCCATCCTAATTGTCCTTGTTTTCATCTAGTCATGGAGATTCAGTAAGTGCCTTGGAACAATATTGAATTCTCTTAGCTCGTGTGTGTGTGTTACTTTAATATTTGGACTCAAGTGGGATTAGAAGACTATCAGAATATATGTATGTTTCAGGATATCTGACCTGCCATTAAAAAAACAGAAACAATTTTACAGTGCCTACTTGTCTTGGTTTTTCATTCCTTATTCCAAGGGAATTAGAGTTAGTATTCACCTTCCAGTCTTTAAGTCATGAGTGTGAATGGTGTTTAATCTCTTAATTAAAGAATTCTAATACTTCTACTAATTCTAATACTTATCCTTGTGTCAGCCCTACGGATGCTTCTCATTATTGCCTCATAAACACCAAACAAACAGACATGAAGTTAGGAAGGGGGAACTGGTTTCTTTCCATCCCAAAACTGGAGCATAGGTCCCATCCAGATGTCCAAGTGTGAATTCTGACACCAGGGTTTGACACCAGAGATTAAAGCAAATGGATGTCTGTAATTCCTCTCTGCACACAAAAGAGAAAAAAAAGGGGTGCCTGGGTGGCTGTCAGTTAAGCCTCCGACTCTTGATTTTGGTTCAGGTCATGATCTCACAGTTCGTGAGTTCAGTGCAGACAGCCTTGCTGTCAGCATAGAGCTTGATTGGGATTCTCTTCCCCGCCTCTCTCTGCCCCTCCTTGGCTCCCTCCATCTCTCTGTCTCAAAATAAACTTTTGAAAAAATTTTACAAAGAAGAAAAGACTAAAGTGAGACAGAGTGACCTTATCTGAGTAGAAGGATTTTTGTAGAAGAGAAGAGAATACTATCATTTCATGTCAGTTTTTTTTAAAGCTCGTTGGTTTTTGTGTTTGCTCCTTAGAATTTCAAATTTTTCCCATATGTTTTGGTCATAAGGAAATATGAATACAGTGGACCCTTGACATTCACAAGACAAAGACACCTCTATAGCATATCATTTTCCTAAAAAAAATTAAAGTATAACTGAAAAAATTATTTAGCTCCTTCATATGCCTGATGATTTGTATAATATGGTACTAAATACTTCATAAACGTTTTTATGTTGGGAAGGAGTTGCTTGGAACATCTTCATTAAAAATAACATGTATTCAGGGGCACCTGGGTGGCTCGGTTAAGTGTCTGAGTCTTGACTTTGGCTCAGGTCATAATCTCATGTTTCATTAGTTTGAGCCCAAGTCGGGCTCTGTGCTGACAGGGCAGGGCCCTGCTTGGGATTCTCTCTCTTTCCCTCCCCTGAACTCTCACTCACTCTCTTTCTCTCTCTCTCTCTCTCAAAATAAACATTAAAAAAAAATAACGTATTCAGAAGAGTGCAAAAATCATATTAATCATGACAAAGTTTACACCCCTGTCTGAGTGTGACTACCACCTAGATGCAGCAGTAGAAGAGAAACAGCTGCTGAGAAGCTTTCCCCTTGGGCTTCTGAGATGTGTTCAGTACCATATGAGTAGCAGTTACCTCTTTTTCACTGCTGTAGAGTTATGCATTGTATGAATGTGCCACAGTGTGTCCATCCTGCTATTAATAGATACTTTGATGGTTTTGGTTTGGGAATATTACAGATTATGCTACTATCAACATTTTTTAATGTGTTATTTGGTGCAAGCAGTACATAAATCTGTTGGCTAAATTCAAGAAGTGGAATTTTGGGATTGTTGGGTATGCATACCTATTTGCCTTTAGTAGATACTGCCAAACAGTTGTCCTAAGTGGTTGTCCCAACTGTTATGTGTTTCTTGGTATTGCCCTTAATTTTCATTTTCGCCTTTCTAAATGGGTACAAAGTGGTGTTGGTTGTGATTGGAGTATTTCCTTCATGACTAATGATGTTGAGCATATTTTAATGTGCTTATGACCATGTGGATATTTTCTTTTGTGAACTACCTATTCTAGTCTCAAGCAATTCCATTTTTTATCTAATGTTACATTTTTTGTTCAGGGAATGAAGTAGATTTTTTTTTTTCCATTGACCAATCGCCATTTAATGTCCTTGCTCCACTGTTAACATAGTTTTGTTATCCATTCATACCACTTAGGTATCTACTGATCTGTGGGTCAGTTTCTAGATTTTTCTTTCTATTCTATTGTCTAGTCTTTTTCTAGTTTTAACTTTCTCCCAAGGATTAATTTTTATACTGGCTGGAACTCTGAGCAGTTACTCATTTTTCTTCTTTGTAAAGCATATAGTAAGTTCATTTGTATCTGACTAAACCACTGCCAAATTCTTCCTGCTGCTTTATCCAAAACCTCTACCTTGTATAGCTAAGGTTACAAAGGCCTTTAAATCTTTCTATTTCCTTCATAGCACAATCAGTTAGCTTTCTTTTGGGAGCAATTATTCATAAATAGTACTTTTCACTCTAATACTTCTCACTTTATGGACATTTTCTCCACATATTGATAAGCAGAGAGCAATAAAGCCTGTGTCAGTGCTGAGCCAGGATCAGTCATTAGCTGAGTAACTTACATATAGGAGCTTCATGGGATCTGTGGTTAAGATTTTTGCCTGAGGGAAATTACATAACTATATGTTCTGAATCCCTGAAGCTACTTAAAATTATTGAAACTGAACATTAAATTCCCAAATGTGAAGAGTCTACTGCATACCAATTTGTCTTTTTATCTTCTGAGGCTGAATTTATAATAGGTAGGGAGTTAAATTCCTATCCTATTTAGATAACTAGATGGATAAGAGGGAAAGGGAGGTCTCTTTAATTCTCAAGATTCTGGCTAGGAAAGGAAAAATCTCAATTTTGAATGTTGAGTTTGCAATAACCCCTGCATCCAGGAGGTAGTCCATAGGTAGACTTGAGGTTCATAAGAAATATCCAGACTGGAGGTCAGTAAGAGAATTAATATGGCCAGGAATGAAACCACGAGAGCACAAACACCTCAGCGGGAATTGATATTTAAATGAAGTTTTGCAGTAATACGGTAATCTTCATATTTGTTTGCTGAAATGTGATTTAGGTTAAATGGGCACGCACTATCCCCTACCCTGGTGAATGGCATCCCTTTTCTCCCATTTCCCCTGCCAGTCTTCTGGTTTAGCCCGCACTCAAGGCTCTCATCTCTTCAATCCAGCTTCCTCACTACCACCACCAGACTGATCTTAAAAGGCCAGTCAGACCTGCTGGTGACCTCTTCTAATTTGTTCCTTTTTCCAAAAAATCTTTCATAGTTGTTCACTGCCTATGGTAACACTTCTTCAAAATCTGGCCCAGGTTCTCCTGCATTAGAATTTTTTAGGGAGTGCCCTTAAAATTCAGGTTCCAGGGTCCTACCCTGGAGCTGAATTAGAATGGGGATAAGTAATGTGCATTTTAGACCAGCACCATCGGTGACTCTGGTGCATAATGAAATTGGGAGAACGAGGCCCATGGCATCAAGCCTAACTGAACAGATGATGCAAGACCCCATCCAAGATCTGCTTACTGCTGGCCATTGGAGCCTTTTCTCTGTTTGTTCCTGTGCTTTGACCATAATGAACTACAGCTGATCCTTGAACAACAAGGGTTTGAACTGCAAGAGTCCACTTACACCTGATTTTTTTCAATAAATGTAGTATAGTACTGTAATTATATTTTCCTTGTGACTTTGTTGAAAACTTAAAAATATTTTTTTTATTGAAGTGTGATTGACCTACAGTGTTACGTTACTTTCAGGTGTATGGCATACTGATTCAACAACCCTATGGTTATGCTATGCTCACCATAAGTTGTAGCTACCATCTTCATTGTACAACGAATGCTATTACACTGCCATTGACTATATTCCCTATGCTGTACCTTTCATCTCCATGACTTACTCATTGTATAACTGGAAACTTGTACCTGCCACTTCCCTTTACCCATTTTACCCATCCCTCCATCTGTCTCCCCTTTGGCATGCACCAGTTTGTTCTCTGTATTTATGGGTCTGTTTCTGCTTTATTCATTTTGTTTTAGATTATACATATAAGTGAAAGCATATGGTATTTGTCTTTCTCTGACTTACTTCACTTAGCATAATACACTCTACATCTATCCATGTTGTTGCAAATGGCAAGACCTCATTCTTGTTTATGGCTGAGCGGTACTCCACTGTTTATGATTTTCTCAATATATTTTTTTCTCTATCTTACTTTACTGTAAGAATTCTGTATTTAATACATAAAACATGTGTTAATAGACTGCTTCCAGTAAGGCTTCCAACAGTAGGCTATTAGTAGTTAAGTCAAAGTTAATACACAGACTTCTGACTGCATATGGGACTCTAACCTTTGTGTTGTACAAGGGTCAACTGTACTTAAAGTTCCTGAGCCCCTACACCTTACTCAGGCCAAGCCCTCTGTCTTGAATACCCCACTTTGTCCTTGTTCTGGTGAGCTCTCCTTATCTGTCAAGACTATTTCAGCTGTTACATCTTCTGTTAAGCCTTTCATCTCCTATTTCCCATCAAGTCCATGAACTATTCTCTCTTTGTACTGCACCCTATTTATCAACTTAGACTTTCTGCTCTACTACACTAGCCCCTTGAGAGAAATGACTATGATATTTAGTAAAAATGTTGGCACATATATGTACACATGTATACATATATATATATGTATATACACATACACACACACACTTTAAAAACAGCTGAATGTACAAAGGAGAACTGATTTTGAATGTATGTATTTTCTTAAACAGTGTCTTGACATAGAGTAAAAAATTTCAGTTGAATAGGTGAACTGAATCCAAAACCATAGCACGTGTTAAGATAGTCCACACCTGGTTTTGATTTACATTCCCAAGCACCCTTCTATTAAGTCTTTGTATTTTCAAACTTAATACTTCATTACATATGACTTAAAGCACCACGTCAATACACTCATGGAGTGGAGCTTAATAATAGTTTGTTTATATACTTGTCCCTGCTCCTGGAGCCAGCTCAAAAGTATAGAGTGGTCAAAAACATTATCCACTAACTGAGTACTTTCCCAAGAATATATCCATGGTTTCCAAACTGAATAGTTGGCTCTGTTCTGAAAACATGTATACATATATGTTAAAGACTTTTTAATAATGAAACTAAAAAAAGACAATCTTGTGCTAAATGTGAAGGGAAGCAATAAAAAGAATGACTGCAATTTGCAATCTGAAGCTTTTGAGAAACTCAAGAATGCCGTCTTAATTATATTTTAGCCCTAAAATGTATTTTGATTGTAATACATATTTGGTATTTTTTAATGTTTTTTTTTTTTTTAATTTCTAGGAGTGAGAGAGAGACAGCGTGAGCAGGGGAGGGTCAGAGAGAGAGGGAGACACAGACTCTGAAATAGGCTCCAGGCTCTGAGCTGGCAGTCAGCACAGAGCCCGACGCGGGGCTCGAACCAACGAACCGCGAGATCATAACCTAAGCGAAAGTCGATGCTTAACCGACTAAGCCACCCAGGCGCCCCTGGTATTCTTGATTGCAATCTATGAAATCATTCTAGTTTTATCCTAAATATAGGAAAATTGAATTAAATCACTCTTGTGTTAGTTTTGGAAAAGATTTTGCTGCTTTTGTTTTCTTACAAAAATGCTCCTAATTACATGTTTTTAGTTATATTAGATATCAAAAATTCAGATTCTATTAATAGCTTTTTAAATTTTTTTTAAAGTAAGCTCTACGTCAAACATGGGGCCTGAACTCACAGTCTTGAGATCAAGAGTTGCACATTATACTGACTGAGCCAGCCAGGAACCCCAAGATTCTATCAACAGCTTTCTAAATAATGAAATGTGAATAAATTTCAGTTTTTAAATACTCTCTCTTCTCCAATACTGGATCTTTGTTACACAGCTCTTAAAGGCCAGAAGCTCAAATTTTCATTCTGACAGATGGAGAACTGCAAAAGCTATAACTAAGATTTTGGCATATATCCACTCAGTAAGCAGCCATTGCATATTATGCTAAAAGGTGCAAAGTAGATGCAGTTTTTAATACAAATTTTATTTTCTTAACAGACTTCCTGCATTTGGTTTCATCAGTTACTTGTCTTTAATAAGGTGTACAAATTGTGAAAGATGTGCAAATGACCTGCATATTTAGATAATGTAACCAGTGGAAAGCAGCTGAGCCCGGGAGCTCCAGAAGTGTGTCTCTGTTCTATACCACCACAAATCTGGGCTTTGTTGAGTTAGTGGGGGAAGGGAACTTCCAAGATTCCAGTCATTTTATATTTTTTAGAGATAGCATGGCATATGTACTGTTACCATGACTTAATGTAGTAGCATTTGTGACTTGAGAACATGCTTGCCAAAATGTCAACAAGAACATATTCTTTAGCTACTACAGACTGATGCCCAAACTGCCAAACAAGAAAGTAGTTCTAGATTTCTTAAACTAGAATTACCAGTAATTCTTTCATTCTTTTTTCCACAGTTACCTTTTTTTGTGTGTGTGATGAGAACTTTCAACATCCATTCTCTTAGCAACTTTCATATATGCAATACAGTATTATTAACTCTAGTCACTGTGCACTATATCCCCATGACTTATTTCATAACTGTAAGTTTCTACTTTTGACCCCCCCTTCACCCATTTTGCCCACCTCACCACCCAATTTTATATTTTTCTGATTGAAAAATTCTCTAGGGGCACCTGGATGGGCTCAGGAAGTTAAGCAACCGACTCTCAATTTCGGCTCAGGTCATGATCACACTGTGATATCGAGCCCCACACTGGGCTCTGCTCTGACAGCCCGGAGTCTGCTTGAGATTCTCTCTCCTTTGTCTCTGCCTCTCCCAGGCACATGCTCTATCTCTTTCTCTCAAATAGATACACATTAAAAATTCTTCAGCAGGACTGTTTAGTAAGTACACAAAAGTACAGATCATCTATACTTCTGTGACATTTTAAAGTAATGTGCCTTCTAAATTTTAGCTTTATCTACACATATATAACCTATTAGAATATTCCCAATGTCTTCTAATACTAAAATGTGAAAAAGCATTTAAATAATATACTGCATTAAATATAAAATCTAAGTATTTATCATTTCTGATTATATCTGAAGTAAGCACACAATAACACTTTCATGCAGCTTCTATGCAAAAATTGAAAATGCCAATCTAAAGCTACTACAGGAAAACTCTTTTAAAAATTAAAACTCTATATATACACATTTCATTGTTTCAGAAAAGTGAGATGCAGTTCACAGGGAACTTCCTATTGCTATTCAGCATAACAAAGTACTCTTATTATCTTTTCAACCTAAAATGAGCTGTCCATTTTAATGTTATTGTTCCATCTGTCACTATCGATTTCCCTGTAATAGAAACAAACTGAAATTTACATGTAGAAGTTTTATGTTTAGACTTTACTTTCATTTTAATCCACTTAGGACCAAAGAATTTTGAAAGTTGTATCCTTTGCAAAGGATTCTAAACAGCTTTATTCTGGCTGTAAGGCGTTGGAACATCATCAAACTCTTCTCTATTCTACCAGAAGAGGGCAGCAAAACAAACCAAGAGGAAATTTATGGATCCAAAAAATCAGGAAAGGCACTCAAGAAAAAACTAACAACCCAGAAGCTTCTGTGAGTGGCTTCACTGTTTGAGAATGTTTATGAAGGCTCTAATACCAAGTGCCCTTCTTTTCAAGAGGCATGGGCAAATCTTAAGGCATCAATAGACTTCATGCAGACTCGGACCTAATAAAAATTATTAACCTTCCTAAACTATCATATGCCAGGTACCCTGATAATCTCTGAACCCTGAACACATATTATCTTGCTTAACTGGCACAAAAACCTTGCCAGGTAAATATTCCTGTTTAATGGACGAACCTGAAGAATACAGACTTTATATAATTTTAAGTCACACAAAGTGGCAAAGGCAGAATTTTTTTTTTTTTTACAAATAGTTTATTGTCAAATTAGTTTCTACATAACACTCAGTGCTCATCCCCAAAGTGCCCTCCTCCATGCCCATCCCCCCCTCCCCCCCACATCCATCAGTCCTCAGTTTTTGTCAGCATTCAAGACAAAGGCAGAATTTAAACCTAGTTCCTATTCCCAAATGCTTACTCTTAACTACTAACCCTACCATATGCCTTTATATTTAAGAAAAGCTAGGGTGTAGGCTGTAGCAGACAAGAAATGTTTGTTAACTGACTAGAAAAGGGGCTAGTTACTTAAGTCAAATATTATTCGTAAGCTTTAAAATATACAGGCTGAAAACTGAGGAATTCTGGCAATCATGGCCACAATATGTGCAGCTTCTCCCATCAAGGTGGAGTCTGTTTTCTCATCTCTAGTTTCTAGGCTGACCTTGTGCCTTGCTTTTTGACCAATAAAATGCAGCACATGTGTTTCTGGCTGATTCTGTTTCTGGACCTTAAGAGGCCAGGTTACTTTGGTCTCCAGTCTCCTGGGTCCTGCTGGCGTGTAAAGAAGCTCAGGCTTAACCATAGAACCACGAGAGATGATGTGGAGAGTCAGTCCCAGCCAATACCACATGGAAGAGAAGCATCCAGCCTAGCACTCGTATTCCCCAAAACTGTGAGAAATAATAAAGCATTGTTCTGAAACCGTTAAGTTTTATGGTGGTTTATTCTGCAGCAATATGTAAGTGAAACAACAATGGAAAACCAAAAATGACCTAATTCTACAAATATTTAATGTAGATTCCGTCTTCCTATCTACTGTCACTTTTCCACTGTCCATATGTATATGAAATAGCCATGTGTCCTTTCTCCTTTTAACAACATACAGTCAGTAATGAATACTGAAAATGTCAAAAGGTACAGCTCAAAGCCAAGGAATTTCCAAAGTTTTAAATCAAGCCTTAGCTAGAAATGTATCTATTGACACACACACTAACTACACACACATTTAAGTTTACTGATTTTTAAGTAATTTCTACACCCATTGTGGGGCTTGAATTCATGACCCCAAGATCAAGAGTGTCCTGCTCACTAGCCAGGCACCTCAAAATGTTCCCATTTGTTTAGTAACACTCTGTAAGCAGCTCCTAGGGCTGGAAAAGTATATATGAGCTCTAAAATAAAGGCAAAGTAGGAGTCCTTTTAGCAATTACATTAAGGCTGTGATACTCATAATTTTTAATGTTAGAAGTCTTAAGCCCATGTTTGGGAGCTAGCACAGATCTAAACAGACCTAAAATCCTTCCTTATGCCTCAAAACAATGGAGAATTTTTGATAACTTATTTATAGAACACTCGTACAATGCTTCTTATATCTACATACTGTTGTGACTCATTTAATGAGGTAAGCACTATCTTTAATCACCATTTTATAAAAGAAGTTGTTAAAGTATAGACAGAGGTTAACTAACTTGTCCAAGATCACAATGCAGGAAATTTTGATCATTTTCTGCTGGAGGAAGGCGGTGGGGGTAGAGACAGATAAGCAGTTAGGTGGTATTATGTATTCGAATAACATCCCCATCTAAGTAACCCTGGGGACTAACCATGACAGCAGGGAGGCCTTTGCATATTATGTGAGGTCCATGATAGGGTTCCAACCTCTCCAGCTTCATCTGCCACCACTGACGCTCGACCCTAACCTTCAGCTTTAGAAACTTAGCCCCCACATGTCCTTTGGAATGTCTCACCTCTGTGCTTTGCTCTTTTGGTTCCACTCAAGAGCCACCCCCAGCATGGAACGCCTTCATTACCTTTTTTTTTTAAATTTTTTTTTTTAATTTATATCTGAGAGAGAGAGAAATAGCATGAATAGGGGACGGTCAGAGAGAGAGAGGGAGACACAGAATTGGAAGCAGGCTCCAGGCTCTGAGCTAGCTGCCAGCACAGAGTCCGACGCGGGTCTCGAATCCATGAACCGGGAGATCGTGACCTGAGCCAAAGTCGGATGCTCAACTGACTGAGCCATCCCGGCGCCCCTTCCTTACCTTCTTCAAATGTGAAAGTGCAGTTAGTTACACACCTTTCAAAGTCCACTAACAGCACTCCCTTCATAAGTCTTCCTACTCTCCTTAGGAAACAGATCACTCCCTTGACTTCTGGCCAAATCAACTGCTTTTCCATCAAGTTCTCTTAGCTCTGGTATTCTAAGCAATTTTTCCCACATCATTTCAAATTAGCTGTTTTAAAAATATATCTTCCACATTATCTTTCAAGGCTCTTGAGTGCCTAACCCAATTTTCTCCATACATGTGAACACGTTAGTTGCAATAAAATCATGTAAACAGAAGTGGCATTCCACCAGGGTCCTGTTATATAAACTTTAGAGACAAGCAGAGTGACATTTCTGGTATTGCCTCAGGGCAGTGCCAGTTTACGGGTAAGAAATAACAATTTCACATCTTTGGCTCAAACTAGAAAATTCTACAGCAGTTCCACATAGAGTACGGGGTGAAATCCAGAAGTATAAGACACTAATTCTAAATGGTTACCTACCAGCACGTTTTAAGACTGATTACGAAGCACAAAGTTTAGTAGAGACCAGCAATTACCAGTTACTAAGCTCACTAATAAGAACAGCTCAGGTCAGCTGGGGCTGCAGTTTCAACTATTCTGACATCTCTGTAACCAACTAATTACCAATTTTCCATTAGGTGGAAATGCCACAATTTTCCTTGAAAAAAGTGGCATTTGGTGGAAAAATTTCATTTTTAGAAAAACAAGGTAACATTTTGATTTTTAAAGCCATTTGAAATCTGGGAAAAAAAGAATGTAAGTCATTAAGAAAAAAAAATATTTTCGGAGGAGGAGCCAAGATGGTGGAACAGCATGTAAGGTTTTTCTGGTCTCTCATCCCTGATTGCAGCCAGATCAACACTAAACCATCGTGCACACCAAGAAAACTGATTTGAGGATTAACACAACAATGTGCACAACTGGAACCACAGAACTCGGCAGGTACGCAGCACAAACAGGTGAACTGGGGGAGAGAGAAGCCGCGAGGGCAGGGAGCTGTTTTTGCTTGCGGAGGGAGGGCAGAGATGGGGTGGGGGGAGGGGAGAGTAAGAGAAAAGCAGCCCCCTTCCCCCCCCCCCCAACCGAAAGCAGCTGGAGAGAAAGTTGAAAAGTGTAAACAGCCACAGGGACTGAACAAAAAAGAAAGGAGATTGGAAAGGGTTTAAATTCCACTAAGACTCTTTAAACAGGGGAAACACAGAGTCTGAAACTCTTAGCTCGATACCTGGAAGTGCTCAGGTGGGAAGGGCGAATCCCCAGGAGCAGAGAGTGAGGTCGAAGGGGTCTGTGGGCCGCATGGAGAGAGGCAGTTCCCCTGCTGGGAGGACGTCTGACAGAGGCTGTGCGGCCTCCCCCAGGCAGAAGTCCCACCGGACCCTGGAGAACAATCACACGCGCTGGTGCTGGAACGAGGATGTTCGGGGTGAAGCCTGGCGCCAGGTGTGTGTTGTGATAGTCCATTAACCCTGCAACAGTGCTGCTATAAGATCCCACGAACCATTTCTGGGGCGGCCTGGCACGCAGCTGCAGTCTCTGGGCATCGGCAGCAGCGTGGTCTCGCGAACAGTCCTAGGGGCTGGCCGTCAGCAGGCCAGGTCTCAGCAATACCCTCCTCCTGACGGTCACAGCGGGTCAAAGCTGCAGTCCCTCAAAAGTGAGAGGTTGTTTGAGATAAAACTCCGGAGGGAGGTGCACCTGGCAGTCTGATGGCTTGGTCACAGACAGTGTAGAAGCGGGGAGTGGATGGAAGCTGGAGACAGAGGAGGGGTGCTTGACTGCCAATCATGGAGAGCACAGACTTCCTATACTACAAACTGGGTAGCTGGGTGATGCCATTTTCACCCCTTCCGCGCATGTGCATACACATGACAGTGTGCATCCACCCCAGTAAGCTAAGCAGCTCCATCTAGTGGAGAATGGAGCCGTTACGCTAAACCCCACCCAACTGGGCCAACAGCGCTCTCGACAAACAAATCTCGGGCCAGTTTACAGACCATAAAGTGCTTCATAGCTTGACTTTTACAGGAAACCAAATGTAATTTCAATCGTACTTCATTCTGTTCACTGGTCCTTTTATTCAGTATTTTTTCTTTTTCTTTTCTTACTCTTGAATACAGAAAGGGAAAAAATTTATTTTCCATTTTTATTAAAAAGATTCTTAATTTTTGGGGCGCCTAGGTGGCTTAGTCGGTTAAGCGTCCGACTTTCGCTTAGGTCATGATCTCACGGTTCGTGGGTTCTGGTCCCGTATCGGGCTCTGTGCTGACGGCCAGCTCAGAGCCTGTAGCCTATTTCGGTCTGTGACTCCCTCTCTCTCTGACCCTCCCCTGCTCACACTGTCTCTCTCTCTCTTTCCTAGAAATAAATAAAACATTTTAAAAAAAAAAGATTCTTAATTTTTTCTACTATATATTTTACTTTTTTGTAAATTAAAAAAAATCTATTTTACTTTCATCATTTCATTTTATTCTATCTTTTCAAAATTTCAAACATTTTTTTTTTCTTTCTTATCTTTCCCTTTTTTCTCTAATCTGTCAAGCTTCTCTCAACACCCAGGCCTAAACACACTTAGGATCTAGTATCCTTTATTTGATTTCTTTGTGTTGTTTTTAATTTTTTAATTTTATGCTCTTTAACTTTTTTCCTTCAAGTGATGAAATGAAATAATTCATCCCAAAAGAAAGAACAGGAAGAAATGACAGCCAGGGACTTAATCAACACAGATACAAGCAAGATGTCTGAACCAGAATTTAGAATCACCATAAGAAGAATACTAGCTACAGTTAAAAACAGATTAGAATCCTTTTCTGCGGAGATCAGAGAAGTAAAAAAGCTAGTCAGGATGAAATAAAAAATGCTGTAACTGAGCTGCAATCTCAAGTGGATGCCATGGCAGCAAGGATGAGGCCAAGCAGCAAATCAGTGATATAAAGGACAAACTTATACAGGATAATGAAGTAGATAAAAAGAGGGAGAATAAGGCAAAAAAGCACAAAATAAAAATTAGAGAATTCAGTGACTTATGAAAAAGCAATAACATCTGAATCATAGAGGTCCCAGAAGATGGAGACAGAGAAAAAGGAGTAGAAAATTTATGTGAGCAAATCATAGCAGAAAACTTTCCTAGCCTGGGAAAAGACACAGATATCAAAATCCAGGAAGCACAGAGGACACCCATTAGATTTGACAAAAACTGACCATCAACAAGGCATATCATAGTCAAATTCACAAAATACTCAGGCAAGGAAAGAATCATGAAACCAGCAAGGGAAAAACGTCCTTAATCTACAAGGGAAGGCAGATCAGGTTTGCAGCAGACCTATCCACAGAAACTTGGCAGGCCAAAAAGGAGTGGCAGGATATATTCAATGTGCTGAACTGGAAAAATATGCAGCCAAGAATTCTTTATCCAGCAAGACTGTCATTCAAAATAGAAGGAGAGATAAAAAGTTTCCCAGACAAACAAAAATTAAAGGAGTTTATGATCACTAAACCAGCCCTGCAAGAAATTTTAAGGGGAACTGAGAGGTGAAAAGTTGGGAAAAAAAAAAAAAAAACCCACAACAAACACCAAAAAGCAAAAAGACCAAAAGCAACAAAGACTAGAAAGAACCAGAGACCACCACCAGAAAGTCCAACTGTATAAGCAACATAATGGCAATACACTCATATCTTTCAGTACACACTCTAAACATCAGTGGTCTAAACACTCCAATCAAAAGACATAGGGTAACAGGATAAGAAAACAAGGTCCATCTATATGCTGTTTACAAGAGGCCCATTTTAGACCTAAAGACACCTTCAGATTGAAAATAAGGAGATGGAGAACCATCTATCATGCTAATAGTCACCAAAGAAAGCCAGAGTAGCCATACTTATATCAGACTATCTAGATTTTAAAATAAACACTGTACCAAGGATGAAGAAGGGCATTATATTATAATTAAGATGTGAATCCACCAAGAAGACCTAACAAATGTAAACATTTTGCTTCAAATGTGGTAGCACCCAAACATATACATCATTTAATCAAAAACATAAAGAAACTCATTGATAATAATACCATAATAGTAGGGGACCTCAATGTGCCACTTACAGGAATGGAAAAATCATCTAAACAGAAACAAGGAAACAATGGCTTTGAGTGACATACTGGACCAGATGGATTTTTTTTTTTTTCAAATAGTTTATTGTCAAATTAGTTTCCACATAACACTCAGTGCTCATCCCCACAAGTGTCCTCCTCCATGCCCATCACCCCCCTCCCCTCCACATCCATCAGTCCTCAGTTTTTGTCAGCATTCAAGAGTCTCTCATGGTTTGCCTCTCTCCCTTTCCCCCACCATTTCCCCCCTTCTTCCCCTTGTTCCTCCGTCAAGTTCCTCCTAATCCTCCTATACGTGCAAACATATGATATTTGTCCTTCTCTGCCTGACTTATTTCGCTCAGCATAACACCCTCAAGGTCCATCCATGTTGCTACACATGGCCAGATTTCATTGTTTCTCATTGCCATGTAGTATTCCATGGTATAGATAAACCACATCTTCTTGATCCATTCATCTGATGATGGACACTTAGGCTCTTTCCATGTTTTAGCTATTGTTGAGAGTGCTGCTATGAACATTGGGGTACACATGCTCCTATGCATCAGCATTTCTGTATCCCTCGGGTAAATTCTTAGCAGTGCTATTGCTGGATCATAGGGGAGTTCTATTGTTAGTTTCCTGAGGAACCTCCACACTGTTTTCCAGAGGGGCTGTACCAGTTTACATTCCCACCAACAGTGTAGGAGGGTGTGGACCAGATGGATTTAACAGATATATTCAGAATATTTCATCCTAAAGTTTTTTAAATTTATTTCTGAGAGAGAGAGAGAGAGAGAGACAGTGTGAGCAGGGGAGGGTCAGAGAGAGAGGGAGACATAGAATCTGAAGCAGGCTCCAGGCTCCGAGCTAGCTGTCAGCACAGAGCCAGATGCAGGGCTTGAACCCATGAACCGTGAGATCACGACCTGAGCTGAAGTCGGACGCTTAACCGACTAAGTCACCCAGGCACCCCCAGAATATTTCATCCTAAAGCAAAAGAATACATATTCTTCTCAAGTGCACATGGGACAGTCTCCAGAAGAGATCACATACCGGGACACAAATAAATCAGCCCTCAAAAAGTTCAGTAAGATCGAGATCATACTGTGCATTTTTCAAACTACAATGCTATAAGACTCGAAATCAACCACAAGAAAAAATTTGGAAAGATAACAAATACTTGGAGACTAAAGAACATCCTACTCAAGAATGAATGGACTAACCAAGATATTAAAGAGGAAATTAAAAAGAACATGGAAGCCAATGAAAATGGTAACACCACAGCCCCAAACCTCTGGGATGCAGCAAAAGCAGTCTTAAGAGGGAAGTATATAGCAATCCAGGCCTTCCTAACATAGCAAGAAATGTCTCAGATATACAACCTTAATTAAACCTCAAAGAGGCAGAAAAAGAAAACCAAATAAAACCTCAAACCAGCAGAAGACAGGAAATAATAAAGATTAGAGCAGAAATCAAAGCTATCAAAACCAAAAAACCCCCCATTAGAACAGATCAATGAAACCAGGAGCTGGTTCTTTGAAAGAGTTAACAAAACTTATAACCCCCTAACCACTTTGATCAAAAAGAAAAAGGACAGGACTCAAATGAATAAAGTCAAGAATGAAAGAGGAGAGATCACAGCCAACACTGCAGAAATATAAACAATAATAAGAGAATATTATGAGCAATTATACACCAATACAATGGGCGATCTGGAAGAAATGGACTATTCTTAGAAACATATAAACTACCAAAACTGAAGCAGGAAGAAATAGAAAATTTGAACAGACCCATAACCAGTAAATAAATAGAATTAGTAATCAAAAATCTTCCAAAAGACGAGTCCAGGGCCAGATGGCTTTATAGGGGAATTCTACCAAACACTTATTTAAAAAAAAATTTTTTTAAACATTTATTTATTATTTTAAAAAATTAAAAAATATTTATTTCTGAAAGAGGAGAGACAGCATGAGCAGGAGAGGGTCAGAAAGAGAGGGAGACACAGAATCCGAAACAGGCTTCAGGCTCTGAGCTAGCTGTCAGCACAGAGCCTGACATGGGGCTTGAATCCATGAACTGTGAGATCATGACCTGAGCCAAAGTTGGATGCTTAAATGACTAAGCCACCCAGTTGCCCCAAACATTTATTTATTATTGAGAGACAGAAAGAGACAGAGCATGAGCATGGGAAGGGCAGAGAGAGGGGGAGACACAGAAATGAAGCAGGCTCTAGGCTCTGAGCTATCAGCACAGAGCCTGATGCGGGGCTCAAACTCACTAACCATGAGATCATGACCTGAGGCGAATTCGGACACTTAACTAACTGAGCCACCCAGGCACCCCTCTACCAAACATTTAAATAAAAGTTAACACCATTCTCTTGAAGCTGTTCTAAAAAATAGAAATGGAAGGAAAGCTTCCAAATTCTTTCTATGAAGCCAGAATTACTTAGATTCCAAAACCAGACAAAGACCCCACAAAAAAGGAGAACTACACACCAATTTCCCTGATGAACATGGATACAAAAATCCTCAACAAGATACTAGCCAGGCAAATCTAACAATACATTAAAAGAATTATTCACCACAACCACGTGGGATTTACACCTGGGGTGCAGAGCTGGCTCAACACCTGCGAAACAATCAATGTGATACATCACATCAATAAAACAAAGGAGAAGAACCACATGATCCTCTCAATAGGTGGAGAGAAAGCCTTTGACAAAATACAGCTTGATAAAAACCTTTCTTGATAACAACTCCCAAGAGAGTAGGGATAGAAGGAGCATACCTCAAGATCATAAAAGCCGTATATGAAAGACCCACTGCTAATATCATCCTCAATGGGGAAAAACTGAGAGCTTTCCTCCTAAGGTCAGGAACACGACAGGGATGTCCACTCTCATCACTGTTATTCAAGATAGTATTGGAAGTCTTAACCTCAGCAATCAGATAATACAAAGGAATAAAAGGCATCCAAATTGGCCAGGAGGAAGTCAAACTTTCATTTTTTGCAGATGACATGATACTCTATATGGAAAACCCAAAAGATTCCACCCCAAAACTGCTAGAATTGATCCATGAATTCAGCAAAGTCACAGGATATAAAAATCAATGCACAGAAATCAGTTGCATTCCTATACACCAGTAATGAAGCAGCAGAAAGACAAATCAAGGAATTGATCCCATTTAAAAGTACATCAAAAACCATAAAATACCTAGGAATAAACCTAACCAAAGAGGTGAAAAATCTATGCACTGAAAACCATAGAAAGCTTATGAAAGAAATTGAAGACACAAAAAATGGAAAAATATTCTATGCTCCATAGGAAGAACAAACATTGTTAAAATGTTGATACGACCCAAAGCAATCTACATATTCAATGCAACACCTATCAAAATAACACCAGCATTGTTCACAGAGCTAGAACAAACAATCCTAAAATTTGTATGGAACCAGAAAAGACCCTGAATAGCCAGAGAAATCTTGAAAAAGAAAACCAAAGCAGGAGGCATCACACTCCGGGACTTCAAGACATATTACAAAGCTGTAATCATCAAGGCACTATGGTACTGGTACAAAAACAGACACATCAATGGAACAGAAGAGAACCCAGAAATGGACCCACAAACATATGGCCAACTAATCTCTGACAAAGCAGGAAAGAATATCCAATGGAATAAAGACAGTCTCTACAGCAAATGGTACTGGGAAAAGGGGCAGTGATATGCAGAAAAATGAACCTGGACAATTTGCTTATACCATACACAAAAATAAACTCAAAATGGATGAAAGACCTAAATGTAAGACAGGAAGCCATCAATATCCTTGAGGAGAAAGCAGGCAAAAACCTCTTTGACCTCGGCCGCAGCAACTTCTTATTCAACGCATCTTTGGAGGCAAGGAAAATAAAAGCAAAAATGAACTATTGGGACTTCATAAAAATAAAAAGCTTCTACACAGAGAAGGAAACAGTCAGCAAAGCTAAAAGACAACCAACGGAATGGGAGAAGATATTTGCAAATGACATATCAGACAAAGGGTTAGTATCCAAAATCTATAAAAAACTTAACAAACTAAACACCCAAAAAACAAATAATCCAGTGAAGAAATGGGCTAAAGATATGAATAGATACTTCTCCAAAGAAGACATCCAGAAGGCCAACAGACACATGAAATGATGCTCAACGTCACTCAACATCTGGGAAATACAAATCAAAACCACAGTGAGATACCACTTCACACCTGTCAGAATGGCTAAAATTAACAACTCAGGCAACAACAGATGTTGGCGAGGATGTGGAGAAAGAGGATCCCTTTTGCACTGCTGGTGGGAATGCAAACTGGTGCAGCCACTCTGGAAAACAGAATGGAGGTTCCTCAAAAAATTAAAAATAGAACTACCCTACAAGCCAGCAATCACACTACTAGATATTTATCCAAGGGATACAGGTGTGGTGTTTCAAAGGGGCACACACACACCAACGTTTATAGCAGCGCTACCAACAGTAGCCAAAGTATGGAAAGAGCCCAAATGTCCATCAGTAAATGAATGGATAAAGAAGATGTGGTATAAATATACAATGGAGTATTACTCGGCAATCAAAAAGAATGAAATCTTGCCATTTGCAACTATGTGGATGGAACTAGAGGGTATTATGCTAAGCGAAATTAGTCAGTTGGAGAAAGACAAATATCATATGACTTCACTCCAATGAGGAATTTAAGATACATAACAGATAAACATAAGGGAAGCAAAAATAAAAACAGGCAGGGGACAAAACATAAGAGACTCCTAAATACAGAGAACAAGCCGGGTTGCTGGAGGGATTGTGGGAGAGAGAACAGACTAAATGGGTAAGGAGCAGTAAGGAATCTATTACTGAAATCATTGTTGTACCATATGCTAACCTGGAAGTAAATTAAACAATGAATACATTTTATTTTATTTATTTTTTTTTTTATGTTTCATTTATTTCTAGGAGAGAGAGAGAGAGACAGCGTGAGCAGGGGAGGGTCAGAGAGAGAGGGAGTCACAGACTGAAACAGGCTCCAGGCTCTGAGCTGGCAGTCAGCACAGAGCCCGACGCGGGGCTCGAACCCACGAACCGCGAGATCATGACCTAAGCGAAAGTCGGACGCTTAACCGACTAAGCCACCCAGGCAACCCTAAACAATGAATACATTTTCAAACCATTTTTAAAAATGGTTTTAAAATTAATTTTAAAAAATAAAAGTGGTGATGTCCATTTCCAAGAATGTGAAAACATGATTTAGAAATCACTGTATTTTAGGGGTACCTGGCTGGGTCTGTCGCAAGAGCATACAACTTTTGATCTCGGGATCATGAGTTTAGGCCCCATGTTTGCTGTAGAGCTTACTTAAATAAATACACAAACAAACAAATATTTAAAAAGAGAGAAGTCACCGTATTCTACATAAAACATTTTTGGCCAAAGTCAGTGTTTCTGAAACTTTTTTTCATTATAGGCCTCGCATCCCAACAAGGAGAAAGTTTAAATTCTCCCTAGTGAGAGCAATAGGAATACTTTTTGTTGGGTACTGTTGAGCTTTAGAGGGGTACAGAACACTGTAATGTCTGATTATTTTTGTCCTTTAGGAAAGAATTTTAGAATTTATGGCCTAATCCCATTAACACAGCGAACTTTAAGACTGCAACCACCTAGTTTTGGAGGCCTTGATGGCCACGGTGCCATACCCTTGGATGTGTCTCATAAGAGTAAGACTCTCAATGTGCTTCTCACATGCATCTTGATCAGCGAGGAGTGTGCTTTGGGTTTTTCTTCGTCTTTAAAATGAGACAAGAGGTGCCCTCTCATACTTTAAGGGATAAAAGTACATTTTAAAAATACTTCAGTTTTTAAAAATGTCCATATATTTTTTAGAGAGAGCGAGCAGGAACAGGAGAGGGGCAGAGAGAGAAGGGGCCAGAGGATCCAAAGCGGGCTCTGCACTGACAGCAGAGAGCCTGATGCAGGGCTCAAACTCAAACTTCAAGATCAAGACCACTGGAGCCAAAGCTGGATGTATAACCAACTAAGCCACCCAGAACATACTTTAAACATCAAATCTAATGTTTACTTTATAAAATCTAACAAATCTTGAAAAGAGCTATTATCTGATAATTTAGCTTGCTTACTACTTACTGGTGTTCCTTCTATGAAAGGCTGCCTGCCTCCCTCTTTGTTCCTAGATATATATAGTAAGTGTACTTTAAAATAGACATTTGTTCGAGCGCCTTGGTGGCTCAGTCAGTTGAGCATCTGACTTCCATTCAGGTGATGATCTCATGGTTTGTGAGTCTGAGCCCCACATCTGGCTCTGTGTGGATAGCTCAGAGCCTGGAGCCTACATCAGATGCTGTGTCTCCCTTTCACTCTGCTCTACCAGCCTTGTGCTCTGTCTCTCTCTAAAAAATAAACCATTAAAAAAGATTAAAATAGACATTTGTTTTTAACTACTTTCAGAAAGGCTGTGATAGATATTTCTCTTAATGAACACTAGAATTTACCTTCATCACAGCAGTGTTACAAGGATTAAGCTATTTAACATATTAAAGACTGCCTAGCACAATAAACTTTCTGGCATAAAACACAAAGCCATAAATTAATTATGAAAGAAACAATGTATAACAATCTGAAAAAAACAAAGAGCTTATTGTGAAAGTGCCTGGAGTTATTGTTGACATTAACTACAATACTGTTATGGATCTGAAAAATTAACAATAATTCTTTAACATGATCAGTTATTCAAATATGTGTTCAAATTTCTGAGTCTCATAAAATGTTTTGGCCACTGGTTTGTTTGAATCAAGCTCCATACAAAATTCCCATGCTGCATTTATTTGATATGTTTCCTAAATCTCTTTAAATTTTAGGTTCCCTTTGCTTTCTTTCCTTGCCATGTATCTGATGAGGAATCTGTGACACTTGCCCTACAGAGTTTCCTACACTCTGGATTTACTGGCTGCATCCCTCTGGAGGTGTTAACATGTGCCTCTATCCATCTATTTCTTGTAAACTTGGTGCTTGGATTGGGAGGCTCTCAGATCCAGGTTTGAGGTTTTGGGCAAGGGTGCTTCGTAGACAGTGTCACTTACTTCCACTACATGTGTCAGAAGGGTCATAATGTCTGGCAGTCTCAGTGGTAGTGCTGATCAATGTGTTCATGTACTGTCAGCCTGTTCATTATGATTGTTCACTAAAGTTTCCAACAGCCTTTAATATCATGCCATCCTCCTCCTTGCATTTCTTCTTAGATTTTAGTGTTGGGAAGACTAAAAATATATTTCTCAAAGTCCTTTGCAGCTAGAGTTATCGATGTTATTTAAATTCCACCAACCAGAGGCACTTGAGTACAGTGAAGAATAGAAGTGCAGAGGGGAGAGTCAGGTTATGAGCAATCCTTCTTGATGGCACATATTATCATGAAGGTGGTGTGACTGTGGAACCAGTGGCTGTAAGGGTGTCTTCCCCATTCAGCAAGTGGCTTCCTGATCATGACATAAGCAAGAGTCCTTTGCCAGCTCAGTTCTAAAGCATGGATTGGTGACTCACTCCCAAAGCACAGTTTACAATCCTGCCAGTTGTAATATACCATGCAGTAAATAATCCCTTTTGGCTTAAATTACTTAAGGGTGGATTTTTGTTCTCTGCAGTGAACGCTGACCAATGCACCGTATTGTCAGAAATTGTCAAACAACTGTCTCTCTGATTAAAAAATTTTTTAAAAAGTAAATCATGTTAACTTGCTAACAATTTCCTGAGTGCGTAAAATAGATATTCTAGGAAGCTGAACATTTATTTATTTTTGAAATTCCAGTATAATTAACTTACAGTGTCATATTAGTTTCAGGTACACAACATAGTGATTCAGCAATTCTATACATTACTCCCTGCTCATCATGGTATGTGTACTCTTAATCCCCTTCACCTATTTCACCCATGCCCCCAAAACCCCCTTCTGGTAACCACCAGTTTGTTCTCTATATTTAAGAATCAGTGTTTTTGTCTATTCTTTGTTTGCTTGTTTTGTTTCTTAAACTCCACATATGAGTAAAATCATATGGTGAATTGTCTTTCTCTCTGACTGACTTACTTTACTTAATATTATATCCTCCAGACACATCTATGTTGTTGCAAATTGCAAGATTTCATTTTTTATGGCTAAGTAATATTTCATTGTATATATACTCTTTTTTTTAATGTTTGTTTATTTTTGAGAGAGAGAGAGAGAGAGCAAGCAAGGGATGGGCAGAGAGAAAGGGAGAGGGGGAATCCCAAGGAGGCCTGCACTGACAATACAAAGTCTGAGACAGGGCTTGAACTCACAAACTGTGAGATCGTGACCAGAGCCGAGGTCACACACTTAACTAACTGAGCCACCCAGGCGCCTGTCATGTATCCTTTATCCATTCATGTATCAATGGATACCTGGGTTGCTTCCATAGTTTGGCTATTGTAAATAATGCTGCAATAAACACAGGGGTGAATATATCTTCTTGAATCAGTGTTTTCATATTCTTTGGGTAACTACCAGAATTACTGGATCATTAAGTAATTAAACAAAAATTTTCTGAGGAACTTCCATACTGTTTTCATTTCCAGTTGCATTCCCACCAACGGTGCATGATACTTCCTTTTTCTCCACATCCTCAGCAATATTTGTTTCTAGTTTTTAATTTTAGCCATTCTGACAAGTGTGAGGTTTGTATCTCACTGTGGTTAAGATATACTTCATTAGGGGCACCTGGGTGGCTCAGTTGGTTAAGTGTCTGACTTTTGCTCAGGTCACGATCTCACAGCTTGTGAGTTCAAGCTCCATGTTGTGTTCTGTGCTGACAGCTCAGAGCCTGGAGCCTGCTTCATATTCTGTGTCTCCCTCTCTCTCTGCCCTTCCCCTGCTTGTGCACTTTCTCTCTCTCTCAAAAATAAATAAACATTAAAAAAAAAAGATACACTCCTAAAACAAAAAAAAACCCATATAGCTATTTCACATTCCCATTTTATGAACTTTTTTAAAACACCCAAAAGCACTTTTTAAACATTTAGAAATTAATCATGTTAAGAAAAATTAATCCATATCCATTTATGAAGACAATATTACTGAGAAATGTTTAAATGTCAAAAGTTTTAATTCAATAATGTCAAATATAATGTATAAATCTTCAGAGTTTAGCAAAGAGATTTCTATTCAACTTTATATCATGTTCCAACACAGAGAAGTTAAAAGAATTCTACAGTGACCCATATATTTGTTACCTGGATTCTACAATTAGCATTGTTATATTGCTTGATCATGTATCTAACCATCTATGCAACCTTCTATTCATACATTAACTCATCTTATTTTTTTATACATTGCAAAGTAAGTTGCAAACATGAGTACATTTCACACCTAAATGCTTAAGCACAGCAGAAGGACATACATATATACATATTTCTTTAGGTATAGTATTTGGCCACTGGAGGGCTTCCAAATACCATAAAATGCCCTAGAAAGTTAGTCTGTAGTGTCTTACAGTATCAGAAGATCTACAGAAGGGATTGCCTGTAGTATAACCGGCATCAATGAGTGTGAGAGACTCAATCTGAAATCTAGCAAGAGACTGCAGCACCTTTTATCTTTACTCTCCTCTTTTTACATCTACTTTCATTATAAAAGAGAAAATACACACCAAATTATTTGTGTTGTTGAAGGTAGCAATTCTTTAGCTCAGAATCTCAGAAAACTTGATGGAAACAAGATGTTATATTTGCAGAAATGAGCCGGTATCACGTACTCAGATTAACTGGTTGATTAATACTCTCTACAAAAGCAGGGGAGCTGTTTGTTTTCATCACGCATCCCAGTATGTAGAACACAGCCCGGCACATGCTAGGGCTCAATGAACAATTACTGCAGCAATGAGCAAATGCAAGTGCTTGATTCCAAATATAATCTTCACACATTTAATGTCATTACTAACCAAAGAAGTTGTGTTGTTTCTTTTTTAAATGACAATAAGCCTTAACATAAAAATAACAGCATAGGTTGGTTAGCCTACCTCCAGGACTACAACTGTACAGACAACCTTGTTTTCCATACATTCTTTAGTAATTCAGCATACACCCACATTGCATCCCCCCTGGCCCTGCTGTGGCAGGTACTGTAGAAGACTAAGACTGGGGCAAAAGCAGGGCTGGGGCCACAGGAAAGCTGCCCACAACTGAGGGCAGGGCAGGGGCTACTTTGCAAACATGCCCCGGGGCTTCCCAGAAATAAATGTGAAGTTTTGAAATGGGACTGATATTTTCTGTGAATCAGTAGGGGCAAGAGTCCGTGGAATTCAAATCATTACTGTTTATGTTACTTCCCTTTTGTACCTTTACAACCCATCATGGGGCTTGAACTCACAACCCCAAGATCAAGAGTCACATGCTCTCCTGACTGAGCCAGTTGGGTGCCCCTACACTGTAATTTTTAAATTATCACTTTTTCAAGGTGACAACTTTCTTTACTACTTCCTTGGCCTGGAAGGGCATTTCCATATTCAGCACAAGTTCATCAAGTTAGCAAACATTTATCTCAACAGCTACTATGAGATATTTTTAAACAAATATTTTTATCTCTACAGGAGAGGCAAGTTGTTTTTTGATTGTGACTATATAGAGAAATACACAAATAATTTCAAATCCGTCAGTTTTCCTGTTAGGGATCACAAATGGGAATCAAAAGATGGAGAGAATAGTGAGTTTAAAAACCATAAAATCACCTTGTATTTTGTGATGAGAGAAACAAAGTCAAGAGAAATGTAGCTTAAATTAAATCTCCTTACAGCCTGCAGCCCACAGACAGACACCTGAAATGGACAGAGTTTGACCTTCGCCAAGGATCTCATGGCTGCCTTACTGCATTAGTGTTTTTGATTTTTTAGAGAATGTAAGTAACCTTACCTTAACAGCAGCTACCCCTCAAGGTCCTGAAAGCCTTGGTTCCAAATTCCTTAGAGCCTTAAACTATCCCTAACCCTCACTAATTAAAAAGTATATAACCAGTCACTCACCACAACCCCAGTGCAGCTCCTTCTGCCCACGGTCCTGTCCCCATGCTATAATAAAACCACCTTTTTGCACCAAAAACATCTCAAGAATTCTTTCTTAGCTGTTTGCTCATGAACCCTACTTCATAATTTCATCATTTTATACTCAAAATAGGTACTTGAAGAAGTCTTAGGACTTAAGCTATAAAAGGTTAGAGGTGAAGCAATATCTTGCCCCAGCTAGTGCTGCCCTCTTAATAAAAGGAATATAAGATGTGTAGACCCCCCAAAGACTTTCAAATGCCCCAGACATGCCTGTTGTTAAAGTATACCTGGAGAAAATAATCCTCCCAGTAGAGCCGTGAGAGGCTCCCTGCCACATGGTGGGATGACATACACTCCCAGCACTGAATGTTGGCAGAAGGTGGTTGACTGAGACCAAATATTCATTTGTTCTTTCTCAGAACACTGCTTCTCTATGTCAAAGTTTCCACCAGTCATGGGTACTTCCCTCCAAATAAAAAACATGCAGTGAATGTCATTTTCATAATGGTAAATTTATCTAGTTAAATTAAATGTCTTTTTTTTTTCTGTCGTGACTTTTCTATTTAATTTCGTGTTAAGATGTCCTTTTGTGAATAGGGTGGTGAATGACAGTTTTTTCCTTTTCCCATGGTATTTACCTTGGCAAAAGTAAAAGTAAAACACTCCAAGCTGAGGCGCCTGGGTGGCTCAGTCCGTTAAGTGTCTGACTCTGGCTCAGGTCATGATGTCATGGTCTGTGAGTTTGAATCCCACATCAGGCTCCGTGCTGACAGCTTGGAGCCTTGAGCCTGCTTCAGACTCTGTCTCCTTCTCTCTGTCTGCGCCTGCCCCACTTGTATATGTACTCTCTCTCTCTCTCAAAATGAAATCAATAAAACATTTAAGAAAAACCACTCCAAGATAGCCTCCAAAGATATTTTGGAAATTTTACTATGCATAAAAGTCTAATGCCTAGAAAGCCTAAAACGTCTCTCCTGAATTAAGATTCTATAATGCAAAATACAAATAAAATAATCAACAATTCAGGGAATTCATTTTTCCTATGCAGGTAGTGGGCATGAAACTGAACAAACAGAAAACTATTGATTGGTAGAACAGGAATTCCCTGTTTTCAGCCACTCCAAGCATCTCAAATTCTCTCACAGGATATAATTAAATTGATAGAAGACAGCTTCTAGGGGTGCCTGTGTAGCTCAGGTGGTTAAGCACTGGACTTGTGGTTTGGACTCAGGTCACGATCTCACGGTTTGTGAGTTTGGGCCCCGTGGTTCGAGCCCTATGTGGGGCTATGCACTGATAGTGTGGAGCCTGCCTGGGATTTCCTCTCTCTCCTCTCTGCTCCTCCCCCGCTGGTGCTTGTGCTTTCTCTCTCTCTCTCAAAATAAATAAATAAACATTAAAAAAAAAAAACCTTTTTAAATGTTTTTGAGACAGAGAGCTGGTGCTCATGCTTTCTCTCACTCTCTCAAAATAAACATAAAAAACCCTTTTTAAAAGCAGGCTCCATTCAGGCTTTGAGCTGTCAGCACAGAGTCTGACACAGGGCTCCAACCTATGAACTGCGAGATCATGACCTGGGTAGAAGTCGGATGCTTAACCGACTGAGTCACACCCAATAAGCATTTTTTAAAAAAGAGAGTTCTAAAGGCAACTGCCTGTGATTAATTCCTGGTTCTGCCATTCACTAGCTGCTTTATCTTGGTCAAAAATTACTTAACCCCACTCTATGCCTCAATTTCCTTATTCACAGAATGGGGATAATAATACTGTCTAGATCACAGGGCTGTGGTAAGGATTAAATCAGTAATCCATACAAGGAGCTAAATACAGTGATTGACACCTAAGAGCAAATTTACTTTTAGTGGTATTAGTTAATGTCTAGGTAAGGTGTTATACCAATGAGCCCAAAATACATTGTTTTAAATCAGATGTTTATTTCTCATTCTTCTACAGTGTTGCAAAGGAAGACAGACTGCTCCATAAATTCATCCAAGGACCCAGTTGACAATGTGTCTCTATTAGCCTCAGTGTATGGATTCTAATTAACACCAGAGTAAAAAGCAACTGCTTCAGTTGTCCTTTCTTCTTTGGGTAAGCTCTAGGTCCAGTGTGGGGATTGGACTTGCAGACCTGAGATCAAGTCACATGCTCTTCTGACTGAGCTAGCCAGGGGCCCTTCAGTTGTCTTCATCCACAAAGGCTGAGGTAGCTCACCAGTACTATGTCTGCAATCTAGCCCATGAGTGAGGAAAAATAATGTGTTAAGAGTGAGCATTTCATTTTTAGGACACTGAAGCAGAAACTACACCTATCATTTCTATTCATATTTATCAGTCAAAACCTAGTTGACATGGCCACATTGAGCTGTAAGGGAAGCTGGGAAATGTCCCTGGCTAGACAGCCATGTGCTCACTCATCATCCAGTGTACAGTGTAGAGGGTATCAGAAGAATGGATACTCAGAGATCATAATAGTCTCCCACATTACATACTTTTTTTTTATACTGTGGTAAAATATCCATTACATAAAATTGACCATTTTAATTATTTTTAAGTGTACAGTTCAGTGACATTAAGTACATTCACACTATTGTGCAGCCGTCACTACATCCATCTCCCATTTTCATCACCTGAACTAAAAACTCTTTACCTATTAAACAATAACTGCCTATTACCCTTTCCCTAGAGCCCCTGATAACTACCATTCTATTTTCATCTGTGTGAAACTGACTAATCTAGTCACCTCATATGAATGATATCACACAGGGGTGCCTGGGTCACTCAGTTGCTTAAGTGTCTGACTTCAGCTCAGGTCATGATCTTGCCATTCGCAAATAGATCCCCGCATTGGGCTCTGTGTTGACACCTCAGAGCCTAGAGCCTGCTTTGGGTTGCCCCTCTACCACTTGTTCTCTCTTTCTCTCTCTCTCAAAAATAAATAAACATTTAAAAAGTAAATAAATGATATCACACAATATACACAATATGTGTCCCTTTGAGTCCTTTGTTTCATTTAGTATAAAGTTTCCAAGATTTATCCATATTGTAGCATGTATTAGGACTTCACTTTCATTTAAGGCCAGTAATATTGCATTGCATAGATTTACCACATTTTATTTATACATTAATTATGACTGGGGACTTATCCTATTTCCACCTTTTGGCTATTGTTACATTTCATATTCTGAATAATTACCTGAATTATTTTTTAAATTATAACTTACTACTTTTAGGAAACTCTTATACAACAAGCAACAAAATCAAAAAAGGACTGACTGTGAGGTTCACATTCCACTATCTCCAAATAAATGGACTGTGCTAATAAAATTACTGTCATTATCTGCCAGTAATTAATCTTTGTGCAATATCTGTGCAAGTCATTTGAGCGCTCTCAGTTTCATAATTTGTAGAATAAGGATACCAAAAGTAAAAGCAACAAAAGCAAAAATAAATAAGTGAGACTACATCAAACTAAAAAAGCTTCTGCACAGCAAAGGAAACTATTAAGAAAATGAAAAGGTAACATAATGAATGGAAGAGCATATCTGCAAATCAGATTATCTCATAAGAGGCCAATATCCAAAATAAATAAACAACTCCTCCAACTCAATATCAAAATAACAATCTGATTAAAAGTGGGCAGATAATCCGAAAAGACATTTTTCCAAAGCTATACGCTGGTCAACAGGTACATAAAAAGATGTTCAACATCAGTAATCATCAAGGAAATGTAAGTATGAACCACAGTGAGATATCACTTCACACGTTAGAATGACTATTATCAAAAAGACTAGAAATAACAAGTGTTGGCAAGAATGTGGAAAAAAGGAAACCCTTGTGCACTATTGGCAGAAGTGTAAATTGGTGCAGCTACTATGGGAAACAGTATGGAGCTTCCTCAAAAAATTAACAATGAAACTATCATACGATCCAGCATTTCCACTTCCGGGTATTTACCCAAAGAAAACAAAAACATTAATTTTAAAAAAACCTATGCACCCCTATGTTTACTGCAGCATCATTTGCAATATACAACATATGGAAACAACCTAAGTTTCAATCAGTGAATGAATAAAGAATATGTGATTATATCTACAGTAAAACCTTGACTTGCAAGTAACTAGTTCCGTAAGTGTTCCACAAGATGAGCAAACATTTCTCACAAATTTTAACTTGATAAATGAGCAATATCTTGCAATATAAGCAGTATGTGACACTGAATATCACATGATCACAACTAAATCGGTAGTTCTTGAAATTGATGTATGAGTCCTTTGAATTATGCTCACAAACCAAGGTTTTACTGTATATGTGTACACAACACACACACACGTATGCATGCATACACAACACACACACATGCATACACACACATGTGCATACACACACACAGGAATATTGTTTGGCCATGAAAAGGAATGAAATCTTGTCACTTCTGACAAAATGAATGGATAGACCTTGAGGACTACATACTAAGTAAAATGAATCAAAGACCTTTTTTATATGTGGAATCTAATATAGATAGATAGATAGATAGATAGATAGACAGATAGATAGATAGATAGATAATGTATGATATATATATATATATATATATATCATATATCGAGAACTGATTGGTAGTTGCCAGAGGCAGTGAGAGGGTGGGGGAAATGGGAGAACTGCTTTTGGTTTTGTTTCAGTTTACATAAATTGAAGTTAAAAAAAGAACAACAGGGGCACCTGGCTGGCTCAGTTGGGAATGCATGCTACTCTCGATTTGGGGTTGTGAATTCAATCTCCATGTTGGGTATGGAGATTACTTAAATATATATATTTAAAAAAAGAGAACGCTAATGTTATCTATCTTACAGGCTATTTATAACACATATATTGCATCTAGAATAGTAAGTGCTATATAAACATCATTTTTTAATATTATCAATTTGTCAGAATGGTATTTCAGGTACAATGGACAATGTTGGTTGGCCACCGAATGTCCATTTTCCTCCTCCTCCTTCCTAACAGATCCTTTGTCCAGGAACCTATCCCTTGCCCTTGTAGCCTATGAGACTTATAGATTCTACTAAATTCCTAGCTCCGGGGATGGGCTCTAAATGGACTAACACAAAAATATTCATCTATTCCTTCCTTCTAAGAATAGGCAAACAATCCAATACTCATCAATTCAATGCCAGGAGAGGGTTGCTGGAAACTTCTGGAAAAGATCTCCTAATTTTTAAAAACAGTGATAGAAAACCAGTCTTTCCTGCCAGACATGAGCTGTGTTAAGATCTGCCTGCTAATGCTAACGGCTTCAAGTGGCATGATGGGGTAATCTGCTGGAAATGGAATCATCAAGAAGAGTGACTCATTGTATCCCTCAAAGAATTTGTAATTTAAAGGATCTGCTGAATTGAATACTGAAATGGGAACACAGGAAATCGAAGATCCCAGAGAAGGGTAGGGTGCAAACAGCAAGACTGAGTGCATAGCTGATGGGAAGGGGTAGGTGTATTACTTTGCTATACAGAGTACCACAGACTGGGTGGCTTACAAAACCAGAAATCTATTTTCTCACAGTTCTGGAGGCCAAAAGTCCAAAATCAAGGTGTTGGCAGGGTTGGATTCTTCTAAGGCCCCTCTCCTTGGTTTGTGGATGGCTGTCTTTATGTTCACCTGGGTTCTCCCTGTGTGTCTGTCCAAATTTCCTCTAAGGATACCAGTCATATTTTACTAGGGCCCACACTGACTTCATTTCAACTTAATCACCTCTCTAAAGGCTCTATCCCCTACAGTCACACTCTGTGGTGCTGGGGATTGGGTAGGACTTCAACATTTGAATTTTTGAATGGAAATAATTCAGGGGTTAGAAAGAGTGGAAATAATACTTGGAAAAAGAAGAGTGGGGAGGAAAATGACCAATAATTTGTAGAAGATCATGAGTTGTTCCTAAGAGAAAGGGTAAGGAGGAAATATGAAAGAGGTACAATGGGCCTCCAGGAGAACTGCTTTAGGCACTGCTCCAGAAATTTAAATATTCTGAAGCCCCTTCTATTATAGGCTTATGTTCTTCAGAATTCTAATGATAAGACTGCTCTTTGGGTTACTGAATAGGTGTTTTCATTCTATATTTATGTCTGAACTTCGTAAGTTTCCATTTGAAGTCAGGAAATAAACTCAGTCACCATTTATATATGTTAATTTTTTTGAACCAAAGAAATTAGCTTTGAGAATATAGGGATAAGCAGACAAAGTAATGAATGTGTTCATGGTACCTACTAGTCATTAGCTAATGCCTAGTCCTTAATTATGAGTTCAAGTTGTGTTGAATGCAATGCGAGAAGATCTAACAGCAGGGATACTCCAAAAAAGATTCATTAACACATGCAATATAAAGTGGTGGAATAAAGCAGAGGTATATTTCAAGGAAGAAATATCATTATGAACATAATAAAAAGAAGAGCCTGACTTATAACAATTTATACTTGAAGAGTTATGTAGGGGTCCTATATTGAGCCTGAGCTCTGTACACTCTTAAGATTAACCCATGGACGTTCTATCTGGTGCACTGTGGAGCCAATTTGCCTGAGGATATATTTACATTAGGGATTAATAAGGCTTTTAGGGTTCAAACCTCAGGCGTTTGGGGGCACGTGGGTGGCTCTGTCAGTTGGGCGTCCAACTTCGACTCAGATCATGATCTCACAGTTTGGGAGTTCGAGCCCCATGTCGGGCTCTGTGCTGACAGCTCAGAGCCTAGAGCCTGCTTCAGATTCTGTGTCTCCCTTTCTCTCTGCCCCTCCCCCACTTGCACTCTGTCTCTCTCTGTCTGTCTCTCTCAAAAATAAACAGTAGGAAAAAAAAAAAAAGCTCATGTATTTGGTTTAAAGCAAAACATCAAGAACTGTAAGCAATCTGAGATTTTACCCTGAATGCAAACTAAAAAATTAGCCTGCCACATGGATATTGGTACAAGATATAAGGCTCTTGATTTAGAGAGAAAGGAGAGTTTATTATAGCAATAGCATTATCCCAAATATCAGCATTTGAGGTGTGGGAGGAGGACACTAGTTTAGAGTCCCAATTCCCTGCACATGCAGGGGGCTACATTATAGGAGAGGAACCTTCAGCCTACGGAATCTGAACCTTTTATAAGGGACAGTAAAAGCTCGTTTGCTCTTTGCTCCAGGTGATACCATTTCTGTCTTCTAAGGTTGTTTGCTATACAAACATCCTGAAGATATAGCCCAGAACAAAGGGCAGTCAGTGCTTCATTCACCTTATATGTAGAAATGCAAACTTCACGAAGAATTATCTTCAAACAGGCAACAGGTCTAGTGTCTGAGGGAAAGGGTATTTCTGAGTATCTGTTATAGTAACCTCCCATTCATCCTTGCTCTTAGAGAGTTATGCCAGGGTTCCAATCCAAGAGGGCTGTGATAAAAGAAGAAAAACTAAAGGGACCATTTCACTAAAACCTTGTTGAGTCATTGAGAGTGCAAGGAATTCTTGGCACTGGTATAGTTACTTTGACAGAACTGATGAATTTGACTTTGGCACCAAGAGAAGGCATTACCACATCTCTACAAATATTACCACAGTGGCTTGGACAGCAGAGAAAGAGAATGAAAGATGCTACCTCATAATCAAAATGATGTGTTCATAGATGCTTGTGGTATTCCAATAGTAGCCTGGATTTTAAGTCTCTAAGAAATTTAAAATTATAGGGGCGCCTAAGTGGCTCAGTCAGTTAAGCGTCAGATTCTTTATTTCATCTCAGGTCATGATCAGACATTTCATGAGATCAAGACCTGGGTCAAGCTCTTCACTGACAGCACAGGATGTCTTTGGGATTCTCTCTCCCTGTCTCTGCTTGACCCCCACTTATGCTCTCTCTCTCAAAATAAAAAAAAAATTAAAAAAAAGAAATTTAAATTATAAAGTTCTATCAACATTCAGTGATTTCTGAACTGTCCCAAAGACCTTGAAAGTATTAAGGAGCGCAGCATTGTTTCTTTAAAAAAATTTTTTTCTTAATGTTAATTTTTGAGAGAAAGAGAGAAAACACAAGAGGGAGAAAGGCAGAGAGGGAGAGGGAGACATAGAATCTGAATGAAGCAGGCTCCAGGCACCGAGCTGCCAGCACAGAGCCCGATGCAGGGCTCACACTCATGAACCATGAGATAATGACCTGAACCAAAGTCAGAGGCTCAACCAACTAAGCCACCCAGGCACCGTGCTTAGCATTGTTTCTTAATCATTATGCCACATTATCTCAAAAGATGGATGATATTTATCTATGTGACATACTTCATGGATGCATTCAGATTTCCAAAAATGACATATGCAAAAAAAAAAAGAGCAATTTTGCATATAAATGAAAAAAACTGCATTACAAAATGGTTTGTTAAATGTTCATCTAATAATATCATGAATACAGTAATAAAATTGGTCAAGTAAGGGTCAACAAGGTACAGCTTGTGTCTTTTTTAAACTGTCATGATTCTCCCCTAAACTCTACTCTATATTAACATTAATAAAACAAGTTCACACTATTGAAGACCACCTAAATTAACCTTATTTTATTACTAAAATAAAAACGTAAAATTGGTAGATTCCTCCTGCCCTTATTACTAATGTAAGGAGTATTTTTATACTACTTTGAGAGCTCTCATTTGGCCATCATAACTGTTAGGTATCAATTAATAATAATGCCCATAGACATTTTATTTTTGGGTAGTATAAATGTTGATGCAATCATTTGCAATCTCCTCTTCTTTCCAGTCATGGGAAAAAATTTGAAAAGTGAACTCACAATCATGAAAATAATTCAAAATGGCCACAAAGGTAGGTTGTGGATTCTGCAAATTCCCTGTATGTCAGCTGTACTTCTACCCTTCTCTCTCAGGAGATCATATTGGGACATATGTGAGAAAGTGATATTTAAGCCACTCATCAACGTGTGTGTGTGTGTGTGTGTACATACATGTAAACATAAATAATTCAGAACTGTGGTGCCTTATTATGGGGAAATTCTTTTGATCATTTTATATCAAAACATGACTCACAATGTGTTATCTCACTGAGGTTGCAAATAAACAAAAAAACACTCAGATTCATTTAAGTCTTAGTTCTTGATACCCTTACCATTAAATTCACATTTATACCAACTATTTATGGAACAATCTTTGAAGTAAAAATATGTGGAAGAAATCATTTTATAGACTTAACAATTAACTTTTAATATGCCAGTGACTTGTAACAAACATGTAGAAATACCAGCTAAGACAGCCACAGATGAAACAAAGCCAAGTGAGATCCAACAATTATGGTTAGTGTTAAATTGGATGAGTCTTCTCTCTGTTGAAATAGGAGACAAATGCTTTATAGAATTTCATTAAAGCATACATGTGAAAAAAAAGAAGCAATTATTTTTGCTTTATTTGGCATTGGGCAGACTTCAGTTGGAACAAACCATATTTAATTTTCATGTCATGCTGTATAAAGAGAAAAAACTTGGAGCATGTCCAAAGAAGAACAGCAACTGATTAAAGGTTTATAAAATTAGACCTATGAGAAATTGTTAAAATAACTAGGCATGTTCAGTCAAATGCAAGACATTCAGGGAGGATGAACAATTACCTACAAATATGTAAAGAAATGGTGGTTTCCAACCCTGAGGTTTAGGCTAAACAGAAAGTTAAATAATAGGATTAAGAACACAAAACAAAACAAAAACCAGAGCAATGAAAGTTAGAAACTAAATATTGTAAAAACAAACGAAAAAGCTTTTAGAAATTGATGAATGGAGGTACCTATAATTTGGAATTTTGCATATATAATTATTAAAACAATGAAATTCAATTCTGTACTTATACAGAAATAATTTAGAAAGTAGAAAAAGTATTTGATGGATTGCATTGAAAAGTAAAAATCACTAAGGGAAATAAGTCAGAGTAGGATGAATCCTATGGTTTGGCTTATATGTGGAATCTAAAAAACAAAACAAAATGAACAAAAACAGAAACAGACTCAGATACAGGAAACATACTGCTGGTTACCAAAGTGGGGAGACAGTGGCGGGAGAGCCAAGAAAATAGGTGAAGGGATTAAGAGATACAAACTTTCAGTTATAAAATAAGTAAGTCATGGGGGTATAGTGTATAGCATAGGAAATATAGTCAAAAGTACTGTAATAACTTTGTATGGCGACAGATGGTAATTAGATGTATCATGGGGATCATTCTGTAATGTACAAAAATATCAAATCACTAAGATATACATCTGAAACTTACATATTGTCATGTCAATGACACTTTAATTTAAAAAAGTAAAAATCATTTGATCAAGTATGAGGAACATTTCTAAGAAAATATGTTATACTTGGTGGCTTTCTTTGGGATGCATGATAGTGAGAACAGAAAAGAGCTCTGATAGTTAAGTGTGAGCTTCTGTGTAAGGGCAGGGAGGCAGTGTGGTGAGCAGCTTTTCTGACCTATGCAGGGGTGGGGGGGTTCACCAGGAATCCCCACCATGATTCTCTCTACAGTGGTCCTCAACAGTTAATTATTCTTTCTGTTATTTCCAGGGGAAATAGTTATTTCTCGGAAGTATCTTCTGCTTTTTGGAAATCTTGTTGGGCAAAGCATGTAGACAAATATTCTCTAGTTTACTACACTCTTTACCCCTTATGTAGAAGGTGGGGGAGGGGGGGATGAAACCACAAAGTCTGCACCATGTTCTTTGACTTTAAAGCTGTTCTACTAGCCTTATGATAATTTGTTTTTTAACTTAGAAATGCAGAGAATCTAACAATAATCACCTTTAAGTGTTCTAGTTCCTTCTGTATGTTTGGCACCTGAACCCTGTGTTTAATACGATCCCAACATCAATTACAGTGTGTGTGTTCTTCCCCATGCTGAACAGTTCTCAGACCCCAGCTGGGTGTTCTACAATTCAACCTAATTCTGACACTATCTACCTGGCATAGCATCACATCCCAGTTAAAGATTCTGAGTGGCAACACTGCCCTCCTCACCACCCCACCCCTTCTTCGGATCCAATCTCAAGTCCAGCTTGTTACCTGTGTTTCTCACCCGCTGTACAGAACAAGTTCCCACAGCCTCCTCACTGGGTTCAATTAATTTGCTAGTGTGGTTCACACTCAGAAACATTTTACTTATTACATCATCAGTTTATTATAAATGGATATAACTCCTCCAAGGAGCCCTAATTCTTCCCTTCCCTTATGCCAGTTCCACAGTACCTCCCAATACACCTGACAAAAGTTAATGATCAATTCAGTTAATGCTGAGTTCTCTTGAGTATAACATGAAAGGGCCCAGATCCAAGTTGTAAAAGCAGGTTAACACCCTCAGGTCTGCACTATCTTTGAGGATACCACACCAGCAGCTCTGGTGATGGGAGAATAATACGCTATAGGCTTTCACAGGGCAAAGTCCTATCAGAACATTCTGATGAAGCTGTTAACAAGATCAAACAAAGTCCCAGATAGGACTGGTGTCCGTTGGGCCTACTGAAGACCAAAACAGATTAGTGATAAGGCAAATATGGTATTTGTAACATATTTAAATACTGGTGAAATACAGGTGAAGAGTGTTAACATGGTGGGTCATGTTAAAAATAAAAAGTTGGGATACTCTGAGTCTTAGTTTCTTGTTTGGGCCCCTGTTTGCTAATTTGGCTTCATTAATCTTGTTTTGATATCTTCCTACCAGTAATTTTATGTTGCCATTATGTTATTACTGTGCATGCTGGTGGATAAATCTAAATTTCAGCTAATCAAGAGGCACCTGGGTGGCTCAGTCTGGTTAAGCATCCAACTCTTGGATTTCGGCTCAGGTCATGATCTCACGGTTTGTGAGTTGGAGACCCACACTGGGCTCCACGCTGTCAGTGTGCAGCCTGCTTGGGATTCTCTCTCCCTCTCTCTGCCCCTCTCGTGCACACTCGCTCTCTCAAAATAAATAAATAAAAAATATTCAGCTAATCTATATAAATAATACCTGTTCTATTTTTCACTAGCATAATATGGTCAAAACATTTCTGTTCACAAAAGATGCTATTCAACACTGGACATCTGATTTTTAAACTCCATACAATTAGTTTATTTGGTTTACTGCTGGGATACAGCTTGTAGCTGACATACCTTGCAAGCACAGAGTGCAGAGGGGTCAGACTGCCACTTGTCATTATAGTTCAGGTCAGTATCAGATAATAGTAGTCTTTAAGAATCTACAGAAAAAAATCATCCCATTCATATGGCATGGCGAAGAATGCTCTCACCATATGCTTGTTTAAATACTTAAGAAGATTCAAAGTTTCCTGAGAAAAATACAGGCCACATAATAACCCTGTCTGGTGGTGCCTCCCACATATAAATCCAAAGCAGAGAGGGGTAAAATTTATCTGAAGAGACTGCATTTTTAAAAAAATGACTAAGTAACAGTTTTATTTTAAATATCAATATTTATAATAAATTAGAAATCACATCCTTAGTAAATATTTAAACTCCTGATAACTTAATTCTTTTTAGATGTCAACTTAAAATTATATAAGAAGGTGCACAGTTCAAATTCTCTTGGAGACACTCAACATTTTTTGAGGATCACTGTTCTAACCTATAATTATTGAATCCCAACTGTTTCTGCCTCTGCAGGGCACACTGAGTGAGAGCTCCATTCTGGGCTTCAACAGGGATGAATGACTTATAGGCAGGATGAGACTGGGGAAGGTGGGCAGAATCATTCCAGAGATGAGTATCTGGTGAGGCCTCTGCTTGATGTGGCCACATGAGTACCCTCTCCTGGTGGCTGGGCCTGGTGCTGCTGTCCTTTGTTACAACTCACCAGGTCAACAGAGGATGAGGGAGCCAATGTCACTCAGGGATCTTTAACTTCCCACTAAATTATTCCCAAGTGACCTGAGCAGTTCAGTTCTGCATCATGACTGACAAAGTCAGAGACTCCTAGGGACATCTTTGCTTCTTCCCTTTTCTTTGTCCCCCTTTCCCTTCCCCATTGCCTTTAAGCCTATTAGAGTGAGCATGGGCATCAGAGCTGTGATTTTCACCCACATATAAAATGAATGTTGACGACCACTTAAGGAAGTTGTTAAACTCATCTGCTATAGATAGAGAATCTGGTGTAAAGAGCATTTTTCCACCCCTGATAAGCTATATGTACATTTTCTCCTCAGGCAGACATCAGGGGTCCAGGGGCTTGGTTTACAGCAAAGATGCTAAACCTCTCTGTCATTTCACTCTCTTATTCTGAGGAACAATCTTAAGCAGTAATGCAACATGATACATTTCTATACAGTGTCTGATTTTATTTTTTGGAGGGGCTTCTTACACCGTATTGATTTTATTTCAATAGCCTCCATTTATGTTCCATGTTTCATATTAGATCTGTGTCAGTCTCTATGCAGTTGGCCATTTCTCCACAGCCAGGACTCTAGATGCAGAATATCTGAGGTCTCTGAAGCTTGCTCTGTAGGTAGTGTTTGCACAGGTCTTGTCTTGGAGTGGTGTAGCTCTATAGAATCCATTGGGTCTGGCCTGGCTGCTTTTGGCTCAGTCTATGGGTGAAACTAATTGCTCCTCCTTGCTCTCTTCTTTATTCTCGAAGTAGTTATAAATTTAGGAGAGTACTTTTTTCTTGAATTCGTGTGAAGTGATCTTTTTGTCTTCTTGTATATCTTTAGCACCTGGTAAGGCAACAAGGTGAGCCCAGAGGACACTGGGTCGGCAGAAGGGAAATAGGGACTGGGTGGAAAGTGGAGGTTTGTACTAGGCGGAGGCAGGATTATCTGTGGAGGGGACTGGGCTGATGGGGCCGGGGGAACATAAATGGAGAAGAAGAAAAGTTGGAGTAGGGTCATCTGACCTTGCTATTGCCTCTTGATCTGGGTTGAGAGGTAGTCTTCCTCTTCTTCCATCGCTTGGTGCTTGTGGTTTGTGGCTTCCATGATTTCTTCACCACTTTTGCCATGTTGCAGCCTCTCAGTCATCTAACCCCAGGAATCTGGCCTCTGTATCTATATCTCTCCCAGAACAATGGGGAGTCACACCCCTTCTGCTCTGTTTGATCAGCATGGCACTCACCAGCCAATGGTGGCTAAGGGGAGCTCAGACATCACAAAAGACCCCTCTGGAGGGGTGGAGATGCTAGGTAGGCCAAGATCCTCTAGCTGGAAAAGATAACTGCTAAAGAGCCTTCTTATACTGTCCTGCCCCCCTCTTTGTCTCTCCCTAGTCAATTCTAATTGTATACACAGCAGAGAGGGGTGTTTACCCCAAGTCAGTCCCCATGGTTCATTCTACTGACTCCTACTTTTTACTGTTAGTTAGTATTGTGAGATATCTAAAATCAGTAAGATATAAGCATGGCAGCCTGATTTGGAAAACCTAGGAATCAAGAAATTAGGGGACAGTGTTTGAGGCATGAAGCCCTTCATTGTCTGCTCAGAGAAGAAGGCTTTGAAGTATAAATTAGGGGCAGGTGAGTGTGTGTGTGTTAGGATCACTCATTCACAAGAAATAAGATTATATTTAGGAATATATTTATGTTTACAGATATTATGTATAATTATCTTTTGGAGATCAGATGGAAATCTTCGGAAGAACATCTTCAAAGAAGCAAGGAGTTTTATTTAACTTCAATTTTGGGGGATTGCAGATTAGCAGGGATCAGAAGCAAAAGCTCACTTCTGAACCAGAGCTCACCTTTCTCCTCATCTGCACCCATCCTCTCTACCAAGAGTAGAAATGCAAGACTACAGAGACAGAAAATAAAATAGTGGTTAATTAGGGCTAGGAGAAGAGTAAGGGAAATACCGAGTGACAGCTAATGGATGTGTGGTTTCTTATGGGTGATGAAAAACATTATGGTGATGGTTGCACAACTTTGTGAATATGCTAAAAACCACTGAACTGTAAAAAAGAAAAAATACTGGGGTATGATTTAGTTCTATTAAAATTTGATTGCAACTACAAAGAGAGCAAAAACCAGGCAAGGACTAAAGCTACAGACCTCAAATGCACACCTGAGGCTATGAAATTTTAAGACACAAGAAGAAATCAAGTGAACTAGGCCTTCACTTTTTCTGTGTGGAGACATGGCATTCCAGACAAAAAAAAATAGCAGTCTTTTGTGAAAATCCGGGAGGAAAGGAGGTAAAAGGATAAGACTGTGGAAAGAAGGCAGGCATAAAGGAAGAAGAGTCAAGTCAGGAGATGAGAAAACATCCACAGGACCAATGTCTTATGGTTTAAGTCAGGAGACCTCCGTTATCCGCACACACGATGATCTGTAAGGAACTGAAATAGCTGGCACGCCGCTGATCCTACTCCCAGACTGATGCCTATTCTGCCCCAGCCTCCAATTAGGGAAGAGCGAGCTCAACCGGCACCCTTAACAAAGACTATTGTGCAGTCAGAAGTACCTATCTACCCACAGCTTATCCAGTTGTAAGGTGGACAAACAGTATAGCCAGAGATGGGCTCTGTGAAGCAGATCAGGAACAGGGCCTGCTATATGAACTGTAGAGTCAGGTTAAAAACAATAGGATCTTATTCCTGACACATAAAAATATTCAATAAATAGTTTTGCTCCTGTCTTGTCATGTGCTATAAGTTAAAAAGCAGAATAAAGCATGAATAGACTGAAGAGAATAAAGACTGAATAGACTGTATAAGTGCAATGTATTAAAAAAAACTGTAAGATTAAGATCCAATAAAAATATACCCAAAATAGTGGTATTTTAGTGGTTGTTTCTACCTAGCTACTTTTTTTTTTTTTTTTTTATTTCTAGGAGAGAGAGACAGCGTGAGCAGGGGAGGGTCAGAGAGAGAGGGAGACACAGACTGAAACAGGCTCCAGGCTCTGAGCTGGCAGTCAGCACAGAGCCCGACGCGGGGATTGAACCCACGAACTGCAAGATCATGACCTGAGCGAAAGTCGGACGCTTAACCGACTAAGCCACCCAGGCGCCCCCAGAATATTATATTTTATTATTATATTATGTTGTATATTTTTTTGTGTTATGTATGTATGTATATTTGTAATGTATCTATCCCATGAGGCCAGGATCATGTTCATTTAATTTGCCACTGTATACTTAAAACTTAGCATAATGAGCATATGGTAGGGCCTCAATAAACATTATTTGATACAAGACTCTGGGTTGTAAGGTATAGAACTGTAGAATCATTATATTGTACACCTGAGACTAATATAACACTATATGTTGACTATATATACTTCAATAACAAGAAAAAGAATAAAGACTCTGGGTATATTTTTATTGAAAAGATTCACTAATGACCAAATTACAGCCTGTTGTTTCTGTCCTTTTATATGTACATTTTGGAAAAAGGTGGAAAAGTCTGAATTGTAATTTACTGGCAGTCAGATTGGCTACCTTACTTATTTTGTTCTTTAAAAATAGCCATGCAATAAATACCATGAAGGTGAAAATTCTAATTCTGAAAGACTCCACTGCTAATCCCCACCTTTTCCATACAGTGCTAATTTTTATAACAATCTAAACACACAAAAAGTACATATAGTTCCAAATATTTATCAGCTTACAGTAATATGATTATAAGTCATGAGTGAGAGTGAAAAAAAAAAAAAAAAAAACCTCGACATGTACTGAACTGGACGAACAGGTTTTTGAGTCCAAAGGTGGCAAATGTGTAGTTGAATAGAGCAAAAACAGAAATTGTTAAAAGAACAGTAGTGGAAGCACAAAGAGGAAGTTCCTTCGTAAGAAAAATGCGTTTCTAGGGACAGCAGACATTATATTCTGGACCAAGTAGCTGTAGGTCACAGACTGCTGTACTGGTTACAAAGGGGACCAAATTAGAGATGATGGATGTGTTCTTAGAAATCTAGTTCCACTATTGGATAGCAACTCCAAGTACAGGCTCTATGATCATAGGTCAGTACCATATTTATTAACCTCTTGTATATAATTTCATTTTCATTCTGCTAACAAATTACAGTGAGTATAGAAAATATATCCACAAAATATAGAATTTCCAGACTAGATATAAGAAACAAGATTTGAAACATCAGGCTATATTTTTACAAATGGCCAGGTCTCTATGATGGGTAAACTGCTAATGCAGTTAGGAGCATACTTATGCTAGGCTTCCACATAAGAGTTTATGTGAAGAAATGATTCTACAAAACTAAAAAGTCAAAATACTATTTGTCTAAAGAATGGCAGAGCTATTACAAATACATTTGAATTTTTTAAAAAGTAGTACTTCAAAATGCTTTCGTTGACTTGCATAAATAAGGCCATAAATGATCAAATATTCAATGGCCAAGAAAGACCTAAAATAACAAAAATATTTGATATATATGTTCATTGCATTAATGTGTAAATACATTTTGTGTTACTATATAACAGAATAAGTAACTGACATATTAATTGACATATTGCTGACCTGGGCTTTATATTAATATATTAGTTAATATTAAATAATATACTAATTAATTAAAGTACTGCTGACTTCCAGATTTTGCTGACCCACACAAGGGTTCTAAGGAGACACATCTGAGTTGAAGGTGTTACCCCTGGCCTTGACAACTGTCTTAGTCATACTATTTTGGAACCTCATGCACATGACTATGTATAACTTGCATAAAAAGGACTGGCTGTCTTTAGCACTCGAAGATTACACACCTAGAATAACGTATGTTTTGTCTAAAGTCCTCCCAGCACCAATGATAAACTATCAAACTGTTGACAGCTATGACTTCTGTTTGTAGGGCCCTACTTCTGATTTTAGCTCCACTTCTGCCTCATGTGGTTCTTAAAGTAAATTTTTTCCCCTAAAACTGGCCCTGTTTTGAACTGAAGGTCAAGTATTTCCTAATTCCTCCTTCAACATAAACTACACCAAACACAAAGGTGAACAGATTGTTTTCTAACAATAGTACCTTTAATAGAAGTACTGAAAAGCTAAGAAATCTCTTCAAGTTAAAATAAGTCATTTTCTTTTGGAGATTTAAAAAAAATGTTTATTTATTTATTTATTACATTTATTTATTTTTGAGAGACAGAGTGTGAGCAGAGGAGGGACAGAGAGAGAAGGAGACACAGAATGCGAAGCAGGCTCCAGGCTCTAAGTAAACACTCAGTACAGAGCCTGATGTGGGGCTCGAACCCACGAATCATGAGATCATGACCTGAGCCAAAGTCGGATGCTTAATCGACTGAGCCACCCAGGTGCCCCAATGTTTATTTAGTTTTGAAAGAGAGAGACAGAACTTGAGTGGGGGAGGGGCAGAGAGAGACGGAGACACAGAATCTGAAACAGGCTCCAGGCTCTGAGCTGTCAGCATGGAGTCCAACACGGGGCTAAACTCATGAGCTGTGAGATCATGACCTGAGCCGAAGTCGGATGCTTAACTGAGTGAGTCACCCAGGCACCGCAAAATAAGTTATTAAAGAGCATGAATAAAGACAGGACAGATATAGTTTGTACTCAAACTCTTCCATGGCTCTCATTTTCTAACCAGGGTCTCCAAACTCTTTGACTATGCACCATGTATTAGTTTCGAAGGCTACCATAACAAAGTACCATAAACTAGACGGCTTAAACAATAGAAAATTGTCTCACAGTTTTGGAGGCTAGAATCCAAGATCAAGGTTTCAGCATGATTTGTACCTTCTGAGGGCTGTCAGGGAAAGATCTGTTTCATGCCTTTCTCATAGCTTCTGATGATATGCCTGCCATCTTGGAGTTCCTTGGCTTAAAGAAGTATCAATCCAACATCTGCCTTCATCTTCACGTGGCATGATCTATTTTTATAAGGACACCAGTTAGATTAGAGGCCCACACTACTCTGGTGTGATCTCATCTTAACTAATTATATCTGCAAGGACCCTATTCCAAATAAAGTCATATTCTGAGATACTAGGGGTTAGAACTTGAACATGAATTTTGGGGGAACACCATTCAACCTATAACACACCATAATATGTGTATATTTATTTATTTATAAGTTATTTACATCCAGTACTACATTAGGAATTATACACATTATAATGCCCATTTTTTAAGTTTATTTATTTATTATTTTTAGAGAGAAAGCAAGGGAGGGGCAGAGAGAGAGGGAGAGAGAGAGAATCCCAAAAAGGCTCCATGCTGTCAGCACAAAGCCCAATGTGGGGCTTGAACTCACGAACCATGAGATCATTACCTGATCTGAAACCAAGAGTCAGATGCTTAATCGACTGAGCCACCCAGGTGCCCCCTATAATCCCTATTTAATTGGAAGTTTGAAAAAGATAAGGCAAAGGTAAATATACATATAAGTATGGGCACCTGGGTGGCTCAGTTGGGTGAGTGTCTAACTCTTGCTTTTGGCTCAGGTCACGATCTCACCGTTTCATGAGTTCGAGTCCCATGTTGGGCTCTGCACTGGCAGGGTGGAGCCTGCTTTGGCTTCTCTTTTCCTTTCTCTCTGTCCCTCTCCCACTCATACTGTCTCTGTTTCTCTCAAAATAAATAAATAAGCTTTAAAAATATATGCATATAAGTAGTAATATTTTCTTTCTGAATACTGACAGATTGCCTTGCACACTCCCTGGATTACACATATCTCACAGATTTCAAGGATAAAATCAAGTTCTTTGGCTTAAAACACCCAACCTTTCACCATCTGCCCTCTGCTTACTTCACCTGCCTTGTCTCCTATCACCCCCAGCATATCTGGCATTCCAACCAGCGTGAACTATGTGCAATTTCCCACATACACTAGGGCTCATTCTCGCTTCAACAACTCTGCACATGCTGTTTCCTATTTCTGGAATGCCCTCATTCTCTTTGCTTCCTGTAAACACACAGTGAACTCCCAATCATTTTCTAAAACTCAGCTCAAATGCCATCTCCTTTGGGAAGCTCTCACTGAGTGCTCTAGGCAGCATGAAGCACTTTCCGAGTGCGTGTAGTACCTCTTTCCTATCTCTATCATGGCAAATCTGTTTACACATGTATGTTAGGCTGAACTGATATTTGACCATTTTTGACCTTAAAAAAAGCAATTTTATATGTTTCAATTTAACACTTTGGTAGACAAGTCCATTGAGGCCAAAGACATTTTACTCATTTTTGTATTTCCAGTGACTAAAATAGAGTTTGGCATATAGTAAGTACTTAATATATGTTTCCTGAACTTAAAGAAAGGCTTATTTTAATACCACAAACATTCCACATTCAGATTTTTCTTCTCAAGAATGGGGTAAGTATTGACTTGGCCTCTCCCATAAGAATAACCACTGGTTTAACCTTCATTGGCTTTATTTAGTTTAACAGTATTTTAAACCATTTTCCCCTGCTTTGGCATTTATATGTGTGGCAAAATCTCTTCGTAGACATTTAAATTTAAAAAAATAGAGAAATAGCAAGAAGAAGTTACCTAAGTATTGTTGTATGACCAACATAAAAGTATTTAATGATTTTACTTTCAAAGTATTTGTATGCTTTTAAATAAAAAAGTAATCATAAATAGAAATACTTATGACTTCAGCTAAATGAAGAGATTAGTTGTGTGAAATGAATATTACATTTTAAATCCCAACAATTTTCTAGTAAGAGCCAAAGGAAATCTAATTTCAAATTTCAAATTGTGCCTATTATTATTCAGTTTGCGAGAAAGCTGTGATAACTGGAAGAGTGTTTAAGTATTACATGATAGTCTAAAGGCAAACGAGTCCTGTATGCTAAGCAGAACTATTCGGCTAAAGTCATGAAGCAGCACCTGGTGAAACTCATGAGCAATTAGCAGGAAATGAAACACAGTTACAGGAACATTTTTCACTCTTCCTCATTAAAGCCCTTAAGTTAATAAGATGTGTTCACTGACTCTTCAGCATGCCAAGGCAGTCGTGAGCAAAACCTTTCGCAATCTGGCTCTAGCCCATTTGAGAGACTCTTCTCCTTTTATGGCACTTCATGTCTTTTATACTTGAACTACAATGAAGTTCTTACAGAGAGTAGCACATTGAACATGTCATTCCTTATCTTTTTCCAAATGCTCTTTCCTCAGCCTCAAAAGTCCTTCTGTCTTCTTTGCCTCCTAATTTTTAATTCTGCTTGAACACTGTCTTCTCCAGAATGCTTTTCCCTGTTTCTCCAGACACAGCCGTTGATCTGCCTTTTCTATTTTCAATGTACATATTTCATGCTACCACTGTATTATTTTAACAACCGTGCTATAATTTTATATCTATTTTCTCACTGATATTGTCATGGTGTCCTGGGTACATACAGATACTCTCTACTGTTTGTGTATGAATAAATGAGTAAGAAATGAGAGAAGAGTCTTCAATAATGAAGCACCACTGAAAGGCTTATTGGAAACAGATCTTGTGACTAGAAAGTAAGGTTTGCTCTGTGAGGAACAGCATGTGGATGCTCAATAAGTATTTGCTAACTGGGGGCATCTGAAGACTCTTGATATTGGGGTTGTGAGTTCAAGTCTCATGTTGGGTATAGAGATTACTTAAATAAAAACAAACAAAAAATAAGCACCTGCTAACTAAATACCGAATGCACAAGGAAAATAAAAAGCAGACTAATAATTACTTGAAAATAAACTGAAAAAGGGAATTCATAATAGGTAGTAAGTAAGAGAAGCAAGCACCTCTAGCATAAGTGGTAGTATATCAAAGAATGTAGGGGCACCTTGGTGGCTCAGTTGGTTAAGCGTCCGACTTCGGCTCAGGTCATGATCTCACGGTTTGTGGGTTCGAGCCCTGCGTCAGGCTCCGTGCTGACAACTAGCTCAGAGCTTGGAGCTGTTTCAGATTCTGTATCTCCCTCTCTCTCTGACCCTCCCCTGCTCATGCTGTCTCTCTTTCTCTCTCTCTCAGAAATAAATAAAACATTTAAAAAAATGCTTAAGTTTAAAAAATATTTTAATGGGGCACCTGGGTGGCTTAGTCAGTTAAGCGTCCGACTTTCGCTTAGGTCATGATCTCGCGGTTTGTGGGTTCGAGCCCCGCGTCGGGCTCTGTGCTGACTGCCAGCTCAGAGCCTGGAGCCTGTTTCAGTCTGTGACTCCCTCTCTGACCCTCCCCTGTTCACGCTGTCTCTCTCTCCTAGAAATAAATAAAACATTTAAAAAAAAAATTTTAAAAAAGAAACTGTAGAAAATGATATCACTGAATAGCAAAAAAATTTTTTTAATTACTAAAATCTCTCATCATAAACATGACAGATTATCCTGGGAGGCAGAAGAGGCAATGTGAGTTGAGGTAAATATGATTTATATTTTCAATTAGTTATACAGGGGTAACAGGCATTATTAGTATCCCACTAGAAATAATGATGTCCTTCACATCTTCAAAAACATCTGTGTCATTTGCCACTAATGTATTTGTGTTTTTCTGTTTTAATGCTTCTACCTGGAGTATCAGAAACAGTATTTAATCCCCAAACTAAGTTATTTATTCATTTATAAGCAAAACACATGATGACTGCATACCTGTAGTGATATTGGTGCTGCATTATTTTAGGCTTATTTCCTATGATATTCATTGAAGCACTTCCCTTGGTATTTACAACTTTTGTGACTCTAACCCCTGTGCCTATGTGCTGACAGTTCACTGTGAAGAAGTTGGAGAGACTGAACATCCTATACTCCTCACACTTGTGACAGTATCAAAGTGATGAGCAACGTACACTGCTAGGATTTGTGAACTCAGATGGCAAGATTAAGACTTCAAGGCAAATTCTACCCAAGTTACAATAACTTTACAAAAACAAAGTTATCCACTTTGGCACTTGGACTTGTCCATCTCTGCTGGCAAGACTGGATATAGCAAATTTTGCCCTGAGGCTTTGTGCCTTGGTATTCAAGGTTTCCAGGTACTAGATTTGTACCTTTTTTTTTTTTTGGTCCTCATCACTAATACATGTTAAAACTCCTAGTGACAATAGTATTTATCAGGCAGTAAAATCTAATATAGAGAAAAGAAAATTAAAATTCTAAGAGCAGGAATTACAACGGTGCCTGACTGGCTCAGTCGGTGGAGTGAGTGACTTGATCTAAGCATTGTGAGTTTGAGCCCAATGCTGGGTGTGGAGATTACTTAAAAATAAATTCTTAAAAAAAAAAAAAAAAAAGAATAGGAATTGCAATGTAGCTTGTGTTAGATTTAAAAGTTAACTAAAAAAGTGGCTATGTATTTGATGGTTCTTTAGTTTAGCTGTTTAATTATACATCTATTTTTCAGTCAAATGGTATAGAAATAGTTATTCATCTGATGGGAATCAGGAAGAGCCAGCACTTGAATCTACGGCAAGATACATGTTACTTCAAGGCTCTGTACATAAATTATACCGAAAAGCTTTTCAAAGCAAAATCTGTAAGACTAAAATAATGAAATGATAATTTTGTGATAGTCACAGCTGTCTAATTTCTTGGTTCTAGGTGCAGTGTTTACACAAAACTGTTTTCTTCTAACTGTAGGACATGCCCCTTGCCCCTTGGAATCTGTTAGACTTGCTTCGGGATGTTCAGGTTACCCAGACTTTCTCTGGGCAACTGATTATAAAGTTCCTCTAAAAGCTGAGGCCACTGTTTCTATAGGTCTGTTGGTCTTCCCCGACTCTCCCTGACTAACACTTCCTCTAGAAGTAATCATGGCCTATTGTTTTCTGAAAGATAAAAAGCAACAGTGCCCTAAGAAACATGGTATCTTTTTTGAATGACTGTTTTCTGAAGATAGCAATTTAATTGAATGAAACTTCTAAAAAGGCCTGGTTAATGTTTGAATTTAAAATCTGATGCTTTAGAGGGTCAGTCAGCAAGGTGGTGGACTTCGGCTCAGGTCATTATCTCACAGCTCCTGAGTTCGTGGGGCTCTCTGCTGTCAGCACAGAGGCTGCTTTGGGTCCTCTGTCCCCAACCCCCACCCCTCAAAAATAAACATTAAAAATTTTTTTGATGCTTTAAACTTCTGCTTTCCCTTGCAAGACAGGACACATTAGAAAGAAAACTGCTTTAGAGTCAGAATGAATGTGCCATTCCAGCTCAGCTTTGAAGTGCCTTGGAAAACTTTTCTGAAAGCACGGGACAAAGTGAAATGTCCACAAATAAGAGGCTTGTATGAGGCACTCAGTAAATATTACCCTTCTACCCACAGTAATGGTCTGACAGTGTGGCTACATCTATAAAGCTGAGAATAGTTATTCTGGAGGTGAAATTTTCCTGTTTGAAAGGAAAGGATATGTGGTAAAAATTATTCACAAATTGGGTACAGGGTTGGTTGTTTAATCCAAACATTCTATTAGTTTATCATTTTTCTTTACACCTTCTTGCCATACCTAGGTTTCATGGTTATAATAGACTTTACCCTCTACCCACCAGACATCAGCTAAAAATGTTCCTTCTTCCCAGAGAGCTAAGTGGAATGACAAAACATGCTTTTAAGAGCTTTACAACGTTGAGTAAGACTCCTGTCATACATCTTAATAGGCTTCCTATCCCTTTCTAAAATGATCTGATGTCCTCTCATATTAAAATTCTAGCAGCAAAATTAACTCCAGAAGAGACATATTTGTGGATGGTTTCTATTTATTCTATAGGCCCCTTTTACTCTTTATACCTTCTTTCTGCTTTGTGGTTCCTTCTGGCTCTACACTAAAGCCTTTAAACAGTGGGCCACTCCCTCACTTATAATTTTTAACTTCGATTTCCTCTACTTTGCTCTCCTTCTGGTGAACTCGAGTATATACTCAAACTGGAAAGAAGATTGTGGTTGAGCAAGTGGTTGGCTCATATTTGTTGGAAAATATTACTGGTTAAGAAGAGAGCATTCAATTCATCTAAAATGTTGAATAAAGAAATACATGGGCTGAAAGCTTTCAATCTTGATCATTTACTGTCCTTTCTTTTTTATCCTTTATCCAAGTTCCTGGCAGAAGAGAAAGGGGGAAGGGAAAACAGGCTAAGTGTCTCTTCCCACCCTTAAAGAGGCTTCCTTAAAGCCTCACCCAAAGACTTCCACCATATCGTTGCTATCTCCAAGAGTAAGGGAGGTTGGGCAGGCTACTTTTTTCTTATTAAGCTAGGTACATTGCAAACTAAATGAAATAAAGGTTCAGGTAGTAAGAAGAAGGGGGAAAACACACACTAGCCATCTCTGCCATAGAAATGTTGAGTTTGAGGTGTCTTTGACATACTTGTGGAAGATGCTGAGTAGTTAGGTCACAAACACAGAGGAGCAGTCAGGTTTAGAGATGTTCACTGGGGAGCTGTAACTATAAAGCCAATTTACCAAAGTTATGGCATGTTTGAGATTGGCCAGGAAAAATAATGTGAGGGGGGAAAAATGCATCCTTGAATTGAAACTTGAGGGCCTCTACCACTTAATAATGCTTGAGAAGAGGAGGAACCTGTAAAATACTGTGAGAAGGAACCAAATGATAAATCTGAAATGTTTTTGAGATATCCAACTGAACTGAAAGTGGCTGCTGAATTTAACAGATAATTCTCTCCACTGACTGAGCCACTCAGGCACCTCATTTTTATTTGGTTACTTTTCTATGTGTTTTTAAATTTAAAAAAAATTTTTTTTTGAGAAAGAGAGAGAGAAAGAGAGAGAGACAACTCGTGCAAGGAGGGGAGGGGCAGATAGAGAGGGAGACACAGAATCGGAAGCAGGCCAATAGCTCAGAGCCTGATGCAGGGCTTGCACCCACCAACAGTGAGATCATGACCTGGGGAGAGGGGAAAGTGGGTGATGGGCATTGAGGAGGGCACTTGTTGGGATGAGCATTTGGAGTTGCTGTATGTAAGCCAATTTAACAATAAATTATATTCATAAAAAATAATAATTCAGACTGACTCACTGACTGATTTGTCTATACTGATATGTCCAATAAACATTTGTTGAGTGCTGAACGCATATAAGGTATTTTGCTAGATTCTACAGATACATAGGTGAATCAGAGCGAATAAAAAAAAGATAGTCTGTGTCCTATGGAGCTTACTGTTTACTGAGGGAGATGATAAAAAGTAAAGAAATAATTGTAAAGTAATTATAATCTATGATAGGTACTCTGAAAGAAAGAATACTGTGATAGAGAATGATGAAAAGAGAACCACCTTCAATTGAATGGTCAAGGAAGAAAGGCTGTAGGGAATCTGCAAGAAGGGTTGCGAGTGGGAAGGAGGAAGCATTCCAGGCAAGGGAAACATTGAGGGCAAAGTGTCTCAGGCAGGAATGGGCAAAGGGTCTCATGATTAAGGAACAGACAGGGGTGCCTGGGTGGCTGATGCAGCATGAGGGGAGTGTGGGATGAGATATTCAACTATCTTTTCACATGGTATAAAGTAGAAATCAAAATCCTAAAGCAAGAGTTGGTAAACTATCTCTTGCAGTGAAATCTAGCTCGCTTCCTATTTTTATAAAGTTTTACTGAAACATAATCACACCCATTCATTTACATGCTGTCTATGGCTGTTTCTGTGCAACAAACAATATTTGCTACAAAGACTATGTGGTCTGCAAAGCCTAAAATATTTATTACTTGACTCTTTAAAAACAAATTTGCTGGCCCCTGTACTAGACGTGGACTAAATTAGAAATGACAACATGGTAGCTGTAAAGGTCAGGCAGAACCACTAAAGCACAGAACCACTCTTTACAAGCAATAGCTCAAAAGAGAAAGCTACATAAAGATGAGCAGATCAATGTGGTAGAAGCAGAACTTAGAGAAGTCTAAGATGGACTGGTAGAAGAGATGTCTTTAAGGTTAATACAGGGTTGTACAAAGCACAAGGACCTATAGTCAAGGGTGTCAGGAACCTGGACAAGGCCAGAAGATAGTATACTGGTACAGTGAACATATAGTTCAGCTCAGGAATACTGGAGGGCGTCATGTACAGAGGAACAGATTCTAAGAGGTGCAGCAGGCAGCTCTAAGCACTGGTAACAAACATTTATTATGGCTGGAAATCTGAGTATAAAGTGACCCCTGAACAATAAAGGGACTAGAGGTGCTAACCGTTACCTGTGCAGTCAAAAATCCACATATAACCTTTGACTCCCCAAAAACTTAGCTACTAATAGCCTGCTGTTGACTAGAAGCCTTAACAATAACAATCAATTATTATATATTTGGTATATTGTTTCTATTATATACTGTACTCTTATAATAAAGTAAGCTAGAAAAAATATTAAGAAAATCATAAGGAAAATACATTTATAGCACCGTACTGCATTTACTCAAAAATATCCATGTATAAGTGGACCCATATAGTTGACATTGGTGTCCTTCAAGGGTCAAGCGCATTTAATTAGCATCTATTCCAGCAACTGACAAAGGTAGGGTTGTGAATTAACAAACAAAACTCTCAAAAGCTACCTTACGCAAATTAAGTTGTTCTTTTCTAGATCAGAAGTCGGACTGGGTTACATGACTCACAGATAAGTTTTGTTTGGATTACACAGTTTCTTAGGAAACGTGTAATATCTAGACATTAAAAAGGTCTAGATATTTAGCAAGTAGGCCCACTACATTTCCATATGGAAAGAATCAGTTACTTGAGAAGCAAATATAGCTTGTTGATAAGGCAAGTATTCCTAGTTTTCCACAGTCCTCACCACTTCTTACTAGACTACATTCAGTTTGCCTTAATTTTTCTATCTACCAAGACCACTTTGTATTCAAGTTTGTAGCCCCAGGTCCCCATCTTAACTGTAAAGATCACAAACCTGCACTTTATAGATGTCTTTTCAATATACATTCATTGAACACTGACCATATCCCAGATACTATGCACACAAATATAAATACTGCATTATCTCTGTCAAAGAGGAACTTATGGGTTAAAAGCAGAGACCAATGATCCTATGCAGAATGATGGTGGCACAAAGGAATGCCCAATTGTCACTGACCAGTCAGTGAACAACACACAAGGGAGATATTTAAACTAAATCTGAAAAGGTATGCAGACCTTTATTACTGTATTCCAGGCAGAGGAAACAGAATGCATATGGGGACAGGGAGTGCAACTCTTTTGGCAATTATAGTTCTGAACAGATGAAATAGAGGGAAGCTGTAATAGAGTGAGAAAGACAGTGCTGGGATTATATATCAAGAATGGCTCTTATCTACACTCAAAAGTGTGACTTTTATTCCATATGCAAAAGGGAATTCCTGAAGAGACTGAAGAATAACTGAGTTTACATTTTAAATTTTTAAATGTTTTTTAACTTATTTCTGAGAGAGAAAGAGAGAGAGAGAGGCAGAGTGAGCAGGGGAGGGTCAGAGAGAGAGGGAGACAAAGAATCTGAAGCAGGATCCAGGCTCTGAGCTGTCAGCACAGAGCCTGACGCAGGGCTCGAATCCACGAACTGTGAGATCATGACCTGAGCCAAAGTTGGACGCTTTACCGACTGAGTCACCCAGGCTCCCCCTGAGTTTACATTTTAAAGTTTGTTTTTTTTAAAAAAATTTATTTATTTCTGAGAGAGAGAGAGAGAGAGAGAGGGAGAGAGAATCCCAAGCAGGCTCTGCACTTCAGCGTGGATCCCAATGTGGGCCTTGAACCCACAAACCATGAGATCATGACCTGGGCCAAAATCAAGAGTTGGACATTTCATCAACTGAGCCACTGAGGCACCCCCAAATTTACTTTAGAAATACAATTTGGTAGCAGCATGAAGCATAGTTTAGAAGATGGAAGACTGAAGACAGGGACCAGTTAGTAAGGAAATCATTGACAAAACCCAAGCTGACTTGAGGCCTAAAGGCAAGAAGCAGCAGTAAGAAAGGAGAGACAGTGACCAATTGAACGTGGAGGAAGGGAGAAAAAAGAAGTCAAAGATTCCCAAGTCTGTAGCCTGAAGGATAAGGAATGTAGGAGATGACACAGGGGGGGGATGGGAATGGGTGGTATGAACTCGGAGGTGTTTGTGGCCACACGGGCGGCAATGTCCACTCGGCATCTGGATAAGAGTCAGTAATCAGATACAAGGTTAAGGCAGGAGGGAAGTCTGGAACTGTCAGCATTTATGAGCTAGCAGAAGACACTGTGATGCATACTATCACATAAAAGTGTGCAAAGTGAGATCAAGAGGAGGGACATATGGCTAACAATCCCAAACATTTAAATGGCAAAGAGGGAACAATGCTCAGGCTTCTCTACAGAGAAGGTATAGATGTTACCAGCAGCATGGAGATGAAGAGAATTAGAGTGTGTGAGGAGCCGAGATGCTAGTAAATGTTTGCTACCAATTACATACTATAGACTCTAGGTTGGAGAGTGAAGAAAGTATAGAAAGGATGGATTACTATAGAACTGCCAGATTTATTGAGAAAATTAAAAAGGAGCATCCAGTTAAATTTAAATTTCAGATAAATAAAGAGCATTTTTGGGGTGCCTGGGTGGTACAGTCAGTTAAGCATCTGACTTCACTCATTTCGTGATCTCACAGTTCATGGGTTTGAGTCCCATGTTGGCTCTGTGCTGACAGCTTGGAGCCTGGAGCCTGCTTCAGATTCTGTCTCTCTCTTCAACCCTGCCCTGCTCATACTCTGTGTCTCTCTCTCTCTCTCAAAAATAAATAAACATTAAAAAAATTAGAGGTGCCTGGGTGGCCCAGTGGGTTAAACGTCCAACTTCAGCTCAGGTCATGATCTCATGGTTCAGGAGTTTGAGCCCTGTGTTGGGCTCTTTCCGGAAAGCTCAGGGCCTGAAGCCTGCTTCAGATTCTGTGTCTTCCTCTTTGTCTGCCCTCCCCTTGTACTCTACCTCTCTCTCAAAAATAAACAAACATTAAAATAAAAAAAAAATGTTTTTAAAGATTATCTTTTTAGTATAAATACATCCCAAATTCTGTATGGGGCATACTTATGTTAAAAATTTATTCAGTGTTTATCTGAAATCCAAATTTAACTGGGTGTCTTTCCTATATTTTACTTGGCAATCATAATTAAGTAAAAAAGAAAGATCTAGAGTCTGTGAGTACTCTTGAGGTTGAAGGGAAGGAAATGGTATAGAGGAGTGAAGAATGTGAATATTTAAACACTGCAGTTTAGGATTTCAGAGATGGAAGAGTGATGAAAAGGATCAAGGAAGGTCTACTTTGGTATTGAAACAGATGGAAATGCAAGTCCAAGAAGAAACACTGAGGCAAGAATACTGGATGGCTCATTAGTGCGGACACTGAGGTCAACAAAAATGTTAGCTGAAGGGTAGAGGGCATGAACATGAGAAAAGTATCTAAGTCTTCATTAAGTTTGGCAAAAGGATCAGGAAATCAGTGAAGGATGGTACAGCCATACCACAAAAATCTGATAGAAGGGAGGGCTTTTGACATGACACTGAAAGAGTACAAATAACCTGAAACTCTGTGATGTAGAACCGAGGAAGCGATCCCCACCTCAGAGAGAAGGAACAAGTTTTCTGTTCTTTTTAGAGAGTGAGTGGAGGAGGGGGAGGAGAGAAGGAGAGAGAGAATCTTAAGTAGGCTCAAGACCAGCATGGAGCCTGATGTGGGGTTTGATGTGAGACCATGACCTGAGTTGAAATTAAGAGTCGGACGCTTAACTGACTGAGCCACTCAGGCACCCTGAGAAGGAACAACTTTCAAATGTACAGACTGTGTCCTCAAGGTTGCAAACAAGATGGAGAAGCAGGGTATATGATGGTATGTTTTCAACAGAGCTTGTTATAGAGGAGAGGATGCAAAGGTGTGGGAAAGATTATCAGTGGGTTGACAACAACAAACAAAAGAAAAAGAAATGGGGATGAAAAGAACAGGAACAAACAAGGAAGGAATATAGTCTTGACGGGGAAGAAAAGGTAGGCTTTAAAAAAAAATTTTTTTAATGTTTTCTTTATTTCTGAGAGAGAGACAACGTGAGCAGAGGAGGGTCAGAGAGAGAGGGAGACACAGCATCTAAAGCAGGCTCCAGGCTCTGAACTAACTGTCAGCACAGAGCTCAACGCGGGGCTCGAACCCACGAACCAGGAGATCATGACCTGAGCTGAAGTTGGACGCTTAACCGACTGAGCCATCCAGGCGCCCCAAAAAGTAGGCTTTTCTAAACAAGTGAGAACTGGTTTAAGCTGAGATCCAAAGGATGTGACTTCTCACCAGCATCTCATGTTCATCATGTCCAAGGTCAAGGAGTAGCCCAAACTTGTCACTTTTCCAATATTTTTTAGCTCAGTGAATGGTAACACTGTCCATCAAGTCATGCAGGTTAGAAATATTGGAGGCATTCATGATATCTGCCTCCATTATGCTCATTATCCAAACCATCACAGAAGCATCAGGTAAAGAGAAAAGCATTCCAGGCAGTGGAAAATACATATGTGATATTTTTAGGCTGAAAGATATTCAAGTGCATTCTAGATATTCTAGTGCACTCTAGAAACTAAAGAGTTTTTACCTTGATACAGAAGAAGGTCCTAGATCATGATATGTCCTGTAGATGATATTAAGGATTTGCTCTTTATACTAAAAGGAATGGAAGCCATTGGCAGGTGTGAAGCAAGGAAAGAGCCATTATCATATTTAGGTTTTGAAAAGAACATTCTGGGTAGAATGGAGAACATATTTGAGAAAATAAGAATATAGGGAGATCACAGAAAAGTTCAGTGTAGTCATCCCGATGAGAGGAGGCAGTACTTTGAGTAGGGTGACAACAATGGATGTGGAGAAGAGTGGATGGTTTCAGTAAGGTAGCAGAGATTAAGCCAACAGGAATCGGTGATAGTGGTGGGAATTCTTTCCTAATGTTATGAGGAATGATCTAATTGAAAGGGAATGGCTGATTACACAGGAGAGAAAACAGTTAATTGAACCCTGATAACACATAACTGAATTACCTGGAAAGATCTTCCTCCAATTGCAAAGTGGAAGGAGTCCATGAGATCAAGGGGCCATGTCTGCCCACATGAGAGGACAGACAGAGCTGCTGATTACACATCACTATCTGCAGATAGTGAAGGATGTGGACATAAGCTTGGACATGTTGAATGCACACATGCATGGTCTCTTCTGGAGTGGTGGGTGAAGAAACTGGGAATGGGAAGAGAATGGGATGCATTGGGATGCATCTGAGAATGCTAGAAATCTGAGAATTCTTTTTTTTTTTTTATTTTTTTTTTTTTTAATTTTTTTATTTCTAGGAGAGAGAGAGCGAGAGAGACAGCGTGAGCAGGGGAGGGTCAGAGAGAGAGGGAGTCACAGACTGAAACAGGCTCCAGGCTCTGAGCTGGCAGTCAGCACAGAGCCCGACGCGGGGCTCGAACCCATGAACCGCGAGATCATGACCTAAGCGAAAGTCGGACGCTTAACCGACTAAGCCACCGAGGCGCCCCATGAAATCTGAGGATTCTAAATTTAAATCTGGCCTTCCAGATCATTATTTTAGTAGATATGTCAAAGAGTAGAGTGGATTACATTTTTTATTTTTATTTTTTTTAAGATTTCATTCTTTAAGTAATCTCTACACCCAACGTGGGACTCAAACTTAACAACCTTGAGATCAAGAGTTGCACGCTCCACTGACTGAGCAGCCAGGTGCCCCAGAATATATATTTTTTTATGATAGTTTGTTATCTTGATTTATAACTTAAATATTTAGACACATAGTATGTGAGCCTCTAAGCCACACTTGCCCAAGCTCTGCAAATTTAAGGTTAGGACTGGTAAGAATGTCTAACAGTATAAAAGACTATATATAGCGCAAGCAGAAACAAATTCCTGAAGGCCAGAGTACACTGTAGCTGGGCCTTTACAAAGTTAGATGTTCTAGACTTCTAAGTGGGAGAAAAGAAAATAAATGGCACAAGTTTCCAAGTATCCTATTAACATACATAAGAGACACATTTATGCATCTGGAAGGTCAACAATTAAGAGGCTATTCTAATTGCAATGGTTTCAGTGTGACTTTGTAAAAGCTTGAATATGGCAGAAGTTTAGCACATGGAAGAGACCTTAGAGGTAATGAAACTGAATTTACTCCAGTAAAATATAAGTTCTGACAGATAAACCATTGTGACTGAGGTCTCAAAGCTGATGATTTCCAGCCCCATCCTCTCTGTCCACTTTTCTACCAATGTTACTTTTCGTGAAGACATATGCTGACACTCGATTCTAGTCACAAAGTTTTCATTTTCTTTCACTGATATGTATTAAAGGAAGTAAATACTTTCATTATTTAAAAAATTTGAGGCACCTAAAAAAAGGACCATATTAAATTTTGACTCCAAAGTATTCTAAACAAACAAAAAAGGGAAAACAAAAAAAAGTTCCAACTTCATTTGGCCACAAGAATTGGTAATCCTGGAAAGTTACTTTTAAGTGTTTTCCAAAAACTTACAGGTTAACTTGGGCTCCTCTTAGGATTTAAGAATATTCTCCGACTGCTCATTTCCTGAATTTGACTACTTTTATTTTTACCTCTGTTCCTTTGACTTGTTAATATCATGTCAGAGTTACAATCTTACAACCGTATTACTGTAACTCATCTCCCCCAATTCCTTACCTTCTAAGCTATAAATCAAAACACACGATTATACAACATCGAACACTCCGGGTGCTAACCGCTATTTTACAAAAAAAAAAAATTAAAAATTAAAAAAATACTTGCTTTTCAAACATCGATAAATGTCACTAACGGAATTTTCTTAGCAAGTTTCAGTTGTAAGAGCTGCAATAAAATTAAGGTTTTTACGGGTGTATCATAAAAGTTTAAAAGAAAAACTCTCCGCGGGGGGTGTGGGGGGTCTTACCTTCAAGCTCGGAAGTAATCCGAAAGTTCTGGGTTTGCAGGAAGTTATCTCTCTCAAAGCATTAGAGCTGACGATTTTAGCAACAGTAACGAATCTGGTCGGGACACCAAGTGACTTTTGGTCCCACCCATCCAACTGCCTAAAGAAGGAAGGACTTAATTCCGCATACAATTTTCTCCCCTGAGCTGAGCATCTGAGAAACTCGGATATCTGAGAGCGAAGACACAGGGACGGACCAAAGGGACTCCAAGATAAAAAGGAGGAGAAAGTGATACAAAAACAAAGTAGTCTAAACGGAGACGGGTGCGACCTAGGCCGGGGCAGATTTGGGGGTCCATTCCAAACACAGGACACTGGAGTTCACGCTGGCGACAAGTGAAGACCCTCCCCTTACAATTCGCTCCGCCAGTAAGCCGCGCCCCGCGGAGCTTTGACCTCCAAAAGTGGTCCGCTTGACAATCCCGCCTCCTAGGCTCCAGATCCGTGCCTTTGGTTGGCTCCCAGAGGGATCCCTCAGCATAGTTCGTCCAATGGAGGGCTTTACCGGTGGCCGGTCCGCTCCGCCCCTCCCCCGCCCCTCGCTGAGGGCCCGCCCCTCCCCCGCGCCCGGGAGCCGAGGAGAGTAAATACAACAGGAGCGCAAAATGGCGGAACCGCCGAGCCCAGTGCACGGCGCCGCCGCCGCCGCCGCCGTCTCGGAGAAAGAGCCGTTTGGCAAATTGCAGCCCCCCTTCCGGGACCCACCGGGTCCTCTGTCGGCCAAGAAGGTCCGGACTGAGGAGAAGAAGGCGCCGAGGAGATTGAACGGAGAAGGAAGCAGCGGCGGGAACAGCAGGCAGCTGCAGCAGCTGGCGGCACCTTCGCCTCAGAGCTATGGCAGCCCTGCGTCTTGGAGCTTTCCCGGTCTGTCTGCTGCCCCCTCCCCGTCCTCTGCTCGGAGCAGTTTTTCTTTTTCCGCTGGCACCGCGGTCCCTTCGTCAGCCTCTGCTTCCTCGTCTCAGCCGGTGCCGCGCAAATTGCTGGTCCCTCCTACGCTGCTGCACGCTCAGCCTCACCATCTCTTGCTCCCGGCCGCCGCCTCCTCGGCCAACGCTAAGCCGCGCCGACCCAAGGAGAAGCGAGAGAAGGAAAGGCGGAGGCACGGCCTCGGCGGGGCAGGCGAGGCCGGCGGGGCCGCCCGGGAGGAGAACGGGGAGGTGAAGCCGCTGCCGCGAGGTGGGTGCCGGCGCTGGGGGAGGGGGAGGGGAGGGGAGGGCGCCCCGGGTCCCCGCCACCTCCTCGCGCCTGCGGGGCCGGGGCAGGGGGACTGCGGGGGCCGGGGGCGCCAGCCTGAAGGGGGCGGGAGGCGTCCCATTCTCGGCGGGCGATTTTGCCTCCCCTTTGGGGACAGGAAATGGAGCCTGTAATTTCGGTGGCCTCGAGGGGAATGCCCGAAACTCATTTTTAAACATTGTTTCTATCTCCCATTTAATGCGCTGCAAGATTTGTAGAATCCGGTCTAGAGTACTCGCTTAGGTGTACTGGACTACGGAGGGACGTGGGAGGGGAGGGGTCGCGAAGGGGTTGGTCTTGTAAAAGATCTTTGATTGATTATTAGACTGTTTATACGTGGTCACGGAATTCGTATGTGTGACACAGGCTCCAGCGCCAGAAAATCCTGTCAAAAAAGGGGTGTGGAGAGCATTGGCGTCAGCTGGAAGCTACCAGAGGCCTGAGCTTTTCATCCCTATTAGGGAAATGAGGTAGTTAGTGTGCAAGGGCCCGAAGTGTGCTGTTTCGTAAGGTGCTCTCCGCACCGCTCCGTATTCTCAAGTGCTTTCTGGGGTCCTCTTTGGAATACCACCACCCTTCGGAAAGAATTTTCAGCCATATTCTTTTTTTTCCTGCAGCAAATGATAAAATCAGGAGCGTTGACGTTTTTTGGCCAGATCAAGTGACTGCAAAATGTTTTAACATGAGAAAATGGCAAATTCATGAGCGTCCGTTTCAGACAGGGCTAGGCAGTTTTCTTTTAAAACGTAAGCTAGCTATATAATTTTCCGAAAGTATTTATTTAAAATAGATGGTCCTACTTGTTTAGTTATTGATATGCAGTTGATCTGACAGTGGCACAACATGGAGACTGGTTGAAAAGTAGATCTTCGTGTGACCATAAGGATATAATGATGTTTATTATAAATATACGTTGAAAATGTACTGTGAAAGTATTACTGGTTTTTAAGGAAAAATGACATGTCAGGCAGTTTTAGCATTGCCGATCGAACTGTAGCTTAAATCATGAGTAAATTCTGTTTGAATTAGAACGGCTGTTTTCACAATTTTTAAAAATGCTGCCCAGGAGTATGTAGCAGCGTAACACAGGGTTACTTCTTCCCTGCTGTTTTGCCTATAGCAAAGCTTTGACATCTAAGCATAGCCATCAAGTACTGTGGCACTGAATAAAGTTCTCTCAGTTTTGGACTGTGTCGCTTCTAGGAAAGTGGTTTTGAGGATGGAATTTATAGTACTTTTTAGTTCTGGAATTTTAGGTGGTTAGAATTATAAAGCTGTTTTGTTTTAATGGTTACCTTTAAGTTACAAGTGCCTGAAAGTCTGTGCGTGTGCAGCTTGGTATTAGTCATATTTGTGATGTGTAAACAATGTATTTGTTCTTCTAAGTTCTTTGAGGAAGTGAACGTGGGGTATAACATTTGTCAGTGTATTGGAATGGCTGAAAATAAAGAAGTAAGCATTCTTTCACAAGTCTAGCTTAAAATATGGAGCATAAAAATGGCCCTTAAAGTGAAATGGCTGTTAAAGAGAAATTTCTATAGTTTTTTACATTTAGAACCCTCCTTTTGAAGGCTATGGCTTATATTATGCCTTAATATGAGGAATCATAGCTTCTATTTTAAAACGTGCAGAACATATTTTTCCCTGACTTATGTGGGTTTTATTTATTTTTTTGCATATTACTAGACGTAAACACTCTTGTAAGATTTTCATTTTTTTGAGAGAAATACTGCCATTTTACTGAGAAAAAAACTAAAAGAAAAGGATTTTTTTTCAGTGTCTTGATAAATTTAATGGTGAAAATTTTTCCTTCTTAATTTAAGAAGTACTCCTTCTCACGTTCAGATTTAACAATCCAATTTGTTTTAATCAAGACAATTTTTTTAGTGTTTTTTATTTTTTAAAATTTTTTTAAAAATGTTTTATTTATTTCTGAGAGAGAGAGAGACAGCAAGACAGTGTGAGCAGGGGAGGGTCAGAGAGAGAGGGAGTTACAGAATCTGAAACAGGCTCCAGGCTCTGAGCTAGCTGTCAGCACAGAGCTGGATGCGGGGCTTGAACCCACTAACCGTGAGCGGATGCTTAACCGACTGAGCCACCCAGGCGCCCCTCGAATAAGAATATTTTTAAGCAACTGTTATTAAAATAGCAAGATTACATACATCAATCAATATAAATATAATTGCAAATGTGAAAGTCCTAATTTGTAATCCAGCTCTCATTTCTATGAGCTTTATATAAGAATCTTAGTGAGTGGATGGAGGTGGGGCGCCTAGTTGCCTCAGTCCGTGGAGCATGTGATGTATGATATCAGACCTTGAGTTCAAGCCCCTTGTTGGGCTTAGAGTTTACTTTAGAAAAATCTTAGTGCGCAGGTAGGTCTATTGTGTTAAATATATAACTTTTTCTAGCGTTGCTCTAAGTTAGGTAGTTCATGGATAGCACATAGTTCAGTGACCCCAGTTTTCCCATAGCTCCCAGATTGAACAATCTGAATTAGAACAGGAAGTGAGTTATAAAGACACCTAGCAAAGAAAATAGAACCTTCCCTGAAAAAGCAAACAATAACAACAAAAAAAAATCAAAAAAATCTAGCCCCCAACTCTATTCACCAGTTAAGTTCCTGTATTTTAGTAGGGTTTTTTTTTTAAGTCTTTAGTGAGAACTGCTAATTCTGCTAATTTTTTTTTATTGGCTACCATTCTAACAGGAATTATGTGGAATAAATGAAACTGTGTATAAAAAGGCTTGGCAGGCCATTTAGTCAGTGTTATTTGAGTCAGAAACATGATGATTTGTTTTTTAACCCCATGACAAATTAAAAAGTGAATTAGTCCAGACAGGGAAAGATCATTGACAGTGGATTTGAAAGTTAAGAGTGATAAACAACAGAATTACAGAGATGTAGCGGTTTAAGCCCATTTAGCATTTAGACACCTAAAACCTGTGAGGCCATTTAGTCATAGTGCGTAGCTGATTTCCATCATAGCCTGAGTCATCATGTAAAAGTTAAATTTATTTCTTATAAAAAGGAGATGTGCAAAACATTTTAGTTTTTTAAAACTAGAAAATAACCAGATTTGGTGGATATAGAGGTAATCTACTGAAGAATTCACAGCCCATTTTCCTGTAGGATTGAATAAATTTTTGAATTGGTAAATGTGGAAGGTAAAAAACAGATATGTGCTGGAGGTATCTGACATTTAGAATGATATTCTAGCAAATAGTGGAACAAACATGTTATTAGATAACAAAGTGCCTTAACAATTCCAGTAACCAATAAAACGTGTATAGGCCTTCTAATTTTTGTCAGCGTTTTTGCTTTGCATTTATTAACTTATTTTTTTTCTATAGAATGATCCTGTGAAGTATCCCAAGATAAAACCAGAGCATTTCACAGAATGTTTGCCTTGAAAGTATAGTTACAGAATTTAACTCTAAATAAAATAGAGGTTTTTTAATAATCAAATAATTATTTTTGTTTTTATTTTATTTTATTTATTTTAATATTTTTATTTTATTTCTAGGATAGAGTAAGAGACAGCGTGAACAGGGGAGGGTCAGAGAGAGAGGGAGATACAGACTCTGAAACAGGCTCCAGGCTCTGAGCTGGCAGTCAGCACAGAGCCGACGCGGGGCTCGAACCCACGAACTGCGAGATCATGACCTAAGCGAAAGTCGGACGCTTAACCGACTAAGCCACCCAGGTGCCCCTTTTTGTTTTTATTTTAATTCCAGTTAGCGTACTGTGTTCTATTCATTTGAGTTATACGATGTAGTGATTCAACAATTCCATACATCACCCAGAGCTTATCACAGTGCCCTCCTTAATCCCCATCACCCACTTAACCCCTCTCCCTCTCCCCTCACCTTTGGTAACTATCAGTTCTTTACAGTCAAGAGTCTGTTAGAAGTGAATAATTTAAGGTATGTGAATGTTAGTGATTTAAAAGGATAGATGTTGGAAGACTTTTCAAACTATACTTTCCCATATCTTTCTAATATTGTTAATTCCACAACTTTAGATTCACAGTTTTCATCTTTATGACCAAATATTTGTCACTGCTGAAATAGTTTACTGTGATTTCATTTTCTAATATTATAACCTTTTGTTTTTCATGACTTGTTTTTTCATTTGCTTAGTTTTGCCTGGCAAAGTCTTTCTATACCCTCCAGCAGCTCCATAAAATAATTCTCAGTACAATTTTCCACATGGTCAAATCTGTCAGATAAACTTATCAGTTCTGTTTGTTCCTGTAGTCATCTCTTCGTAACTGTCCTTCCTGTTTTAGTCTGGATAGTTTTCTCTTTAGACCTGCTGCAAAGCTGTCATCTTGGGACTTCCCTTAGCTGACATTCGGAGAATTTCTTTCACTTTTGTTGAGTCCTTTTTTTTCTGGATCCTATAACTTCCTTTTGGTTTATTCCTTCATTTTGGTTTCCTCTACTATTACTGTGAACGTGTATGTTGGAAATAAATACTTTTTAAATTTTATTTTTATCCTCACACTAGACTATTTGGCTCTTGAGACATTTGTATATTAGAAATCATTTTCCCTCAAAAGTTTGGAGGTGTTCCCATATTGCCTAGCGTCCAGTGTTGGTGTTGAGAAATTTGATCTCCAAAAAGATGTCTATTTTATGATCTGGAAGATTTCAACCCTTTCATTGAATTTTTAGATTTTAGCTCTCTTTCAAAACAATGGTTATGACGTCTTGATCCTGTATTGTAGCATCTTTTTCCTTTTTCATGGGCATAGAATCTTCTGTTATGTCTTCAAGGATATTAATTATAGTTTCTTTGTTTCTTGTATTGTTTTTGGTTCCTCTGAAACTTTTTTTTTTTGGAGCTTTCTGCAGCTCTGTGTGATCCTTAGCAGTTCCTTCATACTCAACTTCAACATTCAAAGCTGATTGAAAGCTCACTGGGCATGCATGAGCATGGCTTAGTGACTAATGAACTCCCATGTCTTATTTATTTATTTACTTATTTAAAAAAAATTTTTTTAATGTTTTATTTATTTCCAGGAGAGAGAGAGAGACAGCGTGAGCAGGGGAGGGTCAGAGAGAGAGGGAGATACAGACTCTGAAACAGGCTCCAGGCTCTGAGCTGGCAGTCAGCACAGAGCCCGACGCGGGGCTCGAACCCATGAACCGCGAGATCATGACCTAAGCGAAAGTTGGATGCTTAACCAACTAAGCCACCCAGGCNGGAGATACAGACTCTGAAACAGGCTCCAGGCTCTGAGCTGGCAGTCAGCACAGAGCCCGACGCGGGGCTCGAACCCATGAACCGCGAGATCATGACCTAAGCGAAAGTCGGACGCTTAACCGACTAAGCCACCCAGGCACCCCTATTTATTTATTTTTTAAGATTTTGTTTTTAAGAAATCTCTATACCCAACATGGAGCTCAAACTTCACCCTGAGATCAAGAGTCTCATGCTCTACTTACTAAGCCAGCTGGTCACTCCTCCCATGTTTTATCTTCTTTTCTCTGGGTAGTGGGTAACAAGGCTTTCAATTTCTTCAGAGAAAGGTCCTTCATTTTTCTGTCCATCTGTATAACTGGAATAATGAGGATGAGGGGATTGGCAGGGTAATAAGTTTAAATGGTGAGGCTCTAATGCTGGGTAGAAGAAGAAAGCTGTAAGTTTCACCATTCAGTTTCTGGATTTTCATTTAGTCTCCCGTTTTCATACGAATATTTCACTTCTTCCTTTTTCTGTGTGGAATGCACCTGAGCCTGGAGCCATTCTGATTCAGTTTTGCTGAAGATACCTCTCTTCCCCTTAGTAGAGACAGAGAGGGAGGGGAGGAGTGTGTGTGTGTGTGTGTGTGTGTGTGTGTGTGTGTGTGTATGGGAGGGGTGCAGATTGAGTCTGCTGTCTTCTCCCTACAACTCCAATTTCTTTCTTTTTTCTTTTTTCATTATTATTATTTTAGAGAGAGACAGAGTGCAAAGGGTGGGGAGGAGAGGCAGAGGGAGAGAGAGAATCCCAAGCAGGCTTCAAGAGAGAATCCTGGCTCAGGGCTCAATCCCATGACCCTGGGATCATGACCTGAGGTGGATGTTCAACCGACCGAACCATCCAGGCACCCCTAACAACTCCAATTTCTAAGGCTTTCTGAGGGTACTGCATAGTAAATGGGATCATTTGGCATTATCTCTGTAGGTACTTAACATTAACCTTCTTCCATTATCCTAAATTATTTACCATTCTACCACCAGGCAGCTTTCTGTCTTTATACATTGTATTTCAGGTTATAGTAACAGTATCTCTTGGTTACATCAAAGATGGAATTTCTGTTTCTGTTTCTTTTTCTCTCTGTTGTTTGTGTATGTTTTTAAACACTAGATCTTAAATTTTAGCCTTATTTTGATGTGTTCCTATTTTTGTGACATTGGCAAAATCACTTAATCTAAGACTAGATCTTAAATTTTAACCTTATTTTGATGTGTTTCTATTTTTGTGACATTGGTGAAATCACTTAATCTTTTGAGCCCAAATTATCTGTTTTCTAGAGATACCTTTTTCACAGTGTGGTTGTTAGAATTACAAGAATCTAGCACATAGCACCCATTCATAACAGATGTTAATTCCTAACTCTTCTTTCCTACCTAACACAAAGGAGACCTTTCAATACACTGAATTTATGGATAGGTATAACCTATATAGTTTTTCCACTGATATCCTGGCTTCTGGGAATTTCTGGTATTTAGTGTGGCCTATACTAACTTTTTTGAAAGAAGTTTTTATTTTCAGGGTTTAAAGTTATTTTAGTAAATGCTATTTTTCACCATACTTCAATGAATTGAGCTTCCAAGATATGCATAAACTACTTAATATAGGATATTGAAAAAATAAGGATGTATATTTTGTGCTAGAGTAAAAAGTATTATGAAGTATTGTGTCTTACATAAAATCTTCGTGTATGAGATTAGGAGAATCCGTGGTAAAAGTGGATTCTTAACTAAAGTAATATTTTTATTTTTATAACTTCAGACACTTCTATTTTTCAAGGTACATTAAACTTTATGTTATACATATTATTTACTCTTTTTTTGAAAAATTTTTTTAATGTTTTATTTATTTCTGAGAGAGAGAGAGATAGACAGCATGACAGGGGAGGGTCAGAGAGAGGGGGAGATACAGAATCTTTAATTAGGATAAAAGAAACTGTAACAATATAATGAATTCTGGGTCTGCCCTTCACCCTCCTTCAACAGTTAACATTTTACACTTCAAGTTTCATTTCCCCTCCTCCACATGTTTTTATTTTTTTGCACTGGTATTTTAAAGCATATTCCCAACATATATCATTTCACCCCAAAATAAGTAGGATAGAAATTTTTTCCATTATGGAACTAATAATGCCTGTAAAATTTCAACAATGCCTAGATATATATATTCTTTTAGAGTGAAAATCTGCCCTAGTCTCAAACTGTCATTAATAATTTGATATATCTTTTCTTGGAATAGATGTGCTTATATATATATGTGTGTGTATATATACACACACATATATATATATTTGCTTAACTTCTTTTAAAAATACTTTTTAAAAATTATGGTAAAATACAATTAAAATGTACCATTTTAGTCATTTTTAACTGTATAACTCAGTGGCATTAAGTATATTCACTTTGCTGTGCCACCATCACATCAGTCATCTTCAGAACATTTTTTATCTTCCCAAAATGGAACTACATACCCATTAAAGAATAACTGCCCTCTTTCTCCTCCCCATTTGCGTCAGCAACCCCTAGCAACCACCGTTCTACCTTCTGCCTCTGAATTTGAGTAAGCATTTCCTTGTATGAGTGGAATCATAAAGTACTTGTCCATTTGGGACAGGTTTATTTCACTTAACATAGTGTCTTCAAGATTCATTCCTGGTGTCACAATTTCTTTTTTAAAGTTGAATAATACTGCATTGTAGGTATATACCACATTCATCGTGTGATGGTCACTTGGGTTCTTCTACCTTTTGGCTTTTGTGAATAATGCTGCAGTGAACATGGGTGTACAAATACCTGTTTTGAGTCTCTGCTTTCAGTTCTCTTGGGTATGTGTCCTGAAGTAGAACTGCTGGATCATATGGTAATCTTTCAGTTTTTTAAAGGACCTGCCACACTGTTTTCCATAGCAGTTGTAACATTTTATATTCCCACCAGCTGTACCCCAGGATTGGGTTAACTATTTAGTATCAGCAAAGTAAATCTAAGCAGACTAAAGGACGCCTGGGTGGTTCAGTTAGTTGAGCATCTGACTCTTGATTTCAGCCCAGGTCATGAGATTGAGCCCTGCCTCAGGGCTCTGTGCGGAGTGTGAAGTCTGCTTAACAGTCTCTCTCCCTCTGTTCCTCTTCCCTGCTGTGTGTACTCTCTCTCTTTTCCCTCCTCCAAAAAAATAAAAATTAAAAAAAAATAAGCAGACAAAACCCCCCCAAAAATGTTTAAATTAGAGCTGATACTTGTGAAGTCAGTCTGCAGTCAGCCACAACAGCTTAGGAAATAAAATTTGGAGGTTTGCTGAGAGAAAGGAAAGGCATTTGTTGAGTGCTTGTCATGTGCCATGGTATTATCTCAATATTTTTAGATTAAAACTCTGAGTTTTTCTTAGCTCACAGAGAGTTGCATAGCTAATGTGTAAAGAATTTGGATCAACCCCATCTCTGCCGGAGTCTGAGCCTAACTACACAGTGTTACAGTTAATTCATTCCCTTTTTTTCCCTTCCCTGTGATAAACAAGAAGAAGAAAGTGAAGATGAACTTTAAAACTTTTTCCAACTTTTAATTTTTTCCTGACTTTTTATTACAAAACCTTTTAAGCATACAGAAAAGCTGGGAGAATAATAACAATGATCTTATGTTGACTTTCTAGATTCAACAGTTGTTAATATTTTATCATATAGAAGTACTGAATCATTTAAAAGATATCATGATATTTCATTATTAAATAGTTCAGCCTTCACCTTCTAAAAGTAACCACATAACTACAAACATTAAAACATTTTAGAAAATGATCATAGCTAGTACATATTCAAAGTCTTCCAATAACCTCCAGTTTCCCCAGTTTACCCCAAACATACTACATCTGTTTATCTTAATATAGAACTGTCCCACTCACATTTTTTCTTCATGTGACAATGACTTAAAAAAATTTTTTTTTTGTTCATTTATTTTGAGAGAGAGAGAGAGTGTGTGTGTGTGTGTCTATGTGTGTACGCCCACTGGCAGGGGGAAGGGCAGAGAGAAAAGGAGAGAGAGAATCCCAAGCAGGCCCTGCACTGTTAGCGCAGAGTCCTTTTTGGGGACTGATTTCAAGAACCAGGAGATCATGACCTGAGCCAGTACCAAGAGTTAGAGGCTTAAGACTGAGCCACATAGGCTCCCCGAGATTGATTTTTGAAGATCAATTTTGAAGATCAAATTTGATTTTATGAAGATATCAACATACCTGTTACCTTGTAGACTTTTTTTATATTCATGATTTTTAAACATTTATTTCATTGTGGTTTTTAGTTATTTTTAAAGATTTTATTTTTAAGTAATATCTGCACCTATGTTGTGGTGGTATTTAACTTGATTCTTTTTATTTATTATAAACTGGAAGTTGGGTATTAAGATCATGTCTCCTTAAATTCAGATTAAGTCGTTTTGGTAAGACTCTTTCATAGGTGTATTTCATATTACATCCCATCAGGAAACATATAATATCAAGATTTTGCCATTAGTAAGTTGGTTGAGGTGACCATTGTCCCGATTATTGTAGTTCGTTTTTTGGTTTTTATTTAGTTTGTAATCTACGTGTTGATGCTTTGTGAATATCCAGTTTCTCAGTTATTTTTTACCTGATGGCTTCAGTATCAATTAATGATTTCTGCCTGAGTCACATGTTTCATTGGGGCTTAAGGAATGAAACCAAACTATTTCTAAATAAAAAGTGAATTAGATTTGGGAATGAGGAATTCAAAATAAATTGCTACTCTTATATGTAGATTAACATTTGACAGTCTGTTTTGATTTGGGGTACCAAAGTAAATAAGTTCATTGGTATAACTAGAATTTTATGGTAAACATGTTTCTTGAATTCTTAATTCACCATAGTTTGAATTTTGGAAAGCTACTTGCAGAATGCTTGTAGGAAAAGGTTTAGTGTAGTAGTACAGTTACACTTGGTGATCTGTTACAATATTGGTAACAGGGCCAAAAATAAGAAATCCCTACTATTTTTTTAATATGGTAAGTATTTATTAGTATAGTGTGTTAAAAACTATAACTACTTCAAAATTATAACCTCTATTATATAATGTCCTCTGTTGACAATTAGCTGTGTACCTATATGAATTCCCTTTTAACTAGATTTTATCAATTCCTCAGAGTGGGCATCATTGTAGTCATTATTTAATGATCTTTGCCTTGTTCTCAGTGATTGGTTTGAAGGAAAAAAAGAATACCTTTTTTTTTTTTTTTTTTTTTTTTTTTTTAAAGACAGAGCATGAGCTTTGGAGGGGGAGAGAGAGAATCTTAAGCAGGCTCCACAGGTAGCACAGAGCCCGTGAAATCATGACCTGAGCCAAAATCAAGAGTCAGACACTCAACCTACTGAGCCATGCAAGCGCCCCTTATGAAATTAATTTTATCTGTTTCTTTGCATTGCAAATTGAAGTAGCTATGCTGGTTAGCTTTCTTTAGATATTATTTAATTCAGAACCACTTTCAGTGGTTTGACATATGGAACAATATTCTGAAAAGTGGATGTCCCCAGACATTCATTTTCTGGCTGAATCACTGGTGAACTTTATACCTTGAGGGTGTAGTTACCATTTTTCAGCTTTCTCCTTTCAGGATGACGAAAATGTCAGAATTAGTAAATTCTGTCAGGGTTTTTTGAGTTGGGCCACAAGCTGATTCAATGAGAAGTTGGATGTAACTTGAGCTAGAATTTAAGCTTCTTGAGGACAGAAACAACAATAACAATAATAATAATGATAGTTAACATTTACAGAATTTGGTTAGATCTTAGCTTTTTATAAGTACTGTATGGAAGCTCAGAAAATTTAAGTAACTTACCAAGGATATTAAATAAGCAAGCAATCGAAATTTTAGATCATTATGTAGTTTGACTTAAGAGCTCTGGCCGTAAACTATTGTGCAAACTGGGTTAATGTTTTTAAATCTCCTTCATCCAGAATTGCACCTTACTTTGTGAGGTTAACCAAATAACCTGTCTTTGAAAGAATAGGAGTTAGGTTAATGGAGATGATGGAGACAAGCTTATTAGGGGGGATGATGTGAGCAAGATCGTAGAGACAGAAGCAGACGTGTGGATGGCATGTTCAGTGGTCTGTGAATAGAACCATTCAGCTGTGCTTGGTTATTTTGTACAAAGTTGGGAAATAACACTGCATGCCAGTTGAAAGTTTACCACAATATGCCTTCTATTTACCAGGGTAAGGAGTTCAGACTTCATTCTGTGGGCAACAGAAAGGCACAGTTTTTTAAAAATAGAGTGATAATTTATTCAAATTGGTATTTTAGGAATACTAATTTGTTAGCACTGTGTAGGATGAATTGGCTGAGAGAAAAATTAGAGACAGGGATATTGGAGAATACTTTAGTAGTAAAATGAAGTGATTTTAGTAGTAAGGTGATTGAGACTCCTGGACATGGAAAGGAAAAGGTGTTTTGTTTTGTTTTGTTTTTTTAAGCATATTTATTTATTTTGAGAGAGAGAGAGTGCTCACAGGGCAGGGGTAGAGACAGTAGCAGAGGGAGAGCATCCCAAGCAGGCTCCTTGTCAGCATGGAGCCTGACACAGGACTTGATCTCACCAACTGTGAGGTCATGATTTGAGCCGAAATCAAGAGTCAGACACTTAATTGACTGAGTCACTCAGAAAAGATTTTGAGAGGGAATGTATGATAGGGCTTCATCAATATTAAATATATAGCAAGATAGGAGGACTTATATATTTAATTTTATTGTTTTGGATGGAGAGAATAGGCATATCATTGAAAAAATGTGGGTAAGCTTGCAGGAGATCTGGTTGGAAAAGATGCTTGCAGGAGACCTGGTTGGAAAAGATGGATATAAGTTTGAGATACAATCAAGTACTGTGTATTAGAGTTTTCTTATCACATGAAGCTCCAGTTGGTGAGTCAATGTGTAAAGTTTAAAAATTAAAAAAAAATTTTTTTTAATGTTTATTTTTGTGAGAGGCAGAGCATGAGCAGGGGAGGGACAGAGAGAGAGAAGGAGACACAGAATCCACAGCAGGCTCCAGGCTCTGAGCTGTCAGCACAGAGTCCGGCATGGGGCTCAAACCCATGAACTGTGAGATCATGACCTGAGCCCAAGTCAGATGCCTAACGGGCTGAGCTACCTAGGCTCCCCTAAAATTTCAAAATGTTTAGGAGATTTTTTAAAAAAATTTTTTTGTGTGTGATTTATTTATTTTTGAGACACAGAGAGACAGAGCACGAGTGAGGGGAGGGGCAGAGAGAGAGGGAGACACAGAAGCTGAAACAGGCTCCAGGCTCTGAGCCGTCAGCACAGATCCCGATGCGGGGCTCCAACCCACACTGTAAGATTATGACCTGAGCCGAAGTTGGACGCTTAACCAACTGAGCCACCCCTGTTTAGGAGATTCTGTTCAGTTAGTGTGTATATGCTTCCATATTGCATATGTGGAGGCCACCGATTTAAAAGTCATTTATAGTGGCAGACAAAAACCATTGGTTTTTTTGTGAGGAAAAAATAATGTCAGATCCTGCCTTAGATCTTAGGTAACCAGCTGTTCACAGCCTTTAAAAGAGCTCTAAAAAACCAGGATTTGACATGGTCTAACAATTTACCTCACATTAGTCCTCCCTCTTCCGGCCTTCCCCACCATTTTCCTTATCTCTGCTGCTACTATTTAGTATTTGTTTTAGTTTGGAGCTCTTTTACAGTACTCTTCTCTCTGGCTTTGCTAATCACCCTCTTGGTTTTCTAATGTCTGTTGTTAGCACTACCCACATGGTAGTTTAGTTTGGAGTTTTAGATCTATATATTCAACTGCCTTCTTGACATAATCCCTGTTGGATGTTCTATAGGGCTGTAGAATTAGTATATTTCAAAATAGCTTTCCTTGCTCAAATTTGTCTTGCTGTGTATGTTCTTTATCTCACTGCCATCATATATCTAATGGCTCAAGCTTTAAAACTGGATTCTACATTTTAAATTCATGTGACCTGTAGCCAAGTCTTGTCAGTTCTAATTGCTGTCTTTCATATCTGTCTCCTTTTACTGTCCTTTCCAGTCTTAGTTCAAATTACCATTATCTCTAATCTAGATTATTGTATAACTGCCTCTTTAGTGGGCTCTCTACTTCAGGTCTGTGATCTTTCAATTCATTCTTCGTGCTACAGCCCAAGTGATAATTAGAGATGTAAATGCATATGTGATCATGTTACTCCTCTTTATGAGATGATGTTCAAATTCCTAAAAATGTCCTTCAGTTCTCTGAATGATCATATTCCTGTTTGATTCTTCAGCTTCTCCTCAGTGCTCCTTGCTGCCTAGGACTTTCTGTACCTGTTATTATGCCATCCGTGGTTCCACATTTCTACTGCACCTAGTGAATGTCTATTCATCTATCAGGACTCCACTTGAAAGGAAGGGTTTGTTATTCCCTCTATTAGGTTAGGTACCCTTTTCTCTTCCCATGTCGCCTTGCACTTCTATCTTGACTTTCTTCACTTCATTTTAATCACTTATTTAGTTGTCTTCACTAGACATAGCCTGTGAAATCTGGAGGCTGTGGTTTTCTTCTTTCAGGTCAGGGTACCTCTGGGTACTCAATAACTGTTTGGAAAATGAATGAGTAATACTGTATGTCAGCTCTTTCTGCCTGCTCAGAAGAGATGCCTGCTTGTTATTCAGGAAAATTTGGCCATGTATTTCCAACTAAGAACAGCAGAAAACTGATAATGGAATCACAAGTTGACCAGCAGCTCACAGACAATGGTTAAAATGTCAAGTGAGCACAAGAGGCAGCTATTAAGGGCACAAGAACTAGAAAGGAAAGACACTGTGTAGATGATACTAATTGTATTGTGTTTGCCTCAGCTTCAGTTAATCAGAATTGACATTCTATATACTCTAATCTCCAAAAAATGAAGCTTATCAATACATTATACAAAAAGGATATTTTATGGTTTTAATCTGCATGTGTTTACCAAATCTGTAATGGCATTATAAATGGAAATCCTTTTCCACAGTGTCAAAAGAAGTTGAATTCTACAGTCTTTCTCATGTTTGGCTTCTTTCATTTAACATATTGCTTTTTTGAGATTTATCAGTGTTGTTGCATTAATCAATTTGTTCCTTTTTTTTTTTTTTTTTTAGAGAGAGACAGTGTGAGCAGGGGAGGGGGAAGGGCAGAGGGAGAGAATCTTAAGCAGGTTCCACACTCAGCACGGAGCATAATCGAGCTCCATCTAATGACCTCAGGGATCATGAACTGAGCCAAAATCAAAATTTGGACACTTAACTGACTAAGCCACCCAAGCACCCCCCATTGCTTTTATTTCTTAGTAGTGCATTGCATAGAGATACCATTGTTTGTTTTTTCATTCACCATTAATGGACATTTGGATTGTTTCTGGTTTTGGGTTTTTATTTCTGCTACAGACATTCACAGACAAATCTTGTGGTAGACGTATGTTTTCATTCTCTTGAGCACATATCTAAAATGAGATCACTGGGTTATATGGTAAATTTATGCTTAACTTCCTAAGAAACTGCCGTACTTTTCTAAAGTTGCTGTACTTTTTTCATTTCCACCAATTTTGTTAGTTTACTAAATCTTAGTCATTCTAGTGGGTATGTAGCAGTATTTCATTATGGTTTTAATTTCCTGTTCCCTAATGACTACTGGTGTTGACCATCATTTCATGTGCTTATTTTCCATCCTTGTCTCTTTGTTGAAGTGTCTGTTCAGATTATCTGTTATTCTTATTTTCAAATTGTGAAAGTTCTTTACTCTGTGTACAAGTTCGTTATCAGATATGTATTTCATGAATGTGTTTATGTATTTCATGAATGTGTTTTCCCATTCTGTGCCATTTCAATCCCTTAATGTTGTCCTTCACACCTTTTCATAGCAGAAAAATTTAATTTTCATGAAGTCCACTTTGTAATTTATTTTTTCTTATGGAATGTGCTTTTTGCATCTTAACTGTGAGGGCTTTGCCTAACCCAGGATCACACAGGTTTTTCTCCTACATTTTCTTTTAGATACTTTATGGTTTTAGGTTTTACCTTTAGGACTATAGTATATTTTGAAAATTTCTGTATTTGAAGTTTGGATCAAAGTGCCCTTAATTCTTATTTTTCCTTCTTGATTAACTTGAGAATTATTTTGTAAAGTCCACTCTCCCACCCCCACCATTCACCTAGGGTTTTTCATTAATGTATTGATTAAATTAAGGACAAATTGTAATTTCTGAATTTTCTTTATATTTAGAGTTACATGTATGTCTTGGGGCACCTGAGTGGCTCAGTTGGTTAAGCATCCAACTTCGGCTCAGGTCAGGATCTCGCAGTTTGGGCCCCATGTTGGGCTCTGTGCTGACAACTCAAAGCCTGCAGCTTGCTTTGGATTCTGTATCTCCCTCTCTCTCTCTGCCCTACCTTGGCTCATGCTCTGGCTCTCTCTCTCAAAATAAACGTTAAAAAAAAAAGTTACATGTAGGTCTTAATCTACCCTTATATTCTTATATATCTCGTAAAGTGTATTGATTTTTAATACAGATTATGAGTTTTCTTTTGGCATTTTGTTTCATTTTAAGGAGTTTCTTCCAGATTGTTACTGGTATATAAGAAAGCTTTTGGATTTTCTACATATACCTAGTAGTTGGATATGTAATTATATAATAGTGAAAGGCTATCAATTCTTCATAATCAGGAACAGTTGAATTATAATAAGATACTTAGTAATACTTAGGAAGTTATTTCTTTGTGGTACTTCAAGCATTGTGTTTGTCTTTGAAATCTGGCATCTCATTAGCACAGTAGAACTATTCAGCTTGACAAACATTTTTAGTGCTTAGGTGCTGTGGTAGGCTTTAATAAGAATGACAAAATCAACAATATAAAGCATCTGCCTTCAAGTACCTTAATCTAGCAGGATACTAGAAAAAGTAATTATTAGTGCAGTAAGTTAAATACCACAAGACAAATGGAAAGTAGAGATAGTACTTGTGGCAATGCGGGTAGGCAGGGAGGATGGGATTTTTGAAAGAATCTTTGAAGGATGGTGTGGTAGGATTTCAGTAAAGAGATGAAAAATAGCATTATTTGAAGTATAACATTCATAGAATTAGGAAAACATCTATACAATGTCATAAAACTAAAGGAAGGAAATAATTTCTAGATGTTTGATTCTCTTTATAGATTTAACAGTACATATTGCTAAACATCTTTATGTTAGCCCTTCACTCTTTATTTTTGAGAGAGAGCGTGTGCATGCATGCACAAGTAGGGGAGGAATGGGGGGAGAGAAAGAGAAAGAAAGAAAGATCTTAAGTAGGCTCCATTCCCAGCGGGGAGCCTGATGTGGGGCTTTCTCTCACAACTGTGAGATCATGACTGAGCCCAAGTCAAGAGTCCAATGCTCAACTGACTGAGCCACCCAGGTGTCCCGTAACTTTGTAAAATTTAGAACTTTGATTGCATGAAAAAACATAAGTGTATATAATAAAAGTAGTGGTTCCCATATATGCTGTTATTATTAACAGAACTATATGATTTACTGTCTGCATTGTAGATTATAGTTTTAATTAAATAATGTAATTGTATAATGTTGACTTAGAGGTCTAGATGCTCCAGGGTGTGTGTGGGTCACATTTTATATGACAGCTATAGTATAAACTTTAGTGACTAGAGTGATTTAATTTATAATCTACATACCAAGTATAATGTCTTGAAGTATAACATTAGGAAGTTATTTTATATCTTTCTTTTACAATATATTGAGAGGAGAGGAAATATTTACTTCTGTTTTAGAAGCAGGTCTTTCCTGGTAGATCAGTGAAGAAAACCTGAGCTGAAGGTTATAGTACAAGAGGGAGCCCAGACCTCTGTTTCATGTTATACCTGGCTTGGCTTTCATGTAGGTACATCTATATTAATTTTTTTGTTTTCCTTTTAGTGATTGTATTCTTATGACTACTATTACTATGCTATTTTGTCACTCTTTGCATGTTACTAGATAATAGAAATCTGTTTATATTTAATGATGATAGCTACCTTGTCAAGTGCCTAGAATATAAACTGGGGATAGTTGGAAATAATGCATATGTTGCCTTTAATCCCCATAAAAAGTCTAAAAAGCTAAGTGCTATTATCTTTAACAATTGAGAACACTGAGGCACAACATAGTTAATAAGTAATTTGTGTCCGTTAGTGGCAGAACTGGAAATTAAATATGTCTAATTACAAAGCCTGAGTTATTTCCAATGTATTACAGTGCATTTAGAGTTTCTTAATACACAGCTCTCTTAAATTATATCATTTTCAACATGCTTTTCCTTGTTTTTTTTTTGTTTTTGATCTCAGTGTGTTAGCCAAAGCAGCATGGCTATCCCTGAATAGTAAGAAAAATAAGTATTGTACAATCTGAACTTCCTCATAATATGTTCAGGCAGAAACATTTTTTGCATTACTGTACAAAATATAGGACATTGTTGCTGTATGAGTCATTATACTAAATTCTTCCCCTTCGTAAGAAAATAGAAGCACAGAATCGGGGAACACTAGAAGAGAAAGTGCCATCAGAGCTCAGTGAGCAGAAGCCCCTGATTTTGCAAGTACAGGCAGCGGAAGCTCCACAGCCCTCCCACAGGTTAGCAGTTTCTGAGTCCTTGGGTTCTTACTTACTGGAACCGCACAGGTCTTTCACAGCTCAGGGTTCTAACATGTAGCAGGTTTCATAGTCAAGTCCATGAGGACCTTTCACCCTTGTAGCATTTTCCCCTCACTGTGGATGAGCAGACGACTCTAGAGGAGTCAGGTATCTTGAATTCATCTCCCTCATGCTTGTCACATCTCAGGCATCCTTTAATTAGAAAGGAAGGGTTTTCTTCTTTATCTTCCAAGTTTCTGAAACCATTTCTGTTCTTCCTTCCCCTATTATGTTACTATATTCTGGTGAAGATTTAGTGTGGAAGCTGGAAGTCGTGCTGCTTCTATGTGCAGATTGTAAGTTAGGAACTACCTACCATTAGTTAAGTGCAATGAAATATCTCTGGTCCAAATGATTCTTATTATATTTTTTGGTTTTCTTTCCTAAAGTGTAATAATAGGAGCTTTTAACTAGAAATTGAGGGAACTATTCAAGAGTTTTCCTAGTTCTGCCACTTAGTCTCTGTCCCTGAGAAGATCTTACCTGCTCTGAGCCCTGACTTTTCTTCTCTGTAAAATGAGGAGAGTAGCTGAAACCTTTAATTTGTTCCTATGAAAGAAACTAACTTGGAAGCCTTTCTGGCAATTGTCCCACTTCAACACTATCTTAATGATTTCATCGTAGATCTGCTGTTGGTTTTATTGTTTATTTTTAGCATCTTAAAAAATTTTTTTTCAACACTTATTTAATTTTGAGGGACAGAGAGTGACTGAGTGCAAGCAGGAGAGGGGCAGAGAGAGAGGGAGACACAGAATACAAAACAGGCTCCAGGCTCTGAACTGTCATCACAGAGCCTGATGCCGAGGCTTGAAGTCTCACACTGTGAGATCATGACTTGAGTTGAAGTAGGATGCTCAACTGACTGAGCCACCACCCAGGTGCCCCTATTTTTAGAGTCTTATAAAATATTGATAAAAGTATTTACTTTCTTAAATGATATCACAAGTTCTCTAATTTGTCCTCTGCTTCTTTCTTAAATGATTCAACAAACATTTATTTACTGCCTGCCGTATGCTTGGCATTGTGTAGGGGAATGCAGAGAGGAGAGCTGTTTATATTTCTTGCCTTCAAGAATTTATAATTTAATTGGAAAGATTATTAGCTGCAATGTAAGAGACAATTTGTATTGTTACTCATCTTGTTTCTCTTTCTACATGTTGCTTTTTGTTGGGGGGGGGTTCTTCTGTGATTGCTGACCCTTCAGATTATTATCAGGAGTAATTTGCTTCTATTTACATTAACCCTTTTTCATCCTCTCCCTCTGGACTCTTCATTGATTTTGAGCATCAATTATGTGCAAAACACTATTCTGAGTTCTATAGAAGACAACAAAGATAAATTAGATGTAATAACCAAGAAAGAATTTATAATCCAACAGGGCATATAGAACAGGTACACAAAGAAACAGAATTCAAATCATAAGAGAGAGAGAAGGCAGTGGTCATTTTAGGCTGAAGGGATCAAGGGGTCCGTGATGAAAAGCTGAATTTCAGCTAGATCTTGCAGGATGTGTAGGATTTTAGTGGACAAGAGTTGGGATGGGAAAAGACATTCTAACTGAATGGTATTAAAAAAATATTATGGGGCGCCTGGGTGGCTTAGTCGGTTGAGCGTCCGACTTTCGCTTAGGTCATGATCTCGCGGTTTGTGGGTTCGAGCCCCGCGTCGGGCTCTGTGCTGACTGCCGGCTCAGAACCTGGAGCCTGTTTCAGTCTGTGACACCCTCTCTCTCTGACCCTCCCCTGCTCACGCTGTCTCTCTCTCTCTCTCTCCTAGAAATAAATAAAAAAAAATATTTAAAAAAAAAAATATTGGACTCAGGTGTAGTAATGAATCAGTCTGGGATCTTGTGTAGATAGATATACAGTAGAAGAAATTAAAATGTGTCTTGAATATGTAGATTCTTGAATGGCATACTGTGGGAATTTCTCTTTTTACATGGGGTGATTTTGATCATTTGTTTAAAGTAGAAGAGAGTGACATGTTCAACTGTATTTTCAAGGAATGTATTTTGGTCACTGCTGAGTGGGTTGGTGGAGAGAGAAACTGTAACTAGGAAGGTCACTTGTTTCAAAAGATAATTAATCAGTTATGCGATGGCTATGGAAAGGGAAAGGAAGATGGACATAGTCCAGTGGAAAAATAGACCGAACTGAGAAAGTGATGTTAATGTTAGGGGAAAACTGAAGAAGGAAGTATTATAAAGGCTTTTGAGAGTTTTTTGAATTTGAATGTTGGAAAATGTTGTGCCATTAACATAAACAGGGAATTAAAAGGAAAGCTTGAACTTTATTTATATGAGAAAGATGGTAATTTTTATGTTAAATATTTCTTTTTTCTTAAAGATTTAAAAACATTTTTAAGTAATCTCTATATCCAATGTGAAGCTCAATCTAACTCAACCCTGAGGTCAAGAGTTTCACGTTCTCCTGACTGAGCCAGCCAGGCACCCCAAGTTGTTACTTGGGGTTACTTGAGAGAGAGCGAGCAGCGTAGAGGGGCAGTGGGAGAGATTATTTCACGCACTCCCAGTGCTTAGCACGGAGCCCTATGTGGGGCTTGATCATATGACCCTGGGATCATGACCTGAGCTGAAATTTAGAGTCCAATGCTCAACCCACTGAGCCAGGTGTTAAATATTTCTTATGGAAATGAAGTGGTGGAGATTAGCCAAGAGGCTGAGTTGAGTTATTAGTCTGGGATTCATTTATCTAACATTTATAGTTTGAATCATAGAAATGCATTTTTAGACAAGTATGAAAAAAGAAGAAAGAAGCATGCTTAAGGTAGATCCTAATGAGAATGTGCAGGTTTTGATGATAGGATCGTGAGTTACTGAGTAGACAGGATAGTGCAGTACCACTGAGACTTAGGGAAGGGTTTTGAGGAAGAGGATAGTAATGTCTTTTGCAGTGAGGACTGAGAAAAACAGGCTGAGAAGGCATTGCTTCTCATTTTACTATATTCTTTACCTTTTTCTTTCCATTTTTGTGATGTTACCTTCCCTTCTATTTCCCTCCTTAAATTCTGTATTATCTCTCTTTTTCTTCTGTTTCCTGCTTGTTCTCAGATATGTTTCTAGCTATACTTACTCCTGTTTGGGGAAGGTGTTTAGGGAGATCAGTGTTGTTGTTCAGACCAACTGATTTTACAGACTGTATTATTATAGTGTGAATCTTGGCACATACCCAAAGCAGGAAGAACTGTCATAGCATGAAGCCTATTTGAGGTTTGTGGTACAAGAATGTATTGTAACTGAAGTCTTCAGTAGGAAATTCTATCACTTATACTCCTTAAGAACAGGTAGTGTGGGGGCTCCTGGGTAGCTCAGTCGGTTAAGCGTCTGACTTTGGCTCAGGTCATGATCTTGTGGTCTGTGGGTTCGAGTCTGGCGTCGGGCTCTGTGCTGACAGCTCAGAGCCTGGACTCTGCTTTGGATTCGGTGTCTCCCTTTCTCTGCACCTCCCCCTCTGCTCATGCTCTATCTCTGTATCTCTCTCTCTCTCTCTGTCTCTCAAAAATAAGTAAACAAAATTTTTTTTTAAAAAACAGTGTGAATTTTATGATACTTCTATATTTTTTATTTTTATTTATTTAATTATTATTTTTTAAATGTTTGTTTTTTGAGAGAGAGAGAGAGAGACAGAGTGCAGGTGAGGGAGGGGCAGAGAGAGAGACACCCACAGACTCTGGAGCAGGCTCCAGGCTCTGAGCTGTCAGCCTAGAACCTGTTGTGGGGCTTGAACTCAGGGACCATGAAATCATGAAACTGAACCAAAGTCAGATGCTTAACCAACTGAGCCACCCAGGTGCCCCTATTTTATTTATTTTTTTAATGCTTATTTATTTTTGAGAGAGAGAGACAGAGCATGAGTGGGGAAGGGACAGACAGAGAGGGAGACGCAGACCTTGAAGCAGACTCTAGGCTACACTCTGTCATCACAGAGCCTGATGGTGAGCTCAAACTCCCAAACCATGAGATCATGACCTGAGCCGAAATCGGGCACTTAACCACCTGAGCCACACAGATGCCTCTATTTTTTGTTTTTAATTATTATTTTTTTTATGTAAGCTCCATGCCGAAGGGAAGAGTTGAATTCAAGACCCTAAGATGAAGAGTTTACTTAACTGAGCCAACCAGGCACCCCTCTGACATCTCTTTATAAAAAAGATCTAATGAACTTCTATGAAGATCCTTCTGTATACAAAACTCTCTGGTTTAATGAGACATGGTGTACTGTGGGATTTCTCTTTTCCTTAAAAGCTATTAAATCTAACAGATAGTGTATGTATATATACATATTCAGAATAGATGTATAATTGTATCATTTTCTCCTTTTCTTCTTTTTGTTAACTATGACATAGACTTAAGAGAATATATTTAAATGAAGTAGAAATGCACTTGAACAATTTTAATGAAGTGAGGACTTTAGAAAAAGTAACATTATTTTCATGTGTGTTTGTGTATTAAGTTATATATTAATTCACTCTTAGTTTGAAGTTTTTTTCTTTTTTTCCTTCTGAAACACCATAAGTGATACTAAATCTTTAAAAAAATTTTTTTAATGTAATTTATTTTTGAGAGAGAAAGGCAGAGTGTGAGCAGGGAAGGGACAAAGAGAGAGGGAGACACAGAATCCAGAGCAGGCTCCAGGTTCTGAGCTGTCAGCACAGAGCCCGATGCAGGGCTCGAACCCACAGGCTGTGTGATCATGACCTGAGTCGAAGTTGGATGCCTAACTGACTGAGCCACCCAGGTGCCCCAATTCTAAATCTAATTTAAAAAGTTTGCTAAACATAATTATCCGTTCTTTCAGGAAAGAGATGTATGCTAACAACTTAATTACATAAAGTAGTAAATATGAATCCCTTTCTGTTGTAGAAATTTCAAATAATTTAGAAGTACATAAAATAAAAATCAATAATTCCTTTCGGGGCACCTGGGTGGCTCAGTTGGTTTAAGCATCAGACTCTTAATCTCAGCTCAGGTCATGATCTTGCACTTTGAAAGTTCAAGCCCAGTATTAGGAGTTGAAGTCCCGCACTCTCAGTGCAGAGCCTGCTTGAGATTCTGTCTCTCCTCTCTGCCCATCCCCTGCTTGTGTGCATGTATACTCTCTCTCACACGTGCTTTCCCAAAGTAAATAAATAAATTAAAAAACATTTTTTTAATAAGTTCCTTTTGTTTCTTCCATAGGAGTAAGCCCTGGTAGGTATTTTGTGTTCTTCCTTTCATATTTTTCTTTGCATTTACATATATATTTACATACATAATATGTAAATACATATACACACACGTACACACCAGAAAAGAATATGTAGCCTATTTTCAAAAACCTAAATATACTATATGCATTTTTGTGCAACTTGCTCTTTTTACTTAACAGTGTGTCTTGGAGCTCTGTCCGTTATGTACAGTGAAATTTATATACACGTGCTGTGTGTGTCTGTGTTGTGTATGTATGTATAGCTGACACACAATGTCACATTAGCCTCATGTACACTACCTGTGTGTGTCTGTGAATTTGATTGTGGTGACACACAATGGCACTTTGGCTTCAGGTGTACAAAGTAGTGATTTGACAGTTTATAAATATGCTGTGCTCACCACATGTGCAGCCACCATCTGTCCCATACATATGGAATGCTTCATGATTTACATGTCATTCTTGCTCGGGGGGGGGGCCATGCTAATCTTCTCTGCATCGTTCCATTGTTAGTATGTGTGCTGCTGAAGCAAGCAAGCACTGTTATTTCTTTCTTATAATTAAGTTTTGCCTTTATAAATTTTTATAAATAAAAATTTTGGTAAGCTTTCAATTTTAGAATAGTTTTAGGTTTACAGAAAAATTTTCTTTTTTGAAATTTTCTCACTTTTCTTGAAATTTTATATTTGTATGATACATTTCTCACAATTAATGAACCAGTACTGATACATTATTAACAAAAGTCCATACTTTATTCAGGTTTTCTTAGTTTTTACCTAGTGTCCTTTTTTTTTAAAATTTTTTTAATGTTTTATTTCTGAGAGGGAGACAGTATGAGCAGGGGAGGGTCAGAGAGAGAGGGGGATACAGAATCTGAAGCAGGCTCCAGGCTCTGAGCTAGCTGCCAGCACAAAGCCCAATGCGGGGCTTGAACCCATGAATCATGAGATTATGACCTGAGCTGAAGTTGGACGCTTAACCACCTGAGCCACCCAGGCGCCTCCCCTGACCCCCTACCCCCAGTGTCCTTTTTTTAAAAAAGTTTATTGGAGTACTTGGGTGGCTCAGTTGGTTAAGCGTCCAACTCTTGGTTTCAGCTCAGGTCATGATCTCGCATTTCATGGGTCTGAGCCCTGCCTTGACAGCTCTGAGCCTGGAGCCTGCTTCAGATTCTCTGCCCCTCCACCCATCACTGGTGCTGTCTCTCTGTCTCTCAAAAATAAATAAATGTTAAAGACAGAGTTATTTTAGTTTATTTTTGAGAGAGGGAGAGGGAGAACGAGTGGGCGAGGGGCAGAGAGAGAATCTCAAGCAGGCTCTGTACTGTCAGCATAGAGCTGGCACAGGGCTCCATCTCATTAATTGTGACATCATGACCAGAGCCAAAATCAGGAGTCATATGCTGAGCCATCCAGGTGCCCCCCACAGTGTCCTTTTTTCTGTTCAAGGATCCCACCCTGGATACCACATTACATGTAGTCATTATGTCTATTTAGGCTCTTTTTGGCTATAACAATTGCTCAGACATTACTTGCTTTTGATGATCTTGATAGTTTCAGGAGCACTGGTTAAAAATGCCCCTCAATGGGGATCTTTGTGAAAAACTCTCATGATTGGAATGGGAAGTTAGGTTTTTGAGAGGAAGGCCATGACTGTCAATTTAAAAAATAAAATTTAATCTAAAAATTCCAATGAGGTGCTTGGGTGGCTCAGTTAGTTGGTTAAGCATTCAACTATCCTTTTCCGCTGAGGTCATGATCTCACAGTTTGTGAGATGAGCCCCACATTGGGCTCTGTGCTGGGTGGGTGTGGAGCCTGCTTAAGATTCTCTCTCTTTCTCTCTCTCTCTTTCTGCCCCTCCCTCCCTCCGTCCCCATCCCCTACTTGTGCTGTCTCTCAAAAAATAAAATTAAAAATTAAAAAAATTAAATGCTGAAAGGTTTATAATGAGAAATGGCCCTAAGTGTTTGCATTCTCCATCCCTACTCCCAGCTGTTAACTTTTAGTTCTTATCTTTTAACTTCAAATTTCTGAGTAAAGTGCTCATAATGCCTTTAAATTTTTGACTGATTGGTTTTAGACATACTATATTCTTGTTAAGGTTAATAAGTTAGCACTTTTATAACTTAGTATCTTTCCTAACCAGTATTCTCATAAAACTTAATTAAAGTACAATAATCACATGCTTATTATGACTTTGTAAATACTGTTCAATGCCAATCAGAGATCCTTTTCTGTATGGCCTTCTGGGTTTTCATAATAGTTAAAAATGGCCCTCTCTTTTCATATAGATGGTCCCTGACTTACAATGACTTGCAGTGTTTTGACTTGATGATAATGCAAAAGTGATATAATTTAGTAGAAAGTGTGTTTTTGAATTTTGAGTAGGATACTCTCGTGATGCTGGGTGCAGCAGCGAAGTGAACTCCTAGGCAACAATGGGACCACAAGGGTTAACAACCCACGGGCTTACAACCATTTTGTCCCCATACAGCCATTCTGTTTTTTCACTTTCAGTACAATATCCAATAAATTACTTGAGATATCCAATACTTTATTATAAAATAGGCTTTGTGTTGGGTGATTTTTGTCCACCTGTAGGCTAATGTCAGGGTTCTAAGCATGTTTGTTAAGTTAGGTATATTAAATGCATTTCTGACTTAATGATATTTTTCTTTCTTTTTTTTTTTTAATGTTTATTTACTTTTGAGAGAGAGACAGAGCACAAGCAGGGCAGGGGCAGAGAGAGAGAGACAGACACAGAATCTGAGGCAGGCTCCAGGCTCTGAGCTGTCAGCACAGAGTCCCACATGGGGCTCAAACCCATAAATTGTGAGATCGTGACCCGAGTCAAAGTTGGACCCTTAACTGACTGAACCACCCACACACCCCAGTGATACTTTCAGTTTACAATGAAAGGTTTTATTGGGGTGAGATCCCATTGTAAGTCCAGGTAGATCTATTTATATATATTGGCGTCTTCATTTTCTGCCCTGTTCTTTTTGTTCTGTGATAAGAGATAATCTGGCAGTTCCTTCCGGGTGCCTGGGTGGCTCAGTCAGTTAAGCATCCAACTTCTTCGGCTCAGGTCATGATCTCGCGGTTTGTGGGTTTGAGCCCCGTGTCAGGCTCTGTGCTGGCAGCCAGCTCAGAGCCTGGAGCCTGCTTCGGATTCTGTGTCTCCCTCTCTCTCTGACCCTCCCCTGCTCATGCTATCTCTCTTTCTCAGAAATAAAACATTAAAAAAAATAAAATCTGGCAGTGCCCTTTTATTCTTGGAGATAGTTTCTGCAGGGCTGTTATTACTGTACTTAAACCTAAACTGGTTATCTTTCAAGCTAGCTACACAGTTTTCATACTGATATCTTCTTATGTGCCCTTCTGTGCTGGGTGTCCTGTTTCCTTGGTCTCATGCCATTTTCCTTCTTTGTTTACTCCTTAATTTACTTAAGCATATCCCAAGAACGGATGTGTATGTGGTAAAAATGTTTGAATTTTTGCTTGTCTGATCATGTCTTCCCTCATACTTGGTTGATAGTTTGGCCAATCCTATAATTCTAGGTTAAACGTTACTTTCATTCAGCATTCTGAAGGCACTTGCTGTATTGCTTTCTAGTATCTACTATTGTGTTGAAGAGATCTACACTGTTATGTGATCTTTTATATGGGGTCTGATTTTGTTTTGTCTTGTTTTTTTAATTCCTCAGGAGGCTTTTAGGATCTTCTCTTGAAAATACAATTTTATGGGGGTGCCTGGGTGGCTCAGTCAGTTGAGTGTCCGACTTCGGCTCAGGTCATGATCTCACAGTCTGTGGGTTTGAGTCCCGTGTCGGGCTCTGTGCTGACATCTAACTCAGAACCTGGAGCCTGTTTTGGATTCTGTGTCTCCCTGTCTATACCCCTTCCCTGCTCGCTCTCTGTCTCTCAAAATAAAGACACACACACACACAAAAGAAAATACAATTTTATGATGATGTGCTTGGTATGTATGTGGTGAACAGGGCTGTAACTGTGAATTCCATTCTTTGTGCTCATCCCTTTATTACTATTTTTTTAATTTATTTAAGTAATCTCTACACCCTGTGTGGGGCTCGAACTCATGACCCTGAGGTCAAGAATCTCATGTTCTTCCGACTGAGCCTCTGTGTTCATTCCTTGATGCAATCTTAATTTTGGTGATTCATTTTTTCTGAGAAAATTTCTCATGTATTTTGATATTTTCCTTCCCTGTAAAATTCTATTTTCTTTTTCTGAAATTTCAGTTAATTTGATATTGGATCTTCTGAATAGATCCTTTAGGTTACCTTATTTTCTGCTGCTTTTCACTTTGTCTTGTTGCTCTCTTTCTAGAAGATTATCTCAACTTTGTCTTTTGACTTTTTTAGCTTTTCAGTTTTGCTATTACATTTTTTTAAGATTTTTTTTCTTTAAGTAATCTCTACACTCAACATGGGGCTTAGACTCCCAACTCTGAGATCAAAGAGTCATATGTTCCACTGACTGAACCATCCAGGTGCCCCTTTGCTATTGTGTTTTTATTTTTTATTAAAAAAAATTTTTAATGTTTATTTTTAAAAATAATTTGTGGTAATGTGTATTTATTTTTTAAAAATTTTAAACATTTATTTATTTTTGAGAGATAGGAAGACAGAGCATAAGCAGAGGATGGCACAGAGATGGAGACAGAATCTGAAGCAGGCTCCAGGCTCCAAGCTGTCACCCCAGAGCCTGATGTGGGGCTTGAACTCACGAACCGCGATACCATGACCTGAGCTGAAGTCGGCCGTTTAACCAACTGAGCCACCTAGGCCCCACGATGTTATTTTTGAGAGAGACATAGACAGAGTGTGAGCAGGGGAGGGGCAGAGAGAGAAGGAGACACAGAGTCTGAAACAGGCGTCAGGCTCTGAGCTGTCAGCACAGAGCCCAATGTGGGGCTTGAACCCACAAACTACAAGATCATGACCTGAGCCACAGTTGGATGCTTAACAGACTGAGCCATGTAGGCGCCCCTGCTATTGTGTTTTTAAATTAAGTTTTATTTAATGTTTATTTTTATTTGATTTTGAGAGAAAGAGAGAGCAAGGTGGGGAGGGACAGAGAGAGAGGGAGAAAGAGAATCCCAAACAGAGCTCCATGCTCAGAGCCTCAATCCCATGACCGCTAGATTACAACCTCAGCCAGTGTCAAGATTCAGACACTTAACTGACTGAGCCACCCAGGCACTCTATGTTTTAAATTTTAAAAGTTCCTTTTTAAGAATTTCTTGATTCAATTCAGTTTAAGCATTTTAGAGGAATATAGTTAGCTTGTTTTTAGCTCCACCTTTGCCTTGCCTGGGGTACCTGAGTTTTAAAGCCTGTTCATTTTCTCCTGAGAACAAAAGGTGGATATTTGCCTTAAGGAGTGAGATTAAATGATTATTTGACCATTTGCTGTGAGGGTGGGAAAACTGAGAAGCCCAACTACTTCTTATATAAACTTTAAACAATTTCCCTTGTTTTAAGACTCCTGAGTGTGTGTGTGTGTGTGTGTGTGTGTGTGTGTGTGTGTGCGTGCGCACGCGCTTATTGAGGTAGAACCTTTTCTACTCTCAAGGAGTATTAACTACATACTGGTCGGGGAGGAATGATTATAAGGAGAAAGATAAGGTTATAACTAGAAAGAATACCATGTGAAATTTGCTATAGAGCAGCTAGAGGTAGAGAACCTGCCTACTGTTTTATACAGTATAGTATTGATGGACTTGGTCTAATTCTTTAGCACAGAACAGATAAGAATGAGCTCGAAGTTATAGCTGTCACCTCTTGTATGTGGAATGATAAATGACAGCTTAGATAAAAAAAAAAGTAAGTGATACTCAAATACAATTTTTTTAGTTTTGAACAGGTAAATTTTGTTTTGATTTGTTTTTGAGTTCATCAATATGACTATGATAATGAGTTTAAATTTTTGTCATAATGAAAAGACTAAATTATATTTCTTAGATTTTGAAAGCAGAGATGTATATAATACATTTTTGAAAATTATTAGAATGATTAAAAAACAGTGGCAGTCTTCTGTTATGTAGGAACTATGACTTTATTATTCTGAAGATTCCAGATAAATGAATTGTTGATGTATTATAAATCTCTCAAAAAGACACTCTAACAATGCTTTTTATAAGTTCTACTTTCTTTTAACTGGACTGATTCATCTAATACTTGTATATGTGTGTGTGTATTTTCATTCTATATTATTATAATGATTATAATACCAGTGGAGACTAGTAAATTTTATAATAACCAGATGAAAACAATGATTTTATTATTTAAGAACTGGTCTTCTTTTTTTTTTTTTTTTTTTTTTTAAAACTGGTTTTCCATAGTGGTACCGACAGTATAAATCAACCAATATCAACTGATATTGTTGATGGTAAGACTCTTTAGTATAGCACTATTATTCATTTTTATCTCTTGCACACAAGTGCTCAATAGAAGTATATTGAGTGCATTAAATCTGAAATTTACTGTTAAATCAATGAATTGAATAGATCTTTGAAAATCTCATTTATATTTTATTTGAAATTATTTTAATCAATTTTATATCTTAACTTTTATGTATAGTTTATGTCTTTAGCAAATGTTTATTTTTCCAACTGTGTTATTTAGTTTGTTCTAGTTTGATAATGACAGTCATTTATTCCTTCTTTCCCCCATTCTTATATTTCTTTCGCTTCTCTGGGTTCATACTGTTACAATGGGTCTGTTTGTATCTGTTTTTCCTCTGCTTTTTGCCACCCTTTTTATTTTTATTTTTATTTTTTTATTTTTTATTTTATTTTATTTTTTAATATTTTTATTTATTTCTAGGAGAGAGAGACAGCGTGAACAGGGGAGGGTCAGAGAGAGAGGGAGTCACAGACTGAAACAGGCTCCAGGCTCTGAGCTGGCAGTCAGCACAGAGCCCGACGCGGGGCTCGAACCCACGAACCGCGAGATCATGACCTAAGCGAAAGTCGGACTCTTAACCGACTAAGCCACCCAGGCGCCCCGGACCCTTTTTATTTTTAAATGAAGCTTGTAGTCCTTATGTTAAGTTGGACATTTTAAAACATAATTTCTTGTTGTTACGGTAGAATAATTCTTACTTTTGTTCCAATAATTAGCTAGAAGTTCTTTCCAAGTCCTAGATTAGACCATGAAGGTCTATACAAATTCTTGGTCATGAAGAGAAATGAATAAAAACTAAGAATGATACTTTTTTTTTTGTTTTTAAAGAACAGTGTATAATACTAAACATGATGCCAGGAAGCTGTTGTCCTTGTGATGAGATGTAAAAGTGGCTTTTATGAAGGTGAATGCATTGTAACATAGTAGCAGCAGACTTGACATTTTACTGACATTGGTGTTCTGAATTCTTACAGCCAAAAAATGTTTATTATGGCTCAGTGTTATGGACAGATATACATAGGTAATATTTGCATTCATAAGGCTTATATCTTTATAACGTGCTTTTGTATATATTTTCAGTTTAACCTTTATATAAATTCCATTTACAGATAAAATGGGAGATCTGAAAGTTTGTTATCAAGGTTGTAGAACTTAAATGAACCTAGGTCTTCTGAACTTGTAGGCTTTCCACTTTCTTGAGGTTGTAACATGTTTGCCTGTAACATGTAAACATGTATTCAGCAACCTTATGTTATCTGTAACATAATTGTAGAACATTGAATGGAGGCATTTAAAGTTAGATTTTGAAAAAGGATATGCCCTGACAAGAAGCAAAGAATTTTAGGAAGGGTGAAAGATAGGTTGACAGGTGAAGACAGGTATGTAGGTTGGGATAGCAGTTGTTCCACAAAAATGCTTTTCTACTATGAATATATAGGATGATTTGTGTTTGCTTTCTTTCCTTAGAAGGTTTTGGGTGTGGGGTGGGAGGTAACTGTAATTATGTTGTCAGTCAGTTTTCTTGCCTTGGCTATGCTATTGTTATTGTTTGTAGTTGTTTTTCATGTAATGACTTCACACCTTCAATTTATCTTTATTGGAACTATTTAGTATCATACCTGAAGGCATATTCTAAGGCCCATTTTTCTGTTTTATGAAACTAATAATGGTCCTATTACAGAAACTTTGAAACTTTTTGCTACTTAAAAATAATGGCTTTTAAGAGTACCTGGCTGGCTCAGTTGGTAGAGCATGCAGCTCTTTATTTGGGGGTCATGAATTCGAGTCCCACGTTGGGCCTAGAATTTTCTTTAAAATAAATAATGGCTTAGGGGTGCCTGGGTGGCTCACTTGGTTAAGCGTCCAGCTCTTGGTTTGAGCTTAGGTCATGATCTCATGGTTCATGGGTTCCAGCCCTACATCTAGCTTTGTGCTGACAGCGGGAGTCTGCATGGGATTCTCTCTCTCTGCCCCTTCCCTGCTCATGATCTCAGTCTCTTTCTCTCTCTCTCTCTCTCTCTCTCTCTCTCTCTCTCTCTCGCCCCCCCCAAAATAAATAAACTGAAAAAAAATTAAAATAATGGCTTAGAAAATTTTTTTAAGTTTATTTATTTTGGTAGAGAGTGTGTGCGCCTGCATGCGCACAAGAGGGAATCCTAAGCAGGGTTACACACTTTCATTGGCGCAGAGCAGGGGGCGGGGCTCAAACTCACCCACCTGATCGTGACCTGAGCTGAAAACCAAGACTCAACCCACTGAACCACTCAAGTGCCGCCAAAAATAATGGCTTTTAATAATTTGCACTGTTATCTTTCAGTCTTTTGATTGTGTGTATATTTTAAATTTTTAAAAATTGGGATGTATATAGGGACAGGAGTTATATATGGAAAATCTGTATATACTTGCTGTTCAGTTTTGCTGAGAACCTAAAACTGCTCTAAAAAATAAAGTCTATGCTGTCTATAAATAAATATATTTATAAGTATATAAATAAAGTTTACTAAAAAATTGGGTCATAACCATATTATAATACTATTTCCTGAGAAGCTAGTTTGATTTTATTCTGAAAAATATTCATATTTTGTGACTGTGGTAAGTTTATATTATATCATAGTTCTTATATATATATATATATATATATATATATGCCATTAAAATTCTGTAGTTATCTCCATCTGTGTGGGTAGAAATTAGGATCATGGTTACTCTTAGGAGTACTATATAAAGACTAGAAGGGCAAACAGAGGGGTCCTGAGGTGCTGTTCATTTTTGTGAAGATTGAGCTGTATACTTACATGTTTTTTTTTCTCTATGTATATTACACTTTAATAAACTTTTAAAAAGTTAAGTAGTTACTGAAATAACACTTTTAGGTTAATAAAATTAACAAAGATGATTGGGGAAATACATGCAGAAACAGATGATTATTTTCTTCAGTTGTGATTTTTAAAAGTTACTAAATAGCTCATTAAAATGTATGTTTACTTAGAAAATATTAATTTATATATGTGTCTAAGTTCCAGCTATTTGGAGTAAATACTTAGTAGCTGGATGACAGCTTATGACAGGATCTCAAGGACTTTATTTATTTAAAAATATGTATTATTGTTTATTTATTGTTGAGAGAGAGAGAGAGAGACAGAGTGTGAGCTGGGAGGGAGAGGGAGATACAGAATCTGAAGCAGGCTCCAGGTTCTGAGCTGTCAGCACAGAGCCTGATGTGGGGCTAACTCACAAGCTGTGAGATCATGACCTGAGCCTAAGTCGGACACTTATTAACTGAACCAACCAGGCACCCCCTCAAGGACTTTTAACATCGAAAACTAAGAGTTATAAACTAATCTGAAGTGTGAAAACATCTTAATGTATTTCTAGAATTTAAGTCATATGTGAACAGATGAGGACTTTACTTCCTCATTGTATTTCCCTAACCCTTTTCTTATACTCAGCAATGTGTATTTGTTAAGTCAGTGGTCTAGACCTGAGTTGTTCAGTGTGGTAGTCACTAGGTCACTCTCATGTGGTTGTTGAACACTCTGAATAGAGATGTGATGTTAAGTATAAAATATACACTGGATTTTGAAGTCTTAATGGGAAAAGAAAAAAGAATATAAAATGTCTCAGTAATTTGTTAATATTGTTTCTTTTTTTTCAATTTTTAATGTTTTATTTATTTCTGAGAGAGAGAGAGACAGCGTGAGCAGGGGAGGGTCAGAGAGAGAGGGAGACACAGAATCTGAAACAGGCTCCAGGCTCTGAGCTAGCTGTAAGCGCAGAGCCCGACGCGTGGCTCGAACCCACAAGCCGTGAGATCATGACCTGAACCAAAGTAGGATGCTCAACCGACTGAGCCACCCAGGCACCCCTGTTAATATTGTTTCATTTTGAGATGACAATGTTTTACATTCTTTAGCTAACTAAAACATATTATGAAAATTAGTTTCACCTGTTAGTTTTTGTTTCTAATGTGACTACTAGAAAATTCAAATTTACATATCAGGTAAGCATTATATTTCTACTGGGCAGTACTGATATAGATGATAATCTAATCATGAAGAGGTTACAGCCTCAGGGTAGTATTTATAAAGGAAAGTAAGGGGGATTTTAAGAAATTCTGCATTATGTATATACACACTATATAATCTCTGTTATGTTTGAAGATATTTTATAGCTTTTATGTGCTTCAGTCATGACTTCGTAATCAATGAGAAACTTTTTGAGAGCAAAGACTCATTATTTTAAAATTCTCTGTATCTTCTCTTGCTGGAGGCATAGGAGCTTGATTGAACAAGAATAGGACGATACGTCTTATAAACTCAAATTTTTAGAATGTAGAGCAACGATTCCTAGGGATTCTTATACCTTTTATTAAAAAAATTTTTTTTAATTTATTTTTGAGAGGCAGGGAGATAGAGTGTGAGTGGGGGAGGGATTGAAAGAGAGGGAGACGCAGAATCCAAAGCAGGCGCCAGGCTCTGAGCTGTCAGCACAGAACCTGATGCAGGGCCCAGACCCACAAACTACAAGATTAAGACCTAAGCCAAAGTTGGATGTTCAGCTGATTAAGCCACCCAGGCGCCCCTGTACCTTTTATTTTTTTTTTTTTTATATTTTATTTATTTCTAGGAGAGAGAGAGAGATAGCGTGAGCAGGGGAGGGTCAGAGAGAGAGGGAGTCACAGACTCTGAAACAGGCTCCAGGCTCTGAGCTGGCAGTCAGCACAGAGCCCGACACGGGGCTCGAACCCACGAACCGCGATATCATGACCTAAGCGAAAGTCGGACGCTTAACCGACTAAGCCACCCAGGCGCCCCGTTTTACCTTTTATTTTAATATCCTAATCTCACCAGCTAGCCAGATCAGTCATATCCTTTTTGAAAGATGCAAGGGTAAGGGAATTGACACCTAGTCTTATATATACCAGGCTCTGGGTAGTCATTTTATAAATTTTATTATTTGATCCTTATAGTAACCTGTGAGAAAGATAACCATCATTTTATAGGTTAAGAAACTGTGGCTGATTATTTTTTCATTGTTTTGGTATTAATCCAGATATATCTTCATATCTTCAAAGCTAACACTTTCCATTGTAGTTTACTATTTCAATTAGTCAATTATTTTAAGTGATTTGAAGTTAGTCTAATATTGTGGTTGACATGAATTACATGAAGAATAGTCTTTAGAATGAAGATTTTTCTTTAGAATCTTTAGAAATCTTTATAATAAATTTTGACCTAGTGTGATGTGTATATTATGTGTTCCATGTTAATGAATGACAGGAAATTTGGAAATCTATTTCCCCCAAAACTGAGAGGACGAACAAAAGGTCTGTTTGTTTTAAATTCTGATTTTTCATGGTGTATTATAACTCTAGAAATTGCACTATGGTTCATGGGGAAAAATTATAAAATGATTTTAAATATTTCCTTTGTTTTGTCTTTCAGATAAAATCAAAGACAAAATTAAAGAGAGAGATAAAGAAAAAGAGAGAGAGAAAAAGAAGCATAAAGTAATGAATGAGATCAAGAAAGAAAATGGAGAAGTAAAGATTTTGCTGAAAAGTAAGTTTAGTGATTTTAGATGTACTATATTATATTGTTCAGTGTACTTACAGACTTTGTCATTTAAATAAGAAATGTTTGTCTCTGAATTTTGGTGAGAACAAACTTCAATGTTAAGATATTAATATGGAAAGTTATTGTAATAATAGTTCTAATCTGTATAGTAATGTTGTTAGTAGTGTATATATATATATATATTTTTTTTAATGTTTATTTATTTATTTACTTATTTCTGAGAGAGAAAGACAGCGTGAGCAGTGGAGGGTCAGAGAGAGGGAGACACAGAATCCGAAACAGGCTCCAGGCTCTGAGCTAGCTGTCAGCACAGAGCCCGACGCGGGGCTCTAACCCACGAAACGTGAGATCATGACCTGAGCCGAAGTCGGGTGCTTAACCACCTGAGCCACCCAGGCGCCCTGTTAGTAGTATATTTCTTTAGTGTGTTATGAAAAAGTAGTAAAGGTTGGGCTTCATTAAACTATTAGGTTCCCTAAATATAGCTTATCTAATTTTGTGTTTCCGTTACTAGACTTTACCCATAGTTAGATCATCTAAAAAGCTAAGGCAATTTTAGTACAAGAGGGATGGATGGTAGAAGAGATCTTAAAAATATTTGACAGTAACCACCATCTGAAAGTCTGGTATCACACAGGGCTCATTCTACTCTGAGATGAATTAGAAGGTGTACTGTTTCATTGTGTGCTGCTTGCATACCTAAAGATTATCCTCTTGTTTCCGCTTTTTCTCTTTTACATTTGTTTTCAGTTGCTGTTTATACATAGGGCTGGGTGGTCGGGTAATAATGCAAACCCTATCAATAAATCTTTTTTAGGGAATATGTGGTAGAAGAGAAGAAAGGACAGTTTTAAATTTACTCAGAGAGCAAGATAAGAAGAATCAATGGCAGTTTGGTTGCTAGACGGATAACAGATTCATTTGCTGCCCCTATTAAGTCAAGAATTTGCGGATCAGAACACATTGACTTTGATTAATTTGATGTTGAACTCATGTTAATAAGCCATTATATATATTAGGAAGAAAAGGCTATAGCACTGTATGTGTAATGAAATAACTGCTTAATTTATATTATTTAAGATAAACAGAATATTAGATTCTGTATTTTCATTTCATTCTTTGTTATGTTTCCAGATGTTCTTAGGCTAGTTTCTACTTTTCAGAACTTTATTTTTAATACAATTCTTTCGACCTTGGAAGAAACAGGTCAAAGCTTAAGTTGATGGTTACTTAGTTAATGCTCATGGTCCTTTTATTCTCTCTTTTGACAGTGTGTTAGCTGTGTTGTCTAATTAGATTGCAGGCTTTTGAGGCAGGACTCAAATCTGACTACTCTAGTGCTAATGATTAATGCTTGAAGCGTTTACTTAACTTTATCCTGTTGGTTTAGTCAAATAGTCATTTTTTACTGATTTAGTCAGATAGTCATTTTCTTATCCAGTGGAATGCACAGTGATGGAAATTCCTGTCACTTGGTTAAATATTAGATTCCTTACATACCATTAATATGAAATATGTGAATCGAGAGATTACATATGCAAATAAAATTTAAAATAGCCTAAGAAAATGGAGATTTTTCAGTAAAATGCAGTAGTAACCTTGACTTTGAAGTACATGAAAATTTAGAAGGTATTTTGAACTGAACTAAACTGAAAACCTAGAAATGATAAAGGGGAAAAATGAGATAAATAGTTTTAGAAATGAGTTTTAGTGACCTCTGAGATGACCATGGGAAAATGCTTTTATTATAGAATGAAGAAATAATAATCTAATTACTGCCTTACAGGGTTGTGAAGATTAAATCAGGTAAAGTATGGTGGAAGTGCCAATCCTGGTGTCTGGCCCGCAGATAATTTAATAAGTGGATGTGAATCTTTTTTGTAAACATGTATGAAAGATTAACTCTTGTGATTGAAAACCAACAACAACAAAATTATCTCCTCTCTAGGTAAAATATAGATAATTAGATGAATAAAACATGATTCATTTTAGAAATAGTGCCTGTCCCATTGTAAGCACCAAGTAAGGGTTCACTATTCTTATTACCCAGTAAAAGCAATTTGCCCTGCTAGTCTCTGATCAAGGAGAGGCACTCTGTTGTTGGTGTCCTGGAGCAACAGAATAAATTTGGTGGAGGCATTATGCTGGTATTTACTACTGTGTGCCCTTTGTGCCCTTTTTTCTTTCAACCTTTCTTCTCTCTTTATAATTTTCTCCTGATAATGCTGATGTTACAAGCTATGGCACCCACAGGCATTGATTAATGACAGCGTTTGAACTTCTAAAATAGATGCTAACTCTTACTCTGCACCAGCCTCATTTCCTCCAGGTTTTCATTAAAAACTGCATCAGATTGACTATGACTAGACTGTGTATATAAATACATAATTATATACATGCTAAAAAGTTTTCATTAATGCATAGCTTTTAAATGTTTTTTACTGACAAAATAGGACCTTGCTTTATGAGAAATAGTTTAAAGGAACAAATAAGCCTATTTAGTTTATCCTTTTATATTTAACGTCTACCACCTACTTTTTCTGAGCATACTTAATATGTTTCAGCCATTTTTATGTTGTGAAAAGTTGTAATAACAGAGGTGTTATAATTACAGTATTTTTGAGACTGAGTTTTATCATTATAGCACATAAAAGAACTTTGCTGGTGAGCAGGGGGGAATCAGGGTTAAAAGAAGTCAATATCCAAGATTATTGCTAGTATACCAAAGGTCACAGGTAGGTAATTCATGTCAGGAAGAATGAAAATATTGCCATGCAAAACAAGCAAAGTCATTCCCCAAAGACCCAGAGGTTGAAAATAGCTAATTATTGGGACGCCTGGGTGGCTCAGTGGGTTAAGCATCCGACTTTGGCTCAGGTCATTATCTCACGGTTCGTGGGTTCGAGCCCCATGTTGGGCTCTGTGCTGACGGCTAGCTCAGAGCCTGGAGCCTGCTTCAGATTCTGTGTCTCCCTCCCTCTCTGACCCTCCCCTGCTCACGCTGTCTCTCTCTCTCAGAAATGAATAAAACATTAAAAAAAATTAAAAAAGAAAATAGCTAATTACTACTTTTTTCTATGTATGATAATAAGTTATATATAAATGTTAATTCCCATATTGGATATGAAATCAGATCCAATTTTTCTGACAGCCCTTATTTTTTCTTTTATTAACACTAAAATACTAAGGTTAGTGGTGGAAATTAATGCCAGTAGGTTTGTGATTCTTTTTTTGTTTGTTTGTTTATTTAATTAGTCATTAACATTACACTCTGGTTTTGTCTCTCTTTCGGTATGTGTTTATTTCTGTATTTAAGTAAGGGTCTCTTTCCTCTCTGGCTGTGTGTGTGTGTGTGTGTGTGTGTGTGTGTGTGCGCGCGCGCGCCCCCCTCTCTTTGTGACTGAATCTCTCTTTGGCTCTCTTTGCATATGTCTGTGTGTGGTGCTCTGTGTATGTGTGTGTGTCTGGGGGCCAGTGTGTTCATGGATCTATGTATCTGTGGAGGGAAGGTCCCCTATCAACCCTATTTTGTATACTTTTTGAGGGTCCAGATTACTGACAACCCCTCTTTCTGTTATGGCTACCTATCATGATCCTTTAAAAAAAAAAACATAGGTCTGATTTGAAGAATCATAGGATTTAGAGAAATATTACTTTAAATACTTTTTGTGTAAGAGAAGAGCACTGTTAATCAAAATGGTCTAATTATCTTAAGGTATTTAAAGATTTTCATATGCTATATGTCTACTGCATTTCACATGGTTTTCTAACACAGGAAATTAATGACAGATTATATAAAACTTTAAAAATCTATCTAGTGAATGTAAAAATCTATCTAGTGATTGATAGTGCCTTAGTTTGTAAAGAATGCATGTTATCTTATGTCCATCAGAGGTCTCCAACACTACCCCCAGGTTTGATGATTTGCTAAGAGGACTCATAGGACTCTAACACAGAGATGATTTACCGTAGTGGAGGATACAAAGTAAAATCAGTAGAGAGAAAAGGCACATGGGGTAAAATCTGGAGGAAATCAGGCAGAAGCTTCCAAGAGTCCTCTCCAAGTGGAATCACATAGGAAACACTTAATTCTTTCAGCAATGAATTGTGATAACACATGTGAAATGTTCTCTATTCAGAAAACTCTTTAGAGACTCAATGCCCAGGGTTTTTATTGGGGGTTGGTTACATAGACACCTTTTGTCTAGCATGTACCACAATTCCAGGCTCCCAAAAGGAAAATGGTGTCAACATAAACCATATTGCTTACACAAAAAGTTAAGGTACAGTGAGCCACTCTTACCAAGGAATTGTGAGAACATTCTCAAAGTACAAGTTTCTCAGATACCAACCCAGGGCCGCCTCTGTAAGCAGGCCTTTCTAAGACAAGCAGTCTCAGCCATGTTATGTTAACTCTCTTGTGCATACTGTGCTCGCTTTAGTATTTAATTACAGAGTACTTAGTCTTGGGAATTTAATTCCTTGATACTCATTATGAGACTCTCTTAACTGATTTCTTATTATTTGACATTTTTCAGTTTCTGACTATTTAATACTGTTACTATTTTCATCCATCCTTGTGAATAGAAAATAGACTGTTGTGTCTAATTTATTTCAAAGTAACATGTATTCTAATGGCTGGGTATTTTCTATTTTACTTTTTAAACATGTGTCAGGTATAAATGTAATAGGATGTGAAGCTTTTATTTTCATTCAAATGAAATTATTTTGGCAACCCATTTAATTTCTACAGTTTTACACATATTTTCCATTTAGTTATTGTACTTATGCATTTTAAACTGTAAGTTCTGTTTTTGGTGCTCACTTCAGCAGCATATACTAAGTTCTGTTTTTATTTATTTACTTTTTTTTTTTTTTTTTAAGTGGGTTCCATGCCAGTGTGGAGCCCAACTCGAGGCTTGAACTCAGGACCCTGATATCAAAACATGAACTGAGAGCAGGAGTCAGACACTTAGCTGACTGAAACCACTCAGGCGCCCCTTTAGTTCTATTTTTTTAATTCACTGCTATCATTTTTATTTGACGCATTTGGATTTTGCTTACATATATAAACCTCATTTATTTTTCATACTGATTAACTCCCTGTTTAAATTTTTTTCATTATTAATTTTGTTCTTAAAATGTTAACTTGAATCTAATGTTTTGGTAGTTCATTCCTAGGTAGCAAGTATGAATTTAATATATTTACTTACTTACATGTAAACTTTAGAGAATTAACACTTTGCATTTTCTGACTTTACAAACTTATGTAATCAGTAATGTTGAAAGATTTTTATTTTTGCTTTACACAATTATACCAAGTAGGCCTTCATTGTGTATTTATGAATTTTTAGAAGTGATGAGTTTTTAGAAGTTAACATTAAACTTCCCTTTTTTAGAATTGCTATCGACTTAAGAGAATTTTTATGCTTGTTGTTTCCAAGATTAGGATTTAGTGCTATTTATATTGTGGAAAACTTTGGCTGAAAGAGGGACAAGGAGAAAACCCACAAACCCCATTAGTTTGTTGGTGAGAGAAATCTCTTTATTTATAGATTTACTAAATGTTTGTCTGTAGCAATGTATTAAATGTCATGAGGAATACAATTACTGGGGGGAAAAGTATCACTTCACTTTGAATTCATATAAAAGTTATTTGTTTTACTCATATAGTATGTGGAAGGACATGTGATGTACAGGTATCCTATGAATGAAAAAATGACTTTATGTGAATTTATTTAAAATTTTTTTTATTTGTTTATTTTAAAGTTTTTATTTATTTATTTTGAGAGAGAGCTGAGGAGAGGCAGAGAGAGAGAATCCCAAGCAGGCTCCACACTGTCTGCACAGAACCCTAATGTGGGTCTTGAACTCACGAGCCATGAGATCATGACCTTGGCTGAAACCAAGAGTCGGACACCTAACCAGGCTCCTGAGCCACCCAGGTGCCCCTGTATGAATTTAGAATGAAGTGATTACAGTTCCAACTAGAGGTGAGGGAAAGCAAAATGAAGGAAATGACATGAGTTGTTTTTAAAGAATGGTAAGAAAGAAGTCAGGAGTGCTGGGTAGGACAAGGGTTGTTTTCAGAAGAGGAAATGTCTTAGCAAGTAGTAGAAAAATAACACCGGCGTAAGTGTTTTATAAGAAATTGTAAGTGGTGCAGATTGACTAGAGAATAAAGTACTTGAGAGCATTGTCTTTTTTTTTTAAATTAAAAAATGTTTTTTTAAATTTTGAGATGTAGTACATACTTGCAAGCAAGCAGGGAAGGGGCAGAGAGAAGGAGAGAGAATCCCAAGCAGGCTTCTTGCTCTCAGCAAAAAGCCCAATGCAGGGCTTGATCTCACAAACTGAGAGAGAGATCATTACCTGAGTTGAAACCAGGAGTCTGACATTTAACCTCCTGAGCCATCCATTCGCCCTGAGAGCATTGTCTTTAAATTCCGTACTGAAGAGGTTATATTTTATTTTATTTTTTTTAATATTTTTATTTATTTCTAGGAGCTAGAGAGAGAGAGACAGCGTGAGCAGGGGAGGGTCAGAGAGAGAGGGAGTCACAGACTGAAACAGGCTCCGGGCTCCGAGCTGGCAGTCAGCACAGAGCCCAACGCGGGGCTCGAACCCACGAACCGCGAGATCATGACCTAAGTGAAAGTCGGACGCTTAACCGACTAAGCCACCCAGGCGCCCCTGAAGAGGTTATATTTTATTTGGTAGGCATTGAGAACCTTTGAAAGCAGTTTACTTAAAGGATGAGTATGATCCAACAATATATAAACTTTATAGAGAGATTATTATGACTCCAGCATTCAGGATGAGAGACAGTCATGAGGCTTTTAAACCAAAAATTAATACGGGAGTAATGTCAAGAAAGCAAAAAAAAAAAAAAATCAAGGATGAACTGGTAATTCTGTTAAAGCTTAGAGAGATCAAAAAGAATAAATGGAGAGGCTATCATTGGATTTGATATTTGAATATTCTGGGAAAGTAAATTTGAGTAGACTGGAAGCAGACCTAGAATTTAAGGGATAAGAATGATAAGGTAATAAATGGAAGGCCCTCAGCATAGATGGTTATTTTGAGAAGTTTGGTCAAAAGAAGAGGATAGGAAACTATTTTTGTAAGGATTTTTGGAGTTTGTGGGAGGGACTTATTTTTGAAAAGTAGTCAGGACCTCTCAGTCACTGGAGACAGAAAGGAATAAAAAAGACATATGTGCATATGGAAAAGTTAAGGAAAGGAAGCAGATTGGGAAGATTTTATTTATAACAGGTTGTCTCTAAAAGTGAAATAACAGGTAGAAACAGTGACTGCTTTCTCTTCTTAACTCTTACTATAATGGCTTTCTCATATTATCTTAGGAACCATGATATATTTTTTAAGTTTATTTACTTATTTTTGAGAAGAAGAAAAGAGTACAAGCGAGAGAGGGGCAGAGTGGTGGGAGCTCAATGTAGAGAGCCTGCCATGGGGCTCGATATCAGGACTGTGAGATCATGACCTAAGTATATATCAAGAGTCCAGCACTTAACCTACTGAGCCACCCAGGTGCCTCAGCATAATATTTTCTTGTGAAGATGTTTACTTTCTCCTATTTTTCTTACTGTACAGAAATAAATATATTGTGATGATATTACATGTTTGTGTGTACACTCAGTGTATAGCTGTATAGCCTCTGTGCATTACTCTTGTATGTTTTGAAGTTCTAAGTTTCTGGGCCCAGAATCTACCTGACTTTAGTTGCAGAAGCTTATTAATATATAAGGCCATAATATCCTAAATCTTTTCCTTTTTATTCATCTTTTTACTAGTACATAGGTATCATTTATTATATGACATGTGAAATTATTCTAATTTTGTCATCTCCTTTATGCTTCCTTATTGAGTCTTTGGGAACTTTGCAAAGTCTAGTGGACCTCAAAAATAGTCCATTTTAGATGTAAGAATAGTTTAGTAAGGAGGAAATATGGTAAAAAGCTAAGGAATTGCTGTGTTTGTTGCTGTTAATACAATGCAAGTAGTTTTCTTCCTTTGTGGTTTATAAGTTTTGATACCTATATGCAATTTTTAATAAGTTCGATGCATAAAAATGATGATATGTATCAATGGGAAACATCTGGTAGACATTATTCATATTGACCTCTGTTCAACTCCCATTTCTGGTTTTTTACATTTAAATTTGAAGAATATGTTTTCTAAAACAACCATTCATCACTTCATTAAACTGATGGGAATGTCTGCTACATGTGAAAATGGTACCATGTGCTATATGTATATATTTGTCTTAGGCTTTGCGCATGCGTGGGGGGGGGTGCGGCAAGAGGGAAAGAAATTGACTATATCATGTTTATCAATACTGTGTGAAACAAGTTCCAGATATAAAGCTAAATCTAAGTAAACTTTGCTTATTTATTATAAAATAGTTCCTTAAGCATGATTTTTAAGTAAAATATGGAGTTAAAAATTTTTTTTTCTCAACAGGTGGGAAGGAGAAACCAAAAGCAAATTCAGAAGACTTACAAATTAAAAAAGTAAAGAAGAAAAAGAAAAAGAAACACAAAGAGAATGAAAAACGGAAGCGTCCAAAAATGTATAGCAAATCTATTCAAACCATCTGCTCAGGATTGCTATCTGATGTTGAAGATCAAGAAGCCAAAGGCATCTTAAATGATAATGTAAAGGATTATAGTGGAAAGAATTTGGATACCAAGAACTATGATTCCAAAATTCCAGAGAACAGTGAGTTTCCATTTGTCTCATTAAAGGAGCCACGGGTTCAGAATAACCTCAAACGGTTGGACACTTTGGAGTTCAAACAGCTCATTCATATTGAGCACCAGCCTAATGGAGGTGCATCCGTTATCCATGCCTACAGTAATGAACTCTCCCACCTGTCTCCTGTGGAGATGGAGAGGTTTGCAGAAGAGTTTGTGGGGCTCGTGTTCAGTGAAAATGAAAACTCTGCAGCTTTCTATGTAATGGGTATTGTTCATGGGGCAGCTACTTATTTACCTGACTTTTTAGACTACTTTTCATTTAATTTTCCCAATTCACCAGTGAAAATGGAAATATTAGGAAAGAAGGATATAGAGACAACAACTATGTCCAATTTTCATGCTCAGGTAAGAGGTTTTTAGGGTTTTTTTTTTTTAAACTTTTAGTTATAGGTTTTAAAGAAGTTTGTTTTTTATTTTGCTGTAGGTTTGAAATAAAAAGGTAAGACTATAATGACAACTCTTGGGAATATTAAGAATAAATTACCTTCTTAATGTGAACATAAGAGTTTAAATTTCGGATTCTGAGGTTCCTGGATGGCTTAGTCAGTTGAGCGTCTCACTCTTGATTTCATCTTGGGTCATGATCCCAGGGTTGTGGCATTGAGTCCTACATCAGGCTCTGCACCACTGAGCACGGAGCCTGCTTAAGATTCTGTCTCTCTCTGTCTGCCTCTCTTCCACTTTTGTGCTCTCTCTCGCTCTCTCTCTCAAAAAAAAAAGTAATCTAAAAAAATAAATTTCAGATTCTACTTAATTTCTTTTTTCTTAGAAATAATGAAATAAGATTCTGTTGTCCTTTTTTTACAAGGATTTATCTTGGAAATGAAAGAAATGTGATGAATGTAGCCAAGTATTTTCCAGTCCGTACAGCAGTACTCTTCCCTAAAGATCACATAAACTTATTTTCTTGTCTTATACCTTAAAAGTGCTTACCAGTGAATCCTCCACATAGTAGGTGCTGAGTAAATGTTGGCTGTTAAATATATTGTAGTACAATGGAATCTATTAATTCCGCAATTATGTGAGGAAATTAGTGTATCAGTGCATTTATTGAGCTAATTTCCTTTTCCTGCCCTCTTCTTTGGTATAGAATGCACTTTATTTTAGAAGGCAGAGGCAGAATCAAATCCACTGGCTTGAAAGTGAATGTGGGTTCATCTAAAAGGCCATTACTGGGGCACTTGGATGGCTCAGTTAGGTGAGCATCTGACTCTTGATTTTGGCTCAGGTCATGATCTCATGGTTTGTGGGATCAAGCCTCATATCTGCTCTGTGCTAACAGTGAGGAGCCTGCTTAGGATTCTATCTCCCTCTTTCTCTGCCCCTCCCCCTGCTTGCTCTTGCGCGCGCGCGCGCTCGCTCGCTCTCTCCTCTCTCTCTCTCTCTCTCTCTTTCTTTATCTCTCAAAATAAATAAATAAACAAAAAATAAGTAAAAGGCCTTTGCCATTTGTCACCCACTCTCAGATCATGGACTGCTTAGGCCAGGAGATCAGCCAATTTTCATACTTACGGGTGCTGAAGTTCCCAGTTTTCTAAGTAATAATGGACATCATTCTAGTTTGGAAAGAAGGAAAAAGTGTAAAAAGTTCCAAAGAGATCTTAGTGATCATCTGTTGCAACCTTTCTCACTTTATAGATAAGCAAACAAACATAGATAGGAGTAATTTACTATTTTAAGGTTAGTAGCAGTGCCAGGAGTAGAACACAATCTCCTTAATCTTCATCCAGAACTGTTTCACTTCTTCTGAGTATATTTCTTAATATGTGTTTAAATTACAGTCTCCACTTTAAGTGATAGTCTGGACGTCCAGTCACATCCACGTATGCCAAGTCCCCTTCGCCCACTGTATGCTTGGTATATATTCTGTAATATACTGTAGTCTGGAAAATACAGTAGTACTTACAGTTTTAATGTGCCTTTGGGGGGATATTCCTTAATGTAACATGTTTGAGAATCAGAATTTAAATGCTGAAAGGGAGTGCCAGAGTATCTATTATTAGCACTGTCATTTTATAGAATTCTAGAATGGTTAGTAACTTGTCTGAGATTACACCTTCGTCTAGTGGTGGAACTAGACTGGCATCTAGTAATAGTACCTAGTATTTATTGACTAAGTAGTAGATACTATTACTTGTTCTGTGCCAAGAACTGCTCTGAACACACATGTAATAACTCCTTTAAGCCTTGTTACAATCTAATTTTAGAAACAGGGAGAGAGGAAATAACTTGCCCCTAGTCCTTTGGTCTAGATCATTCATTCGTCATTTATTATATGTCTACGTGCCAGGTTTTATGCTAGGCCTCTTGACTTCCAATCCACTTATTTTCATTATATCACAAACTGTCTTGCTGCCATGCTATGCAAGTTTATTTCAGTAATCTTATAAATGTTGTAATACATTTGCTTTTCAAATAGCTCTCAAATATATTTGCTTTCAAATTAGGAATTTTTTTATTAAATAAGGACTTTTATGTTTACTATGTAATAAGTATATAAGTATTTGGTAATAAATGCTTTTGTTATTTTTTTTTTAATGTTTTATTTATTTCTGAGAGACAGAGACACCGTGAGCAGGGGAGGGTCAGAGAGAGAGGGAGATACAGAATCCAAAGCAGGCTCCAGGCTCTGAGTTAGCTGTCAGCACAGAGCCCGACACGGGGCTCGAACCCACGAACCATGAGATCATGACCTGAGCCGAAGTCAGACGCTTAACCGACTGAGCCACCCAGGCGCCCCTAAATGCTTTTGTTATTGATTAAAATGAGATACTGGGACTCATTAATGGTGCCACTGTGTGGCCAGGTTGTGAGTCGTGAGTCCTTGAAGAGCCACGTACCATTACCTATTCAGTGTTTTGTTTTAAAACATATTACACAGAGGAAACTAGGCAGATGCTAGAATTCTTTGTTACCAGCAGTGGCTCTGGCCCCTATGTCATCTGTCAGCTGCAAGGACAGCTTTTACTTCTTTAGCTTTACAGTTACTGGCAGGAAGCTGCCTGTGCAAGATCCATGTTTTACTGCCTCAAGAGCCTCCAGATCAAGTCATTCCTGTGATGTGGGGAAGAATATCCAGTGAAAAGCCATTTGAACTACTCATTTGGTATTTCTTCCATACTGGATTCTTGTTTTTTTAAGAACAAGGAAACCTAGGGGTGGGTGCCTGGGTGGCTCAGTTGACTTCAGCTCAGGTTATGTATGATTTCATGGTCCGTGAGATCGAACCCCACGTGTCTGTACTGACAACTCAGAGTCTGGAGCCTGCTTCAGATTCTGTATCTCCGTCTCTCTGCCCCTTACCAGCTCCTGCTCTCTATCTCCCTAAAATATAAGTAAATAAAAACATTATAAAAAATTTTTTTAAAAACAAAAAATAGAAAAAGAAGGAAACCTAGGAAGTTGTTTGCTGCAGACTGGGTGGGTAGCCTTGAGTTTGTCCTTAGGCACTAGCTATCTGAAACTGAATAGGATCCATAAGAGAGCAATTGGAGAGAAATGAGTATAGTTTTTGTAGTTTATTTTTATTTCTGATTTCTTGATTCTTCTCAGTAAAACCTCTATCTCTTAACCTAATTTGTGGAACACTCCAGGAAATTATTTTTTTACCCATTTATATAGGTTTTTATTTGGGAAAATGCTTTATGAATTGCAGAGACTAATTTACCAACATGTATTTATAGCTAAACCAGTTTATAACTTGAGCCTTTTCTTCTCTTGAAAATGAGAACCTCTCTTCAAAATTTAATTTGTAGTAGTATTTTATAGTCATAGTGAGTTGTAACTGGGTTAGTATGGGTGGTGGCTTGAACTCTGTTGTGGGGTGGATAGAAAGAGAAGGGGTCTAGTCACCATCTTGCAGTTTACCCGCTGTGATACTAGCCTGCTGCTTCTGCTTTGTCTCCATTTCCTCACCTACAAAATAAAGCTAATATTAATCAGTTCACAGGGCTGTTAGCAATATTTCATAAAATATTAATGGGTTACACAAAGAAAGTTATACTTAGTACAGTATTAAAATTTTCTATTTTGTTGAATAGGTGACAACTGACTTCTGAGTGAGGATTCTTAAAAGTATGGTAATTTGTGGTAGGGAGTTCAGCAAATACTGAAGATAAAAAATTACCACAAATACTTTATATACAAGTAAGAAGTTGACTTCATTATGGTGTATGCACAAAATGGGCTATTATTGAGCCATAAGAAGGAATGAAATTCAGATACATACTGGTACATAGTGTGGGTGAACCTTTAAAACATGATGCTGAGTGATGGGGCGCCTCAGCATCATGGGGCTCAGGTCATGATCTCACAGTCCGTGGGTTCAAACCCCACTTCAGATTCTATGTCTCCTTCTCTCTCTGCCCCTCCTCCACTCACATTCTGTCTCTCTCAAAATAAAATAAAGACATAAAAAAATGTTTTTAAAAAACCCAAAACATTATGCTGAGTGAAAGAAGCCAGTTATGGAGGCTTCTCGGTGGCTCAGTCGGTTAACCTTCCAACTTCGGGTCAGGTCACGATCTCACAGTTCGTGGGTTCAAGCCCCACACCAGGTTCTGAGCTGACAGCTTGGAGCCTGGAGCCTGCTTCAGATTCTGTGTCTCTCCCACTTAGACTCTGTCTCTCTCTCTCTCAAAAATAAATATAAAAAAAAAATCCAGTTACAAAAGGTCACATATTATATGATTTCTCTTCTGTGAAATATGCCGAATAGGTAAATCTGTAGAAAGAGCAAGCAGATTGGTGGCTGCCAAGACCTGGGAAAAAGGGAAAATTAGAAATAACTGCTTAATGGATATGAAGCTTTCTTCCTTCCTCTCTCCCTGGCCTTTCCTTCATTGAGATTTTTATTTAATTTATTTTTTTTCTTAGTTTATTGTCAAGTTGGTTTCCATGTAACACCCAGTGCTCATCCTTCTTCTTTTTTTTTTTTTTTTAAATAATTTTATTTCTAGGATAGAGAGAGACAGCGTGAACAGGGGAGGGTCAGAGAGAGAGGGAGACACAGACTCTGAAACAGGCTCCAGGCTCTGAGCNGTCTGGGATTGGTCATTGTACGCACTGACAGAGGTCGATTTGCCACTAAGAGCATTTCTTGTGCATACTGTGGGTGACAGTGTGGCTGGGCTGAGAAAGAGTACAGCAGCTATAGACCTTCTGCTTAATTTTTTTTTTATGTTTTTTTTTTTTTTTTTATTTCTAGGAGAGAGAGAGAGACAGTGTGAGCAGGGGAGGGTCAGAGAGAGAGGGAGACACAGACTCTGAAACAGGCTCCAGGCTCTGAGCTGGCAGTCAGCACAGAGCCCGATGCGGGGCTCGAACCCACGAACCGCGAGATCATGACCTAAGCGAAAGTCGGACGCTTAACTGACTAAGCCACCCAGGCACCCCGCTCATCCTTCTTTTAAAATCTTTTTAAATCCTTTTAAAAATCTCAATGATTTTTAAAACATTTTTTTAACTTTTTTTTTTTTTTTAAGTAATCTCTGTGCCCAGTGTGGGGTTTGAACTCACAATTCCAAATCTAGAGTCATGTGTTCCACCCACTGAGCAAGCCAGGCACCCCTTTTATTGAGAATTTTAATTGCAACGATTGAGGTATAACATTGTTAGTTTTAGGTGTATGACTTAATGATTCAATATCTGTATATATTCCAAAATGATTACCACAATAAGTTAACAACCATCACACGTAGTTGCAGATTTTTTTCTTGTGATAAGAGCTTTTAAGCTCTATTCTCTTAGAAACTTTTAAATATAAAATACAGTATTATTAATTATAGTCACCATGCTGAACATTGCATACCGGTGACTTACTACTTATCTTGTAATTGTCTTGCACCTTTTGAACACCTTCACCCTCTCTTATCCCCTCCCACCCCCACTTCTGACAACCACCAGTCTTTATCTGGATCTGTGAGCTCATTTTTTGTGTGTTTTATTTTAAGATTCCACATAGAAGTGAGAGCATACAGTATTTGTCTTTCTTTGTCTGAATTTATTTCAATATATACTACCTGCAGGGTTCATCCATGTCGCTGGAAACAGCAGGATTTCCTTGTTTTTTTTTTCAATGACTGAGTAATACTCCATTGTATGCTTCTATACACCACATTTTCTTTATTCATTTATCTACCAATGGACACTTTTGTTGTGTCTTGGCTACTATAGATAATGCTGTAGTAAACGTAGGGGTGCATCTGAGTCTATTCAAGACAGTGATTTCATTTCCATTAGATAAATACCCAGAAGTGAAATTACTGGATCATATGATACTTTTATTTTTCATTAAAAATTTTTTTAAAAGATAAACTTCTTTAAGCCTTTGTTAAACTGGTTTTTTAAATAAACAACTTCTTGACATATATATATGCACAGTGTGCACATTATAAATGTATAGCTTGATGAATCTTTACTAAATGAACACACCTGTGATTTTAAAAAGTAGAATATTACTGGTAGCCAGAGCTTTCTCCAAAACCCTATTTTTACTACTTTGCATCCTTCCCTCCACCCCGCCCACACTAGTACATACACAAACACTCAGGTAACTACTTCCTGACTTCAAATATCACAGATAAATTTTGCCTGTTTTTGAACTTCTTTGTAATAGAATCAAATAGTATGTACATTGTTGCGTGTGGCTTCCTTCCTTTTATCATTATGTTTGTGAGATTTATCCTTCTTGTGTGTAACAGCAGTTTATTTTCTCATTGCTGTATGGTGTTCTGTTGTATGAACATAACCACAATTTATTTTGTTTACTATTGATGAATATTTGAGTTTCCAGTTTGTGGCTATTACAGTAGGGGTGCTATGAATATATGTACATGTGTTTGGTGAGCATATGTATTTGGTTCTGTTGGCTATGTATATAAAATTAGAATTTCAGGATCAAAAAGTATGCAAATGTTCAGCTTTATTGGATACTGCAGGTTTCCCAAAGTCGTTGTACCAATATACATTCCCACCAGCCATGGTCCACATCTTTGGCTACACTTAGTAGTATCAGTCTTTCTCATTGTAGCCATTCTGGTGGCTATGTAGTAGTATCTCACTGTAGTTTTAATATGCATTTCCCTGATGACTCAGGAAGTCACATTCGTTTTTATATAATTATTGTCCAGTATCCTCTTTTTAAAAGTAAGTAGTCTACTCTTTTGTACATTTTCCTATTGGCTTTTTTTTTTCTAATTGAGTTGTTGGAGTTCTTAATATATTATGGATGGGATAAGAATCTTGTCAATTATATGTATTGCAGATATATCCTCTCACTCAGTGGCTTGCTTTTTCACTCTTAAAATAGTGTTTTGATAACTAGAAGTTCTTAAGTTTAATGTAATCTAATTTATAAGGTTTTTTTCCCCTCCATTTATGATTAGTGCTTTTTGTGCCCTACTTAAGAAATCTTTGCCTACCCCAGGTCATTTTTGTATTCTCTGAAGTTTTCTTTTGGAAATGTTTGTTGTTTTGTCTTGTGCATTTAAATTTACAGTTCTTCTGGAATTGATTTTTATATATGATAGGAGGTAAACATCAAGATTCATATTTTTTCATGTAGGTGCTCAATGGACATGATCATTTATCAGAAAAGCACCCATTCCACATTATATTGCAATGTCCACTTAGTCCTGAATCATATATATGGTGTGCGTTTCTGGGCTCTAACTTCCTTACTCTTTTTGTCTTAGTTGCTGCAAGTTTATAATAATGCTTGATATCTAGTAGAGTTAGTATTAGTTTTTCTGTTCCTCAAGATTTTCTTGGCTCTTTATATTTTCATATAACTCTATAGTAAACTTGTCAGATTCCACAAAAAGTCTGCTTAGGATATTGACTGGGATCACATCGAAGTTTTAAAGAAGTTTGGGTAGAATTGATGTCTTTATAATTTTGACTCTTTCAGTCTGTGATCATGGTACTTTCCTTCATTAGTTTTTTATTTTCTCTCAGTAATATTTTTTGTTTTTCATCCTACAGATCTTATACATCTTTTGAGATTTATTCCTAGGTATTTGAGGACTTCATTTTATTGATCATTGTTTTTGAGAACTTGGAAGCTCTGAGTACCTCTTAAAATATGACATTAACACTCATCTTGAGAAACTGAAAATGTGTCTCGTACCTTATTCCCTTTCAGGATCCTTCTTCCCCTTACTTATGGCGTTATTGTGCAACATGCTTATTAGTAGAATCATATAGTGAAGCTAAATATTTTGGTGACATCAAATGAATTAGCCTGCCTACTGTCATGTGAATTTGTCTTCACCAAAAGAATTGGTTGAGATAACATTAATTGGACTAATGCATGTTAGTATTCTACGGGAGGAAGGAAAGGAGGTATCAGTATTGGAATGTAGTTTCACTTAATATCAACCATAGCAAAGACAGGGTGTGGGAAATAAAGCCAAATTCATGTTTTAGTTTGATTATTTGATCATGAGCCATCATTAACTAAGTTCGGTAGGTTAGGTTCGGTAGAACCTGGTATAGTTGAGAGAGAATACTTTTTACAGAGTGGAGGAAAGCATATCTGTAGAGAAGTTTTGAATTTTAAAATTTTGTAGTTCAGTAACTGTCCTTTAATTCCCCATTCTACCTTTTATATTCTGAAAAACCTCTGATCCAGTCAAAACCAGTCCAAAACGCAGTATTCAAAAGATCAAGAAACATATGAGATCATTGAATGAGTTGTTGGAGACGAAGGGTGCAAATCCAACCTTGATTTTTTTTTTTAATCTTTGTTTGGAAAATGCATTTAGCAGCATTAAAGAAATTCTTGATAGGGGTGCATGGGTGGCTCAGTCACTAAAGTGTGTCTCACTCTTATTTTTGACTCAATAAATGATCTCACAGTTCATGAGGTTGAGCCCCACATTGGGCTCTGCCCTTCAGTGTGGAGCCTGCTTGGGATTCATTCTCTCTCTCTCTCTCTCTCTCTCTCTCTCTCTCCCTCCCTCCCTCTCCCTCCCTCTCCCCCCTCTCCCCCCCCGCCCCTACCCTCCTTGCATGTATGTGCATGTGCACTTCTCTCTCTTCAAAATAAATACATAAACTTTAAAAAAATTTAACAAAAAAATGAAATTCATGATAATGATAGTATCTATAATGATTAGCCCTATTTTTTAGTGGATAAAACAGTATAATAAATGTTAAAATATGTTTTTTGCTATTTTCTTATATTGTAATATTATACTCTGTGCAAATATTGGAGCTTAAAATGTAAATAAAACCCCTTCAATTTCAACCTAAAATAGGTCCTCATTTGCCCAAGGTTAGATCACACCCAAGGAAGTAATACCACCAGCAAGGTCGCTATATATTTGATATAAAATTGTTATTGTAGCTGTTCATAGTACAGCCTGATGGTCCTGACTACCAGTGGCTTGTGGAACCCAAACTAAGTCCATCCTCATGAGACTAGTTTGTTTCTGTCCCTCACTCCCTTCCCTCTCTCCCTTCTTTCTCCCTTCTTCCCTGATTAAAATCTGAGCAACCAAAATTCATTTGTCCTCAATTCTTTGGAAACTAAAAGATGACAAATTATGTAACCATTCCTAGATCTTTTTAGTGTTTGTCTTTGTAATACTATTCTGTAGTTTTCACAAAAACTCTTTTTTGCACCTGTTCAGGCTTTATCCCTGAAATGTGTTAATTTGAAATTTTTTGTGTATTTGTGTGTGTGTGTACACATAGTGTACACATAGTGCACACACACACATATGGCAGTGACAGAGGATTGAGATATCCTAGACTTTGAATTATTTTGGTTTTAGAATTCATTTTACTTGTGTAATTATGTTTTCCATCTTCACCTGTATCCTTGCAGGTTGCCTGAAAAATTTAAAGACCATGTGGATTATATGTTGTTTTAATAGGTCATGTCACGTCAGTAATGTTGTGGCTATGAGGTTAGTGATATAATGTCAGTCAAACTGTATGATAAAACTCTATTTGAGAACAGAAACATATATACATGGATTTTGGTTGTAAGTTCATAACCTAACTATATCATCAGTTATTTTGCTGGAGCAAACAAAACCTTTAAAACTTAATGACTTAAAGTGATTTCTCACAATTCTTCGGGCTGTCTGCAGAGTTCTTAAGGTCTCTGTCAGGTTGGCTGGCACTGAATGGCTTCATCCACATCTGGTGACTGGCAGGTTAGTTGGTCTTAGGAGATCCTGTTTGTATGTCCAGTGGTTGGTGCACTGTCAGCCGGAATGATGATCACATTTCTCTCAGCATGTAGTGGGTTAGCCTGGGCTCTTGCACATGGTGGTAGGCGTACGATTCCACAGAGCAGAAGGAGGGCAATCCCTAGCGCACAGGCCTCAGCTTCTGTTGTGTTTGCTAATGTCCACTGGCCAAGGGAAGTGAAATCGCCAAGCCCAGATTCAATTCTTCATGACAGGACTGGTGCAGTCACGTTGGTTAGAAGTGAGCATACAGGGCCGCCTGGGTGGCTTAGTCAGTTAAGCATCCGACTTCGGCTCAGGTCATGATCTCAAGGGTGGTGAGTTTGAGCCCCGTGTTGGGCTCTGTGCTGACAGTTTGGAGCCTGGAGCTTGCTTTGGATTCTGTGTCTCTCCCTCTCTCTCTGCCCCTCCCCCGGTTCCACTCTCTCTCTCTTTCTCAAAAATAAACATTTTTTAAAAAGTTAAAAACAAAAGTGATCATACCTACTTGGGAAAAATCTTTGGTGGTTATTTGCAAGTCTCCACATTTGTCCTCATTTTTCTACCATCTCCATTTTGTTCAAATATTCATTTGAGTCAGGAGACAAAATGGCAAGTAAGACAGGAGTTTTATCTGTCAGGGTATAAATGAGATTTCTTTCTTGTCATTCAGTATTTAATCCGTACATACTCTGAACCCTGTATTTGGAGCTGTGAGAATATGAAAACTGGAGCTCTTGTCTTCTAACTTCCCTTTCCCCTCCAACTCTGAATCCTGTTTATTATTTCATCTTGGTTCTGGGTTGTTTATATAAAATAACTTAGGTTACGGTGTTAACTCATGATTAAATAGTTGATAATAGTGAAACAGTTATTAAATCTGATCTGTTAAGCTTTGTCCCTCTGCATGATGAGACAGTTAACATTAGTTGGCTTCTTCCTGGGGTCATTCAATGTTTTAGGCCAGTAAAAAAAATTTGATATGCCATCTTTGAACCATTGGCTGCATTTGTATTAAATTTCAATTTTGACCATTTGTGCCTGCCACGTCTTCCTTGAATGCTTAGGAGCAGATCTATGCAAAACATGACTGTGGCAAGTGCCAGCTCTAAATGAGAAAGGGAACTTTCTCCGTCACTGTACTGTGTTAAAAATTAATAATAACATTTTTATCTTTATTTTAGTTGAAGTTACATGCATATATTTTTGAAAGAGAATGTTGACTAAATGTCACCATTACCTGTTAGATTTTGATTTGAGAGGATATGCCAGATGTGGTGGGGAATGGCTCCCCCTTGTGGCACACTCATTAAGTAGATTTTAGATTTGCCTCAGTAAGAATGTGATGAGCTAACTTTTTTTTTTTTTTTAATAAGACTTTCCCTCTCCTTCCCCCCTTCTCTCAAAACATTCAGCAGAATTGACAGCCTCTTCTGCCCTCACCCCCTCAATTTTTGGTTCTGAGAACTATTCTGTTTTTGTGTTTTCTTCAGTTTGATGCTGATACTAACTAGCTAGGAACATCTGTAATATCTTCTGTATTTATTATGGCTCACTATTATTCTGTGGAACCTTTACTGTCTCAGGATGTTGATAGGTATGCTAAAACAGCTATGAGAAAAACAGATTTTGAAGTCAGAATAGTTTGTGTAATGTTGGGTCAAATAAGTTATGTTTACCATGAGACGTCTCAGAAATGCTAACAGTCCGTGTGTGTGGTAAACCTTCCACACATGGAACAGTTTCCCAAATTTATTGGACTATACTGAATCCTCTTATCAGGGGCTGACATATCAGGAAGCATATTTTATGAAACAGCAAGTTGTTTCAAGTGAGTCTTCATGTTTTTTTGAATTACTTATTACATATTTGCTTCTTCCCTTGTAACAATATTTATACATAAAATAAAAGTTTTGAGTCTTAGAGATTTATTTTTGGCAGTGTTTTTCTTTGTCGGAAAGACTACTTTTTCCTTTTTGTAGCAGGCTGATCTCAGGATCGTTAGATCTTCTTTTTGTTCATTTATTTTAAAGATTACTTTTCATGAGGAATAATAAATAGGATTTAATTTAAACATGATTTAATTAATCAGTTCATTTCTTGTTAAGCAGAACTTCTTAGACTTTGTTATTGACACTTAAACAGACATTGGGTATAAGAAGTCTCCTATTCTTGCTTTTTCTTTCCCTTTATAACATTTATAAAGAATATATGAGAGGAAAGGTAAACATGCATTCATGATGGTGGTAGGTTTTGAGGGTGAAGGGAGCTATGGGAGGAGATTTAGATTAAAAATATTCCATCTGCTTCTAACAGGCACTATTTAAATATGAACTTAAGTATTTAAATATAAGCAGAAGTATTGCTTGTCTCTTACTGTGTTGTCTTTTAAAAGGGCACACCTTAATTGAGAGGAAAAATATGTGTACTCTTTGTAAAAATGCATTTTTTTAAGGAAGCATATAGGGTATGTTTTAAAGCAGTGACACGTTTTGATATTTTCTAGTAGATTTTTTAACTGCATCAGAAAACTGATGGCTTGACTGCTGTTTAATGAAGTGAATCAAAGCAAATAAAGTAATCTCATGTCCAATCTCATCAGAATGCGATGTTTTCCAGATAGGTGATTTTTCCTGATAATGGAAGCCCATAGTTTTAGTTACCATGATTTTAATGAAAATACCCTTTTTACTGAGCATGTGCAATAAAATTTAACTCTGTCGTCAGTCTAGGTTTGTCATTCTGATGCTCTAATACTGACATCCTAGGGGAGGTATAAATATGTATGCTTGGTCCTTGCCTTCCCTTCCCCCTTCACATTCGTGATTTCTTATCCTTTATGATTTTAGAGATTAGTTAGGATTGTGCCTGCTGTAGAAACATAACGTCAGAAGAGACCCTTGTAAGAGTCATGGTTTTATGGTGTTTATTTTGGCGATCCAGAGATCCTTTAGACCTTGACCTGTTTCCTCCTCCCCGCCTCTTTTAGTTATAATTGTTAAATAGATGTTTTTTGGAGAATTGAGGTTTTTTAATCTTACGATATTGTAGATTTAATTTCATTCCATGTAAGAGGGGATATTTGCTATATAGTATTGCAGTAAAATAGGTGACACCTAAATCAAGAGGTACTTACTTTTTTGTGAAAGGTGTGTGGATTACATTCTTATATTTTGTTTTAACCACTTAAGTGTCCTCTTTATATTTCACCAAGAGAGACCTTTTTGAATTTGAATGCATTGTTATGTGTAAATTTGCCATGCTTAAAACATTAAATTAGTGATTCTGACTGATTTAGTGTATGTTTGAATATTGGGTTATGAAACTACAAAGTTGTGTTTATTGGTACATAATTAAGTTATATTACAGTGTATTTTAAAAGATTGCTTTCACAAAATTACTTTTGTGAAATTTTCTAAGATTTTGATGACTTCAGTTTAATTTTTAAAAATTAGTTTTAAATTTAAATATATTTGTATCCATTGTATTAGGTCATCAGATTATTATTTTTAATATTTAGAGAATAAATGTCTTGGATGAAAATAGCTGTTTTTGAACATGATAGATAAGTATATATAGTTTATATAAAGACCATACTTTTAGTAGAATTTATTGTGATTTTAATAGTAGTTAAATAGGATGTACTTTACAGTTTTAGCACATTTTGGTGAAAAGGAGAAAGACCTGTACTATTATAGCAAATTATGTGTGCAAGTAAATTTCACATATTATATATATGTAGCTTGTCATGAGGTGACAAGAACTATAAAGATTCAAATACAGTATTTAAGATTATAAGCTGACAAGTAGAGTCTATATTACTTTACTCTTGAAAATTCAGTTTTTCCACATTGTCTTTTGAAATATTTATGACTTATAATAGGGCCATATTTTAAAACATCAAAAGATATAGGCTCTTTTTAGATAGCCTCAAAATAGAAATGGTGGGAGGGGGAATCAAGTTTGTTCTAATGTATTTAGTGTATTATGTTAAAGTTTTTAATATTTATGCCTGTATTCATTTAGATGTGTTTCATTTTAGTTTCAAAGAAACAACAACGTTTATAACTTAGAAATTAATGTAAAGGTAATTTGAATGCAATGAGATGACTAGGTCAGTAATGTTCCCTTCAATTAATAATCATTCTAGCCTAAGATAACATCTAGTTAACATTTGGTTAAGTCAAAGTTAGTGAAGTACTTAAGTTATAAGATAAAACATTATCATTTGTCTTTAATATTATCATCCAAGAAGCTTTACCCAGTTTTTCAGTTACTAAATGATACATGTTTTTACTTAACATTTAAACACAGAAATTATACTCTAATAGGGCTGAATGTTAAATTTTTTAATAATCAGCTCTGGTTTTCTGATAACTTATGATCCTTTCTTCTCTATAGTTTAATAATGCTTTTAGTAGTGTTTTGTTTTTCGTAGGATTGAAGCAGTTTGAATTGCATGGCTGCTGCTTGGTAGAACTCAAAAAAGTACCTCAATTATTTGCGAAATGAATTATTTCATATATAGTAAGACCTGTTTTTACCTATTACATAAGTTGTTATCATTTCACATTTACATTTCCTCAGAGAAGATAATCTTTGACTCCTAACGTTCACATTAAAGAACACTCTTTCATGGTATTATCTTTTATATGTACACATTTAATTTTTGCACTTATCCTCTTGGAAAAAAAGCCTAGTGGACCATCCACCCATTTGACTTTTCTTGAAAAGTATGTTCAAAGTACCCATTTCTTTAGGAGAGCTTATAAATTGAGTATGCTTAGTATTTTAGAAGAATTTGATCATTGAAGATTCCTCCTTACCCAAATTATTTATTTGATCATTGAGTCACTGCCCCAATTATTCAGTTGATCGTTGTTGATATTTTGATGTCATAGGATGAACCAACTGGATAGCAAGGACTTCCTTGATTTGGCTTTGTTAGAACTAGTTAATGATTTTATTTGAGAGAGAGAGAGAGAATGTGTGTTAGCAGGAGAGGAGCAAAGAGAGAGACACAGAAACTGAAGCAGGCTGTTAGCTGTCAGCACGGAGCCCGACGCAGAACTCGAACTCACGAACTGGGAGATTGTAACCTGAGCCAAAGTTGGATGCTTAACCTAAGACTGAGCCACCCAGGTACCCCAGAACTAGTTAATGAGTTAGATGAGTTATTGGAGTTAACAAATTAAGGAGATTTGAGGCACAGAAATTTTATTTGTTTGAAGTGGAAATATTATCATCTTTATGTGACTTTTACAAGTTAAAGGATGTATTTCAAAGCACTTGGAGAATTTTGAGTTTTGTGGTGTAAGTAGTTTGATTTCACTGAATGGCCATGAGGTCTTCTAATACAATCATTTGCAGATCCAAAACTGAGACACAAACTCAGAATCACCTAATAGAATTAATGTTATGTCCGTTCTGGTAAATTTGCTTAATTTTGAATTGATAATAACCCTTAGCTTTGTTAGACTACATTACAGAAATGCATACTGGTGACTAATTTTCTTGTAGTACTGTTAGTACATGTAATCATCTAAAACCTCTTACAGCCAGATCTTAACTTTTAGTTCTGTCAGTTATAGAAGATGCTAAGAACTTTTGGAAGACAGGAAAATGGGGCGTGCGTACAAAATGGGGACACAGAACTCTCAATTTTCTTTTTGTAACTTGAGGATTGGAAGAATGTTTTATGGTTCTAAGAAGTGAGTTCTAAGAAGTGAGTTTTTGACAGTTAATCAAAACTTAAATTTGGAATTCTGGTAAATAAACTTATTAAGGAATTAATGTCTCATTGTTAATTGCTTTCACTGATTATTATAAAAATGAAATAAAATCCCCTGGTATTTGAGTCAAATTACTCTATTATCACAGAATTTTTATTATCATTGGTTTTTATTTTATTTATTTATTTTTAATTTTTTATAGTTTATTTATTTTTGAGACAGAGAGAGAGCATGAGTGGGGGAGGGGCAGAGAGAGAGGGAGACACAGAATCTGAAACAGGCTCCAGGCTCTGAGTTGTCAGCACAGAGCCTGACACGGGGCTCAAACCCACAAACAGTGAGATCATGACCTGAGCTGAAGTCAGATGCTTAACCGACTGAGCCACCCAGGCGCCCCTCATTGGTTTTTAAGTATGGGGTTGAGAGGGCTTAGATTCTTGGATACATAAGACTGTCTATACCAGCTGTGATAGTAAGGATTTGCTTTATGATGTGACTATCTTTTAGAGTGTGTCCATGACGTGTTAAAAGCCTCACCATTCCAGGTTTGCCTCCTGAGATATATAGGACTTTGAATTTTAAAACTGCAGGAGACCCAGGCAAAGTGAGACACTTTGATCTCCCTAAATTTAGTGCCCACAAAGGCTAATCCAGAGATTAGAAAGATTATTAGGATTTTGCCTAAAGTTTATGAAAGAAGTTGTTTTGCCTTATAAAGATTTTTGTTTACTCACATTAGGATATTGAAAAAGCATCGATTTCTTTGCAGGATTTAAATGTGCTTGTCAGAATTCAAGTACCAAGATTCTTGAGGTGTGGGTTTGTTTTTATTCGACTTGATACTCAAAGAATGCTGCCCATTTGCTCCATTGTGCAGGTGGCTTTGTAGCTTTATATAATTGTTAAGTGTTCTTCAATCTGAGATGAATCATTCCACTTAAAGAAACTAAAACTCAAGGAATTTAAGATTTCTGAAGGTCACATAGGTGGTAGATAAAGGTAGAGTTGGAACCCAAGACTCCAGATTCTCAATCTCTAGTAGTTTTTATTAGAGTTAATCATAGAAATAAAGCTGGATCTTAAGTAACATGGTATGATGTAGAAGGGAAAATGATTCCTAATGGCCTTTCAGACATACAGACCACTGGATAAATTGGATAAATGTAACACTTCAGGGGGGAAATTCCAATAAAAAGATATGAGGCATTTAGGAAAAATTAGGTATATAAACTTTTTAATATAATTTAATTGACCTTATAGATCAAATAATGAACTGTATTGTGAGAAGTTAATGTATAGAATTATGCTGTTGATCTCTGTGTTTTTATAAGCAGTATGGAGGAATAGCTAGAGAAGGTAAAATAGCTTTAGTATTGATTTTTTTCCATGCCTTTTTTTTCCTATTTGTAAAGGCTGTTTTGTTTTGTTTACCTCACATTATGTTCTTATGTTCTCAGACAATATAATTTAGTATTACAGAATGATAGCAAGCATTATCTTACGTATAACTTTTAATTAAATCCATATCCTTCAGGTAAAAAGAACATATTCTCACGGTACTTATAGAGCTGGCCCAATGCGACAGATCAGCTTGGTGGGAGCAGTTGATGAAGAAGTGGGAGATTACTTCCCTGAGTTCCTTGACATGTTGGAAGATTCGCCATTTTTAAAAGTAAGAGAAAACAATATCAAGTAGTCTAAATTGTGGGTGTCATTTTCATGGTATGGGTGGCACAAATCATGGTGTTTCAGAAATAGAACTCTTATGTAGTGTGTGTACACATGACTTCTCAGGTACTGATTATAACGGCAGAGCTGAGTGGTGAACCAAAATAACATTTGCCTGTTGCTCCCACTTTAGGAAATTAGGTTCCATCTGTTTGTTAGCTTTTTATCTACTGAGTACCAGAGGATTTAAGAATTACAAAAGGATGCTTACAAATTAAATGTTTAGGACAAAGGAATGGTAGTTTGCCCTTGTGGAAAACTGGCTCAGGAAGTTGTACATCTGTATTTCAATCTTGGCTCTACTTACCTGGGATGGGCAAGCCATTTAAACTTTCTAGACTTCAGTTTTCTCATCCATAAAACATTACATTTAGACTATGTAGCTTTAAGACCCCTTTAAATGATTTCTAGCCAGATTCCTTTTATTTTTTTTTCAATAATCTCTGCATTCTAGAAAATATTTCTTCTTGTGAGCTGCTGGGACTGTTCCACTGAGAGAGAAATTACTGAGCTATATAGTTTTTTGATCAGTAATTTAAAGGTCAGAATGTGACATGATCATTTATCTCTAATATTTGCTACCTAATATTGTAGATCTCTTCTTTTGTAACTTGTACTTGTTCCATTTTCTAATCTATGTGTGTATACATATCTTTTCTAACTTATTTTTTTCACTCCATTCCCCTTACATTTTCTTTTTTATTTCTTTAAGCCTTTTGTTATTTTTCTATTTTTCCCAACTAGTGAGATCATGGAATTTGATGGCATTTATTTTAAGTGGTATTTTTAAAATGCCATCATTTAGGGGCACCTGGGTGGCTCACTTGCTTGAGCGTCTGACTCGGTTTCAGCCCAGTTCATGATCTCACAGGTCGTGATTTTAAGCCCCACGTCAGGCACAGAGCCTGCTTGGGATTCTCTTTCTTCTCTCTCTCTCCCCTTGTTGTCTCATTCTTTCTCAAAATAAATAAACTTTAAATTTAAAAAAATACTATTGTTTAAAAACATCAATGTTTCAGATTTAGTTTTAAAAGCAAATGAATTAAATGCATTCCTTTTTTTAGTTTTTTTAAATGTTTTATTTATTTTTGAGAGAGAGAGACAGACAGCATGAGCAGGGGAGGGTCAGAGAGAGAGGGAGACACAGATCTGAAGACAGGCTCCAGGCTCTGAGCTAGCTGTCAACACAGAGCCCGATGCGGGGCTCGAACCCACAAACCATGAAATCATGACCCGAGCTGAAGTCAGATGCTCAACCGACTGAGCCACCCAGGCACCCCTAAATGCATTCTTTTAGGAGAAGTTTTATGTGACAGTCCCTTTCTTGGAAGGAGATGGAATAAATGTTTTTTAAAATGCCATTCTCACCATTACCAGGACAATGGCCCTTAGACATTTTTTCTGTCTTTTTTTTATTTAAAAAAATTTTTTTAATGTTTTATTTCTGAGAGAGAGAGAGACAGACAGACAGACAGCGTGAACAGGGGAGGGTCAGAGAGAGAAGGAGACACAGAATCTGAAGTAGACTCCAGGCTCTGAGCTAGCTGTCAGCACAGAGCCCAACACGGGACTCAAACCCAGGAACCATGAGATCATGACCTGAGCTGAAGTCGGATGCTTGACCAACTAAGCCACCCAGGCGCCCCATCTTTTCTTTTTAAAAGCAAAGTTGCTTTTAGACCAACAACCTCTTCAAGTAACTACTAAACAGAAATAAATTTTGACTTTGGTTTGGTTTTTCTTTTTGTTTTGTTAGGTCTTGATTATAACTACAATGAGGTATCCTTTTTTTTTTTTTTGGAGATACCAGGTTTTTAAAACTTAGTAGTTCATTTTTCTGGATTCTCATGGAGAACACATGCTTATTTTGCCAACTTATTAACATTATATGACCCTTTTATTTGGTAGAAGGAGGAATAACAAATGATGAATATAGTAAATCATATTTCTGCCAGGGTTAGAGGAGTGAACCATCTGAAAATAATTACTCTTGATATGTTTGAAATAGAATTTGTTGAAGGAAAATGTATGAATACATAGGAATATATTCAATATAGGTATGTATTTTAAATGTATAAGTATAAAGGTGTTTATGAAAGTTTGTCAAGGGGGCAGTATTCTTTAATGTATATTTGAAGATGCAATTGAAAATAATTGGTTTCTGTGTAATTATTTGCCTCTAGTGTACACTGCCATGGGGGACACTGTCTAGTCTAAAATTAGAGAGTCGAAAAGACAGTGATGACGGTCCCATCATGTGGGTACGCCCAGGAGAACAAATGATCCCTGTGGCTGATATGCCAAAGTCACCTTTCAAAAGGAAAAGGTATGTTGAATACAAATTTTTATTGCCAGGGATAGATGTTTGTATGTTGGGGGTGTGCGTGTGTTAGTTGGAAACTGGAGAAAGAAGGAAGGGAAGGTTTAGAGCATACTTGGAATGTAAATTCAAAAATGGCTACATATGCTGATAAAATCTTTTATAAAATATCAAATATAAATGAGGCTTGAGTAATGTAGGCAAATGACAATAAATTGTAACTAGGAATGGATAAAAATGTCATTTACATCAAAGACATAAACTATCTTGGCATAAATTTAATAAGAAATATTCAGAACCCATTTTAAGAAAACTACATCTCCTAGAGGATATAAAATAATAACCTAAACAAATGGAAAACCCTGCTATGTTCTAGATTGGATAAAAATGAGTGTCCTTTGAAATTTTTAGCATTCCACTTGGACTCACACTTCCAGCACAGGATTTAATGATTTTAAACTTCAGAAGGAAGACTATTAAAGTCAACAAATATCCAAGAAAACTGTGAAAGACAAAATAAGTGAGGGGGACCTTGTGTTACTAGATATTAAAAATTATAAAGCTCAAAAAGATCATTGGAATACGAAAGATTATCCAAATAGATCGAAGTATGATGGGACTTTAATGTATGAGATAGATGGGAAAAGGAAGATTAATGTTGGCATAATTGAAGTCCATTTGAAAGAAAACAAAGCCATAGCCCTTATACAGGAAGTCAGAGATTTGAACATAATAGATAAAAAATTAAAATATAAGAATAAAACCTTTAAACCTAGGCGAGACTGAGCAAGTTAGAAATATATAATAGTAATACTGTTTGTGAGAGAAAAGACATCAACAACTAAGTTCAAAACTGTGACAGACTGGACTAAAACATTTATAAATGTGTGCCAGACTAAAGTTAATATACAAAGAACATTCCCAAATTGACAACAAAAATGTAACACAACCTGGTAGAAAAATAGGCCTCAGCCAGTTGTATTAAAAGAATCTTGAGATACTATTTTTACCTATTACATTGGCCAAAAAAAAAAAAAAAAAAAAAAAAAAAAAAAAAAAAAAAAAAAAAAANTAAAGTATTAGAGGCTGGGAGGTAAAGGAAACAGGATCATTTATTTATATATTGTTGGTAGAAAGGTGAGCTGCTATGATCATTCTGTGAAAGCAATTTAACAATAGCTCATGAAGTTTAATGCATAAATACTATTTGATCCAGCACGACTACTTTTGGGAATCTGTCTTAAGAAGTGAAATCACTAAAGGTAAATGTATGTATAAAAGAATATTAATTGCAGCATTCTTGGTAGTGAGAAATAGAGTTTAAAATGGTCTCAGTGCCCATTAACAGTGGAATGGTTGAATACATTTTGGCACATTCCTATTAAAAATATGGTGAAATAAAATCTTAAAAGATGTTATATATCCATTCCTTTGGGACTCCTCCTGGCTGGCTCCATCAGTGGCTCATGCAACTCTTGACCTTGGGGTTGTGAGTTTGAGTCCCATGTTGAATGTAAAGACTACTTAAAAAATCTTTAAAAAAAAGAATATGTTGAAATAGTTAAAATAAATGAATTATTTGTGTCCGTTGATTTGGAAGGATTTTCGTGACATTTTTAAAAGTGCAAAGTGAAGAGTAATATGGCCATTATGATTGTATTTTTATGAAAAGAAATAAATGTGTATAAGTATATATTTATGTGAGTACAGAGAAAAATGTGGAAAAATGTACACTAAGTTAACATTGGAGTGGGTGATGGTGGAGATGATACGTTTTTTTATATCCATAGATGTTATATTATTAATTAAAGTGATTATTAGTTTAAAAAGAAAAGAAAAAAGGAAAATAGTCACTGAGTAAACTGTAGGTTGCATGAGGACAGGAAGTCTGTTGTGCTTGTTACTAATGTGTCTCTAGCACTTAAACAGAGTGCCTGGTGTTTAGTAAATATTTGTTGGTTGGATGATTTATTATATAAGTTGGTAGTAAATGATAAAATGACAAAATTGGTGTGTTTCTCATGGTTCTTAACTTGGATATATAAATCATTTTGAGAATCTGAAAGCCTGTCCCCAGAACAGTGCAGATATACAGAGTTTTACATGTAATTTAAGGGAGTTCACCAGCCCTCTGAGGAAACTCCCTGCCCTTAGGGATTAGAAACCATATACATGTGATGATTTCATATCACGTAGTCTGACTAACTGATAACAACATTGGCCAAGGCACTGTGCTAAATGCTTCATCTAAAGTTTTAATTTATTAGAATGTGGTGTTAATGACACCAGAGTTGTAGGCTTGAAAGCCTGTTAGCTTTCCATAGGAATCATCATCTAGCTTTCTGACACCTATAGAACATAGTCACAAAGGGAAAAAAATATGATGTAGCATCATCTGCATGTGTGTGTGTTTGTGTGTGTTGAAAAAGTGTAATACAAGAGTGCACAAAGAGCAATAAGTAGGAGAGATGGATGGTGGGAAATTAGAGAACTAATAAGAAAGAGTGATTCTAGGGGTTAAGACTAGGATGAGAGGAGAAAATTATGGGGGCAATCTGGATTTGTCTTTGAAAGCAACAGGAAACTGCACAGGAAGATGATAACAAGACGATGACTCCTGTCAAAGAAATTCTTCTCACCCTTTTCCCCTTTTGCAGCACAATTAGAGGGTTTTTGCATTGAATGAGACTAAGTAGCAGCTTCTGTATGCATATCTAGGTGAATGGTAGGGGAATGCAGGTGGCTGTCCTTTAAGAGGGAGCTAAGGTTTTCCTTTCTACCTCCAATAAGTCATGCATGTTTTGTGGAAGTACTTATTACTTGGTATTTTCTTCCTATTTATTTGTTAGTCTTCACGAGAATATCAACTCCTGTGAGAGTAGGGAACTTGTCTGTTTTATTCACTACTGTCTTGTTCACTAGCTGCAGTGCCTAGATAGAACCTGGTAGGTATACAGTAGGTATTATGTAAATATTAATTAATCCATTTTTGAAAGTTACCTGTTTGTTCCAGATAATATATCTTACATTAGCCATGTGATTTGAGTGGGAGGCATGGCTCTACAGATAAGACCCAAACCTCAGGTAAAGATTCTGGAAGGGAACCTGGGTAAACCACAGGACCTATGATTTAGTTGTTTATCCACCTTACAACTGACATTTTTGTGAAGGGTATGTTAGAAAAGGTAGGGGATTGTATGTGTTTTTGTTTGTTCTTGTTCATTTTAAAAATAGAACTTGATTTGGGAGCAGGTGATGTAAAATTTCCTTTTGTCTCTGAATTATGTAATTACTAAATCCTTGATGGCAGTTAAGCCTCAGGACTTCATTACAAATGTTTGAAGGTGATTTCAAGCCTTAATACGTAAGTCAGCCTCTCTTCCTACCTCCTCTGTCTTTTTCTCTTTCTTTCTTTCTTTCTTTCTTCCTTTCTTCCTTTCTTTCTTTCTTTCTTTCTTTCTTTCTTTCTTTCTTTCTTTCTTTCTTTCTTTCTTTCTTTCTTTCCTTCCTTCCTTCCTTCTTTCTTTCTTTCCTTCTTTTTCTTTCTTTCTTTTCTTTCTGTCTGTCTGTCTGTCTGTCTGTCTTTCTTTCTTTCTGTCTATCTGCCTGCCTGCCTTCATGCCTGCCTGCCTGCCTACCTACCTCCTATCTGTCTATCTGTTATTTTATTTTAATAGAACTACCAATGAAATAAAAAACCTGCAGTACCTACCTCGAACCAGTGAGCCCCGTGAGATGCTCTTTGAAGACAGGACAAGAGCCCATGCAGATCATATAGGACAGGGCTTTGAACGACAGACTACAGCTGCTGTTGGAGTGTTGAAGGCTGTGCACTGTGGAGAGTGGTATGTATTAACTACTGCTTTTTCTTTTTTTTTTTTTTAACTACTGGTATTTTAATGAAAGATTTTCTTCTAAAATTTTTCTTGGGAAGTTTCTCAGTAATTCTCCTTCCTCTGGGGAAAGTAAGTTTCATTTTTCTCTCTATTTGGATATCCTAATTGTATAATTGCATTAGAATTTTTCAATTGTTAGAATGTACTTTTACTCTTTTGGGTTTGACCATAATAGTTTGATTTTCTAAGTGATTAGAGGTGAAAACAATTGTCTTAATTAAAGTTAAAGAAAAACTAAGGTTCACTTGGTGCTTACTGTGTCATCATTGTCCTTGATGATATTACCCTACTTTCCCTCTGTATCAATATATGTTTCAGATTTTCTCTTTATCACTGTTTTTTTTTTTTTAAAATCTTTTTATGATTTGTTTTGGTATGACTTTTTTTGTAATTCTGTTGCTTGGGATTTCATTTCAAAATCTGTTTTTTAGCATGTTCTGTAAAAAATGTTATTTGTGTATTGCTCATTAATTGATGAATTTGGGGATTTTTTTTAGAATTAAATCTTAAAGACACTATTAATCCCCCACAAATAGAGTATTAATAGTTTAGTAGCACTTTTCTAATGAATGTCTCTTAATTTATTAAGAGTTATTTAGGAATTTTATATGTAATTGCAGTTATATATTTCTTTATTGAAAGTATTCTCTTTTCCTCATATTTACCTCTAATTTTTATGTAGCAGTTTCATCTTTAGTATTTAATTTGTTGACGTATTGACTTTTAAGGTAAAGCCCTTACTTTTTGATTCCCATAATTAACCAATTCAAATTATTTTTCATTTTTCAAAATATGGTTATACATAGCTATAATAAAATATGAGGCAAGTTGTTCTATTTATGTTTAGGCCAAAACTCATGGTTTTATCCCTTTGTTTAAGTATGAAATATCAAATTACATTTGATTTTATTTCTAAGTACTTCTGTTTTGACCATAAATTTGATAAGAACTTAACCAAGTGAAATATTAATGGAAGATTCTTCACTGTTTCATGTTCTTTATTAGGCCTGCTCAACCCCGAATAACCAAAGATGTAATTTGTTTTCATGCTGAAGATTTCTTGGAAGTAGTTCAACGAATGCAGTTAGATTTACATGAACCTCCACTGTCCCAGGTATATCTTCAACCATTACTGTCTTCAGTTTAATTTTTATTGTGGAAAAGACTTAACTGGTATTCCTGTTTCTTTTTTTAGTGTGTCCAGTGGGTTGATGATGCAAAACTTAATCAGCTGAGGAGGGAAGGCATCCGCTATGCCAGGATTCAGCTGTATGATAATGACATTTATTTTATCCCAAGGAATGTTGTTCATCAGTTCAAGACAGTTTCAGCTGTATGCAGTCTAGCATGGCACGTTCGGCTCAAGTTATATCACCTTGAGGAGGACACTGTTCAGAATACAGCTACTCATGAAAAAGGCACATCACCAGATTCCACATCATCAGTTCCTGGACCTCACACTGACCACATGCTTTGTGCTGTAAACAAACCCTCCTTGGATTCTAATTTTTCAGACAAACTTCATTCTAAATCTGAACTACAGCAGATTAAACATGAACCTCTTGCATCTGTAAGAATCAAGGAAGAACCTGTGAATGTTTATATTGCTGAAAAGACTAGAGCACCGAACATGGATGGCAAGAATGTTAAAGCAAAATTGGATCATGTTCAATTTACAGAATTTAAGATTGACGTGGACTCTAAATTTGAAAATACCAACAAAGATTTAAAGGAAGAATTATGTCCTGGAAGTCTCATAAGTCTAGTTGATACAAGGCAACCTAGTTCAGCACATTTAAATCAAGATAGGAAAGATGACGACATTTTGTGCTGAATTTGTACATAACCATTTAAAAATTTTTTTAAGTTAATAATGTAATAAAGATTCATGAATTCTGAAAGCAAGCCAAGGACTTGCTCCCAAGTCTGTTACAAAATAGAGTTTATGTAGCTTTGTAACATTCCTCAGTGCCTGTCCATAACTGTGAAGTATCAAAGCACTTAGGGCCAGATGCACTGTAAACATTACAGGTTTAAACAAAAGGAGTCTTTAAAAAATCATTTGATTTGGAATTGTAGGTTTTAGAATAGAGCTGACATTAACATATATATATATATTTTTTGTAATATGAGCCAGAATTCTTTTTTGACAATTTAAAGGCTTTTCCATAGAGCTTATTTATACCAATTTTTTTTCATTTTACTGTGTCAGCACTGTAGTGTATATAGCTTTTAAAAAATCTTTTTAGTGTGATTTATACTGAAATGTGAGCCACTTAATAAAGGTTCATAATAATAAATATGTTTTCTGTTGGGTCTGCAAAAAGACAAACTGACAATTCAGTTAAATCATTTGGTCTATTATGTTTCTGCTGGTGTATCCATTTAGAGTGGTAATGGAGTGCAAATGTACCTATTCAATCTAGTGAATATTTAAATTCCCCACACTGTGTAAGCATTTTTAAAACTGAGATTCAGTTATGAAAGCATATTTATATATGTGTGTATGTATGGGAATATATATATCATATTTTGCATAACTTCTTAAATTGCTGAATAAGATGAATATGTGAAACTTCCTAGCCTCACTCCCTGGAATACGTTTTAAAATATTTATATTCAACATTAAGAAAGCAGTTTAGATAATAGAAACAGTTTTATAAAGTTGGGAGAAATAAGGTCTGTTAGTGATATCTAACTCTTCTAACTAATGAAGTTACGTGACAAGATTACATAGCTCTAAATTTTCTCTGTAGTGTATGGAATGAGAAGTTGAGAACATTTTCTTACCAATCAGCATCTGTACTATACTTAATAGAAGCTGAGTAAAAATAATTAGTTACAGAATGTTTAGTTGGGAGCAGTTAAAATCCTTTTTTACTTTTTCTTGCAGAACAAGAGGAAAATACGACAAATACAGAATCTTTTAAGGGCAATGACTCAGCTGCCATATACAGACATATAACTAACAAAGTAAGATGTGTTACCTCATTTTTCTAAGGATCCTTCTCCCTACCTTAGCAAGGAAAACAACTTAGAGTACTTTTTTTCCCCCGCCAAAAAGCTCTAGAAATTAAAATTAGGGTAGAAACAGAATTGCCAGTGCCTGCCTAAAGCTTAAAACAAATCTCTTAAGTGATGAACTTCAGCACTAATTGAGACTGCTACCACTACTATAATTGAAAGTCAAACACATGTCTTTAATGTATGCTTTGATATAAGGAACTCTGCTCATTGCAAACCGATTTTATTTACCTTTGGTATTTTTCTGGGCTCTTACTTTGGTTGATGACTTTTAACTGTGGTTCTTTTGGGCTAGTGTTACTATTTAAATTGTTTCTGCTCCAGCTTCATTTGTGGTACCCATAAAACTGCTTATCTTTCTGGTTAGGAAGAAGCCACTTAGAGGCATTTCACCAGAAAAAATAATTGCAGCAGTGATATTTCTGGCCCACAATTTAAAAGGGTAGGCAAATATTGTAGGAAATCTCAGTGGTTTATAGGAAATCAATATATTTGTAACATAGGAATTTTCATGGGATAAGGAAGGTATAAATCATGATAATGTAAATAGGGATTTTGTTTATACGTTACTGCCTTAGCCTGCTCTTCACCACTTTAATCTTCTCTTTTAAGCTAAATTTATTATTTGCGTCTACCTTTTGGATACAAAAGTTAATAACAAATCAGTATTGAGAAGTAGGAGAGCATGTGGTTAAAATGTTTTTGTTTTTCTCTATTTAATTGCGGGGGTGATATATTTAACAATGTTTTTTAGTTTCAATTTTCCAATAGTATACACATAGATGCATGAGATCATACAGTAATAAAAGGTCTTTAGGGTATCCGTCCAAAATATTATGAGCCTTAAACTTTTGCCTAAAAGACATATCTAAAACAACCACAGTGGTTGCTTTTAGGTATTGTTTCTTTTATAAACAATACTCAAAACTTGTCCATATTTTGAAAATGTAATGTTTTATAAAATACATACGTTTCTCTGGAAGTGAAATATAAATCAGTGGGCTCAGACTTCAAGCTACAGCTTTGTCACCTTGAATAATGCTATGTTCCTTGTCTTACGGGTTATAATTTTAAAATCCTCTTCAGATTCAATCTGACAACTTTCTGACTACCTTTGTTACACACAAGTAATTTCTATTTCAATATTGCATTATGTTAATGGTTTCCTAGTTAGTACATTCCAGTTCTTTATCTGAACACAAGTTCTTTTTTGGGGGGTTTTTTTGTTTGTTTGTTATTTCCACTTTCTTGGACCAGAATAATAAAGCACTTAATATGTAGTTTCTATATGATCTTATGCTATATAAACAGTGATTGTGTAAATTATTAAATTGATACACAGACCTTTAAAAAAATAACTAAGGTACCTCAGTGGTGTCTGCTATAGTGCTTTTCTTCTTCTTTTTTTTAAATTACTTTTGTTCATACCTTTTTAGCTATCTAAGAAGTAATATCTTTTCCATACTCAGGTTAGCTGGTTAGCTAGCAAAAGAATTAAGCATTTGTGATATTTAGTTGAAAACTTTACTAAAGCCATATTCATTTTTTCCCTTGTCCCTAAGGCTGTTGACCTTAAATAAACATTAGGTTGATCTAGCACAACACTGTGTATGTGTGTGTATGTGTGTGTGCATGTGTGTAAGATTATTGGAAATACTATGTTTATTCCCGCATATATTCATTTTTAATCCATTATATAACTTAGGGGAGGTGGGGTCAAGGAAGGTACGAAAAGTTTTATTTCTTGTGTTAGGTCTTCAAGGTATTTCATTAGTGTTCCTGAGTGAAACGGTTTTTTCCCAAATACTTATGGCAGGTGAGTTAATTTCTGTAAATAATAGATTAGCACTGTTTTGGTAAACTTGCATTCACTTTTTTTGTTGGACAAGTTCATTGTCATGTAAAGCAAATATCTAAAACAATGATTTTACATTTAGCAAAGATGCAAGATTTGTTTTTAGAATTTGAGAGGAATTTTCCTTGTCTTCCACCTTTCAATAAATACTAAAATTGAGAACTTAATCTTTTTACCTTGTTTTGTAATTATTTTCTTATATTTGGCATTTTATTTTCATCTTGTCATCTTTAAAAGTTCTTGTTTCTCTGTCTCAAAACCATAAGATCTTGAATTCCAATTTGAAAATCTTTTTTTCTCTTAAAAATTAATTATCCAAAGTTGATTCATGCCAACCTAGAATACAGAGGATTACCTTAAGTACGGCTGCTAAACTAGTTAGGTATGGGTGCTGGTAGGGCATGCTAAATCACTTCCCTCCCTCTGGACAGGACTGTTTGTCTCCCTGGAGGGGAGGACAAAAGTGCCATTGTTTTCCAAACACTTTTAAGCTGGTAAAAAGTGACATGATGGGTTTTAGGTCTTTAGAGTGGTAGGAGAGCTGTTGCTTAATCTTTCTCCCACCTGGTGTAACTAATTTGATATGTGAACAAAATTTTGGTTTTGGAATGCCTTGTGTATTTAATGAAAGACTTAATTAAGCACTGACAGTGTATCTCAGATAACATAATTAAGAAGACAAGTAGGGAGAAAGATAAATCTCTATCTCTGCTCTGGCTTTTCTGTTCTGTGACATACTGCATAGTACAGATGGAATGCTTGCTCTTTAGAATGTTAAGCGCAAGAGGCTAAAAGGCAGTGTCTTTTCTAAGTTTACAGAGGTTATATACCATATCTCTCCTGGGAGATCAGGGAAAGGAAGGGGGAAAAAACATCCTGCATTTCAGGTTATCTTCCCTTTGAGGACTTAAACCCAATCACGTAATGTGAATGCTCCAAGAATAAAATGTGGGCAAATAGAATTTCTGTTAACTAGAAATGAAAAGTAAAATAAAGACATACCACTTGTATGTTTTATTACTATTATCTGCCTTCCAGGAACTTCACTATCAAAATATGAGAACTGTGGATCCTTCTACACATTTTTAAATTTATGATTTATGCATCTATATTTTTTAAAATGTTAAATCTGTTTGGTTTCCTATAAAGTTTATTGCTTTTGTACTACTAAAGACTACTAAGTGGGAAGATTCAGAGACAAGTCAGTATACTTGCAAATATTTTGCATTATACAGTGTTTAAAATTTTATTTGGACAGGCAGTTCCACATCTTCCCTCTACATCTCAAGTTTCTTCTTTCTTTGAAATTGTGTTTTAACTAAGCTAGACATGTATGTGAAAAATCTCAGATCTGTCTTCTTTAAAAAAACAAAAACAAAACAAACAAAAAAAAAAACCTACTTTTCTTCAGTCTGGCTTTTGTTTATGCTATTGTTCCATCTCCCTGACTGAGTTCTTGGAAATCTGTCTGCCTTCACTTCCTCATCTCACTACAGTTTTGTTTTAATCCTCAAATTTAATCACCCTGCTTAAATGGTTCTCTCAAAGATCACTTTTTGATCTTTGAGATCAAAATTCAGTGGCTTCATTTCTTAATATTTCTGTTTAATCCTTGAAGCACTTGTGAACAATCATTTACTCCTTAAAACTCCGTATGTATGACCTAACTGTTCTGTTGTGCTTTTCCATTTCTTTGGAGGTCTTCTTTTGCCTATTCACCACTACTTAAAGCAGTCTCAGATTCTTTAGGTCTCTATACTGTGTCCCTGCATGATCTTCATGACCCCATGACTTCAATCAGCCTTGGATTCTCACTGCAGCTCTAATAATCCCTGTAATCAAATCTAAGTTATTTTCCCTAGCCCCCAGGCATTAGCTGTTCCATTCCCTCCTAATTTGGTGATTGGTATCACTATCTCTCTACCTAGTCATCTCACAGTAATCAGATTTCTCTATCTTTTCTTCTAACTATATACAACGTGTTGTGAGATTTTCTTGTCTTCAGAAATGGTTTTATAATTTGTCTGCTTTTCTTGTTATAATAGATGCTCAGTCATAGTAGATGTTTATCTCACCTGGACTCTTAAAATGGCCTAAAATGTTGTAGGCTGTCTGCAGTCCTCTGCCCCATCCCCATTCCAATTCATTGTTACTACCGGCTTAATCTTTGTAAGACAAATCCTGATTGTTACTCTTTTGCTTAGAAATATTCCATGGCTCCTTTCCTAAATAGAAGCCAAATGTTCATCATTGCGCCACAAAGACTTCATATGGCCCGCCCTTTCCAGCTTCATCTGCTACTACCTTCCATTAAAGTGTGTGCCCAATTTTCAGCTTATCTGGTGCCAGTACTTGCCATTTCCCTTGTGTACTTTTAAAATTCTTTGCTTTTGCTGGGGAAATCTCTGCTTGGAATATAATGGTGAAATTTTACTCATTTTTTCAAAATTCTAGTTAAACATCTCTTCCATGTGTCTTACTGATTTGTCTGTTCCAGCTGTCCCCTTATCCCAAAGTGGGTGTAGAACCATTTCTTCCCTCTGCTTTTTGTGTCCCTTCGTGCATATTATTTAATGTACATGTTAGTTAAGTACACATTTGGGCTCTGGCTAAACCATAAGCTAGAAGTTACATTTTTTCATCCCTTTGTATCCTCAGCATCCAGTGTATTCACTTGGTATTCAATAAATATTTGAAGGAACCTTAGCTGCTAGACATTAACTTGGAGTGGGAGAAACAAATTATGTAGATTTCTATAATTTAAAAAGTCTTTCTCTGACTCTGATTCATAATGTAATTCTAGAATTGCAATAGAAAGAAAAGTGGAGAAAATTAGATCAGCAGGCACTGTAAAGAGACCAAGTTTCTATTTTGTATTTACAGTCTTATGAATAAGTTTAAGAAACGACCTGTTAACCTGGGCCCATTGGGCAACACGGAGAAAGTAAATATTGTAAAGATTATTAAACCTATAGAACCCAACTTTTTTCCTTCAACTAGAGATATACTCACTACAAATTAAGGATAAAATGTAACTAGACTTAGCTAAAATGAATAAAATGGCAAATAATCATATAAAATGCACCTTAATATCTCAATCTGAAGCAGATTTTTAACTGTTACTAAGTCTTGCTTGGCAACAAAGTCTCCCTATTGATACTGTAAATATTCAAAAATTGAAAAATTTGAAGATTATAACATGCACTAGTGTTTTTAGTCTGTATCCATTCTGTTGCATGATTGGGACAAGGAGTGGGAAAGGTGGCACATTTTCACAGACCTGTGTGAAGCCACTTTACCAGTATGATACTATGCTGAGGGCATTTGAGTAGCACAGCTGTGGGTAATTAAAGGGGGAATAATACACTTGTACAACACTGCGAAATTTCTTAGTTTATATTTTTCTTCTGTAAAATGGCTGAATGGGGGAAAATACCTATTCTGTTAATTGGTGGTGAGAATTAAATGACAACATGCCAAATGTTTACTCAGCACATTGATTTATATATTGTAGACACGAGTGTTAGCTTCTCATCCTGGAATTAATAATAAAAAGAATAGAAGAGCTAGGTTCTGGGTTAGCCTAATCATTTCACACCTTTCTCACTAATTCTTCTCTGTATACCTCTTTGTAATTTTGGGCAAAGGACAGGTATCTGGGAAGAGGAAAAAGTTGAGGTGAGGTTGTGGTGGAGGTAAGGTAGGTCTCAGAAACAAATTTCTTCCTAGTTCACTATTTTGCCCTGAGCAAGAAATTCAAAATCACATCTTGTCACAGATTGCCTTTTCCTGATTACAAAGTTGTGTTTGTGGTATATAGATGATAGTGATTGTAAATTTACTTTGTGGTGTAAGATTACCAGTATGATTGGGGTGCCTGTGTGGCTCAGTCGGTTAAGCGTCCGACTTCGGCTCAGGTCATGATCTCACAGTTCGTGGGTTCAAGCCCTGCGTCGGGCTCTGTGCTGACAGCTCAGAGCCTGGAGCCTGTTTCGGATTCTGTGTCTCCCTCTCTCTCTGCCCCTCCCTTGCTCACGCTGTCTCTCTCTCTCTCTCTCTCTCACAAATAAACAAGACATAAAAAAAAAAAAGATTACCAGTATGATTATAGTTATGAAAACTTGAACATAGGGCAAGCAAAATGAGAGTAGAACATTAAAATATAAAGTAGATCCCTCTCATAAAAGCTTTTAACCCAGGGTTACCTTATCTAACATTTGATAACTGGTACGTACCTTCCACTGATACTTTCTATTTTTTTTTTCTTCAATAGCAAACCCATTTGTGGAAATAGCATTTGGAGTTAGACTTCTCCATCTGTCAATGCCCATGGGCTGATTTACATTTCATTTATGTGGGCTTTAGTTTTTCAGTCATTGTAATGAGGTTTTTGTTTTTTCTTGGTTCTAATACTCATTCCTGTGTACCTTCACTATCTATGTCATGATTTATAAGAATACCAACAATACTTTGAGGACCACTGACATTTACTGGGCAAACATGACCAATCAAGATCAAACTCCTTTTGTAGTTTCTGGCTTGTTTCTTAGTGTAATACTAAAAGCACTCTGATTGTCTTCAGAAAAGTGAAATGACTATGCTTTTCTTGATGACACAGGTGCATAGTAATATGCCTGGCCCTACATGAAAATGGTTCTATGGTTTCCTCTCCTTTTTTGACCATTACTTCTGTTCATTAGTCAACATTGGTTACTCTTACTTGCTGCACTGTGAAAAAGCAGAATGGAAAACAGCCTAATTCATAAGGTTAAAAACTTTTAAAATTACAGTAAACCTTAGTCCATGGATGGATGTCTCCTTCTCAAAGCTTTGCACAACTATTTTTCTTGGTGCTTGAAAGTCTTCCATTGGTGGGCTCATCTTTTATGTGGTAAGTTGATTGTACCACCATACCCAGCCTCTGTGTTCATGAAATATTGCTGAATTAAGCTGTGCATTCTTTCAATATTTTTTACTTTTCATATTTCCAAGTCTTAAAAAAGTTACTTTGTTCACAAGTTGCTTTTACTAGAATTTTTGATAAATCTTTTGCCCCAAACCAGGTTATTTTTTGCCCATGCTGACCTGGAAAATACTGGCTTCACGAAGAACCTTCATGTTCCATACTTTCATGTTTAAGTTTCTTTCTTAAGGCAGAGTGTGTTAGTTCTTTTTATAAACACCATTGGTAAACATCTTTTATAAAGGAATTATCCAATAACTAAAAACAAACAGGAAGTTATTTTTCTGCAATATTATTTATTTCATTAGTTTTGCTTTTTCTGTGAGCATAATTTCTATCCTGTCTTTAATTACTTAATATTTTAAATGTATTCCAACCACTGAGGCTGTGATACTGTGATTTATAAGAAATCTGTATTTGGTCTTTATCCCTATTCCAGGCAAAGGAATTTAACACCTTTAGAACTTAAATGTTAAGTGTAATAAAGGTGTCTCTTGATTATATTAATGAGGTGACTTTTGGAAAACTCCTAGGTAACCTAAGGATAGGGGCTGGTTGCCAGAGGAACCAACCATGTGATTAACGGGTTGCAACTTCCAGTCCCCCCTTCTTTATACTTCAGGGGAGAGGAACTGGAAATTGACTTCCATTACCAGTTGCCACTGATTTCTTTAATATGCTATGTAATCAAGACTCCATAAAATCCCAAAAGGACGGGGTTCAGAAAGCTTCTGGGTTGGTGAACACAAAGAGATGGGGGAAGAGTGGTGTGCCCAGAGAGCATGGAAATTCCCTGCCCTTTCCCCATACCTTGCCTTACTATTTCTTCATCTTACAGTTCCTGAGTTATATCCTTTTATAATTAACTGGTAATCTATTAAGTAAAATGTTTGGGTTGTGAGCTGCTCTAGCAAAATTACCAAGGAGTCATGTGAACATCCAGTCTAATGCTGGTGGGTGAGAAGTACAGGTAACAACCTAGATTTGTAATCGGTATCTGAAGTTTGAGAAGAGGAGGCATCTGCTGGAATTGGATCCTTAGCCTGTGAGATGAGATACTATTTCAAGTACTGTCAGAACTGAATTAACTCCTGAATTGGTGCCAGAATCAAGGAGGCACACATCAATAACTTACCATGCTGCTTCAAGTTGTGCATTTACGGTGTTAGTATAACAAATTAAGAAAAAGTTCTTTCTGGGAACCTTTCAGATACAATTAATTGATCCTCATAGGTCAAAACATTGGTTATTACGTGGCCTTTCAGATATAATAACCCAGTTTCTCTCTCGTTTCCTCCAAGACTTGTCCCATATTTTTCTCTTAGAAAATCTCATACAGAGATTTGCTTGTTTTATGGCCCAAGTTGGGGGTCTGTTTTTGTATGGCTGTGGGACAAAATGGATAGTTTTGAGTAACTGGAACAAAAGTCAAAATAATAGTAACTTTGTGATATGTGGAAATTTTACAAAATTTAAATTTCATTGTCCATAAAGTTTTATTGGAACATAGCCATGATTTATGGCTGCTTTCTGGCCCCAGAGCGGATTTGAATAGTTGAAGACAGAAGCCATATAGCCCACAAAGCTTAAAACATTTACTCTACAGCCTTTTACAGAGAAGTTTTGCTGACTCCTGACCTAGCTAATTGTTCACATGTGGTGCAGTCCTTTTCCTTTTCCCTGTGAGAGATCATACTGAGATAATACATGCACAAATACAGCTTTTGCCAAATTTCAAAATCCTCCTATCTGGTTTCTCAAAGAGATGAAAGCTTTTTTCTACTTTGAATCTATCATTAGAGAGACCAAATGGTTTGGATCTCTCAGTTGAATCAGAAATATCTGATCAAGTCTGGAACATTATGTTCCCCATATTAACTATCCCTTTCCATCTTATTTTTAGATGCTCAAAATAGCATATATACCAATTATAAGACAGCAAAATGCTTGTAATTGATAATTTTTATTTAGCTTAGCTCTGTAGTTTCATAAGCTACATTAATTTGTGGTGTTGTAACTTAAACTTTATCATGTCATCTGCTTTACAAAGGAGAACTACACCAAAATGCTATATTCAAAGCAATCCTCTCAAGTATTGGCAGCCAGGAATCACTTTCTTGTGGGTTAGGTATTTTTTAAGACAAATAAAATACTACTTTAGGTTCTTCCTGAAGCTAAAAATGAGGTTGTGTAGGGGGAGAACCATCACCTGTTTTGGGTTATAATACACTTAAGACTGGGATTCTTATACGTAATGTCACCTGTGCTTCCCTGGAATGGGTTAAGTGCCTTGGGAGGATGATCTATAAATTCTCAAGCCAGGATATTCTAAGAGTGAAAGGGGCACTAAATGCCTGAGGCTGAGGACAGCAGGCACAAATGGGGTCTGTCCTGATTTAACCAGCATAAAAGGCCCCCCTAACTTTAAGAAGAGGCAAGCCTCTGCTCTAATATGCCACCTGTTATTCATGGGTCATAAACAGAAGGGGAAGTTAACAATGCGGTTAGCCTACATAAAAATCTGTCAAACTGATTCTGAATGTAAACATGAAGTGGCACACCTAAATATTTCATTAACTAGGTTTTTTTCTTCATAATTTATAAGCACAAATGACCATTTATGTTGGTCATAATGGGGCCATGATATATTAAACTCCTACCCAAATAATGTAGATTAAAGACTTTGTATTTACTTAAAGAATTGACCACATACTTATAACAGATTATTCAAGAGTCAAGTAGAAAAATAAGGTCAAAAACAAACTTTATTTATATAGAATAAGAAGGATATTAATAACTCAAATATTGAATAAGCTTTGGATTGACTAGAAGTCCATGATTCACAAAGACTATTTTATGGAAGCAGTATAAAACTACATTTGGTTATTTTTCTCAGTTCTCTGGTATTTCTTCAAGCTTGCAAAGATTCAGAACACTTTAACGACAGCTTGTTGAACAGCAATAAAATGAGATGATGTCCTTAGAAGTCAGTCTCTCACAAAAAAGACGTTATATCCAAGTTCTACCAAAGCCCCAGCCAGTAAGGCCCACAAAGGAATGAAGACATAGGACAGATTCATTGTAGTAAACTGTTCCAGTTTAGCACAGAGTGCAAGGCAGAAGGCTAATTTAAGTAACATTGCAATGAGGTACCAGGCTTTTTTTTTAATATTGTGTGATCCATGTCGAGGGTCAAAACCAGACTTACATCGCCCAGCCATTTTCACAATCAGCATGACAAGAAGGATAGTATCAAATATCCAGACTGGAATAAATATGAGGAACCAGTTCCAAGGTGCCTTCTCATCCAGTTTCAACACCAACATGATCAAGAAGAGTAATGTGAAAAGCCAGGTGAGTAGTACTCTCTGAGCCAAGGACATTCTCATTTAAACAGCTTAAAGAGGCTGTTGCAGAGTCGAAAAAAGGGAAATAGACCCTAAGAGAAGGAAAAAAAGTCAAGATTGTTTTGATACCAGAAAAAAAAAAAAATCACTTCCATTCCTGGTGAACAAAGCTGGCTCTTCCCCCACTCACAGATTTTCTAATTTTGAAAAATTCTATTCTTTTCAAAACCTGTAAAATTTTGTAGCCATCTTTGACAACATTATATGCACCATTCCTTAAAAACCATGACAAAATACAATAAAATTTTTAGTGTATCAACTGGGCATAAGCTCTTTCAAAATGTCTCAAGAACAGTCTGTTCCTTTTCATTGCTGTCACTGAAGTCCAGGTATTCATAACTTTATTCCTACACCTCAGGGATATTCTTAACCTCTTTTTATACATTTGTACATCTATAAATTTTCATTCAATTTCAAGATGTACTAAGAAAAAGCTTTCAAAATCAAAAGGAGTTTTACTAAGGAGGAAATATACACAAAAAGTAAGATATTAAATAGAATTACTCAAGTAAAGAGGTCATTGGGCTAAAATAATATAGAACATTGATTACACTGGATTTTCACTTAGTTTAATCTATGGGCTGTATATTTTAAATTAAACTTTCTCATTGGAATTCTTAATAAATACCTATTTTCTTATTCTGAATTTTTCTTTCTAATACTACTCATTATATATTGTTTGGTTTGTGGTATAGATCATATTTTTTTACTATCTGCTTTCCAATAATCACGATCACTTAAACTTTTGACATTTTGTTACTATTAGATGCTTAATTATTTAATAATTAAGGCCCTTCCTTCCTTCCTTTTCTTTCTTAAAGTAAGTTCTATGCCCATTGTGAGGCTTCAACTCAGGCCTCTGACGGGAAACCCAAAACTATTTTTTATACCCCTGTTCGCTTTTACTGATCTGTATTTATTCTGCGCTAGTACTATATGATTATGATTGGATATGTTCTAGGATATATGCTCTAATATCTGAAAAGCTTACTCCTGGATTTCTTTTCCAGAATATTTTGCCCTTTTATTTTTCACTACTAAAATCACTAATTCTTTAAAAACTGCAATTTTTATTGGGGCTCATTCATCTACAATACATAAGTATAAGCACTTAATCTTCATATACAGGTTTACAGTATGTTCTATACTTGTTCAAGTTTTTTATACCAACCTTGTGACCATTTGGAAAAAGAGTAAGTAGAATGGAAATCAGAAGCCAGACTGCATGCAGTTGGGTAAGGAATTAACAGAAGATAACGAAATGCAAATAGCTGACAGCATATTATTCTTTTGAAACATTTGGAGGAAGAAAAAGATGAAAGATAACAAATAATGAGATTGAAAAAGGGTTGAGAAGAAATTTTTCAGGAAAAGAAGAATCTAAGTATGATTACAAGCTGGGGGAAATAAGCCACAGAGTGATAGACTGAGAGAGAACACTTGATGGAAAGAGGAAATGATCAGAAGGTGGTGGGGTAGGTAGCAAAAGCATGAGGGCTAGGAGTAAAAATGCCAGAAGAAACCAGGAAAAAGTGAAGAAACGAGCTAGATGAATAAAATGCCCTGAATTAGCATGTTTAATTAATTATATTTTAGAACTCTGATATTCTTTGCTACATCTCTACTACTTTAAACAGTGGGTAGCTATCAAAGGGCAAGAACATATATTTGTTTTATTACAATAGTGACTTAGGGATCTCCAAACTTCCCTCTTCCCCTTATACCCATCTTCTAGCACTCATTTACTTAGCTGGCAGATACTTCATACTGCAGTATGAAAAGCAGATGCTTTTACTCCTAGGAAGGCATTTTCTCTAGGTCTCCTTTCCTGACCAGAGGCTGCCATAGTGGGGTATGGGCTGAATTTGGAAGAGGTGTGAGGGGTGTGTACTGATTAACACAAATGGATTTCAAGCTGTAAAGCAAGTTTTCTCAATCCCAAATCAAGATTACCAATCTATCTGGCCATTTTTGTGAACCTTTAAAAAGTTTATGATAACACACTTGCTTAAATACAACTTTTCCATTATTGGTCACTGGCTGCGTCGGTGTTCATTTTTTTTCGCATGTTAAGACTGAGTAAGCACCTGGTCATACAAAGGGTAGCTTCACTCAATACAGGAACTTTAGGATTGGAAGTGGAAGGAAACAAAGAGCAGTCTTAAGGCTTCAAGTTTTATAATGTGGGATGCAACAAAGTTCTGTACGCACTTATATTAAAATGCCCTCAACTGAGAAGCACTATGACGATAATTAAATGCCGCTTTAAGAATTCTGGTTGTAGAGCTACAACGCTAATTTTACTTCATTCGTTCATAAATCTTCACTAATTGAAGCAATCGTATTTGTTTCTTACTACTACGCTTCTTTCTCCTCAAGGAAGGGTGTTGCCTTCTCCAACACAAAAATTTGCTCTACTGAAGTCCCATTTGAGGTGGTTACTTCTGGTACCAGGAAAATAGTTATTAGTTCATAGGCTTCCTCATCCATTGTCAAAACGTTCTGCATCGCCCCAAAATGGAAATTGAAAGGACTCTGCCCACAGTACCAGCGTCTATTAGTTGTGTGTGCATGCACTGATTTGCCCACACCACCCCCATTTCCTTCCCTCGCTATCGCCAGTCCTCATCCACATGAACTCGCCTCATCCCAAAGACAGTTTTGCTCATGAGTCCACAACACAGAATTCCTCTAAATAACGAGTCGCTTTTGAAAAGCCCCTGCTGCAACGGCCTTGGAGAACTTAACCTTCCTTCAGAGGAACAGCGTTCTGCTTACAACTTACATGGTTTTCGGGCCTACTTGTTCCTAGAACTTCCGAATGTTCCTAAACTACCCTCGCCCTTAGTCTTCAAACACCGACGGTCCGCCCTATTCGGACTCTTCCATTCTGTGCTTTGGGCAGCCCCTAGATTTTGAGAGTCGGACGCGGTTTCCTGCACAGGATCCAAAACGCATGCAGACGCCTGGTGCCAAGCAGGTGTCAGTCCTTTTGGGAGGGAGTGGGAGGGGGGTGGGAGGCAGAGAAAAACCCTCCGAGGCTTCAGGAAGCCACTGGCACTGGGAAGGAAAATGCACCTCGGGAGAACGCCGGCCCGGCCCACGGGAGCCCGGGACTCACCTGGCAGCGCCGCTGGCCGGAGAGCGGAATGGGGCCCGAAGATCAGAAAACTCGCCAGTTTCGATCCTTGGCCTTTTCCACGCTTTCTCCTCCATTAAATCCAGAACTCGTCACATGATAATCAAGAAAAAGATCTCAGTTCCGCCTCTCCAAACCACCGCGGCGGAGGCTGTATGTTCTACCTCAGGGCCACGCCCACATCCGGGGCAGGTTCTCACCAGGGCCTACCCTCTCTACCTATAGGTAGAGAGGATGCCAATCTAAGTTCAGAGGCCTTTTTCCCTGTGGCAATTGGACCATTTGGCTGCCAGTGGGAACCAACCGATCTTTTCTTACGTTCGAGTTTGTCAAAAAAGCGGCTGTAAGAGAAGCCACTAGGCCCGCCTCTCTACCGCTACCGGCTAGGAGGAAAGTCAATCTAAGCACAGCCTGGAGTGTCTGTAGTCCCATTGGGCCCACAGGTGCCAATCAGACCAGGCAGCGCTAGGCTCCGCCCTCGAGGGCGCCCCGCCCCTTTTCTCCTCCTCTCCGCCAGCGCGCGGAGACTGCAGGCTCCGGCGCAAAATCCTGCGGGATAGGGGGTGGGGCGACAGTTCTGGAGGCTGCGCTCCCGCCGGCAGCCTCGTTGTGACTCCTCCGGCTCCCGCAGCGGCGGCGGCGCTCGCCTCGGAGTCTCCCGCGCGCACCCCAGCCGCCTCCTAGCGGCGCGGCGCCCGCTCCTACGGTAAGAGCCGGCATCACCTCCGTGCTTGGGCGGGCCGTGTGGAGGTCGTTCGGTTCTGACAGAATCCTGGGGATGGAGCACGACGGAGGAAAGCGGCGGGCAGGATGGAGGTGGGGGCTCCGGGCCAACGCGTCGCCCTCTGCCGCTGGTGACTTCCCCGGCAGCCGCTGGCACCTGCGCGCCGGGGTCAGCCGCGGTCCTCTCCCATCATTTGACCGGTGGCAGAGGCTCAGCTTCCCTCCTCTCGAGCCTTTGCAGTCCTCGAGCCTCGATAGTGAAGGGCCAAAGCCCAGCGCCGCCTCCCGCCCCTCCGCCCCCTCTCGCGGCCCCTCTCCCTCGCTGCCTTCCCCTGGCTCTGTACTGGGGGCGCGTCGGGTCCTGGAGGGCGTGCAGGGGCATCGGGTGGCCGAGCCCATTCTGGCGGGAGAGGTCAGCTAGCGGCCGGAGGAACGGGCTTGGACGGAGGGGGCGACTGTGCGCCTGCTGGACGCAGGTCGGAGGGAGGGTCCCTGCCCTGCACCCACCGAGCAGGCAACAGTTTAGTTTTCTGATTCCAGTACAGACTGCGGAGCGGGTGCTGAAATCCTCAGCGGCCTTCGGGGCTATTTCCCCTCTGGAAACAATACAGCGGTCCAGCAGCTTGCTCTACCTTTTCTTATTTTTATCTGCCTAATGTTGACAGCCAGTATTTTGGTATTGTTCCTTCGAGTCATGACTTCTAAACTCAACATCTCCTTGTATAACTTTGGAGATCATTCTGTCACTGATCCATCACTCTATTTTTAGCCTGACCAAAGGGGAAAAAAAAGAAAGAAAGAAAAGGAACTGCTTTATATCATCATATACTGACTAGGGAAGTGGACAGTCTGAAACAATTTATTAATGTCAGCATTTACATACCAAGTAATTTTTAAATTCTTCAATGTACTAAATATTTTGTAATTTACACTCAGTGTCTTTGTTTATGGTATATGCTGCTTACTTTGAGGTTATTTTGTTGTGTGCTTTGATTTTACAGTTTTTGGTTAGCTTTAGCCAACTAGACATTTTAAGATTTTTCTTTAAGACTTTGGGTATAGCCGTGGTGTTTGCTCTTGTTTTTAGAGATTATGTGTTTTTTGAAAATTTGATTCCTCCCAAACTGGATTCTTTCATAACATTTTTAAAGTTGTAAGGGGGGAATTCTGAGAATTTGGAAACTATGCACTTTAGCCTAAAGAGCTGTAAATTATCACAACAATTTGAAATCCTAACTTCTTGGAGTAAACATTGGTACGTTGAAGAGAAGGAAATGGGTGTCCCCTGTCAGTTGTAGTGGCTCAGCCTCCAGATACCAGAGGAAAGGAATCTAGAGGCTTGGGGAGATTGAGCCATGCTGGAGTCCAGACACAAGGTGGTTCCAGGAAAAATTCTTCCTGGGGAAGTAGCCAGCCTCCCACACAGGTTAGTTGTGTGCATGCATGGGATACCATTAAGTTAGGTGTTAGTAAGGTAGGAAATGTCTTTTCTAATCTTTACCACTTTCTGATAGGCATGAAAATGTAGTAAGAGGAAAAAGTATGGTGTACCATGGAGGTTTTGCATAGCCAAACCTCGTGGAATAAACTTTTTTTGAGTTTATTCAGGTTACCTGAGCAATTTTTATTTTTCAATTTAATTTTGTTATTATTTTTTAATTGTTATTTATTTATTTTAAGTAAGCTCTACGACCAATATGGGGCTTGAACTCACAAACCTGAGATCAAGAGTCACATGCTCTACTGACTGAACCAGCCAGGCACCCTGGCCTGACCGATTTTTAAACCATCAGCCTTTTTGCTAGCTCATTTGATACAAAGTTGCAAGGAATTTGTGATGAAAAAGCCTTTACTAAACCAAGCCAAAGAAAACTTACAGTGGCATGTAGAAAAAATGAGGATAGAAAAATAGTCGAATTACTTACATACTATCTCATTTAATCTTTATACTGCTATAAAGTATGTACTATGATTATCGTTCTGTTTTATAGATGAGTTAACCATAACCTAGGTTAACTCATTTGTTCAAGATTTCTGAGGTAATAAGTTGGTGGAGAGGGATTCAAATCTGTACAATCATTACAAAGCCTACATTACAAGCCAATAGGTTTTGCCACCACGGGGACTTCTTAGAGACCTAGTACAAGGAGACTAATCAGCAGAAAATAATGCTGCAAAATCATAAACTGAGTAAGAATATTGTATGTATTCAGTAACACTTTGAGTCACTGTGTGGTAGGCACTATTAAATGTGTCTGGGGATGTAAGGATGAATTCACCTTCCCTGTCCGTAGTGAGGGAGAGAAATATTTTAACAGGTAATGGTAATAAAATACAATATATATGTTATAAGAGAGTTCTATAGAATTGTGATTTAATGGAAGAGAAATCAGTTGAAGTTTAGACATACCAGTATTTGAATTCTTGTTTGGGTTTATTGTCCTTTAACATGATAGCAAACCTTTTTGAGCTTCAGTTTCCTTATCTATTAAGTGGAAAGAATATTACTTCAAAGGGGAATATTAAGTATTAAACAGAATATATAAAGTACTGACACATTGGTAAGCACTGTAAAGAAGACGGTAATTTTCAGAGAGAGTAGAGAAGGGATTGGCGGTTTAGCAGGGAGCTGTCTCTGGAGCCTTAAAGGTCGAGTAGTTTTCATGGTTGGGGAAGAAGGGCATTCCACATAGAACAGGAGGCAGGGTCCTGGAACAGGAATGTGGATTGTTGGGGCGCCTGGGTGGCTTAGTCGGTTAAGCGTCCGACTTTCGCTTAGGTCATGATCTCGCGGTTCGTGGGTTCGAGCCCCGCGTCGGGCTCTGTGCTGACTGCCNCTGTAAAAGGAAATGCCCTGATTACCAGTGGCTTTCAATAAATATATGCATCCAAGTCTCAGATTTTATAAATGGGTAGTGGTTTTATAATGTTTCAAATTTTAAAGTCAAATGAGTGAATTTCTTTTTAAAGAACACTATTAGGGGCGCCTGGGTGGCTTAGTCGGTTAAGCATCCGACTTTCGCTTAGGTCATGATCTCGCGGTTTGTGGGTTCGAGCCCCGCGTCGGGCTCTGTGCTGACTGCAGGCTCAGAGCCTGGAGCCTGTTTCGGTCTGTGACTCCCTCTCTCTCTGACCCTCCCCTGCTCACACTGTCTCTCTCTCTCTCTCCTAGAAATAAATAAAACATTAAAAAAAAAAAAAAGGAATGTGGATTGTTGAAGGAATGGCAAGTAATTGTAGCTTTGTAAAAAAGTATTGTGAAGGCCAAATTTAAATGATTATTGTATATAAATGTGACTGGGCAAGGTGAGTACTACCCAATTTTGGTGGTTGGAAATTGTATACTTAGTTATTTAAATTATAGGAAATCTTCAACAGTTTTTGCATTGTTATATTTTTATTTAATATTTACCTTTTAATATTTCTTTTCCCCAGTGTCAGTTAAAACTTCATTTCCAAACATGTCCAGCTAAACAGTTTCATTATTTATTGTGATGTTTCATTCTTAACTGTAAAGGAAGATTTAACACCACTTAATTTGTGGGATGTCTTTTGGGGTTATTTAAAAAAGGAAAATCTTAAGTGACTGTTACCTTCCTTAAACCCCTTTATCTAGTATGTAGCCACACAGAGCCAATATTGCAAACTACCTTTTGCATGTGTTGACTGCTTTTTCTGAATCCAAATGTGAGGCATGATGGTGGGACAGAATGTTTTAAATTGGGACTGTTCTTAAAAATCTGAGAACAAGGTCCCATGCGTGCATCTTCCCTTCAGGTTAGCACAGAACCATAAATGTTTCATTGGACTGATAAATGTCAATCACTTTGTGACCAGAATTATTTGACAAAATCAAAAATATTAAATGACGTTTAGGAAAGCTGCATTTTTGTCCAACGTGTTAGCCTCATACACATTGCCAAAAATGACACAAAATACAGAGATCAGATTTCAGATGAGAAAAACCAACTGCTTTCTAGAACAGGTAGTTTTAGAGCACAGGGAAAGAGTCCTGGACTTCATTCTGAGTAGTGAACAGGAACTGGGCAGGAAATGGCTGTGGCTGCACCACTACCTGATAATAATCATAACATGATTGAATTTGACATTTAATGAGAGGAAGTAAAGGGGGAAAAAGTGCACTGTATGCAGCTTTCCAGTTTCAGAAACAGTAGGAGAAAGGAGCTGTTAAAAGTGTTTCAGCGCAAGTTTTGAAGACATGTAGTAGGCAGTCCTATTTGTTGCATGAATAAAAGCACCTTGGTAAAACATTCAGTAAAACGTGTGTTACAGATAGCAGAAAACTTTTGCTAAGTTACGTGGTGCAAGTTTTGGCGCTCTATAGACCTAGTCTCAATTCTTCAGTCCATCAGTTGTGTGATTTTGGACTCATTATGAAATCTTTTCAAGGTTCAGGTTTATTTAATGATAAAATGGAGATACTTATTTTGAAAATTAGATGAGCTAAGGTATGTAAAGCATTTGACACATTGCTTGGCTAATAAGACATGTTAAAAAAAAATGGTGTTGCCTTTATTTGACTAAGTTAAACAGTTGTGTTTTTATTTTAAAAATACAGTTCTCAAATAGAGTAAGGGAAAGTCAAAAAATGGCAAATAAATAAATAAAACCTTAAAACAAGGCAGTAGGATGTTTTACAGGCAATAGGCAAAGTTGAATAAAAAAATTGAAGTTATTGTAGCCACATAGAAAACAAGGGAAAAGATGGAGAGAGGATTTCATATTCTTAGGTTTGTTGTTTTTTTTTTTACTTGAAGAAAGTATGTCAGGCTCATTAAACCAGATAGAGTAAATAAATAAAGTTTTACTATTCCAAATGACAAGAAAAAGATAACTGAAATTGGGTCTCTTGTACTATGAGTTTAGTATATGGAAAGGGACTTTCTTTTCTCAGACTCCTTAACTACCTTCTTATCTCTAAAATTCTTTTAACAGATAGAAGCCATTAATTTTAATTTTACAGTTATAGAGAAGGCTTTAATTGCAGTTCTCCTGGGAGATAGAGCAGCTTAACTACATGTATTTCCTAAGTGTTGATTCCATATGTCCCATTGCCTGCTATATATCTTTTAGACACTGATGTCTAAGTATATCATAGGTTGAAAAATAAACATTATCTTGTTCCCAAATCTGTTTTTTCTCTATATTCCCTGTGCTAATGAATCGTTTTTCTAGTGTTTAAGCCAAGAATCACAGAGTATCCTTACTCTTTCACTCTCCATACCTTTCATGTCTAGTCAGTCATTCTATCTCATCTTCCTTTCTACTAGCTAGCTGTCTGTGTTTTAATCATGTCCTTTCTGAATACTCACCCCTCATTGCCACTGATTTATTTTAGACTTTATGGTTTCTTACCCGGATTCTTGTTTTCTTGGTTTTAATGTAGCTTCATATTAATCAGTTCATATGTTGAAAAATAAACATATCTTCTTGTTCCCAAATCTGTTTCTCCTCTATATTCTCTATCCTAATGAATGGTTTTTCCAGCGTTTAAGCCAAGAATCATGGAGTATCCTTACTCTTTCACTCTCTGTGCCTTTCATGTCCAGTCAGTCACTCTGTCTGATCTTTCTTTTTACTAGCTATCTGTGTTTTAATCATGTCTTGTCCGAACACTCACCGTTCATTGCCAGACCCTCATCGTTTCTTCCCCGGATTATTGTTACCAATTTTCTTGGTTTTAATGTAGCCTCATATTAATCAGTTCTTCCCACAGCTTTCTTCCAGAATGACTTTGCTGAATACTAACATAAATATATTAAAATTCTTAGTGCCAGCACAAGATGATAATTAATATTAGATCCCTCCATGTATCTTAAACTTAATACTAAATGACTTACATACCTGTATCCAGAGTTTCCTTTGTGGGAAAGATTTTAATAACTACTTTAATTTCATTAATAGACAGAGGGCTCTTTAGTTCATTTGTTTTTGAATGAGCATCAATAGTTTGTATCTTTCAAAGAGTTTGTCTACTTTATCTAAGTTGTTAACTTGGCATAAAATTATTCATATTATTCTCTTATTATCTTTTTAATGTTTTAAGATCTGTAGCTGTGTCCCCTCTCTCATTCCTGACTGTTAATTTCTGTATTTTTTTTCATTGTTTCCTTTTCACTAGAGATTTCTGTTTTATTGATATTCAGAACAGCTTTTGCTTTCCTTTATTGATTTTCTGCTCTCAGTTTCATTGATTTCTATTCTTTGTTTTTATTTTTAAAGTTACTTATTTATTTATTTATTTATTTATTTTGAGAGAGAGAAAGAGGAAGAGAGGCAGAGAGACAATCATAAGCAGGCTCCACGCTGTCAGCATGGAACCTGATGCAAGGGTCCATCTCACTAATCCTGAGATTAGGACCTGAGTCAATTCAAGGTGGGGCATTTAACCAACTGAACCACCCAGGTGTCCTTGATTTGTATTCTTTATTATTTCCTTTTTGCTATTTCCTTTGCATTTTATTTGCTCTTGATTTGCTTGAGTATTACAATCTTAGCTCATTAATTTAGTGTTTTCTGATATAAATGTTTAATTCTGTAAAATTTCCCTCTAAATAGTGTTTGGCTGCATCCCATGAATTTTGATAGGTTGTATTTTTGTTTTTATTCAGTTCAGGAATCCTTGCTGACTTTATTTGTGATTTCTTCTTTGACCCCATTGGTTATAAATGGGTATGTGCATGAGTTTCTAAATATTGGGGGATTTTTCAGATATTGATTTCTGATTTAATTTCACTGTGGTCAAAGAACATACATTGAAAGATTTATTTATTTTTAGTTTTTAAAAATTTATTTTGAGAGAGAGTGTGTATGTGTGTGTGCATGCGAGTGGAGGAGGGGGCAGACAGAGAGGGAAAGAGAGAATCCCTAGCAGGCTCCATGCTCTATTAGCAAATAGCCCTACACGGGGCAAGATTTCACAAACCAGATCAGGATCTGAGCTAAAATCCAAGAGTCAGATGCTTGACTGACCGAGCCACCCAGGCACCCCAAGATTTGAATCATTTTAATTTATTAAGAGACAGTTTTATTGCCCAAAATATGGTCCATATCGGTAAATGATTCATGTGCACTTGAAAAGAAAGTTGGGTGGAGTGGGCTATAAATGTTAGATCAAATTTATTGATAGAATTTCTCAAGTCTTCTTTATCCTTACTGATTTTATGTCTACTTGTTCTGTCAGTTTTTGAGATGAGGGTATTGAAATCTCTGAATATAATTGTGGATTTGCCTATTTCTGCTTGAACTTCCATCAGTTTGGCTTTATATATTTTGAAGTTCTGTTATGAGATGTGTGCATGTTTAGGATTGTTGTGATTTCTTGACAGATTGGATCCCTTTATCATCGTGAACTGACTCTTTTTATTTCTGGTAATCGGCTTTGCTCTGCAATCTACTTTGTCAGTTTTGCCTTTCCAGCTTTCTTTCTTTTTTCTCCCACCTTTCTTTTCATTGGTATTAGCATGGTGACTCTTTTTCCATTTTTTTACTTTTATCTATTTATGTGTTTATATTTGTAGTAGAGTTCTGGTAGTTAGCATTTAAGTTCAGTCTTATTTTCTTACCCAGTTTCCTTTTCTTTTTAATTTAGACCATTTATATTTAATATGATTATTGACATTGCTGGGTTTAAATCTACTGTCTTGCTGTTTGTGTTTTATTTGTCCCAGCTGTTTTTTGTTTTTGCTCTTTGCCTTCTTTTGTATTACTTGCGTATTTTTTATGACTCTCCTTTATCTCTTTTTTTTTTTTTTTTTTTTGGCTTATTTATTATCTGTACCTTTTTTGCTGTATTTTGTTTTTTGGGATTTTTTTGTTTATTTGTAGTGTTTATATAAACATTTTTTTCATATTTTTATTTATTTCTAGGAGAGAGAGAGAGACAGTGTGAGCAGGGGAGGGTCAGAGAGGGAGACACAGACTCTGAAATAGGCTCCAGGCTCTGAGCTGGCAGTCAGCACAGAGCCTGACGCAGGGCTCGAACCCACAAACTGTGAGATCATGACCTAAGTGAAAGTTGGACGCTTAACTGACTAAGCCACCCAGGTGCACCTATATAAACATTTTTAACTGATTAGTCTATTTTTAACTTATTAGTCTAATACCACGTCACATATTATGTAAGAACCGTATAATACTGTACTTCCATTTCTCCTTCTCATTCTTGTGTTGTCATACAGTTTAGTTCTACATATGTTTAAATCACACAATATATTTTTAGTTTTATAAGCTTTAAATGGAAATTCTCTTTTAAGTATTTAAAAATAATTTTTAGGAAAAAGGCTTTTATATCTACCCTCATTTGTCCCATTTTCAAGGCTATTCATTCCTTTCAAATTCCTTTTCCATCTGGTATCATTTTCCTTCTGCCTGAATAATTTCCTTTAGCACGTACTGTGAGTTGAACTACTGCTGATGAATTCTTTCAGCTTTCATATGTCTGAAAAAAAATGTTTGTGTTTTTTTTGTACTTCAGTTTTCAAATATATTTTTGCTGGGTATAGAATTCTAGATTGACAGTCTCTTTGTTGCTGGACTTTAATGATATTACTTTAATGATAGTCCACTATCTTCTCATTTTTCTGGCCTGAAATCTACTGTTACCTTTAATTCTTTATACTGAAAGTGTCTTTTTTCTCTGGCTACCTTTTTTTCTAAGTTTATTCATTTATTTTAATAGAGAGCACAAGTTGAGTAGGGGCAGAGAGAGAATCCCAAGCAGCCTACGTGCTTTGAGAGCAGAACCCAATGGGGGGCTTGTAGACTTGTATTTTTTATATCTAGAAGTGTGATTTGAATCATGTTTATATCTTCCACCGTCCTTAACAGTGCTCATGCTTTTGTCTTATACTTTTTTGAATAAATGGAGTTTATAATAGATGGATTTTTTAGGTTGTGGTTAAAGCTACATAAAATTTACCATCTTAGCCATTTCACCATTTTTAGTTAAGCAGTTCAAGAGTGTTAAGTATATTAACATTGCTGTGAAACAACTCTCTGGAACTTTTTGATTTTACAAATCTAAAACTCTATACCTATTAAATAACTCCTCTTCTCTCCTTCCCCCAGACGCAGGTAGCTACCCTTCTACTTTCTGTCTCTATGAATTTGGCTATGCTAGACACCTTGTATAAATGAAATCCTGTAGTATTTGTCTTTTTGTGACTGGTTTATTTAATTTAGCAAAATGTCCTCAAGATTCATCCATTTGTAGTTTATGACAGGATTTCCTTTAAGGCTAAATAATATCTTATTGTATGTATATACAGTATCTTCTTTATCCAGTATCCTAGAATTTGGCTTACTTGTACTTCTTGGTTATTGTGGATTACTGCTGCTCTCAACATGGGTACACAAGTATGTCTTCAAAGACCAAGCTTTTCCTTCTTTTGAATATATACCCAGAAGTGGGATTGCTGGATTTATATAGTAATTCTACTTCTTATTGTTTGAGGAACCTCCATACTACTTTCCATACTGATTGCACCATTCTACCATTTCACTAACAGTACATAGGGCTCCAGTTTTTCTATATCATTGCTAACACTTAATTATTTTCTGTTTTGTTGATAGTAGCCATCCTACTGGTTGTGAGGTAATATGTCATGATTTTGATTTGTATTTCCCTGATGCTTAGTGAGTTGATCAGCTTTTCATATGCTTGTTGGCCATTTGTACATCATCTTTGGAGAAATGTCCATTCAAGTTCTTTGCCCATTTTTTAATTGAGTTATTTGTTTTTTTGTTGTTAAGGAGTTCTTTATAAATTCTGGCTATTAACCCCTTATCAGATACATAACTTGAAAATATTTCCTCCTATCCTATTGATGTTTTTCTCTGTTGACTGTATCCTTTGATGCACAATAGTTTTTAAGTCTGATATAGTCCAGTTTACCTATTTTTGCTTTTGTTGTCTGTGCTTTTTGTGTCATAGGTAAAAAAAAAAAAAAAATGCCATTGTCAAGTCCAAAATCATGAAATTTTCCTCCTAAATTTTCTTCTAGGATTTTTATAGTTTCAGGTCTTAGGTTTACATCTTTATCCATTTTGTGTTGATCTGTGTATGTTGTATAAGATAAAGGGCCACCTTCATTCTTTTGCATGTGACTATCCAGTTCTCCCAGGCATCAGTTGTTAATGAGTCTGTCCTTTCCCCATTGAGAGATCCTGGCATTCTTGTTAAAGATCATTTGACCATATATGTGATGTTTATTTTTGGACTCTGTTCTATTTCATTGGTCTTTTTGTATGCATTTATGCCAGAATTACACTGTTTCGAATGGTTTGAAATAAATTGTGAGTCCTTCAACTTTGTTCTTCTTTTTCAAAATTATTTTGGCTATTTGGGGTCTTTTGAGATTCCAAATGATTTTCAGGATGGATTTTTGTATTTTTGCAATAAAAAATGCCATGGAATTTTCTTAGAGATTACATTTAATCTGTAGATCACTTTGGATAGTGTGGACTTCTTAATAATCCTAAATCTTCCAATCCATGACATAAGGTTGCTTTCCATTAATTTTTCTCTCATTTACTTTTTTTGCAGCACTATTTTATACATAATAGCTGTAATGTCCTTCCTTACTAATCCTATCACTTTTGTCATTTCTGGGTCCATTTTGAGAACGATTTTTCTTCTTATTATGGATTGTATGTTCCTATTTCTTTGCATGCTTGCTAATTTGTGTTTCAATGTTAAACATTGTGAATTTTGTTATTTAGAAATGCCTTTCCTTTGTATTATTTTAAATTTTTGAAGTTTCTTCTGGGACACAGTTAAATTACTTAGAAACAGTTTAATCTTCCAAGGCTTGCTTTTTAAGCTTTGTTAGGTGAGGCCTGAGCATCTTTTCGTATAAGGTTAGATTGTTCCTAGTACTGGCATAATCCCCTCCTGAGCTTAGCTGTGGCCCCTTGTTATAAGATTTCTTCACTGTATGAACTCATCATTCCTTTGTGAACTTCAGTAGTAACTGTTCTGATTGCTTCATTCTGGTGATTCTGTCTCTGGCTTCCTTACATACATATGCTGATCAGTATACAGCCAGAGACTTATGGGGAATGTTCTGCAGAACTCCAGAACTTTTTTTTTTTTTTTTTGGCTGCTTTTTCCTCTCTGGTACTTTGCCCTTGGAACTCTGGCTATCTTGGTGTCAGTGAACTTTCTTTCTTTCTTTTTTTTTTTTTAAGTAGGTTCCACACCCAGTGTGAAGCTCAAACTCACATTCCTGAGGTCAAGAGTCATGTGCCCTACAAACTGAGCCAACCAGGTTCCTGATTGTTTTCTCAATTTGGGGAGTCTGTTTGGCTCTGGTTTTCCTATCTTAGTACTACATCCTGAAAACTCTACAGACACAACACTAGCAAAATTGGAGGAGTTACTCTTGTTTCCTCTTTCAGAGATTGTGCTACTTCCTCTCCAATATTTGAAAACTTTTTATACTCTTTTGTCCATGTCTTTGTTATTTAAGATGGGAAGATTAATGTGGTCCCTGATCCTCTCATCATGGTTAGAAGTGAAAGTCCCTGTTGGGGCACCTGGGTGGCTCAATTGGCTAAGTGTCCAACTTCAGCTCAGGTCACGATCTTGTGGTTCCTGATTTTGAGCCCCATGTCAGGCTCTGTGCTGACACCTCAGAGCCTGGAGCCTCCTTTAGATTCTTTGTCTCCCTCTCTCTGCCCCTCCCCTGCTAGTTCTCTCTCTCTCTCTCTCTCTCTCTCTCTCTCTCTGTCTCTCTCTCTCTCTCTCAAAGAATAAACATTAAAAAAGAAGGAAAAGAAATGGAAGTCCCTATATATTAAGTTTTAAAGTCATGATTTAAATGGAAAGTACATAAAGTACCATTTTTTAAAAGTCGTTTTAATTAAATCCTATGATTTCATAATGTATTAGCTTTGCATAGTCAGAACCGAAGGGTACCATATGTTTTGACTGGGGAAATGTATTTATGTTCATCTTCTCAGCATTCCTATTTCATTTAAAACCAATGTAGGAATGTATAATGAGTTAAAAGGTGAGCAATTATTTGCATTTACTTCTTTTATAAATCCAGTTTTTATGATAAAAATTGTGTGAGTGTGAAACACATGACTAGGGGAAGTTAAATCTCTAAGTGTAATAATTCAGTTTTTATCATCATTGGGAAATATTTGCAACAATGACTAAAAATACTGCTATGATCCAGAGTTATCTTTTATATTTTGAGCAGTCATTTTAACTTAACCTTTGAAGAAATGTGTATTAAACAGTATTAAAAATATCTGGAGGAAATCGGCTTTAAGATACTAGAAGAGGGGCACCTGGGTGGCTCAGTCATTAAGTGACTCTTGATTTCAGCTCACGTCATGATTTCAAAATTCGTGAGTCCTACCCCCACATTGGGCTGTCTACTGTCAGCATGGAGTTCACTTGGGATCCTTTGTCCCCCCTCTCTCTCTTTCTCACTCTCTCAAAAATAAACATTAAAAAAAAAGATAATGGAAGAATGTATCTAAAAATCTGTCTCCTCATTGATCATAGGTAACTGAAGTGACCTTTTTCTTTTGATGGAGGTGAATTTGTAAATTTGTAAAATTAAAATACAGGGATGGTTTTCTTGTGCTTATCCTATTCTCTATCACTGCAACCACACTAAATGAGAAAATAAGTTTAATTATAAGAGGAAGGCTTTGGGGTATGTGGGTTGCTCAGTCAGTTGTGCGTCTGACTCCTGATATCAACTCAGGTTATGGTCTCACAGGTTCATGAATTAGAGTCCCACATCGGACTCTGTGCTGACAGCATGGAGCCTTTTTGGGATTCTCTCTCTCTCTCTCTCTCTCTCTCTCTCTCTCTCTCTCCCCCCCCCTGTCTCTACTCCTCCTCTGCTCATATTCTCTCTCTGCCTCAAAATGAATAAAGATTAACTTAAAAAATAAGAGGAAGGCATTATGTATATTTAGTTGATAGTTCATGTGTAGAAAATTTACATTAAAAAGGAGGTATTTAAAAACTGAATTAAAGCTTATTGTAGCTTTTTGATTTTTTGTTTTGACATAATTTCAGGCTTGAAGGAAAAAATGTAAGAACAGTATAAAGAATTTCTCTGTACCCTTAGCCAAGATTAACTGTATATTAACACTGTCCTACATTTGCTTTATCCTTTTTATCTATATAGATGGACACATATGTATTGCTTTTTTCCTAACTCATTAGAATCCTGATACTCCTTTTCTCTATATACATCAGTATTGTTTCCTGAAAGCCAGGTGATTCTCCAATGTAAGCAAAGTACAATGATCAAAAATCAGGAAATTAACATGGATACAATACTATTATCTAATCTGCTGGTATTAGTCATATTTCACCAATTGTCACAGTACTGTCCACTTAGCAAAAGAAAATCCAGGATCACATGTCTCTTAAGTTTCCTTTAAGCTGGAATATTTCTTAAGCCTATATTTGTATTTCCTGATATTGACATTTTTTTAAGTGTTAAGATGTTATTTTGTTGAATGTCCTTCCATTTTAGTTTGATTGATATTTCTCCCAAAATTAGATTCTGGTACTATATTCAGGACAGGAATACCACAGATATAATGGGGTGTTCTTCACAGTGCATTATATCAAGAAGCAAATGCTATAGTTTCTCCTTTTACTGGTGATGATAACTTTGATTATTTACTTAAGGTGATACCTGCCAGTTTTCTCCAAGGTAAAGTCATTGTAGCTAATAAACACCTGTGGAGAGAAACTCTGATTGTGTAAATATCCTATTACTCTCAAGTTTGTTCATTAGCATTAATATTTATTGATGTTTCTTACATGAAACAGTTATTAAGATGGTTACTTAAAAGCTTTCTTCACAGAGATACCTGGCTGGCTCAGTCAGTAGAACATGCGACTCTTGATCCAGGGGTTGTGAGTTCAGGTTTCATGTTGGGTGTAGAGCTTACTAAAAAAAAAAAAAAGTGTGTGTGGGGGTGCCTGGGTGGCTCAGTTGCTTAGCATCAACTTTGGCTCAGGTCTTGATCTCAAGTTCGAACCCTGCATCAGGCTCTGTACAGACAGCTCAGAGCCTGGAGGCTGCTTCAGATTCTGTGTCTCCCTCTCTCTACCTCTTCCCCACTTGCTCTCTGTCCCTCTCTCTCCTCAAAAATAAATAAACATTAAAACAAAGGAGGAGGGAAGGCATTTAGGTCACCCAGTCGGTTAAATGTCTGACTTCAGCTTAGGTCATGATCTCACAGTTCCTGAGTTTTGAGCCCTGCATTCGGCTCTGTGCTGACAGCTCAGAGCCTGGAGCCTGCTTCAAATTCTGTGTCTCCCTCTCTTTCTCCTTGCCCCGATCTTGTTCTTTCTCTCTCTCAAAAATAAATGAACATTAAAAAAGTTTTTAAAAGGCATTAAAAAAAAGTTCTCATCACAAAGGAAAAAATTTTATAACTGAGGTGATGTTAACTGAACTTGTGGTAGTCATTTCACAGTATATACATATATCAAAACTTCTACAACTTAAACTTGTGCATTGTTCTGTGTCAGTTACATCTCAGGAAGATTGTTGCCAAATGGTAACTTTGTTTTTGTAATTCTCTAATTTCTTCTGTGTTAGCTGGCTCCCTGCTTTAAAGAGAAGCTTCCCTATTATTCATTCATTCATTCATTCTTACGTATATTCTTATTATAATTTTTGACAATGTCCCTATCATTCTTTGAGCACCTTCTTAATTTCTGACCCCACGAGATGTTCCATAATCACCTTGTTCTGTGATTCTGGAACACAGAATGCTAACTGGAATCAGACATGTCTCTAAGGAGCCTTGGTTTCTTTTACTGTAGATGGTATTTAGAGATTTGGTTGCTAGATATGCTTATTGCTACTAAGGAATCATTGCTTCTGAGCTCTCTCAGTGGACATAGCTAAATGTATATGTATGAGTATGTATGTGTGTGGATGTGTATAATACATCTTTGTTTTCAGAAATGATTATTGAGTTAACCAGTGTCATGGCTGCTAAGAATAAAAAAGTGAATATATCTTCAGCCACATGACCAAGTGATCATGTCCCAGTTAGTAGAAGTTATAAGTCTACTGTGTTTTGTACTCTTGGGATAAATAGATTATTTTCTTGTCCAACTAGATTTCAGAAGTTATTTAGATCTTATCTGGTGAGGAAGATGATATGGATCATGAGAGGTGTGGAAGTCATGTTATATGGAGAACAGTTGAAGGAGTTGGGAACATTTAATCTGGAAAAAGATTAACAATAGCATATACTTATTACATTCTTTTATTTGGAGGCTGAAGATGTGATAAATATATTTAGTGCTCATTTAGTGTACATAACTAATACAGGTGAATGGAATTTATGAGAGACACAGTTTCTCTCTGCATCAAGAAAATTTTGAGGCAAACCCTCTTCTAATGGAGTGAGCTGCCTTGAAAACTTCTAACTCCATTATTACCTCTTCAGAGGGAAAGTTTGCCCAGTTTTATATAATTAGTTTGTGCTGCAAGAAGTTGGAACTACTTGAAAGATGGCTTAGTATGGTATATTTAGTGGCTTAGCTAATTGTATATCTCACGAGATGCATCATGAGGAAAGTATTGTGTTCTAAATAACTGTAAGACATGTTGTATTACATACTCCTCTCTTGGATATTGATAATGCACAATAATATATTAAAGGCTCTGAGAAGTCCTTAGGTAAGGAAATTTATCTGACTTTTTCTAAACTAGTAAATTCAGGGGACAGGTGAGGCTACAACTGTAATCTACATACAAGGGATTTAAACCAAGATACCTGAGGTGATCATCAAGGGACTAAGTAAAGCCAGAGAAGATGTCTAAGCGCTGAGCTCAGGGAGGAGAAGTGAGCCAGCAAAGAAAGTGAGAAGGAGTAGCCAGAAAGTTAGGAACAAACCCAGGAGGGATTTTGTAGAAGTTAAGTGAATAAAGTCTTCCAAGATGAAGAAACATAATTGGCTGCATTGTATACTGCTGATAGGCTGAGTATGATGAGTAACTGAGACCTGATTTTTGGGTTTATTATTATTTTTAATGTTTATTTATTTAATCTGAGAGAGAGCACAAGTGGGAGAGGGGCAGAGAAGGAAGGAGACAGAATCCTAAGCAGGCTCTGTGCTGCCAGTGCAGAGGCTGACACAGGGCTTGAACCCACTAACCATGAGGTCATGACGTGAGCTGAAACCAAGAGTTGGATGCTCAACCGAGTGAGCCTTCCAGGTCTCCAAGACCTGATCATTGGATTTAGCAACTAGAAGTCATTGTTGTCCTTAAGGAAAGCTTTCAGTAGAGTGTGGGGTTTAAAGGCATGATTGGATTGAAGAGAGAAAGTAGAGAAATTGGAGTAGATAGCAAATCATTGCTGTGAATGAGGGGAGAAATAAAATAGTTGTAGTTTTGAGGCACCTACTTTGGTGTGTTTTTTTAATGTTTACTTATTTATTTTAAAGTTTTTTTATGTTTTTTTTGTTTTTGTTTTTTTTGAGAGACAGAGAGACAGAGCATGAGTGGGAGAGGAGCAGAGGGAGAGGAGCAGAGAGGGAGGGAGACACAGAATCCGAAGCAGGCTGTCAGCACAGAGCCCGATGCGGGTCTCAAACCCACGAACCATAGGATCATGACCTGAGCCAAAGTCAGGCACTCAACCAAATGAGCCACCCAGGTGCCCCATAATGTTTGCTTGTTTTTGAGAGAGAGAACATGCAAAGCAGGGGAGGGGCAGAAAGAGAGAACGAGAATCCCAAGGAGGCTCCATGCTGTCAGAGTCCAATACAGGACTCATTCTCACAACTGTGAGATCATGACCTGAGTCAGAATCTCAACCAACTGAGCCACCCAGGTGCCCGTCTTTTGTGGTCTTTTATTGTTGAAAAGATTAGACAAAAATGAAAAGAGTAAGCTATACATAATTGAGCTCATGATTATGGTGTAAGTAGTAGTTGCAGCATGTTTATAAAGTACTTTTTTTCTGTGGTATAGATTTGAACAGGCTCAAAATGGAAGTATTTTTTTTCCTGATATACAAGAAATTCCCTCAGATTAGAAGAATTTAAGTTTAGTAGTTGTGAAATGGTGTTGCATTCCTGAATTTGGTGTGGTAGTTAGTAGTAATATGGAGCAAAGCCCCCAAATTTTATTTTTATTAATCTAATTGATGATCTGGACATATTAATAATGGTGTTACATAAAATAGTAAGATTTGCAGTCCAGCAATATGTTCATTATTGTAAAAATGAGTTGGTTTCCAATAATAGTTTCCTTCCCCTAAGAAGTACTGTGATTACATTTAAAGCTATGAATCCTAATTTTAAATTAGCCACTGTAACTATAGGACAAAAAGTCTAGGGAAAACAAATTGTTTCTCATTTCTGCTTCACCATATTAACCCTCCATCTGCCTTCTTAGAACTAAGCTCAGTCACTAAGTCCAGTTACAGTTGATTCTTGTTATTCACAGTAGTTGTGTTCTATAAGGTGGCAGTAAACACTGAATTAGTGAAAATTGAAGCAAAGCTCCTATGGGAAATACAAGGTTAAGTTCCTATGAACCACTGGTCACAACATTTTCATCAGCTGATTGGTACATAACCTTACTTCATATGTGTTATTGTTTAAAGATACCTTATTTATTTATTGTTGGTTTATTAACTTGAATTCATGGCCAATAGCACTATAACTCATATGAAAATGAAACTTACCTAACACACACATTTTCTTCATAAGATACATCAAAGCCTTCTTCCATTAGGAACATTAGACAGCACTTCAGCACTACCCTTGGGGGCCATATTAAATGAGAAAAATCAGCAACAAAAAGCAAAAAATGCAAAAAAAGGTCACAAAATAGACCATAAAAAAGATATTTATAGAATGAAAGCTGTCTTAAGAAGACAGATCATTATCTTGTTTGACCTCTTCTGGAAACTTTCACATCAGGCATCTCAAGGTTTTTGCTACTCTGCATGTCTGGAAATGATTAGGGAAAGTATTATGAGTATCTTGACCTTACAAATAACAATTAACTAGCAGGCAGATTCGCAAATAACAGAATCTGCAAATAATAAAGACTGTTAGGTAAGAGGCAGCTGTCCAGTATGCTAAATGAATGTTTTGGAATGTATTTACACAACCGAATCGTATTTATGAATACTAGGATTCCAGTTTACTGAAGCTATAATTTTGGAAATTGAAATCTAAAACTCGTTTCAAGTTGTAATTTTTATCAAAGTTCCACAGATATGTGTCTTAAGAGTATAATTCTGGTACCAGTTTCAGTGTATCTGTTTTTCCTCCGCCACCAAGCATTTCTCTGGTAACATCTGGGTGTCCTATAATCCAACTCAATTCTGACACTATCTATCTGGAGATAACATCACATCCTACCAGGTAAAGTCTCAGTCATGCAAGACTGTCCCTCCTCCTGCCTCAGATACCAATCACAAGTCCAGACTGTCACCTGTGCTTTTGACCTACATATAGATTAGAGGTTCCCACGACCTCCTCCTGGAGTTCAGTTAATTTGCTAGAGCAGGTCACACTACTCAGAGAAGCATTTTACCTTCTAAATTACTGGTTTATTACAAAAAGATATAACTCAGGAAGAGACAGATACAAGGGATTCATTGGACATGAGATGGGTAAAAGGACACAGAGCTTCCATCCATTCTGAGCACACTGCTCTCCCTAGATCTCCACATGTTCACCAACCTGGAAGCATTCTGAATCCTGAACTTTTATGATTTTTATGGAGGCTTCATTGTAGAGGCACAGATGATTGAATCATTGGGTTCCCGTCTCCACCTGCTCTCTCCCAGGAGGTTGAAGGAAGGGTAGGGGGTACTAGTACTCAAAGTTCCAACCTCCTTGACTCCACTGGCAAAGAGTGCCCTTGTTGAGGTGCTTTCCGGAAGTCACCTCATTAACATAACAAAAGACTCCTTTAGCATTCTCCCCATAGGCAATTCAAAGGGTTTTAGGAGCTCTGTGCCAGTAATAGGAATGAATACCAAACACAGTTGACCCTTCAACAACAGGGGTTTGAACACTGTGAGTCCACTTATATTCAGATTTTTTCCCATAAGTACAGTGCAGTACTGTAGATGTATTTTTTTCTTCCTTCTCATTTTCCTAACATTTTTGTTCTCTTGCTTACTTTACCGTAGGGTAATAATACATAATACATATAACATACAAGATATGTGTTAATCAGCTGTTTATGTTAGCAATAAGGCTTCTAGTCAACGATTGCCTATTAGTAGTTAAGTTTTGGAGAAATCAGAAGTTACATGTGAATTTTCAACTTTGTGGGTGGGGGGGTCTCTGCTCCATCATCTGAGTTCAAGGGTTAACTACATTTCTTACTATGAATCAAAGTATCACAAAGCGATGGTTATATCAAGTTTAGGAAAAATAACCCTAGAGCACCTTCCCCACATTTCCCCTTTCCCAGGGGCAAATACTTTCAGCATTTTTAGTGATATTTTATTTCTCTGTCTTTAGACACGTATGTGACTTGGTCATCTACAGAGGCATAGAGAAATAGTCACGCTATTATTATAGTATGGAGTGAGAGTGCTTTAATAGCTTTTAACTAGACCTTTTAGTCCCACCTTTACTCCCACTTCTAGTGGAAACTGAGCCACAGTCCTTGAAGCTTGTGTTGAATTTTATGGTATAAATTGAGTTTATGTTCTCTTTTGTCCACTATTGTGTTCTGCTTTCTCAGACCTGTGAGGTCTGTTACTAGTCATATGTTTTATTTAAAGCTTCATTTTTATTTTTGTTTTCTCTCTATTCTCCTTGTACTTCTCTATGTATGCCTTTGGTATAATTTTAGTTATATACTGTTTTTTTTTTAAGTTTATTTTGTTTTTTTTTTATTTTTTTAATGTTTTATTTATTTCTAGGAGAGAGAGAGAGAGAGAGACAGCGTGAGCAGGGGAGGGTCAGAGAGAGGGAGTCACAGACTCCGAAACAGGCTCCAGGCTCTGAGCTGGCAATCAGCATAGAGCCCGACGCGGGGCTCGAACCCACGAACCGCGAGATCATGACCTAAGCGAAAGTCGGATGCTTAACCAACTAAGCCACCCAGGCACCCCTAAGTTTATTTATTTTGAAAGAGAGAGAGAGAGAGAGCACATGAGCATGAGTGGAGGAGGGGTAGAGAGAGGAGAGATAGAATCCCAAGCAGGCTCTGTACTGTCAGCGCAGAGCCCAGCGTGGGGCTCAAACTCACAAATTGTGAGATCTGGTCTCAGCCAAAATCATGAGTTGACCCTTAACTGACTGAGCCCCCAGGCATCTCTCAGTTATATAGTATGAAGGAGTAAAGTTAGATGCCCGTGTTTAGTTTGCCTTTTTTTTTTCTGGTAGTTTAAAATACTTAAATCTAAAATTACTCTTTAAGTAATTAAGTCATTTGAATGCTACTACTTCTGTGTCCTCACAATTTAATTTCCTGATGAACTTGGCCTAGAAGAATCCAGTGTGTCTTGTGAAATAGGTCAGAGCAGGGATAAATTTATCTTATTTTATTTTTATTTTTAAAAATGCTTATTTATTTTGAGAGAGAGAGCAGGAGAGAAGCAAAGAGAATCCCAGACAGGCTCCATGTTGTCAACTCAGGACCCAACTTGAGGCTCCACATCTCAAACTGTGAGATCATGACCTGAGCTGAAATCAAGAGTCGGACACTTAACCAACTGAGCCACCCAGGCTCCCTGATAAAAGTTATTTTAGACAGAGGAAATATGACCAGGACTAGAAGGAAAGCATGAAAATGTATGGTAGAAGATAGAGATGATGGATGCTACTGATTGTAAAGGCAATAAATCTATGATCAGGTTGTGAAAAAAAGGGGGGTTATCTAATATACTGACTAAATGTTTTTGTTTTTAAGTTTATTTATTTATTTTGATAAAGAGCATGTGAGCAGGGGAAGGGCAGAGAGAGGGGGAAAGAGAAAGAATCCCGAGCAGGCTCCACACTGTCAGCAGAGGCCCTGATGTGGGGCTCAAACCCACAAAACGTGAGATTGTGACCTGAGCTGGAACCAAGAATCAGATGCTTAACCGACTGAGCCACCCAGATGCCCCTGATTAGACTCTTTTCTTAGGCAATGGGAAATCATTAGATATTTTTAAGGAGGAGATAGACATGAGGAGGTCAGGACTTCAGAAAATGAAGAAGTAGTAAGAGACTGTTAGAGTATTCCTGGTAATAGATGATGGTGACTTGCACCAGACCTGATAGTGGGTCAGGAAGGATTCTAAGAGAGATGTGTTGACAGTTTGACAAAATAGACTGTATTAATTTATTCCTTCATGTTTGCTGAGTGGTTCCTGTGTGCCACATACAAAACTTGTGGTGGTGGGAAAGGAAAAAAGACAAGCTAGGGTTCCTTGTGTGAGTAGCAGATTGAGTAGATAGTAAAAGAAAAGCTGATTTGAGAAGGAAAAATGCATTTTAGGTTTTTTTTTTCTTGGAGGTGCTTATAACAGGTTCACAGTAGAGCTTAATTTATGGTCCCGTATTTTCTGTTTAGTATCTTGAATTTAAAAGAAGAAGTGAAACTGGAGGTCCTCCCTTTACTTCCGTTAGGAATAACAGAAGTAAAAGTGCAGCTGTTGTTAGTTCTGTTAAAAAACAAAATACAACCGAGTGAATTTAAAGATACGCTAAGCTTTGTTCAGTGATTCATGAATTGGGCAGCATCCTGTCTAGCAGATAGAAAGGAGCTCCAAAAAGCTAAACAGAATAGAAGATTTTTATAGGCAGAAGGGGCAGGGGCAAGGAAGAAGCAGATTACTTCATTTTTCTTTGGGGGTCGAAAGGGGTCTGTTAGGCAGATTACCTCACTAGTGCTGACCAGGAAATTCCAGATTCACTAGTTTAAGATGACATTCCTGGGAAGAGTTGAAGCTGCAGTTAGGTTAAGTATTACGTTTTGGTTTGCTGACATGGGGCTTATACACATGTGACTCCATTTGGAGTCTGTTGCCTGTTTATTTATTTATTTATTCATTCATCCATTCATTCATTTTTTTATACTTAACAGCTCTATCTTAGAATAATTAAATTTACTTTTCATTTACATCAGTAACTTAAAAGATTACATTTAGCACTTATTTTTTATTTAAAAACATTTTTAATGTTTTTTATTTATTTCTGAGAGAGAGAGAGAGCTTGAGCAGGGGAGGGTCAGAGAGAGAGGGAGACACAGAATCTGAAACAGGCTCCAGGCTCTGAGCTAGCTATTAGCACAGAGCCCGACGCGGGGCTCGAACCCACAAACTGTGAGATCATGATCTGAGCCGAAGTCGGACGCTTAACTGACTGAGCCACCCAGGCACCCCTACATTTAGCACTTAAAACATAAATGTTGAAAAAGATAAATGTAGGTTTATGAATAAAAATGAAGTAGGAGCACAGAGCTTTTCTTCACTAAAACCAAAAACAGAAGGAAAAAAGTGGGTGGGGAGACGAGAAGGCAAAAATTGAAACAGAAGAGGACAAAAAAGGGGTATGTGTGAACTTACGCCAAATACTTCAAAAATTGGAGGCCAAGGAAAGAATGAGAAGATAACAGGTGTGTTGGATGAGGTTTGTAATTCCAGCTCCACATATCAGAAGCCAGACTAAGGAAGACAAGGCCTGCAAATCAGAAGCAAGCTCACTGTTACTGCCCCTGGAGGCAGAGCTAAGAGGTGAATAGGGAGCAAAAAGTCAAGGAAAAATCCTTGAGAAGACCCTGCATACTAATGCTGAGCCTCACAGAGTCAGGGAACATTGCCATTTTTAATTATGCTTTCGTAAAGGACAAGAGCCAGAGCCCACAAAGGTGTAATAGCCCTCTGACTGGAGGGATAGATCCTCATACAAGATACTTAATGAAATTTCAGCAGTGGCTGTACTCAGTCCAAATTTTGCTTTCCCCGTTTCCTGCATCTTTGGGTTATAGAAAAATAGATGAAAAGCAATATCCAGTTCTCAAACTGAAGATTATGTGTGTGTGTGTCTGTCTGTGCATACACATGTCAGCACAGAAATAAAAATGATCCCAGCTACAGTGAGTATAGTGTTGAGGTTGTTAAGCAGAACCTATTGGATATCAGAATAAGTAGGAGCTTAGCAGAGCAGAGCCTTTAATCAAGATTAAAAAAAAAAAAAAAAAAAAAAGGAATGGCAGCTCTACAGGTATGCCACAGGAAGGAAATAAAGGAAAGAAATGACCATGCAAAGATTCTCCTGCATAAAAGTAATGTGTATCCCTGGCAGAGATTACAACAAATAGAAAAGAAAAAAACTACTCAAAAAAATATTCTGAAATAAAACATACATTTGCAGGTTGAAAGACACTAAATAACAGGGGGGAAATTTTATGACATCATTAAAATGGACTGTATCTTAGAAGTAACTAACTTTATTATTTTTTTAATGTTTATTTATTTTTGATAGAACACAAGGGTGGAGGAGAAGAGAGGGAAACACAGAATCTGAAGCAGGCTCTAGGCTCTGAGCTGTCAGCACAGTGCCCAACGCAGGGCTTGAACTGACAGACCATGAGATCATGGCCTGAGCTGAAGTCATTTGCCCAACCGACTGAGCCACCCAGGCGCCCCAGAAATAATTAATTTCAAAAATGAGAGAATTATTTTGGCATCCTGTTAAAAAAAAAAAAAAAGAACATGACCTATAGAAGCAGGAACAGAAATTTAGCTGGCTGCAGACTCCTCAATTTTGGTCAGTACCAGAAGACAGCAGAAGAATATTTACAAAGGTTTGTTGGAAAAGAAGAGTGAACCAAAAGTAAGCCCAACAGTATCCGTAAGATTTGGTTTGGCTGCTGATAACAGTGGCTGTTATAAGTCAGTCACATGATTTATATTGAAGTGATCTTGGAAAGGCACATCTTTCGATTAAGTATACACTTGCTCACTTTTGACAAATATATATGCCTATGTAATCCACCTGTGATTTTAAATATTGACCATGTGTTTATGGTTCCCAAACTTATATCACCATCCTTCTTTATCTCCAGCTTCAGATTCATCTCTCTAACTACCTGTTTGACTTGTTTATTTTAATGTCTAGTCACTTTAACAGGTCTGAAATTTTTGTATGTACTCTCATAAACTTTTTTATTTTAATGTGTGTCCATTTCAGAAAATGGTTCAAACCAAAAATTTAGATTCTTGTTTCTAACCACTTTCCCCAACCTGCCTCGTCCTAGTCCGTTTCCATATCTTGTGGATTTTACCCATAAATAAAACTCAAAACTGCCCACTTAGTGCCGTCTCTGCTGATTGCACCTGAGACCAATATATTGTCCTCTTCTGCATATATAAAGTCTTCTGGACAAGACTTTCTTAACTAGCATCACTGCTTCCCCTCTAGCTCTTCAGTCCAGTCTGTTCTCTACATAGGTGTCAGAGTGGTCTTTGCAAAATAGAATATTACTGCTTTCTTGAATCACTTCAGTGATTTCCTATTTTGTAATAAAATTATTTGCTATGGTGCCTGGGACTCCATGGCCCCTACCTCCCTTTCGTAGATCATCTTGAATCACTGTCATTTGTGTTACATTGGCTTTCTTTCTGTTCTTTAAAAATACCAAGCTCATTCCCGCCTCAAGGTCTTTGTGTTTGTTCCTCCCTCTGCTCAGAATGTCCTCCCTCAATTCTTCATATTGTTGGCTGTTCTCAACCTTTAGATCTCAATTCCCATGTCATCTCACTGGGACTTCTTTGACCATTCTTTTCAAAAGTTTCCCACCCTATCCCAATCATATCTCCCTGTTCATTTCTTTTGTGGCACTTCTTCAACACCCAATTATCTCGTTTGTTGTTCGTTTTCTGTCTTTTCTCTTTGCAGTGTAAGTTTAATCAGGGCAGAGACCTTGTTTGGTGTTCACTGTTGGATCCTCAGAGCCTAGAATAGTGCAGTATTAGTAGGAGGTGTTCAGTAAATAAGTATTTTATTAAACAATCAGACATTGGCTTAAATATCTTTAATGATTTTCAAATTTTATTCATAGCATTTTTGATGAGGTATAGTTAACTATTTTAATCTCTAAGTAAAATTATTTTTAAGATCTGTTAAATCTTTAAATCATTTGTATATCATTTAGTGCATTATTATTTTGGTAAAGAGTACCTGGACAACTTATTTAGTGACTGTTTCTACTAGAGGCCAGTAATAACATATCTACATTTGAGTGGAGCCTGATTGGTGGATGGTAAGAATTTCTTGTGAGTAAATGAGGAAGTTAAACCATTTAGATTGTATCTCATTGATTTTTTTTTAAGTAGCATAACAGTCAAATAAAAATATTAAGTACTTTTTTTTTAAGCCCAAAAGAATGCTCAAGAAATAGTAGAGATGTTGTGGGTATATGCTAAGGTTAAGAAACCCTGAAATTTACAATGTTGCATTTAAGGACAAACAGGGTGGGTTACTTGTACCCATCAGGAAGTCCCACAGAGGTCTCTGTGGGTGATACTAAGACTATCACTCTAGGGATTCTCTTGGATTTCATAATGGCACAAAATGTTTTTGTAAATGCAGATTTAGAAAGCTATGTGCTTATAATTTTCCTTCTTAGATTGGGTGTTATCCTCTAGCTCCAAATACCCAGACTATGCATTGGTTCCATGCAGGAAAATAAGAATTACAAATACCCTTTTTATGAACTGGTGTAAGAGGAAATGCTTAGCTTTTTTTATTAGACCTTATTTTCCATTTCATTTTTTGTCCTAAGATTGAAAACAACTTTAAACCTGTAGTGTATAGTATTTATTCTTTACAGCATTTCTGTGAAATCATATCCTCATTCCAGATTTAAAACTTTGCAGAAAATTGTAGGAATCTGTGGGTCACATGGTTAGAAAGTAGCTGCCTTGACGCTAGTAGATTTCCTTCAACCCATACCATGTTCCCTCTACCACAGTTTTACCGTTTTCCCAACTTTGGTATCAGAATAAAAATTTTGATTTGGACCTTAGCATTTATTACCTTTTTAAGGACAGAACAGCTTTGTTCCTAGTTTCTAAAGCAAGAAAATGGCTTTTTTAGCTGTGGAGGAAGCCACTGAGTTATGTTTAATTTTAGCATTAGGAATGAAGTTAGACTAGACTTAGCATGTTTGACTTTAATTCCTTTTCATTATACTTTTTAAATCTACAAATATTTATATATTGGTTGATTGAGTGACATGTCAGTAAATAAACCAGCCATATTTATTATATTTCGCAATATTTTATACCTCTTAGTGTTAGGAAAGCATATGTTTCTGTGTTTATGCACATGTCACAGTAGTGCAGGAGTTGGATGGGTAGAATTTTCAGTTGTGGTCCTTAAATTGATTTCATCTGTGGGGGTGCTTTCATTAGCAGTTTTTAAATTTGGTTTGTAAACATTGTGTTTAATATATACAAAAAAGCTATAAGAGAATTCAGAGATAATGACAACATTGGACTACTCTCAAAAAATTTATAGATGGGATGGGGCCACATATCAACAAGTACATACACACACACACACACACACACCATATTAAGTATAATGGGAACACAGAACAGAATGAGAAATCTTTAGTGGAGGAATTTGGGAGAAACTTGTAGAGAAAGTGGAATTTAGGATGCCTTTTGGAAATCCCCCTTGTTTTTAAAGAGAAGTGTTCATTTTAACACAGAGGTAGAAAAGTATGGGAAGTGTGGAATGGTTGAAACAGGATGTATGAAAACAGTTGAACATAAGGGAAGGGAATCGAAAATAATATAAAAACAAGGAGTGGGTAAAACATAAGAGACTTTTTTTAAAAAAATATTTATTTATTTTGAGAGAGAGAGGAAGAATGAGTAGGGGAGAGCAGAGAGAAAGAAGATCCCAAGCAGCCTCCATAATGTCAGTGCAGAGCCCGACATGGGGCTCAGTCCCATGTACAGTGAGATCATGATCTGAGTGGAAATGGAGAGTCCAACGCTTAACTGACTGAGCCTCCCAGGTGCCCCATGTAAAAGACTCTTAAATATAGAAAATAAACGGGGTTGCTGGAGGGGTTGTGGATGGGAGGATGGGCTAAATGGGCAAGGGGCATTAAGGAAGACACTTGTTGAGATGAGCATTGGGTGTTGTATGTAGGGGATGAATCACTGGATTCTCCTCCTGAAATCATCATTGCACTATATGCTAACCAACTTAGATGTAAATTAAAAATAAATAAATAAATGAGTGCGTGCATGAATGAATGAATGAATGAATAAAGAGACAGGATGTATCAGAAGATGATAGCAGTAATGTTGATAAGTAGGTTAGGGTGAGATTTTAAAAGGTCTAAATATAACTCTGAAGGGTCTAAATAAGTTTGTAAAGGCAGGAGGAAGTGATACAAGGCTGTTGAATAGACTAATAATGAAATCAGAGTCTGAGAAGCTTTACGTAAACTACGTTTTAAAAATACCCTGTGTTGGGGCGCCTGGGTCGCTCAGTCGGTTAAGCGTCCAACTGCGGCCTAGGTTATGATCTCGCGGTTCGTGGGTTTGAACCCTGCATCAGGCTCTGTGCTGACAGCCATCTCAGAGCCTGGAGCCTGTTTCGGATTCTGTGTCTCCCTTTCTCTCTGACCCTCCCCTGCTCGCACTGTCTGTCTGTCTCAGAAATAAATAAAAAACACTAAAAAATTAAAATAAAAAAATAACCCGTGTTCCATTTTGTCTAAAAGATTTATTATGCTAAGTTCCATTTATGTAACACTGATTTAACTAATAGTAGTGTTTTGGGGTGAGTTAGTAAAGGAATTCAGAGAAACTCCTGTATGTTTTTAGAACTGTTAGTTGTTTAGCCTTTATTGAGTTGTGGAATGTCTGGCTAGATGGCACTAGTGAGAAACTAAGGCCCAGAGAACTCAGTAACTAACTCAAAAGCACATCACATTTAGCATAAGAACTTGGATCTAGAACCCAGTTCTGATGCTTAGTCATTGCTTTTTCTCTGCTCTGCTTCCTCTACTGCATATTTTAAAGTACTAGGTATTTAGAGACAGAGAGGAAGAAAGATGCTTTTTTTCCCTTTACGGTGTTTACATGGAATCAAATGACATGTGACTATACTGCTTTTTGTTTTTAATTAAATACCAGATTAAACAGTACAGACCAGTGCTGGAAGAGATATCAAGCTTCAGCACTTTTTGTCCAAGTGATCACTTGTGAGAAGCTTCTTTGTAGAGTAAGTAGGATTCAAACTGACTGAAGAGGATGGATGAGTGGAGAAAAGGAGTGAGAATAACAGCACAAGCGAAGCATCAGTGGTGGGCATGAGTTGTTTTAGAGCATGGGGAGAGCTATGATAAAACAGAAGTTTGTTTCAGAATAATGAGAGAAGTTCATTATAACATTTGTAGTCTTTGATAGACTGGGTTTCTTTCTTTTTTTTTTTTTTAAGACTTTTTTAGGTTTATTTATTTTAGACAGAGACAGAGCATGAGTGGGGAGGGGCAGAGAGAGAAGGAGACACAGAATCCGAAGCAGGCTCCACTCTCTGAGCTGTCAGCACAAGAGCCCAGTGCAGAGCTCGACCACCCATGAGATCATGACCTGAGCCGAAGTCAAATACTTAGCTGACTGAGCCAACCAGGTGCCCCTAGTTTTTGATAGACTGAGCTTTTTTTCTAACATAAGGAATGGTTAAAAACCTGTCTTTTTGAGGGGGCTACAAACATTACCCTTGGGCATTACTATATTTGATAAGTGAGATTTTATAAAGGTGGACTCAACATACAATTCTCTTCATAGTCATCCTTTTCGTCTACCCTGGGTTTTGGTATTATAAATGCATTTTACATTGCCCTTGATATAGTAAAGAGTAATTTCGGGTGTTTTGACAAGGTATAATGATTAAAGCAGTGTTAAGGAGAGAATTAGCTCAGAATAACTGTCTCTACCAATATTTCAATAGTATACCTGCTGTTAGCTCTGTGGTTTATAATTGGATTATTTTATATCTTAATACCGATCTTTCTCTCAGGTCATTTGATCAAAAACAAGATTCTCAATTCAAGGTATCCAGCAAGTTCTCTATGCTGCTCTTTTTTTTGGTAAATTAACTTTAATGTCATAATGTAGCATTGAAACAGCATGAACTGTCAATATGAGAGAGACTAAACCTCTGTTCCTGGACTGTCAGAATCATCTTAATCATGAAATCATTGGGGCGCCTCGGTGACTCAGTCGGTTAAGTGTCCGACTTCGGCCCAGGTCATGATCTCATGGTTGGTGGGTTAGAGCCCCGCGTTGGGCTCTGTGCTGACAGCTCAGAGCCTGGAGCCTGCTTCAGATTCTGTGTCTCCCTCTCTGTCTGACCCTCCCCTGCTCACGCTGTCTCTCTGTCTCTCTCAGAAATAAATAAAACATTAAAAAAAAGAGAAAAAAAATCATGAGATTGTTGACTTATTCTTGTTATTTATATCCATATGAAATTTGGATGTCTTTGAATGTACTTTCTCAGATGTCTGATTCAGAAATGTATCTCAGCATGCTGTAAAACCTGTTTTAAAAATAGGTATGAGCCACTTGTGTCACTGAAAGGCTGTTGACACAATGGAAAAACCATTAAATGAGCTTGCAGAACAAACCTTGCCATTACTGAGGAAGGGCTTGTTTTAAAAAAAAAGTAGATTGACTTTTTATTTCCGTAGATCCAAATAAATACAAATAAAATGTTTATAACATTTCATATACCTTGTGTCCTGTTATAATTGATTTTCAAAATTTACTCCTAAGTGTAGCTTGGTGTAAACCAAAGTATATTAAAAAATAATCTTTTAGATCATTTTATTTAAAGCAGGCAATGTTTGCCTCACTTTCATTGAAGCTTTTTTTAAAAAAGTTATTACTATTTATATACAACTACTTAAAGATTCCCCAATTATATTAAATACCTCATACATTGAATAGATGGAGTGAATAAAAAAATCCTTTCACATTTTGTATATGAAATGCATATTATTTGTACTCCTGGGGATATTAGGAGAGAGAATCTTTTATCTTGGTAGATAACCTAGAAGTTTTGTTAATAAAGGTTAGGTAAAGTGAAAGGTTAAAGTGAAAGAATGAGATTTTCCTAGGTTTTATATCATTTTTTGTGATACATTTTTTGAAATACTTTCGCATTTGGCAAAGGTGAGGGGCAGGAGAAGGGAGCAGGGGAATTCTAACTAGTTTGGAAAACATGTGTCTTGACAAACAAATACAATGAAGGTGTAATGTAAATGCATAGAACTGTAACAGAATGAGTGGAAAAAACTTTAGGATGAAATGTGCTAAAGCTAATGAACTACTGCCAGAGGTGTTTAGGACAAAAAACCAAAATGGGAGATTTTATTTTTGTTTTATTTTATTTTATTTTATATTTTCTTTATTTTTCAGTGTTCATTTTTGAGAGAGAGAGAGACAGCATGAACAGAGGAGGGGCAGAGAGAGAGGGAGACAGAATCCTAAGCAGGCTCCAGGCTCTAAGCTGTCAGCACAGAGCCCTATGTGGAGCTCAAACCCACAAACTGTGAGATCCTGACCTGAGTCTAAGCTGGATGCTTTCTTTAACAGACTATGCCACCTAGGTACCCCAATTTTATTTTAAATTTTTTTTATTTGAATGTTTTTTAATTAGAGAATGAGTGGGGGAAAAGGGGGGGAGGGAGAGAGAGCGAGAATCCCAAACAGGCTTCATGCCCAGCACAGAGCCTGACTTGAGGCTAGATCCCATGACACTGGGATCATGACCTGAGCCTAAGTTAAGAGCCAGACAATCAAATGACCGAGCCACCCAGGCACTCCCAAAATGAGAGATTTTAAATCACTTAGGGAAAAGGTCCCCAAAAAGCCTGGTGAGAGAAATGAAAGTTGCCACACCTGACTAAGAAACTTCAGTGGTGGTGAACTTTGAAATCTCTAAATACTCCTATGTACATGTAGTTGGAAATTGACATTGTGATTTTATGATACCCTGGTAGCTATTTTTATTTTAAATGTCAGCAAAACCTGATTGCATGTATTCCTTCTCTAAACCTTTAACCATGTTTAAAAAAGGAAATACAAACACTTCCTAGTTCCTGGCTTGCAGAATTTTAAAATATAAAATTAATAATAAAAATAATCATAATTAACATTTGCTCTATGTACTGGACTGTGGTAGGCATTTTATGTATAATATCTGATCAGTCACAAAAACCCTCTAAGGGATGAATAGATAGTTATTCCTATTGTACAAGTGAAAGAAACTGAGGTTAGAGAGATTAAGTTACTTCTTCAATATTACATACTAGATAGTGGAAGACAGTATTTCAATTCAGGTCTTTTGGCTCTCTGCTCCTCCATGTGTCAGAATTGAAAAACATAGTTTGCTTGAAATTGGCCAGTTAACGATGGAATTATTATCATCTTAGGAAAGGTAATAGAACAATCTGATTTATAACACTGTCAGAAATACACACATTAAGTAAATTCTGCCTTAAATTTTATTTAGAGATTTATCATCTGAACATTTGGTCTGCAGATAGTAATTTTCTTTATATTTGAATCCTCGTATGCTTCCAAGTACGATTTATAAACTGGTATTTTGTTTACTCTGGGCAAACTCTGTAGCAGTAGCATCTATACAATTGCAGACCTGCATGTGCTCACTAGCGTGCTTTACTCCCAGGATTTCCCTGAAATCCTCTGTGGCCTTGAATGATACTGGTTTGTAAAGAGTTCTGGGGCAATTATCTGTGTTTGAACCTGTTTAGGCTCATCCTTAACACCATACCCTCCATGCCAGCCTGGTCTTATGACTAAAGAAGTATTCCAGAGTTAACTGGAATCAGCCTGGAATTAATTCTGTTCAGGGCTAAGGAACCATTAAGCTTTGAACCAAAACTGTTTTAGACAAATACAAGATGCTTATGAAATGGCCTGTGGTAAATTTCTGAGTATTAGCAAACTGATATCTGAGAAGTATTTAATATTAATTATTCCTATGTAGTTAACCCTAATATTGGTTTAGTATTTAAGATAAATTAGTTAAGTTTCTCCAGTTATTTGATTCTAGTTCACTTAGTTGTGTTTATTGAGTACCAGGGAACATTAAATGTGATTATAAATTTTGGCATCTTTATCAAGCCATCTTTTAGGAACGGTAATTGTCACTAGTTCCTATATAGGAACTGTAGCAAAACTGATCTGTTACTGAGTGAATGAATGGATTTCTACTTATAAATGAAGAAGTCCCAGTATAACCTGGGAAATTCTGAAATTTATTTCAAAGGCCTATTTTAAAAAAATCTGTCTTGTTAGAAAATTCAAGTGTTACATTCTCTCAGAAAGATCCTTTTATTATGGCAACTGATTTTTGTTTACTTAAGAAAACCTGTTGCTAAAATAGTAATGAGGAAGGGTGTAATACAAGTATAGTCATACACCCCTTGCTCTGCAAGTAACCAGAGTGCTATGTATGCATGTTGTTCAGTCTCCTTTTGGAAGGTGGAAGTAAAGTCATCTGTGTGTTTTTCTTTCTTGCACAGCCTAAAATGACGAATGTGTGATTTCAGTGGAATAAATGGCGTCCAAAGTCACAGATGCTATAGTCTGGTATCAAAAGAAGGTAAGTTGATAGTCAAAGCTTTAAACCTCTTGAATATTTTTATTCTAAAAATGTATGCTTTTTCTTTAAGTGCTATGGATTTATGTCAAATATTACCTGAAATAATGACAAATAGATTTCAGGATCTTTTGAGTGGAAAGGGAGCATTTTGGTTTTTCTTGTGCTAATTTTATTTCTACAGAAATTGGGAAGATGATGCTGACAATATTTTGCTCCACTTTTTATTCCACATTATTAAAGTAGCTAGATTAGTTATTTTCAGTTATAATATAAGCCATATTTCCAGGATTTTGAATATAATTAGCATTTTATAAAAGCATTAATTTTTTCTTGCATTAATTTTTTTTAAAGCTAGGTTAGAAGAAGTGTTATAAAATTATAACACTTTTATATCTAAAAACTAGTCTTAATCTGTTTCTTATAAGTTACAATTCAACAGCTAAATGAATCTTTTCAGTAAAATAAACCTTTGAGGACTGTATTTTTCAAACCAAAATAGTAAAATGTTTATCTTGATGTTTTAGGATTAGTTGTCATAACTATTTAACTAGCTGTGTCATCTATATATTTCAAAATAAGCTCTACCAATGTAATACTTTTATGAAGTGCAAGAGAACAAATGCCTTTTTTGAAAATAAAGTGTTTTTTTCCTAAAGAGTATTGTTTAGACTCTTTAAAATGTGTGTTTACATATTTAAAGCTTTTCTTATATGGGGTAAAATCAGACAATTTGTAATTTTAATTGAATTGGACATGGTAATTAGAGAGCTTTAAAGATTAAACAAACCTGAGGAGACTGTCTTTCTTTTCTGTGTGGAACATACCACAGATATATAGGATCACATGTTTCATATAAGGGGCTGAATTGGAAGTATTCACATTGATCATACTATTAATTCTGTCTTTTGTAGTTCTGTGTTCATGTCATCTTTACCTTTAAACTTCCAGTCAACTTAAAACTGAAATAATAAAACTAAAACAATTATTTTTTATTTTTTATTTCCTACATAGATCCTTGAAAGCTTTTCTTTTAATGTGTACTTATGAGAGTAATGTTTATTAAGCATTTTATCTATTTGGCTTTTTATGTTAAACATTTCAAACTTCACTGAAGATCATTTGTAGAACATGCTAGATTGTCCTTTCTTGGTAACAGAGAGTTTGAAATATTATACTCGCATTCAGTTAGCACACTAATACCCTTCTTATCTGAGGGTCATTTACCTAGCAGCTTTGGATATGTGCAACCAAAAAATTCTCCAGAGCAGTCATAACAGATGTCACAAATTATATCTAGCAAATGTAATCACACATTTTATGTTAGTGAGTCACCAGAACCATTAACCAGATTTTATTTGCTCTATTTTTAAATTTTGCTTTTAGATTTAATTTTCTTGAAGAAATACATGTGACTGATTTGAAAGATTAATATTTTAGGGCTAATTGAAAAAAAGTATATATATATATATATATATAGCAGCTACCAGTACTACCTTTCCCTGTCCTTACCCAACCTCTGAGCTCTGCTCCCTAGAGGCAATTATTTTACATTCTTTATAGCTGAAATCAAAGTTCTACTACTCTTCATCCCTGGCAGGAAGTTAGGAAGGATGGGTTCCAAATTTGGGGTGTGAAGTTTTGGTTTTCTTAATTACTTTTGGGAGAATGCTGATATTTGTGGGTTAGAAATCAGAGATACTAAATGCCATGCAATATTCTAAACAAGGGTTGGCAAACTTTGTCTGTAAAGGGCCATGTAGTAAATATTTTAGATTTGAGAGCCATAAGGTATCTGTGACAACTCAGTTCTGCTATTCTGTGGTACGAAAGCAGCCATAGACAGTATGTAAATGAATGAATCAATGAGTACCGCTGTGTTCCAATAAAATTTAATTTACAAAAACAGGCAGTGGGCTAGATTTGGTCCACAGGTCTTAGTTTGCTTCTGTGTACTCTAACATAGCCCCATACAACAAAGAATTGCCCTTTTCCACCTGCATTCGTGCCCTGTTAAATGATACTGTGTTTTTTTTAATGGTAATTATGTTTTTAAACTTTGACTTTTCTTGATTATTTCATTGTAGATGTTACTGTTGATTTCTGACTGTATGATTTTTTATGAGTTCCCCCTCCCACCAGTCTCCCCTCCCCCAATCCTCCCAATAACTATAAATTTTGGTGAAATCAGTATGCAGGGCTTCTGTTTGTGTTTGCATTGTTTAGAGCTATGTCATGTAATATACTCTGATATTTTCTGTCTGTGCAACTTTTTCCCCCTTTTGCTTAATTTTTCTAATTCTCCAAAGTCTCTGTTAGAACTATAAAACTCTTTTTGTTGTAGTCAGTCACCTTCAAAGATTCCAGTAGTTCTTGCCCCTGCCCCCAACCCTCTCTTTGGGAATGACCTCCGTGGAATTCTCTGTTCTTCTGCTCCATTCCAAGGTTGAGGGAGGGGAGGGAGGGAGGTTGGAAGGGGGTGGAGGGTGGGGGCGTGGAAGGTGGGGTGGGGAGAGGATTGTTCTCATGTCACAGCTCTCATCCGCCCTCTTGGTATTTATTTTTATCATCAGCCTGAGAGTTCCCTTTACTCCTCTTAGGTCATACAGATTTGTTTTTTTCTTAAATACATACTTATTTTAAAAGTCCTTTTTTTAATAGTTTATTTATTTTTGAGACAGAGACAGAGCATGAGTGGGGGAGGGGCAGAGAGAGAGGGAGACAGTCCAAAACAGGCTCCAGGCGCTGAACTGTCAGCAAAGAGCCCGACGCGGGGCTCAAACCCACGAACCTTGAGATCACGACCTGAGCCGAAGTCGGACACTTAATCGACTGAGCCACCCAGGCGCCCCTAAAAAGTCCTTTTAGAAGTGTTTATGTTTCAGTGAAAACAAGGCTTAAGTGCTGATGCTGATACTTGGTGATTATGTGACCATGGGCAAATAATTTCGCTTGAGTTTCACGTACCAACTTGCTACATTAACTCAATAATGGTTCTCAGCTGCTTTTCAATCATACATCCCTTTGAAATTGTGATGAACTGTCTACAGCCATACCACCCTGAACGTGCCCGATCTTGTCTGAAATTGCGATGAACTTTCCAAATTCTCAGGATCTTATTTCCAGAAAACTATATATAATATAGAATCACAATAAAACTTCACATCCAATTTGAACTCTGTAAGTCTTAGATTAGATAAGTTTTTTAAAACATTAGTATATTAACATTCTTTGATTTTGTGGCTATTGTTGAGTAGTATTCAGGTTATAGTAGGAAATATTGCTATGAATAAAAATTAAGAAATGGTCAGCTTCATTTTCTTGAAGTAAGAACTAGTTTCTAGCTGTAACTCACTTCAGTGTCACCTTTCCCACTTGAAAATGGTGACATCTTTACATTTTTGTTTTGAGTACTGAGCATTAGCTAACCCCAAAGACCATGACTTGATCTGTGGACTGTTGTGAACATAAACTCTAATATCAGATGTGAAATTTCCAGGAGAAAATAAAAACAAACTTTCAAAAGTATTAAATCTAATTTGATATCAGGTACCTTTAAAGAAATTATTCTGTTAATGATTTATTTTGAAATTTTTAAAAGTTCTTTTAACATCTTATTTTAAACTTCATTTGGTACTATTGTAGCCATCCATAGTTGTGAATAATTTGAAAGTTCTTGTTGAAACAAAATAATCTTCAGTCATTAATACAAAGGAATAATTAATGCCTTAAGAATGATAATAGGAGAAATCAGAATAGATTTCCATTAATATTGGGCTATTGAATGTTTTTTTATAACATAATACTCTGCTTTTATATTTCTAGTTTCTTATTCCTAAAGAGAAGGGATTATTTGTCCTTTGGAAGGCATCCTAAATAGGAGCCTGAAATTATATGTTGTCAAAGATAATTGACACACTAAGTATTCCTTTAAAAAAAAAAAAAGTAATGACCATAGAATTTCATTGTAAAGATCCAGGTCAAATTATGAGAGAGTGAGGTTGTATTTCCTGGAGGTGAATACATAAGAGAAGGGTAGCGTAGAAATAACCCTCAAATTTTAAAGGTAAGAAAAGTGAACTTCTATAGAACTGAGGAAAAACTGTATGATATAAATCTTGGTCCTCAACTTTATGGAGTCAGTAGCCAGCAAGAGAGAGCTTGAATAAATATGTTTAATATTTTTAAATATAAGCCAACAGTAGGATTCCTTTAGTGTTTAATTTAAATGAGAAATTATCCTGAGTAACATCAACTTCACTGCTAACTCCTGTCAACTATTAACAGTTGGGAACTTGAAATTCTCTATTTATTTAGTAAACTTCAGTTTCGCATGTGTGTGTACCAAGTACATGTGAAAATAGAGATTTTCACAGTGATAACGTGCCCAAAGTAATACTGAAGTATTAAGTCTCAGTTTTCAACTCTAAAACTTTATGCTATTATTTACTTTTCCTTCCTGTATAAGACAAATCCAACTCAGACTGTTTATAGCAAAACAGGAGACATTCTAGTCTTTCAGGATAAACAATGCAAAGTGGTGAAGCTTATCTCAGAGTTGGGTGAATCCCAAGACCAGAGTACCATCTGAAGTGTCTGTCTTTTTCCTTCCCTGCTTTCCTAGAGTTGACTTATTTCTTCCCACCACAGAGAACTTTCTCTATGTTATAAAAATATGCTATGAGACACCTTCAGACATCTATCCTTTTAGTTTTTCAAGAAGAAAGGATGTGTGGAAGACATATAGCAGATTTCCTACCCAAACCTACTACTGACTTTCCTCCGTGTTGGAAGGACCTCTACTTTGTTAGGAATTTTTTAAGTGATTTTTTTTTTAATGTTTTATTTATTTCTGAGAGAGAGACAGCATGAGCAGGTCAGAGAGAGAGGGAGATACAGAATCTGAAACAGGCTCCAGGCTCTGAGCTAGCTGTCAGCATAGAGCCCGACGTGGGTCTCAAACCCATGAACCGTGAGATCATGACCTGAGCCAAAGTCGGACACTTAACCGACTGAGCCACCCAGGCGCCCTTTGTCAGGAATTTATTATCCTCCACAGAGCTGTGGCCAGGGAATATGTTTGTAAAGTCTTGGAGGGAGTGAATCCTGATTAGCTTACGCCAGTCATGGAATTCTGTTTCCCTTGCCAGTGATTGGCTTAGATAGGGTCATGTATTCCATTTCTGGCTTATGAGACACTAATGCTTCTGGGAAAAGTCTGCCATCTCTTAAGAAGAGAACGAACAATAATAGCAAAAGTTATTGCTATGACATTTATTGTGTGCCAGGCATTTTCTAATTGCTTTACATTTATGAACTAATTTAACATTGGTGAATGAATGAAATGAAAGAGAAGGTCTGTTTCCTGTTTCTGAACAGTTTGGGTGAGGCTCTACTGCCTGAGGCTGTTGTAGTGACTTGCTCTGGTGCCAGGAGCTTGCCAGCAGGCCCAGGATAGCAGAGTTAATAGATGGAAAGAATCTGAGATTTTTTTAGGACTTTTTGAGCCATGAAATTAACTCTAGACATGTCCTACTTGGGAACTTCTTGTTGTGTGAATTAATAAATCCCTTATTTTTTTCAGTCACTTGAAGTCGAGTTTTATTTCCTTGGAGCTGAAAGCATTCCAAGTGATACACAAGAAATGCATTGTAGTGGGATGTGGTTTCCCATACAGTCCTCTTTGGCCTCCAAATGGTTATAGTAGCAGATAGAAAATTAAGATTTACCAAAGTAGAAGTACCAAGCCTCAGACAAATGGATTTATTACTTTTTCTCTTTTAAGTTTTTTTTTCCTGAACCATATTCTCATATGTGCCATTAAATCTTTAATGTAATTTTACTTATTTTTAAAAAATGTATTTATCTTTGAGGGAGAGAGAGAGCGAGTGTGAACACGCATGCATGTAAGCTGGGGAGGGGCAGAGAGAGAGGAAGAGAAAATCCAAGCAGGCTGTGTGCTGATAGCACAGATAAGGGTCTTGAACTCAGGAGATGTGAGATCATGACCTGAGCCAAAGTCAAGAGGTTGAGCCACCCAGGTACCCCCAAACATTTTTATTTTTAGCTAGAAGTGATGAAAAAGAGCCTTTTGCTTCTTTTAAGGAGCTAGAAGGATTGAAAGTCTGCAGCAGGCAGAAGAGAATGAGACACTGCCAGAGTGGGTCAGAAAGAGGGAAAGAAAGAGATAACCATAGGCCAGCATGGTGCTCTAGTCCCTGGATTTACTCCACCCCAAGATTAACTTCACTCCCGAACTTTGAGTTGTTTACCCATGTCAGCCAGTAAATCCCCCTTTTTGTTGATGCTAGTGTGAATTGGATTTTTACTTGCAAACAGAAAGTTCTGACTAACGTAGAGGCAATATATATAAATTTTATTGAGGTGTAACACACTCAGAAGACCACACAGATTTTAAGTGTTTAGCTTCATCAGTTTTTACAGACTGAACACCTGTTTGTGTTTAGGACTGTTTGTGTCCTCTTTATGAAACAGAACTCAGGTCAAGAAACAGAATGTTACCAGCTCTACAAAACTTTCATCCTTGCCTTTCAGTCAGAACCTGCCTTCGTTGAGGGTGACCGCTATGCAAGGCATGTATCTTAATGGGTAACAAGAACATAGATTTGGCGGTTAGAAAGGTGAGATTAGAATCCTTGTTCTTGAAAGCCAGTATGATTTTGGACAGGTTGCTTAATGTCTCTGAATTTCACTTTCTTTGTGTATATAAATACTATTTTTTGCATTTATTTGAGGAGTAATTGATGATATATATAAAGTGCTAACCAGAGTGCTCTACACAGGGTAAGTTCAGTAAATGGAAGTTATTTCTATTATTACTTCGTATTCACCATTCTTTTTTTTTTTTTTTAAATGTTTTTTATTTATTTCTAGGAGAGAGAGAGAGAGAGAGACAGCATAAGCAGGGGAGGGTCAGAGAGAGAGGGAGTCATAGACTGAAACAGGCTCCAGGCTCTGAGCTGGCAGTCAGCACAGAGCCCGACGCGGGGCTCGAACCCACGAACCGTGAGATCATGACCTAAGCGAAAGTCGGACGCTTAACCGACTAAGCCACCCAGGCGCCCCTCGTATTCACCATTCTTATCAGATGAATTGGTCCCAGACTTATCAGAGTGCTTTATTTCGTGGATTCTAAAAATTCTCACAAGGCTAAAAAAAGATTCTTACTTGTAAATGAGAAGCCTAAAATGTCAGGCTTCTAATATTCAGTGTCAAAACAGTTTTTGTTGATGTTTGTTGTCTGACACCCATACCATAAAATCGTGATTAAGTGTAATCTATAAACTTCAACTGTCCTTGCTTCAGTCACTGATCATGTTTTCCACTTCTTCCTTTTTAATATCACTTACTTGCCAAAAATAAGACTTGTCCTAGCAGAAATAGATTGGTTAGTTTAGTTGCTAAAATATTTGCCTTTTCACTTAAGATTCTTCTCTCTGTTTTAGTCATGAAGTTGTTGATTTTCCACCTTCATCCGTTAACAGTTTGGGTATTTCTAGCATAAATAATTTTAGTTTTAGTTTTATTTATAAGGAAGGAAGAAACTGCTGTCCAGTAGTCATGATAGTTTGACTTTAGAGATCATCTAGTTTCGGTTAAACTTTTTACTTTATAGATAAGAAACCTGATGCCTGTAGATCTAATAACTTGAGCATAGTCATGAATTAGTAATAAAACCAAAACTCAGGTCTACTGACTTTCAGGTCACTCTTCCTTCTGTACTAACATTGCTTTGAAAAAGCAGACTGAAGAAACTTTTATTATAAAATTTCCTTCTTTAATTTGAAAGTTTTTTTAAAGATGACTTCTAATGTGAAAGTGAGGAGAAAATACATTTAAAAAAAGATATTATACATACATATATTATACATAAAAAAAAGTATTATACATACATATCTATTGGTTTAACAGCAGTAATGGTAGTGATGATGAAGAAGATGATGATGATGTGATAGCACTTCCACACATTTAATAGCATTTAATTTTTAGAGTGCTTCCATTTCTATTTTCATGGTTTCATTTATTGTGATAATAAAATGGATTAACTCGGTAGTTATTGTATCAAGATACTATAAGAAGTTGTATAAGTTTCCCGGGGCTTTTGTAACAAAGGACCACAAACTGGGTTGCTTAAAACAACAGAAATTAATTTTTTTTCACAGTTCGGGAGGCTGGAAGTCTAAAATCAAAGTGTCAGCAGGGTTGGTTCCCTTTGTAGGGAGCTTGAGGAAAAACTGTCCGATATACCTCTCTTCTAGCTTTTTTTTTTTTAAGTTTATTTATTTTGAGAGAGAGAGAGGGAGAGAGTGAGCGAGCACAAGTTGGGGAAGATCAGAGAGAAAGAGGGAGAGAGAATTCGAAGCAGGCCCCACAGTGTCAGCACAAAGCCTGAAGTAGGGTTCAAACCCATGAACAATGAGATATGACCTATTTCACCGACTCAGCCACCCAGGTGTCCCACTTCTAGCTTCTGAGGAACACAATCCTTGGTTTTCTGATGCATCATTCCAGTCTCTTCCTCCATCTTCATGTTGCTTTCTTGACTCTTCTTATGAGGACACCAGTCAATGGATTTAGGTCAGCTCTAAATCAGAATGATCTCATTTTGAGATCCTTAACAAGTTACATCTGCAAAGACCCTATTTTCAAATGAGGTGATGTTCCAAAGTTCTGGGAAGACATGAGTTTTTTGTAGGGTACTTTTTCCCCCACTACCGAAGTATGTCTAAAGCATATGATCAGTTTGAGTGGATTCAGTGTGGAGATGTGTCGCTTTATGTCCTTCTGTGTAGCTGTATCCTAGACGACCAGTATTGGACTGAGTGAAAGACAATCAGGATCCTCACTATTTTCTTTACATTCTTAAAAGTTAAGATTGTGATTACTTAACTCCTCCTATATGAAATATCAAGGATTAAAATTGTATAGAATTAAGCACAATTTTCTGCTTCCAGTTCTTAATAAATACATAGATATTTGTGTTCTTTATTTAATCTAATTATATGAAGTTTAGTGTCTTAATTATTACAGACAATAACATTCTTTCCCTTTAAAAATATGCACGTATGTTAAAACACAGTGTATACTTTTCAATGTTCTCATCTTTGAGGGTTGTCAGATCTACTTTTTGATAAATTTTTTACTGTCTCTTAAAATACCAATTGTTTTTATTAGAACCAAACTATTTTATATATAAAAGTAAATATTTAAATGTTTAAAATATTAATATGTTGTTTCATATATAAAATTGTATCGAGTTAAAGTATGTAGTTTTTTTTTTTTCGAAGCATATTTCTTTTGAGAGAGAGAGCATGTGAATGTGCATGGGAGCAGGGAAGAACAGATAGAGAGGGGGAGAGAGAGAGAGAGAGAGAAAGAGAGAGAGAATCCCAAGCAAGCTCCACACTGTCAGCTCAGAGCCCTACATGGGGCTCGATCTCATGAGATCATGACCTGAGCTGAAATCAAGAGTAGAATGCTTGACAGAGTCACACCCAGGTGCCCCTAAACTGTGACGTTTTAAAACTTCAAACTCTTGGGGTGCCTGGGTGGCTTAGTCGGTTAAGCGTCCGACTTTCGCTTAGGTCATGATCTCGCAGTTCGTGGGTTCAAGCCCCGCGTCGGGCTCTGTGCTGACTGCCAGCTCAGAGCCTGTGTCTCCCTCTCTCTCTGACCCTTCCCTGCTCACGCTGTCTCTCTCTCTCTCTCTCTCTCCTAGAAATAAATGAATGATAAAAATTAAAATTAAAAAATAAATAAATAAATAAAACTTCAAACTCTTATTGAATTAAATGTATGAGAACATTTTTTTTTCTATTTTTCCTATAATTGCTACAGATTTGTGAACAATCATCAGTCTCTTCAGGATTTTGTATTTGGGGCTAATTATGTACAACAGTTTAGACTGATTATGTGCTGGAGGACATATTTGGCTTTCCTGAATAATCTTAGGTTAACTGATTTTATTTTTATTTACTAACCTTGAGTTAATTTCTTAATTTTACAGAGTTTTAATTTCTTTGTCTATAATACTGACATGGATTCCTTAAAGATTTCTATGATGATTAAATGAGATAACATGTAAATACCACGTATAGTGTTGGTGTATAGTAGGTGTTCAACAAATATTGCTAAATACTAATTCCTGTGGTTTCTGTTCTCTTTCATTAAATATGGAGTGTTGTTATAAATAATATATTTGTATAATTAAAGGTTTTGGTTAGTAGTTCTTCTAAACTGAACATTTTTGTTATCTATTAAAATAGAAAAACATTAAAAGAAGTGGTCAGATGTTTTTGTATTTTTGTATTCTGTACTTGCATTTAATTGCTCTCTCCTTTATCCTTTGCTTTAATTTCTAGCACAAATAGTTTTTTTCTCAGTATATGTCATTATTTATCTGAGATCATTTTCTTTTTTGACAAGAGAAGATGTTTGGGGAAGAAACAAACAAATGCTGCATTAAAAAGTGGATAGATTGGGGCACGTGGATGGTTCACTCATTTGACCATCAGACTCTGTTTCAGCTCAGGTCGTGATCCCAGGCCTTGGGCTTTAGTCCCCAGTTGGGCTTCCTGCTGAGCATGGAGCCTACTTAGGATTCTCTCTCTCTCTCTCTCTCTCTCTTTCTTTCTCTTCCTCCCTCTGCCCCCTCCCCTACTTGCATTCTCTCTCTCAAAATAATAAAATGGATAGATTAAATAAATAGAAGGACAAATATAGTTTCTTAAGTTTAATACCACCTAACTTTGCATAGTATTTGCAGGCATGTACTACACTGTTGGATGAATGTTCTGGGTATCTTTCTTTAAATTTCTTTAAATGACCAAACTTAGTTTTATTTTTGACTCTTTCCAAAAAGTTCTTTAACTGCAAATCAAATAGAAATAGCCGTTTTTAATATTTTTCTGAGCAGTGGTTGCTTTCATCTATTAATTACAGGTTTGATCTAGAATATAGTGTAATTTATCTCTCTTCCTTTCCTGTGAATTTTTACTTCTATGAACTTCTCTCCATTTGTCGTTTAATCAGTTACTGTAATTGAAGGTAGAAGTCTCAAGGGAATTTCTCCTTGGGTAAAAATTCAAGTATTCCAGTGAACTGATTTCTAAGGTTCAGAACTCTAAGGTTCAGAAATCTCCAGTTCGTTCATTCTCTCTCTCTCTTTCTTTCTTTGTTTCTCTCTCTCTCTCTCCCCCTCCCTCCTTCCCTCCCTCCTCTCTCTCCCTCTCCCCTCCCTCCCTCCCTCTCTCTCTCCCTTCCTTCTTTCCTTCCTTCCTTCCTTCCTTCCTTCCTTCCTTCCTTCCTTCCTTCCTTCCTTCCTTCATGTGTGTTTGTTTGAGGCTATCCCCAAGGTTGCCTTGTGCTAGAATCTAACTTCTTACTAAGGAATCAAAAGTGTAGAGATGGAAAGGATCTTAGAAATTAACCATTCTAATATTATTATTTTACAGATGAACAAACTGAGACACTGAGAGATAAGGGAACAAAGTCTTGTTTTGTTTTTTAAATCTAGTCTAGAGATCTTGTCAGCTGTACCTTGAGTTACAGAATTTCACTTTTTGAACAAGCAGAACCTGTACTTAGCTGAGATGGCAGCTTCACCTCCCAAGGGTAAAGAAAATGGAAAAAATCAAAAAAACAAAAACCACCTTGCACTGTTCCCTAGCAGTATCCTTCTCGGTTACCCAGTAATGTTTACAGACACCAAGGGGACCTATAGTCAGTACTCCTGAGTATAGAAATACTGGTTTCACAAAAACATGTTTAGTAGAAAATTCTTTCTTTATCTATTTTTAGTTTTTGCAACAGCTTTTTACACCATGAATACATAAACACCTAAATGGTTAGTATTTATATTTGTCCTCTTTAGAAGCTGAGTATTTGGAAATAGAAGGTTTTTGTTTTTGTTTTGCAAATACCTTGATGCGTCAGTAGTAGGAATTTCTACATAGTACATAACCTCTTTGAAATGCTGTGGTTCTCTTATTTGTCTATGATTTTTTTTTCTCTTGGATAAATAGGATAGTTATTCCATTAAAAGGAAGCATCTGTGTTCCTACAGCAGTTGCCAGATACAGTGCCTAATAATTAGTTGTTTACATAGGTATGTGGAGATCCAAGAAACAATATTATTTGACTAGAGTTGAAATTTTTAATGAATAAAGCTTCTTATACCTCTTGAGAGTTGGGAAGAAAATTATTTTGTGACATACTGGAAAACTAGTTTCTAACCATTTTTATTTTCTGATGAATAGACTTAAAATAGAAATGTTAGTCAAGGATAGAATGTTTGCCAGTTATATTCCAAATATCTTGCAGTTTATCTTTAACCATGGTAACAGACATAGTGGTGAAATAAGTTGGTAGGTTGCCATTGGCTGCCTAAAATTAGGCAAATATACCAGCTTTGGAAAGGCCTGAAAGTGTCTAAAACACTGGTGTTAACCTGCTAAATGTTTATAGCTGCACAAAGAATAACATTTATAAATGCTGTTTAACAGAGTAACTTAGAAGCTAAATTGCTCTTTACCATATGGCCCCTTAGAGTTTATTCACATGAAAGCTGTTAATTCACTACCAAGGACTGATTCACAAGAAGAGAAATGCTGAAGAAACTATACAACTTAAAAATTCCTCATTCTAGTTTTTGCCTAAAAGTAATATCCTTATTAGGATATGTTATATTCATTTAAAGTGGAATCTTGCTTTAGTTTGTTTTCTGTTTTTAATGTCTTCCCCACTCCATTCCATGATGGAATTAGAAGTACAGATAAAGAGTTCTGGTTTACCTTGTTTATGGAGAAATGGTTGGTATGTGGCTCCAACCAGGTAAAAGACAATATGTAAGGAGAAAGTCAGGTGGCCTTATTAAAATGTAATTCTTTTTGAGCTTTATGGAATGAGAAGAGGAGATCTTATTTTTCCAATCTCAAAATGGTAGACAGCAGGATATAATTTACTTACTGTTTTATGGACACTGTAACACTTTGCTATGTGATTTATTTTTATTTACCAGTAGAAAACTAAGGAAAATTGCTAGGTGAAGCCTATTACATTGACTTTAACTAGGGAAAATTCAGTACATTTAGTTTTACTAGTACAGTTTGACTTTGAAGACTAAAGACTTTTATGACCAAGCCTTTCTCTCTTTCTCTCTCTCTCTCCCTCTGTCTCTCTCTCTCTGTCTCCAAAAAATAATCTCCTGGTAGAATTTGCATCTGTCTACCTTTCAATAATAATTATGATGGACCTACTATGTATAAGGCATTGAGTGCTTATCTTAATACAACTCTGCATCATGGAGGAACCAAAATGCACATAACTATTATACTTTATAGTAAATGCTATAATAGAATTGCCTTTAAAGCATTGTAGGAAGTCACATAAATTTTCATCTAAATTTGTTTTTCTAGTCACTATTCTGTCACTACTTTTATCTCCCAGATATTTTTCAGATTTGCTATGATCTCCCTTCCTTCATTGTTTCCTTCATTCTTATTTTCAGTCTTCACAACCACCGGGGTGATTTGTCTTAAATAAAACTTTGACCTGGTCATTTACCTGCTGAATAAACACTCTTCCAAGATTTCCTCTTATGTGTGGAAAGGCCTCTTCCCAAGACCTTTAAGGAATTTTTAAAAATCCAGTTTCAGTTAGCTTTCTAGCCCCATCCAACGTTCAACTTTTATTCATTAACTCCATCCTCCACCAAATATAATTTTTTGAAGTCTCCATGCTGCTTTTCACCCTATTGCTTGGGATGCCCACATCTCATTCAAGTTGGTTCTTAAAACTCAAAGCTAGTGTCTTCTTCCTCAAGGACATCTTTCATAATGCCATGGAGACTGGATTAGGTGTCCCAAGCTAGTGCTCCAATACAAAGGTTATGTGTGCTCTTTTCATGCCAGTAGTATAGTACTTTTTTTTCTTGATTCTTTCTCTTTTTTATAAGTATACAAAGTAACGTGGTAATTACCTACCATCCTTCAAATGTCAACACTGTTTGTTTTTAATCATTATTGTGAACTCTTGGCTTAAAGGTATTTGATATGCTTCAACCTGTTGCAGTTATTCATGCTCAGACTGTTCTGTCTTGCCATTGGGAGCTTAGATGGCTTCTGAGTCTGTAGTCATATTTCACCATGTTCTTTGAAGAAACAAATTTGAAATGGGTGCAGTTCTTTCTGCATAGGGACAGGGAAAACTACAGAGAGATCTTGATCCTTTTTCATTCTCTGAGATATAAACATGCTGCGATGGTGATATAGTTGTAGACTGAATTTATTCTGCTCCATCTAAGAGCAGTTAGAGGGGACTTTTTCTATAAAGTAAGTTTTTCTTTTACCTCTGTGTTACAGTGGTATTTGTGTATTCTAGCATTTATCACAGCTCAGCTTGCATTATAATTAATTCCCACCCTGCTAATCTGTAAGGGTAGGAATCATTATTTTTGTATCTCAATCATTTATTTATTCCAGTGCTTTACCTTACAGTTGGTGCTTGGTAAATGCTGCTTTGAGAACAGTGCTATCGGGAGACAATACTTATATTAAACTTTTATTCAGTTCATGTAGTTCTTAGTTATTATATTGAGTGCTTAAGATGTGTCATGTACCAAGCTAGACACTAATTCAAGTAGCTTATTTAGTGGGAATGTGTGAAATTGTGTCTGTATGCTGAATATCTATTACATTAAGTGCTATACATAATGCTTTAGCCTATAGCAATATTTCTCAAAGTGCATACTGCATGATGTTAGTAGGCATTAGTAAAATAGAGGGATTTTGTGATCAAAGAGTTTGGGAGATACTGAGCTAGACAAAGATAAACAAGTTTCTGATTACAGGATTTTATTATGCAAAGATGTGTAGTGTTACTACCTAAGAGGCAAAGAAGATATCATTTCTCAATTTGTGTGACTTAGCTTTTTCCCCCCAAATATTTGTGGAACATTCTTAGGAAAATGCTGACCAAGTTATATAAAAGAATGTGGTGCAGTGGAAAGGGCACGGGGTTGTAAGTCAGAACTTGGGTTCTGCCCCTAACTACTAGCTGTAGAACTTTCTGACCCTTCTCAAAGCCTCAGTTGTCTTATTAATACAAGAAGTTAATACTGGTCTATACAGCGTAAGACTGCAAATCCTTTATAAAGCACTTGACAAAAATTAGTACTTTTGTACAGTCTTAGTATCTAGGTAAATAGTTCATTGTAAAGTTAACAAATACTGTAAGTGAATATTTTATTTCTTCTGCAGAGTTTTTCCTTAATTCTCCATACTAAAGATTAAAAGTATAACTTCTGTAGGCATACTTAAGTCAGTAGCAGTTTATTGCCACCTGGATTCTTACAATTACAGCATAACTTTTCTTGACCAATGATGACAGTGGACCAGCTCCCTTAGATTCTAATTCTGAGGAATCTGGACTAAGAACCCGGGAACAATTTATCTTAAGTTTTTTCTCCATATTAATGTTACCCTATATAGATAAATGGAAGAAAGCCAAACAAATTAATATATTTGATTTTGAATAATTTAGATCTGTTTCAGGGTCTCATTTTTTATTTCAAATGATTGATTGGGCAGCAGTAATGTTACCTTCTAAAATACAATTGTACTTAACCAAGATATGGTAATACTCTTGGCATTTAAATTGCCTTAAAAATAGGATACACATTTTTATGCTATTTATAGTATACTATTAGAAATATGCAAACAAGGAAGGTACTGTAGTCTTGATTCATATTACGTATACATGGTTTAGTCAGGTTATGTTTTAGGATAACAAATGAGAATATATCCTATGATAAATACTGAAAGAATGCAAATAAAGCATATGCATTTCTTCCTTGTCTCATGCTGCAGTATGAGGGAAGAGGAATTCATCCAAATGACATAACTTTTTTGAGTTCTTATGTGTCTGTGACTGTTGTTAGCTCAATATGTATTAGCACATTTAATCTTCAGAGTTACCCTGTGTGATTAATACATTAACTGTTTTACATATTTTTAGGGCTGAATAAGTTGGACTTCATGAAGTTTTGTGTATTCCCATTTGCTCTTTTAACAGGGTCAATAGCTTCCCTGCTGGGAAGGCACCCAGGGAGAGACAAGAGAGACAGAAGTCTCTGACAGCAATTAGGTGTTAAATGCCACTCTTCAGACACCTCTTAGTGATCAGGGCCAAGGCAAGAAAGAGCACATGAGTGGGTTTTGTTAAGGATGTGAATCAAATCACTGGTGGGTAACTGCTGGCTCATCTGTGGAGCCAGCTACTTGGATTTGAATTCCTGTTTTCTGCTATTTATGTTTAACTTTGTACAATTCAAGTTTTTGTTAACTATGCAACAAGGATGCAATAATATCTATTTCGTAGAGTTGTAAGTATTAAATGAGTTAATACATGGAACATGTGTCTGGTGCTTGATAAATAACAAATGCTAACTCGTTATTGTTATTGTTATTACTATTATTAACAATATTATTTGCCTTGACTGAAAACATAGACAATCTCTTATTGCCATCGTGGGTAGTGTGTAAGTTGTTTGTTTTGAATGAGTATCACCCACTGCCAACACTTTTTTTTACATTTATTTTCAAGTTATGCATAGTTTTTATAACATACTGTTTCTCAAACAAAACTCCTAATAAATATGTTGTTGTTATATGATTTCTTGAGGGGAAAGGTTGGGGGAGAGGTTTTGAAAAAATGGGAAATTTCTTTAGAAATCTCTCTCTCCTATCATAAATGAGAAAACCCAGAGAACTCAAAGTAATTTGATTGAAGTCATTGAGCTGATAAGTGATGAGGCTGGAGTTTAAATAAAGGAATTTAGTTCTGTGCCCTTACTAATTAGTTCCCCTGCTTTTAAAAAGAAATAATAAAACAAATAATTTTACAGTGAATTTATATTTTCTAACTTAATTTCTTTTTGTAAAGAGGATAGTGTCTTAATTACATGTAATAGGACTAGGTTCTATTTTTTTTTTAATTGCTTCCGTTTTTAAGTATAGAAGGATTTTTTCCCTGAAAGTAAATACTGTGATGTTAACAGACTGTAGTTTGATAAGGTTGGATTTTTAAAATAAAATTGAAGTACAGTTAAATATTAAATCTGATCTGTACAGTATCCTTGGTTTATGTCTTTGATACAAATTAGCACAAGACTCCCTTTTTATTCACTTGGGGATATATTACAAATTCCTGTGAATGCGGAAAATCTTCATTTATATAACCCCAAGCAAAAGTGACTGCTTAGAAATGCAGACAATGAGAAATAAGTTGAGAAATTCTTGGAGTGTGTGGAAAATATTCATAGGGCGCCTGGGTGGCTCAGTTGTTTAAGCATCCAACTTTGGCTCAGGTCATGATCTCACACAGACTGTGAGTTAGAGCCCCATGTCATGCTCTGTGCTGACAGCTCTGAGCCTGGAGCCTGCTTCAGATTTTGTGTCTCCTTTACTGTCTGTCTGTCTGTCTGTCTCTCTCTCTCTCAAAAATAAACATTCTAAAAAATAAAATAAAATCAAAGAATGTTCAGATACAGGTACTCAGGTTTAATTTGTTTTTCACAATATGTTGAATCCATCTCCTGATGTTTTGTTCTTTGGGAAGTTTCCTTTACTGAAATTGTTTTTGTACTTGTGATGCTGAGAGAAATGCCCTGATGAACTAATCAAAACTGAAGGCTAAGAGAGCTTGGTTTTCCAATAAATACTTCAATTTAATAATTGCTGTTGTCTAATTTAATATAAGCATTCAAATCCTTCATAGCTTAAACTGTTCCTAATTACGTGTCATTTCTATTTACAAGTTCATACCACAGTTCAGTGTATCTAAAAATCAGAAATTAATTCAGTTCTCCATTGTATTTGAAATACTATGTCATAGAATCAAGAACTTATTTCAGTGTTGACCCAGAAATTCAGGAGAAGTCACTTTGATGAAGTCCGCTTACACAGATTTTCTCCAGATTCTATATTTTTGTGTAATTCTAGACATAGCTGAGGTTAAAAACAAAACTTTAATACCTAGTATATACCAAGTGCTGTGCTAAATGAATTACACTCATGGTCTAATTTCCCAAACATCACTAAGGAAACAGGCTCAGAGGTTTTTTTCATTTGTCTTATTTTGTTTAAAGTGCTCCAGTTACTATATAAATGGGAGAACCTTGGCCTGCCCAGATATTCAGTCTGCCTACAGCCTTGCCTTTAAAAAAAAAGTTCTCAGGGAGCCTGCGTGGCTCAGTCGACTAAATGTTTGACTCTTGGTTTCAGCTCAGGTTTCAGGCTCATGGCTCATGAGTACAAGCCCTGCATCACACTCTGTGTTACCAGTGCAGAGCCTGCTTGAGATTCTCTCTCTCCTTCTCTCTCTGTCCCCCGTTCATCCATGTGCAGTCTCTTTCTCTCTCTCTCTCAAAATTAAATAAACTTTAAAAAATTCTCATCACTGTTTACTATTTTAGGAATTACCTGGTCATCCAAGGAAAAATTATCTTTTTAGTAATTTCAATTATTTGAAATTGCACATTTTAATTTTTATTTGAAAAATTTGCATATTTTCAAATAAATCTTAAAATTCCAAATAATGCAAATTTTGCAAATATTTATACAGCATAGACAATTTTAAAATATTTTTTTAAAATTTTCTTTATTTTTTAGTGATCTCTACACCCAATGTGGGCTTGGATTTATAACCCTGAAATCAAGAGTCGCACACTCTTCCAACTGAGCCAGCCAGGTCCCCTGACACTTTCCTTATATTAACACTTATTTTTTCAGTTGCAGTGAACTATAATTTACACTACATAATGTTTAAATATCTCAAATCCTTTGGGAAGTAGGTCTTATCAATATGCAAGTGAATGTTAGGCCAAGATTAACATTAATTAATAATAATTTAGCATATGCACAAGAAACAAACAGTAGTCTTCTGGATATAGAGAGGAAGAGCCTGTTAGGAGTCAAAACTTGGTGGAAAAATTTTTTTTATTCCAAATTCCTGTAAGATCCAAGGCCTGTGTGTGTGTGTGTGTGTGTGTGTGTGTGTGTGTATACACATCACTTTAAGTGTTCGTCATGTTATTTAAAGAAATCTTACAGAAATATAGCTATTTATTTTTTTTACAAAACAGCTTTATTGACATATGAATAAATACCATAACATTCAGTTGTTTTAAGTATCCAATTCACTAATTCTTACTAAGTTTTTGGAGTTTTGCAGCCATTACCACAATCTAATTTCAGAACATTTCCATCATTCTAAAAAGAGGGGTGCCTGGGTGGCTTAGTCGGTTAAGCGTCTGACTTTCGCTTAGGTCATGATCTCGCGGTTCGTGGGTTCGAGCCCCGCGTCGGGCTCTGTGCTGACTGCCAGCTCAGAGCCTGGAGCCTGTTTCAGTCTGTGACTCCCTCTCTCTCTGACCCTCCCCTGCTCACGCTGTCTCTCTCTCTCTCTCTCCTGGAAATAAATAAAAACATTAAAAAAATAAAAATAAAAATAAAAAAATAAAAAGAAGCTTCTTTCTCAATTGTAGTCACTCATGCCATGAGGCAGCCACTAATCTACTTTTTGTCTCTATAGATTTGGCTCTTTTGTACATTTCATACAAATGGAATGATACCATACATGGTCTTTTGTGTCTGCTTCATCATTCATACATGATGATTCTGAATTTCACGCAAGTTGTAGCATGTTTGAGTACTTTTTTTATTGCTGAGTAGAATCCCATTGTGCTACATTTTGTTTATCTGTTCACAATTGATGGACATTTGGGTTGTTTCTACTGCTTGACTATTGTGAATACTGCATATATAAACAATTATGTACAGATCTTTGTATGGACATTTAGTTTCATTTCTCTTGGGTAGATAAATAGGAGTGGAATTACCAAGTCATAACTGTCAAACTGTTTTCTAGAGTGGCTACTTCATTTTACAAAAATTCCCACAGTGTTTGAGGATTTTAATTTCTCCACATCCTTGCCAACATGTTATTGTCTGCCCTTTTGATTTATGGCCACTTTAGTAGATGTAAAGTAGTGTGTCTGTGGTTTAATTTGCATGGCTGTTTCTTTTCATTGATTGTTTATTGTCTATATTGAATAACATTACTACAGCTTTGGAAATCCTGGAAGAGACTTAAACCTGCATAATTTTTGCCATGTGAAGTATTGGTTTCCTAGAAGATTCTGACACTCTCCTGTGAAATATTTAAAATTTAGGTCTCTTCAGGTAAAATCAAAAGGAAAAGAGATTAATTACTTGTCACAAAAACAAAAATCTTAGCTGATTGGCATATTATTGATCATTTCCTGCTTTATAGCTCTGCTATTACTAGTTGAGTTGTAGGAGGTTTTGTTTGTTTGTTTTTGTTTTTGTCTTGATCTTACCTATTATCCTGAAAGTGTGATGATAATTGATGAAGTAGGTCTGGAATTTTCTTTCCCCTTTCTGGACTATCTAAGAAAACATATCAAATAATAGATGTCACTTGGCAAAAAATATTTTCATTTTTTTCATCATTGGAAAAAAGGTTGGGCCATAAAAGGTTTAAAATAAATATTTAATCTACAGTTTGATGCAGTAAAACATCTGTGGAATTTTCCTTTTGGTTTTACTAGACTGATGAAACCCTGTTTAAGGAATTTACAAGGTGGGCCGAACTTTAAAGCAAGTTGCATTTTTGTGTTGAAGCATGCCCAATACCTGTTAGAGGTAAACAGTACAGTTGAGAGGACATTGTAAATATACACATTCATTTTAAGGAAATGTTTCTTTCTTATTTTTTCCCCCTCAGTCTAGCTGAAGTGCGTTGGTGGGAACTTTTCCCACTCTTCCACATGGCATTTAGCCTCTTCTATGCAAAAGAAGTAACAAAATTGGACTTTTCATTATAATCATGAATACAAAGAAAAGTGATAGCTGTTCTTGGGTGTGTGGTTATTAAAAACAAGTCTTGACAAGGCAAAGGATGGATATGTGTGAAATAGGTGATATATTTACTCAATTATTTTCTTAACCAACATTTGAAATGGTTTCTGCTGCAAAGGTATAGTAGTTTCTACAGATTGCTATTATTTTGAGAAAAGACAATTGAGGTTTCTCTTAGGAAGGTAACACTATGTAATGGAAAGCCAGCCTCCGGGAATCTGTGTCTGTAGATGAGGTCCAAATTCTGTATCTTAAAAGCTGTCTGACCATGGGCAAGTTGTTTTAATCTCTCTGAGACTCAATTTTTTTTAATCTTTAAAATAGGAATGAAAATGTTGACTTATATATAGTTTGTAAGAAAGTTCTAGCACAGTATCTGAGAGCTTTTGAGGTAAACATTCCCTTTCATGTTGATTCAATTTGTATTTGTACCATACACAGATACACTGTGAATCCTATAACTTAAAAATCAATCAGGAAAACAAAACAAAACATTTTTTTGCCAAGGCCGTCAGGCCAGGGCATCTTGTGTTTGAATTTGGTTCGGTCATTTCCTGTCTTTGTGACTTGGGGCAAGTTGTAGAACTTCTCTATCTCTGTTCAATTTTATTTAAAATTGGAATAACACTAATTTCAAGGATTGTTATGAGGATTGAGTGACATTGTGTAAGTAAAGTAGTTGGCCCAGAGCTTCCTCTGTCATGGTTGTTGTGCTGATTGAGTAACAACAAGTGACATTTATTGAACACTTACTGTGTGCTGCACACTTTCCTAAGTCTTTACATGCATCTAATTGTCACAGAGGGGCTCCTGGGTGGCTCATTCGGTTAAGCGTCGGACTTCAGCTCAGGTCATGATCTCACAGTTCGTGGGTTCGGGCCCCGCATCCGGCTCTGTGCTGACAGCTAGTTCAGAGCCTGAAGCCTGCTTCAGATTCTGTGTCTCCCTCTCTTTCTGACCCTCCCCCACTTACGCTGTCTCTCTCTCTCTCTCTCTCAGAAATAAATAAAACATTTTAAAAAAATTGTCACAGAAACCCCATGAAATAGGCATTAGTGCCATTATCCAGATTTTGTAACTGAGGAAAGTAAGATTCAGTCTAGTTTCCTCATGATCACATAGAGAAAACATGATAGAACCAGAATTTAAACCCAGCTGCGAAGGGCTACAGAATCTACACTCTTTAACTGATAGTGATTCCACTCCCAACATTATATCCAAATATGGCCTATTTCTTCCTCCACTTTTTCCTCCCCTGGCTGTGGTCTCTCAGGTGGTTGTAGATGACGGCATTAAATGTGTCTTTTGTGTCTTGTTCCTTGCTTGGACTGTAGTCTATGAAGGGATAGCAAATATTTAATAAATGAAGCAGAAGTTATAGTTTATACAACTGTTACTTGGGCTTGAATGTATTTTCCCAGTCTGTTGGAAGTCTGTTCACACACTGACTAGCTTGGTTTTGGTCATTATTATTTAGCTGAGTAAATTAATTTTTACAAATGCATGTTTGGCTAAGAGAATTGTGACCTTTGTTGTCAGTGAAAGCCCTTTCTTGGACTAGATGGGAAGATGAAGTTCATGTTTTTTGGAAGTTTTTTCCCTCTTAAGTTTATATATAAAATATGAACAGCACTGTTCGTGGTAAAATGAAGACAGACTAAAATTTGTTATTTGGTCTTCCACTTTGTTTCAATGAGTTAGAAACTAAAGAACTGAAACCTTATTTTTTTAACTAAGCTGTTTATTTTAAGTAGTAAACAACTTTTTAAAAGCCATTTTAAATAGTTTAATAATTATTTTAACTATTTTTAATAAAATTAAATTTTTTTAAATAAATGAATTGCTGAGGAAATACTTATTGAAAAGTCCAAATAATTACTAATTAAGTAATGTTAAATTTTAAGGGTTTGGTTATATAAATGGTTTAAAACCTGGTGGTAAATGTTATAACTTTGTTTAAAAAAAACTTAATATTTGTCCTGGATAATGTGTTTTGACCCTCTGCTTAATTGATGAAGTAAGGCACATTTGAATCATTTCATATGATTAATAAAAGCCAGTGATGATCTTTTTTTCCCTCATTAGCAGGGTCTTTACAATTCATGATGCAAGTTTTGGTCAAGTAGAAAAGCAGAAGTTAAATGATCTTTGCCAAGATGATTTCTTGGGAAAGGGTTATTAATTGGGCAGTACCTTGATTAATAAATCCACTGAGAATGTACTGCCATGTACCAGCAAGTTGGAAAATGAACAGTCTTCGTAAATTATGCAGAGTGGTGTTGGTTTGCATTAACAGCAATGTTCTCATTAAAGTTTGGCCAGGAAAAAATACCACTGTGTTCTGCTTCTACTTTTCACTACACATTTAAACTATGCCAACAGCAACAGCCAACACCTAGGAAGGAAAGGCAAACCAGCCCTATGTTGGGCCTCTCAGCAGCAGAATTTTTAGAAACTTGTCTGTAGGGCTTTGTTGTTTAATTTTGTTCTCCTCTATTAGCCATCCGAGTGTTTCTCTTAATGATCTGACATTTGGAATGGGGAGAGACTGATTGGCTCAGCCTGGGTCAGCTCTCTAGCTTGGATCACTGTGGAGAAGGGGTTCTTGCAGTACAAATTACACTAACCTGGTCCTAGGGAGTACCCGTCACATACGGTACAGCAGGCCTTCAGTCATTGATGCTTAGTGATTTAATGATTTTACGTAAGTATTCACGAGAGAGAATTGGATCAACTAGGTACTTGCTTTTTTTAATCTTAAAGGTTTAGTTCCTTATTAAAGATGGGGGCTTGGCATTTGAGGACCATTGAGGGACCCCTGAAATCTATACTAGCTCTGAGGGTTATTAATCTTTTTAATCTCTTGAGAACTGAGGAGGAACAGAGAATAAGGGTCAGATGATACCATCCATCGCTGCTGTTTTTTCTCATGTGGTCAGTCCTTGCTGGTTGCTATAGAGGCCAAAAAGCTGATGGTGGCCTTCTCTCCTTGGCTTCCAGAACTTGGAGTTCTCCCATTTGTACCATGTACCCATTTACTGGGCTCCCTTCCCTCCCTTCCCTCCCTTTCCTGTGTGAACCATTTGAATTCCTTCCATCACCACCTAATGCAATTTAAGTTACCCTTCTGCCTCAAAAGTCCCTTATGGAGTGTTGTTTTCTGGGGTACTATATATTTTCACATTTTGGTTCTTTAACTCATTTTTCCCCCTTATATCCTAGGATGTTGGTATCTATCTGCCCTTTTATAGTACTCAACTTTGACAGTTTTGTTGTTAAGGTATAACTTTTTTTTCTTTTTTACTTATTTTATTAAGGTAGAACTTCTTAGTTGAAATTTCCATTCTGTAACTCATAGGAAAAACCGTATTTATTTTCTTAATGAGACTTAATTAAATTGATTTTGTGCAGTGGCAATTGCTTTCTTAATAATTTGCCCCTCTTACAGTATTTTTCCATGAGAAAAGGTATTCAAGAGCATCTAGCCCAGTGCCTAACAGTTGTTTAGCTTTCATTTTCTCTTGATTTTTTAATGATTGATTTAATGTTTTAATGTTTTATCATGATTACATGTCTATCAGAGGAAAAGTGGAAAATGCAGGTAAATATAATAAAATCACACAGTTGCCCTATGTTAACCTTGTGAAAATTTCCCAACAATATTAGTATCTAATTGTATTTAGTTTGTTTACTGTCCTGTTTTCATGTAACATACCAAATGTATTTCCTCACATCACTGAATATCCTTTTACCTTTTTAAAGTTTATTTGCTTATTATGAAAGAGAGTGCACATGTGAGGGGGCGGGGGTTGGTGGACAGAAAGAGAGGGAGAGAGAAAGAATCCCAAGCAGGTTCCCCACACTGTCAGCGCAGTGAGGACTTATGAACCACAAAATCTTGGCCTGAGGCAAAACCAATAGAAGCTTAACCAACTGAGCTACCCAGGTGTCCCTGAATAACCTTTAAATAATTTGAATGAGCATAATATTCTATTGTATAAATGTGCCATAATTTATTTTTTAAACCCTTCTCCTGACTACATGTACCATTCACATCATTGAAATAATCTCTTATTGAGACTCCTGGGTGTCTCAGTTGATTCAGTGTCTGGCTTCAGCTCAGGTCATGATCTCACAGTTTCTGGGTTTGAGCCCCACATCAGGCTCTGTGCTGACATTTTGAAGACCCTGCTTTGGATTCTGTCTCCCTCTTTCTCTGCCCTTCCTGCTTGTGCTCTCTTTCTCTCTCTCAAAAATAAATAAATATTTATTTAATAATAAAATTAAATAAAATAAATAAATTCTTTTTAAAAATAAATTCTTTTTAAAAAATTTTTAAAAATAAACTCTTATTTCTTTTTTTTTTAAGTTTTCTTTAAGTTCATTCATTTATTTTTGAGAGAGAGAGAGAGAATAGAGGAAGGGCACAGAGAGAGGGAGATAGGGAGAATCCCAAACAGTCTTCACACCAGCAGTGCTGGGCCAAATGCAGGGCTTGAACTCACAAACTGTGAGATCATGACCCGAACTGAAACTAAGAGTCAGACACTCAACTGACTGAACCACCCAGGCATCCCTCTCTTATTCTTTTAATAGCTTTATAGGTAGAGATTTCTGAAAATACACAGTGAATACTTTCAAGCTATTGGGGCCTCAGTTTCCACATATGTAACATCTCCCATCTCAGCTGCCACCTCATTCTGTATACAGATACCTTTCTCATCCCATTCCAACTTTTTATTATAGACCTCCTCATCTCTCTTGGGCTCTGATACCCCACATTAAGATATTCTTTAAGTGAGGGTTCTCCTCAACCTGCATGGGTTTTAACACCCTGTCTGTGCTGGGTAGCCCCAAAATATGATCACCTTTCTAACCCTGCTCAGGCTCTGAGTCCCCTGACCCCACAAAGCCCCGCTCTACACCCCACTTGGGCTGATACCCCACACCTAGCCATGCCTATGTGTTAGACCTTGCTTTGGGCTCCCATGGCTCTAGCCTATCTAATGATGTTAACACTGAATTGTTCAGGAAAGGCAGGAGGGGAAGGGAAATGATGCTATACTTTTTGAAGAATTACTGAGGGGCGTTGCCAGGTGCATAGCATCATGCCAGCCATACTGTAGGTATTTGGTGGCAGGGTGTGCATACATGTGTTTAATTCTTCCCCTCCTGATCCTGGACAGTAGAGTCTTGGTAGTAAAAGGAAGAATACAAACATCACCCAGCAGATTGCTTTTAATACCAACTCAGCTGTGTTTGCTCTTGGTATTGCTAAGAGCAGACATTCAGTTGATACTGTATACTTCTCCCAGAATGATTGCTGTTTGCCTTTTTATTGTCTCCCATTTTCCAAACTCCAAGCTTCCATATCTCAGCTATAGTTTTGCCTACTATTTTTTTTTTAATGTTTTATTTATTTCTAGGAGTGAGAGAGAGAGACAGCGTGAGCAGGGGAGGGTCAGAGTGAGAGGGAGTCACAGACTGAAACAGGCTCCAGGCTCTGAGCTGGCAGTCAGCACAGAGCCCGACGCGGGGCTTGAACCCACGAACCGCGAGATCATGACCTAAGCGAAAGTCGGACGCTTAACCGACTAAGCCACCCAGGCGCCCCAGTTTTGCCTACTATTTAAATGAGATCAAGATTATTTGAGATGAACATGTTTACCTGCCTACCTACTAAAGAACGTTTCAGTATTTTCAGCTCTTCTTATTTTACCTCCTTTCTTGAAACTCCTCTTTTGGCTTTTATTATAGTGTATTGTCCCACTTTTCTTGTCTGACTAATTTTTCTAAATCTCCTTACCTGACTTTGATACGTCTACCCCCCAGCTGGATATTTATCTTTCTTAATATTTTGTTATTGGTCTCCTTAAGCTATTCTGTTTCCCTAGATTATTAGTAGCCACAAATTGTCCCAACACCTAGGTTTTGCTGCTGAATTCTGGATTTTCATTTTATTTTTAACATTTTAACATTTTAATTTATTTTTGAGAGAGAGAGAGACAGGATGCGAGCGGGGGAGGGGTAGAGAGATGGGGGAGACATAGAATCTGAAGCAGGCTCCAGGCTCTGAGCTGTCAGCACAGAGCCCAACGCAGGGCTTGAACTCACAAACCGTGAGATTATGACCTGAGCCAAAGTCGGACACTTGACCGACTGAGCCACCCAGGTGCCCCCCAAGTTCTGGATTTTATACCTTCCCAACTCTGACTCTAGCTGTAATGGGGTTTATAGCTCCCAACAGCTTTTTTTTCCTTTTCTTTTTTTCTTTTTCTTCGCTTTTCTTTATTCTTTTATTTTCTTTTTAAATGTTCATCTATTATGAGAGAGAGTGTATGTGCAAGCAGGTGGAGGGACAGAGAGAGAGACTGGAGAGAGAATCCCAAGCAGTTTCCGTGCTTGGAAAGCAGTTTCCGTGAGATCATGCCTGTGTCGAAATTGAGACTCAGATGTTTAACCAGCTGAGCCACCCAGGCACCCCTAGCCCCCAATTTTTTAAGCAGGGGAGAGGGAGAAAGAGACAGAGAATCTTAAGCAGGCTTCACACCCATCATGGAATCTGTCGTGGGGCTCTGTCTCCCGACCATGACATCATGACCTGAACCAAAATCAAAGTTGAAAGCTTAACCGACTGAGTTACCCAGCCCTTTTCAAGTCTGTTTTTATTCCATGTCATGGTTAACAATACTAGCGCAGTCCCAGGTACTTAAGCCATAAATTGTCATCTTTATCTCTTTCCGATGTCCACATATTCAGTATCTTTCTGACTGTACATTTTACATTACAAATACTGCTGTTTTTCAGACTCTCTCTCATTCGTGTATAGTACATCAGTATTTACTTAATTCTGCTTTGAATTATAACTAATTCTCTGAATATTTTTCTTTAGATTTGTAACTTCTTAGAGGCAAGTTCTATAATAATTTCTTTTTGTTGAATTAATGAACACTCTTCAAGACTTTTTTTTTTTTTTTTCCCTAAACTTGAGTCAGTGTTTTACTGTATCATTAACTGGTTTTCCCTAGGCAATAGGAACTTGGTCATGATTCATTATTTGATTATATGTATGTGGCCTGTAATACACTATTCTTAGGGTTAATGCAGGAAAGGGTGTGATTTTAAGATGATGCATAAATTGACAGAATATGTGGGAAGATTTTAAGTAGCTTTAATTATTAATACATATAATGAATGGAATCTTTGCTAATTACCTAGATTTTAGTATCTGCAGATGAGAATGTGTTTTCAGACTTGGGTGTTTCCGTCTGAATGTCAGAGGCTACCTAGAAATGTATTTTATAATTGATTGAATTCTAGAAATCTGTTTTCTTTCTTGAAAAGTTTTATTCTCTTCCCCACCCCCCAAAATTTTAATCTTTTTAAAAGTTTTATTTTTTTTTTGTTTGCTTTTTTACTCAAGCAGCTTTTCTTTACTGTAGTAACATTTTTCATTTTATGATTCTGCTAATAACTAATAGCAGAAGAAATAAAGGACAGTTGAAGCAAAGAGGTTACAAAGAAACTCTTTGCTTATAATTATTCATATTTATTCCATGATTTAGAATTCTTTCCCCAATTAAGATATCTTAACTATTGGGGCGCCTGGGTGGCTTAGTCGGTTAAGCGTCCGACTTTCGCTCAGGTCATGATCTCGCGGTTCGTGGGTTCGAGCCCCGCGTCGGGCTCTGTGCTGACTGCCAGCTCGGAGCCTGGAGCCTGTTTCAGTCTGTGACTCCCTCTCTCTCTGACCCTCCCCTGCTCACACTGTCTCTCTCTCTCTCCTGGAAATAAATAAAAATATTAAAAAAAAAAAAAAGATATCTTAACTATGAAAACTTACCCAAGTCCTCTCCTCCCCCAAATAACACTAGAATTGTGGAGGAATATTTTAATGATTGGATTTAAAGTCTTCCCTGATTTGGCTTTTCATATTCTAAGAAAAGGTTGATTCAGAAGAATTAAAAATTTGGTAAAATAATTTGGTACTTGTTTTACATTTGGAAGAGTTACTAGCTCTTTACGTATCTTCAAACCACACCTTTTTGTCTGACATCATCCTCATTCATAGTTCATATTGTATAATTAAATGATTCAGCTTCCTCCTTTTTTCTCATTATTAAAGTCACCTGAGTGTCTGACCTCTCTAGGTATGGGGAGGGGGTGCATGTGCACGCATGGATTGGGCAATCAGAAACATTGGGCAGTATCTTGATTAAAATAGGACCTTGTGGGGGCACCTGGGTGGCTCAGCTAGTTAAGCATCCAGCTTCGGCTCAGCTCATGATCTTATTTTTTGTGAGTTCAAGCTCTGCATCAGGCTCTGTCCTGACAGCTCAGAGCCTGGATCCTGCCTCAAATTCTGTGTCTCCCTCTCTCTCTGCCCCTCCACCACTGGCATGGTGTGTGTGTGTGTGTGTACATGCGCACGTGAGTCCATGCCTGTACACTCTCTCTCTCCCTCTCAAAAATAAATGTTAAAAAAGGACATTGTGAAAAAACAGGGGAATAGAACAGGAGAGCATGAAAATGGAGAAGTAATGGGAAATGCTGTGCAAGAAAGTAGATTAGAAACAAGGCTCTTCAGGAGCAGTTATAGGGACTCAGAGATATTGCCAGGCATTCAGTAAAGAAATTTGTTTGAAAGGTGGTAGTTCAAAGAACAGTGAAAAACTATTTGATAAACTCTGAGAGCTATACTTTGGAATTAAAAGTTTTCGGGGCACCTGGGTGGCTCAGTAGGTTGAGCGTCCGACTTCAGCTCAGGTCATGATCTCACGGTTCGTGGGTTCGAGCCCCGTGTTGGGCTCTGTGCTGACAGCTCCCTCAGAGCCTGGAGCCTGCTTCAGATTCTGTGTCTTCCTCTCTCTCTGACGCTCTTCTGCTCACGCTGTCTCTCTCTCTCAGAAATAAATGAAAACATTTTAAAAAATTAAAAATGCAACACTATTCTTAAAAAAAAAGTTTTAAAAAGTCTAAAAAATCAGTTTGTGCTAATGCCAGGTATAGATTTACTCAAGGTTAATCAACAGTTCTAATGGAAATGGCCCTAATAGTTTTGTTAGTATGTTTTAGTAATATGAACAGAAGTATTAAGTGTAATATCAGAATGTCCACCGTAACAACACAGTCTGGGGGATTATAGATAAGTTTTCTTTCATTGGTGATTAAAATTTTATTTTCAGAGCCACTATTTTCAGTAACCTTAATTATGTTATATTGCTCAACATTTCAATTTCTTTTTTTACCAGATTTGTGAAAATGCAAGTTATATATAATTTAGGTATCTGGGCAAATTAGATTTTGGGTATTGACAGCCCTGTTATCATTTATATATAAATTGTAAACAATTCTTTAAGCAGTGTAACATTGGCTTTTTAATTGTCAACATGCCATTTATCTCCACAGTTTATTTCTGCTTTCTTCTTTTTCCTTTTGCCCAGGCATTTATAGCTACTCTTGTGGTTCTTTCTTTTTTCATAGTTGTAATGAGTCTTTTCTCTTTCCATATTCATACGCTGAAAAATTATGGCCATCCAAATCATCATTAGTGAATATAAATATTGTTATAAATTAAGTAGAGTTCAACTTTATCAATTTAAAAATGAGATATTGAAGCCTAGAGAAATTGATTTACCAACAAAGGAAATAACTAATATTTAAGGAGCACCAACTGTATACCAGACACTATCTTTTTACATTCTAGTTTTGTGAAGTCTGTTTTGTTGTCTCCATTTTACAGATGATCAGAGGTCAAGAAACTTGCAAGGCCGTAAGATTAGTCATGGTGGAGTTAGGATGAAAATTCACTTCCTTTGCACAGTCTGGGGGTCTTTTATACTCCAGTCAGCAAACATTAAAAGTCAGTCCGCTAAGGCATTGAGAGAAAAAGGATTAAAAATGGAACACTCCAAATATAAGAGTATTTTCTGATTGATAACTTCTATTTTTATTAAAAACAAAAAAGACTCAAAGGTAAAAATTATCTTTGGTTGCACAGCTGTTTAAATCACTATTGGGGCACCTGAGTGGCTCAGTTAAGCATCCAACTCTTGATTTTAGCTCAGGTCATGATCTCATGGTTTGAGATTAAGCCCCATGTCAGGCTCGTGCTCATGGCAAGGAGTGTGCTTGGGATTCTCTCTCTTTCTCTCTGCCCTTCCCCCACTCATACTCTTTCTTCCTCCACCCCCCTCAAAATAAGTAAACGTTAAAAAAATCACTATTAAAATATGAGTCTTTTAGGTATAAAAGCAACATGACCTTTACCTATTTGGGTCTTCTAGTTGATGTATGTAAAAAAAAAAAAATAGTCACAGAAAAAATCAGAATATATTTACTATCAATATAGAGATGGAAAGAATCACCAAGGTCACAGGCATCTCTTTCTTTTTATTTTCCTTTTTATAAGGAGCATTTGTCCTTCAAGAGGTTCTTTAGCTTCTTGCCCTGAGGGCATCCATGTCACACTTTTAACACACACACTCTTCGTATCAAAGGTGCATTTGTCTTGGCACATGACCTTGGCCTCTGATGTTTATTGAGTGGGCCAAACTCAGAAGGGATTTGGGTTCTGTGTTAACTTTTTAAATTAAATTTGATGTTTGTGAGAATTTATAGTGTGCTTTTCAGAGTTTTTGAAATGAGACTCCAAAAACTGAAACTTAGCATGTTAGAAGTAGGAAAAAATTAGGACCTTGATATATAGTATTATGGTATATCTGTTCATTTTCTAAGGAAATGAGGTGCTTAAAATATGTGTGAAAATCTGAACCTCCCTTTGCCCTGCTTATATCTATTTGTAAACTCTACATCCTTTATCTAAGCACTTAACCTAATTAAACTATTGGTAACTACCTTTTTGAAGCAAGATACCTTCTCTTTAGCCTGTTGATATTTGAGCCACTGCTGTTCTGCATGTGATGACCTGAGAGGTAATCAGATCACCTAAGAGTAGCTTTTCAAATTGTTTTTCAAACATTTCTTTTCTAGAATTCCTTAGTGATATGTGTTTCCCATTTCACCATCTAATTATGTAGGTTTTAACATTAGTACTCTTGATACCATCATCTTCATTACAATTTTGTTTTTCTTAGAAGCCAGAGCTGATTCTGGCAGACACCTAGACAAAGATACTCATTTTCTCTACCCACCAAGCCACCCCTCCTTCATCCCTCTCTATCCCTAACTTCCCCTCCCTGCCCTCCCCTCTTTTCCCCTTCTCCATTTTGTTACGTCTCAGTGTACAGAAAGATGAAAAAAGAGATTGATGAAAGGTAGAGGTAGGTGATTCCCTGTAAACATTACATTTAGTGACAGAAACCTTAATTTCGTAGACAGTTACTTCAGATTACTTTGGGTTAGACTCTTACTTTACAAAAGTAGTAAGTATCTATCATAGGGAGCAAATAATACAAAGAAAAAAGTAAAAGTGCTGTTGTCCTATACTTCTTTTAGATAATCTCTATAAATAATGGCTTTCATGTATCTTTCTAAATATCTACTATATATATTTAGGTATATACTTAATGTAACATTAGCCACATTAATTCCAGATTTACAACATGTACATTTTCTTTTTATTTAAAAAAATTGTTTAAACATTTATTTATTTTTGAGAGAGAGAAAGACCGAGCATGAGCAGGGGAGGGGAAGAGAGAGAGGGGAGATACAGAATCCAAAGCAGCCTCCAGAATCTGAGCTGTCAGCACAGAGCCCAACACAGAGCTCGAACCCATGAACCGTGAGATCATGACCTGAGTTGAAGTTGACCCTTAACCTACTGAGCCACCCCAGTGCTCTACATTTTCTTTTTATGATAGTCTTCAGTGGGTCAGAAAGTATCTGTAGTATTCATTTGATTCCATTTTAATTCACTTGATATTACTATAGTATCTCAATTTCTTCTTTTTTTAAATCAGTCAACCTCTGTAAAGGCTTTTAAAAAATATATATTATAAATAAATATAAAAATAGGAGGAAAGAAAATAATACTAGAAGTAATAGATGAGAACGTGGATACTAGAGATGGAGAAGACAGAAAATGAAGACATTGCATCTTATGGCTTCATTCTTAGTAACTGAAGTAGATGACTCTGTGTTCTGCCAGGAAAGGTCATGCTCATAGTAATTAGGAATTAAAGCCTGTGGGAAGAAAGTTTAGAATTGCCCTTACCATCACAGGAAGTATTGTAAGAAATCAATAAAGGATTACCAGACCTGTTGTTACAGATACAGAATGTTACAGATATTGAATGTTACAGATACAGAATGAATTTTAGAGGGCAAAGTGTTTGGTCTGGAACCAAGTAAAAAAAACCTAACTGTAGGTCAGCTCTGGTTGGGGAAGAGTACATCAGAGGCTTAAGGTGTTCATGGAATCTGTGGGAGTAATAACCAGAGTATTAATAAAATTGCTTATCATATAGCCAGGCACCAGAGAATGAATTTCCTTAACATGTACAAAGCTGTTGCCTGCATGTCAAATGTAAATCAGGATTTCCGAGTCTCCTCTCATAATACGAAATAAACAGTGTTTTTTCCTCCTTGAAATAGATGGTCAGTTATGAAGAGTATGGTTGGAAAGCCATAGAACTACTCATACATTAATTACGTTGGTATTTTGTAAGGTACCTTACAGAAGTTTGGTCTGTTTACCATCAAAGCATTATTTGTATATATATCCTTTTGTTTGCATAGAATATGGGGCACTTTTCTAAATATCCAAACAGTGGAGGCATTGTGAGGGGCAAGGGAAAACAGTGAGGAGGTAACTGAAATTTGGAAGTAGCCAAAATATTACCTAATATTCTTTGCTCAGTGGAAGAACATATTATCTTTTTTTTTTTTAAAGAACATATTATCTGATTTAAATTTCTTTTCTTTTGGACAAATGATACTGCTGAGATTCCTTTAACCTTTTGTATGGCATTTAAAAAATAATGTAATTTTATGTAGAAGAAATACAAAAAAAAAAAAACCCAACAGACGACAATAATAACAGTTACCAAGTTTAGCTGACTTAGTCAAGACTGCCAAGTGTTTGTGTGTAGAATAGAACGATTGGAAAGTGTATTGAATTATTTATTTTTTACTTTTGTTAGCACAGCTCTGCAGATTTTTTCTTCATCCCTGACCCTAAGTCTTGAGAAGATGGTTATTTTTCTCAGTCTGAGTTTCACTTCTTTTCTTGCTCTGTGATGACTGACCATAAGATCATATTTCTTTCAGGGGAAAAGCTTGACCTCAGCCACAGGGGTTCTGATTTATCTTGACAGATTGCAGGGTGGAATCAAGTGAGGCTTTAGACAAGAAGGGGTCTTAAGAATTCCTTCCCTGGCCTTCTGCTGTCCTGTCAGTATATCCTGACTTGATGATATTTCTGTTTTACTACACACGTATCCTCAGAAACAAGCAATTTTCAGACACAATACAGTCAGAATGTCTTTTTAAGAGTAATTTGTTAGTGGCCTGTGCGTCACTAAGCAGAGCCATGACCATCTAAAACACCTGCATTTAGGTTCACAGCACCCCCATAGGTTTTTTCAAAGAAGTAGTCTATTTGCTTCTGTAACTAAAAGGTCTATTCTGGTGGTAAACAAAAAAAGTCTGCTGCAGAGGAAAACGGATTTCTCCACTTGGAGAGATATTTAATTGCTTATAATTGAAAGTGACACTTCTCTAGTTTTTTTTTTAAGATCCCACATTCTATTACAGTAAAAATTGTTTTTTCTCTAACCCATGTAATCTTTGAAAAATATAAAGGACTCTCCAGTAAAATAAGCCATGTTTATTCTCTTTATATCCTTTTTATAGGAATATCCCTTACCACCTGCCCTTTTTTTTAGAGTTACATGAAACTATTTACCAGTACTTCAGCCTTCAAAAAGCTTTTCCACTTTTAGCCACTGCTTCACCTCAAGATTTATTAGACTTTCCTAACCTTTTTAAGCTTGGAGCTACTGAGTACCATACTGGGATTGTATCCAACCTAGTTAAGACAAGGATTAACATGTATGTCTCATTTGGTCTTTTGCATATTGCTGATTTTAAGATTGTGGCTCATTTAGTTCCATGTCCATATTCTTGAGTCATCCTGAAATAAAAATATAGTTCTTTTAAAAATTCTCTTTAGAGAGAATTTAGTACATTCTTTTGTACATGAAAACAAAATACTGCCAAAATAATCATTAAAACAAATCAGTGCCTATTTCTTATTAGTTTTTGGTTATTGTTTCACTAGAAAATATGCAGTGCCATTGAAATAGTTACACATTTTAAAGTTAAGTTTTGATTAAGTTATATTTAACTCAGTCATTGTGAATTATCAAGTTAGAGCGGAATCACTCTTGTGAATCTATGTCCCCATACTTACCTTTTCTGATTTTAAAGAAAGTGACTGTTCGTTTGAGTTCAGAATTTAAGAGGGTAAAGGACAACTAGTCACTGCAGGTCAGCTCTGCCATTAAGTCTAACCAGTTGGTTGTTGATTATCTATCTGCTTTAGAGACACTCATGGCAAATTCAGTTACATATAAGTGAGTTGTTCAGTCCATGTGGTTTGGTCTAGGTGTTCTAAGATTTTAATTTGCAGGGTATATTATATCACAAAGTGATTTTAAAAATAAGAAAGGAGTCACAGGAAAGCGATGAAAAAGAGAAAAGGATTTAAAGGACCAGAGAAATTAGTATGAATAAGATAATGTCTGAGAGAGAATAATGGAACAGAAGGGCTCTTACAGAATCATGTAATCATTTTATTTTCCCTCTTTCATGTCTGTCTTTAAGCCATTCTTGTATTCTCAGTTTCTCATTCCTCGAAACAAGGTTTTTATTTTTTTAATGTTTATTTATTTTGAGAGAGAGAACATGCACACGCGTGCACATACATGCAAGTAGGGGAGGAGGGGAGAGCAAGGGAGAGAAAATCCCAAGCAGGCTCTGTGCTGTTAGCAGGGCTCGATCCCACAAAGTGTGAGATCATGACCTGAGCCAAAATCAAGAGTCAGATGCTTAACCAAGTGAGCCACCCCTTGAAACAAGATTTTTTAAAATGTGTAGATAAAAGGACTTTTGGGGGCACCTGAGTGACTCAGTCAGTTAAGCATCTGACTTCAGCTCAGGTCATGATCTCACAGTTGGTGAGTTTGAGCACCACATCGGGCTCTGTGCTGACAGCTCAGAGCCTGGAGCCTGCTTCTGATTCTGTATCTCCCTTTCTTTCTGATCCTCCCCTCCTCATTCTCTCTCTCTCTCTCTCTCTCTCTCTCTCTCTCTCTCTTTCAGAAATAAGTAAAACATTAAAAAAATAAAAAATAAATAAAAGGACTTTTGGATAGAATGATGTTGTGAGTCAGAAAATGCTCTATCCTGAATTTCCTCATAATATCTCTGCCTATCTCTGGTTTCTGTTTGTTTCATCTCTTAATTGTAATTATTTGAAATAATCTTAATTTCTCAGAATTCTAATTTTCAATTAATGATAAAGTGCAAATCCTTAATTAAAACTATAAGCTATTAACCCATTTCAGTGTCCTGTTGGATATTGGGAACTAAGGGGAAACTTAGTTTCTTAGTACTGAGATGTGGAGTACTTAGTAAGAGTGGTTTGTTCATGCTCCTCTCCTAAAGCTGTAGTTCAGAGAACTTTCCAACATCTGAGAATGACGGGCAAAGAAGCTAAAAGAAATTCTACTTCTTGATGTTTACCCTGTGTTTTCAATTGCTTCAAGAGTTTATTTTTCAGTTTAAACTGTAACCCAAGTGGTAATTGTGATTTACACATTTATGAATTTTTAATTCTGTAAAATATTTACATTTTTTCTTTAAAAATAAATCCATAAAGAATTTATTATTGGTAGTCCTTTATTGAAGGCACCATAGCTGTAGCAATTGTGTACATTTAAAATAAAGGATTCCTGGTGCCACGCTATTCACAGTCAGGCAGAGCTTTTCTGTCGCTTGCAGAGGTTCACCGGGTCATGGTGCCAGCCTGACCAAGAAAGGGATGCTCCTGGGAGATGAATGGGGAACCACCTCTTCCTGCTGTTCAAGTACAGGGGCCTGATCTGCAAAGGGAAGAAAAGCAAAAGACTTTTGCTAAAAAAAAATAGCTAAATCCGTGATCCACCTGGCCACCACCGCCGACTGTAGTGACATCCTGCGGCTGATCAAGGAACTGTTCAAATACAAAAACATGAAAGAGCAAGTAATATTAACTGAAAAAGATCTACTAGAGGATGGTTTCGGAGAGCACCCTTTCTACCACTGCTTGGTTGCAGAAGTGCCCAAGGAGCACTGGTCTCTCGAGGGATGCAGCATTATTGGTTTCTCCATGTCCTACTTTCCCTATGACCTGTGGATTGGCACGCTGTTGTATCTTGAGGACTTCTTCGTAATGAGTGATTACAGAGGCTTTGGCATAAGATCACAAATTCTGAAGAACCTTAGCCAATTAGCGATGAAATGCCGCTGCAGCAGCATGCACTTCTTGGTAGCAGAATGGAATGAACCATCTATCAATTTCTACAAAAGAAGTACTTCTGATCAAGATCGACAAGGAGTATTTGCTAAAGATGGCAGCAGAGGAGTGAGGAGTGCTGGTGCAGAAAATGACAGCTTCTATTCCATTTTAGATTAAATTCTCAACTGATCTTGCTTTCCATCCTGTTTTTAGTCCTATAATAGAATGAACACCCATTCCAAAGCTTTAGTACCAGTGATGTAGTTGCCTGTTTGAAATGCAGTCTCTTTAAGATGGCAGTCTTGTATGCAGTTTGGAGTCAGATTTCTCCTTGAACATCTTTTGATAAATAGCTAGGTGGTATGATCTTAATGTATATGAAAAAAGCTTCATTCTTGTGAGTCATTTAAATGTGTACAATGTGGGGCGCCTGGGTGGCTTAGTCGGTTAAGCGGCCGACTTTCGCTTAGGTCATGATCTCACGGTTAGTGGGTTCGAGCCCTGCGTCGGGCTCTGTGCTGACTGCCAGCTCAGAGCCTGGAGCCTGTTTCAGTCTGTGACTCCCTCTCTCTCTGACCCTCCCCTGCTCACGCTATCTTTCTCTCTCTCTCCTAGAAATAAATAAAAATCTTTAAAAAAAAAAAATCTTAAAACTAAATGTGTACAATGTACACATAAACTAACCTTTGATTTAAAAATAAAATAAAATAAAAAGGATTCCCCAGGATAGTGGTTCTCAAACTTTAGTAGTGTATCAGAATCATCTAGAGGAAATTTTTTTTAATGTTTTATTTATTTCTGAGAGAGAAAGAGAGAGACAGCATGAGCAGGGGAGGGTCAGAGAGAGAGGGAGATACAGAATCTGAAACAGGCTCCAGGCTCTAAGCTAGCTGACAGCACAGAGCCCGACGCGGGGCTCGAACCCACAAACCGTGAGATCATTACTTGAGCTGAAGTCAAGACGCTTAACCAATGGAGTCACCCAGTCGCCCCTAGAGGAATTTTTAAAACAGATTGTTGGGTGCCATTAGCCATATTACTGATTCAGCAACCGTGGGATGAGGCCATAGAGTTTGCATTTCCAGCAAGTTCCCAGGTGGTGCTAAAACTACTGGTCCTGAAACCATACTTTCAGAAGCACTGAGAACAGTATTGATTGCAGAAGTCTGAAACAAAGCTGAATCTCGCCTGTGCTGAAAGAGTGCTGAGTTGCTTGTAATGCAAGCAGAGTTATACCTATTAGATGAGTACGAACGATGATCATTTAATGCAGTGTTATATTTTATTTTTTTCGTAGATTGGAGCATACGATCAACAAATATGGGAAAAATCTGTTGAGCAAAGAGAAATCAAGGTAACAAGTTTATTTTATTTTGAATATTCTGAAACATAGTTCTATAAGTTGATTATTAACCATGTTTTATTTTATATCTTTCCATATACTTTTAACTAAAGTACTTTTAAATAAAGAGATAAACTTCAGACTTTTAAATAAAGAGGTAAACTCTTATGCTGGCATAATCACATGTCTTTACCTCTGATGATTTATTTATTTATTGTTTTGCTTTTTAGCATCTTTCTGTTCTTTTAAAATTTAATTTCTAATGGTTATTTTTTATCAGCTGTCTTCCCCTTTCACTTGTCACCTTATACTTCTAGTTTGCTTTTCCTCCCTTTTGATGCTGTCATTGCTCTGTACAGTTTATTAAACTGGTAAGTGTTTCAGGACTTTTCCCGCCTGAGTGATCCTGTCAAATGCCGCTCTGCTTCATTGAGATCTGCTTTTGGTGCTACTAACAAGAATGACTTGGACGCAAATACAGTTGCTGAAAAGCTGGTCATTTTTTAAAAGAATTTAGGAAAATAAAGCATTAATTAAAATGTTTTTGTATTAGGTGGTTTTCATGTAATCACTTAGGCTGATAAGAGATCCTTATAGACTACATTGCTAGCATGTAAACTATTTTTTAACTAAATTTGTTCTGTTTCTCAGCAGTTGCTCCTTTTTGATAAAAAGATTTATATTTTTCATTTGCATAGATAATACTAATCTGTGTGTTCCTGCACGAGCTAAATTTAATCTGAGCCCAGAGAATGTTACTTTAGTTGCTTGACATTTTCTATTTTGTATAAAAAGATTTATATTTGACTGGAAACCAGTTTTAATGGTTACTTAAAGAAAAACTCAGTGTTTAGACAATTTAGTCATCTATAATAAAGAACAAGATTCTTTGCCATTGGTTATTTATAATATTTAAACTGTTTTCATTAGAAATTAAAGTTGCTATAAACACCAAGTGTGTGTTAAATATAGGATTAAATCATGGAGACAGAAAGATGGAATGGATTTTAATTTTGTAGATAGATGATTACAAATGAGATCAGTTCAGTTAGGACAGGAAAGTGTAGGTCTGTTTTGGGGAGTGCAGGGGGAAGCATCCCCAGGAAGGTTAGGAAAGACTGCATAGAGGAAGTGACTCATGAGCCGAGTTTGACAGACATTAGGGAAAATGAGGAAAACATTCCAGGCAGAATTAAGAGCGTATGAAAATAAACATGCAGGAAGGAAGGAGCATGACTGACTGAAGAATCCTCAAGGAGCTTGATTGATAATAGGTTGGATGGAGGAAGGAGATTGGAATGGTTAGGTATGAAACTAGAAAGGAAAATGGGGAGTCAGATCATGGAGGGGCTTGACTGCCTCACCTGCGAGTCTGGACATAATCTGGAATACGATGAGGGAGACACGGATGGATTTTATTTTATTATTATTTTTAAAAAGAGAACTTTTTATAACTTTGATGTACAGAGAATTCAGCGGCATACACTTAGCCCAGTCTGGTGTCCAGTTCGTTAGCCTTTGCCTTTTCTAACTTGACAGTGTGAGCCCCAGCCTTTGGACCTAGGACATTGTCTATCCAGTGACAGTGGATCTCATCATATCTGTCATGGTAACTGGTCCTGAAAGCTTCCACCTGCTTAGGCTGACCTTCTTTGTCTTCCAAGTTAACCTGTGTGAAGGTGACAGTGGCGCAGGTCTTCCTGTGGACCAGACGCCCTGGTCTAGCCTTCCCCTTGATGATGCAGTAGGGAACCCCTATCTTACGACACAGGCGAGGCAGGAAGACAGCCAGCTCCATGGGATACACATCATGTATAGTCACCACCAGCTGAGCCTTCTTGTTTTCTACCAACGTGGTGACAGTATTGACCCCAGCTCACAGGACAGACAACGTTTTAGAGGGGACATCACCTTTGCTGGTAGCTTTCTTCTCAGCCTGGGACAGCAATCTCTGCTGCATCTCTTACTTTGTCTCTGGTCTCTGTGTGGGTGCCAGCTTAAGCAGTTGAGTATCTGTTTGGTGGTCCAGGGCCTGGGTGAACTGGTTAATTGCGGAAGGCACTTTTAGATATTTATAGAGAATGGCCCTTTGTCACTGCAGCTGGATGTATAGCGGGGCCATTTGACAAAGCAGATGAGGTCCGTTTTGGTTTGGATGCCCAATCCGAAGCCAAAATTCTTGGGCCTTTTCTCAAATAAGGGGTTGACCACCTTCTTGGCCTCCTGCTTCTGCATGAAGCAACTGTCTTCCCCTTACTTAGCCTTTTTTCTTTTCAGCTTCTTGGATGGCTGGAGCAGTGCTACTTTGATTCTTAAGAATTTTTGTTTGAGTGTAGTTGACATGCACTGTTAACATATATGTTAACACGTATATGACAACTTAGTGATTTGACAAATTCATACATTGTGCTATGTTCATCACAAGTATAGCTACATCTGTCCCATTGCATTGCTATTACAGTAGCACTGACTGTATTCCTTATGCTTTGCTTTTTATTTCCATGACTTCTCATTCCATACTGGAGGCCTATATCTCCCTTTCCCTTTTCCCCATTTTGCCCAACTACCTCCTTCCTCTCCCCTCTAGCAACCATCAGTTTATTCTCTGCATTTATAGTTCTGATTCTGCTTTTTGTTTATTCTTTTTTAAATTCCATTTATGAGTGGAATCATATGTATTCTTTTAAAAACATTTATTTAAAGTCAAGTTAGTTAACATATAGTGTAATAATGGTTTCAAGAGTGGAATTTAATGATTCATCATTTACATATAGCACCCAGTGCTCATCCCAACAAGTGCCCTCCTTAATGCCCATCACCCATTTAGCCCATACCTCCCCTCCAGCAACCCTCAGTTTTCTCTGTATTTAAGTGTCTCTTATGGTTTGCCTCCCTCTGTTTTTAGACATTGAAGGATTTTAAGCAGAAAAAGTTGCCTGATAAAATTTGTTTTAGAAACTTTGCTTAGGCAGCACTAAGTGTGATGAGAAATACTACAAGAAGAGCAGATTTAAAATTGTGCTTTAGCAATATCAGCTGGTGCTTGAGAAAGAGATTTGGGAGTCCTTGGTATGAATATGTGTATATATAGGAATGCATATATGTGTGCTATATGTATTACATAACACATTATATAATACAGCTATAGGGGTGAGGGGATTTCCACTGTATGATGAGAGGAAAAGGCTGAGAACAGAACACTGGGAAACATCAACATGTAATAGATAGGTAAAGGAAGAGATATAAGTGAAGGAGGTCAGAGATCCATGACACAATAGTCTGGCAAGAGTATCAGGAAGAGTGGGAATAGTCAAGCAAGTAAAGAGAAGCATACAGATTTAGTAAGATGCCTTGAAACCTCTTCACCTGCTCATCACAAATAACTACATTCCTCATTTCTAGAACTGTTTTAATGCCTAAACAGAGGTTAGAGTAAAAGAGGGTTACATTAGTTATTCCTTGGTGCCCTGACAGAATGAATTTGGAGAAGGATACAAACTATGACTTTTTTTTTTAATATGCCTCCCTTTAAAAATAGTACTGTGTAATTGAAGAATTAAAAACAGTATCTTATTATTTTGAATTAAACAAAGGGGCCAATTTGTTGACAAGCCTAAAACATTTCATTGTTGGTAAACATTTTAGTGGAGGCAAATTGTTTATAGTGTAAAATAATTTTGCATTTACTTTAAGGAAGGTAGAGAAATAGCTGCTGTGTGTTAATATAATATTTGATTTAAAGCACCTGGTGCTTCATGAACACTGTAGGGAATGTGTTGAGTTTGTCCTCAGTAATTGATTGTATGCCTGTCATAGTGGTGAGCAGCAACTAAAGAAACCAAAGAAAGCCATGAAAGTATATTCTTTGGAAATTTTTATTTTGTAAACTGAAGACCCTTAGTTGATATTGCCAAAGTTTTTTGTAAGCTGCAGATTTTTTTTTCTTAAACATTTTAGAAATTATAACAAAACTTTATTTTCTGATCACCTTAACCCAAATTTAAAAGTTAATGTGAGATTCCCCCCAGCTTTAGTGCTTCCTAGAGTTTCAAAGCTTCACAAAAAAGAACCATGCTATTCGAAGTCATTATACAGGAAAAACAGGATAGGAGAAACAAATAGGATTTCTGGAAAGTGAAACTGATGGCTACATCCTTTGGTGGAGTCTAAGTATTATAATAGTTCCATGCATGGGAAGTCCATCATTGAACAGAAGGACTTTCTAAATTTAAACAGCTGGTTTAAGCTTTTTGGTTCAACATTATCTGTGTATTTACAGATTTTTTTAAAAATTCAAAACTTCATACAATTTGTGTCATTGTACCTTAGGGATGTACTACAAGAGTTTAAGTGTAAAGAATATATTATTTGAATCCTTAGAGATTAATTGTATTTCTAATACCTGGTTATTTCTACTTTCTAGTTTAATCAGTAGTTATTAAAATCCTTTCTTTTAAACTAACTTAGTTTTGATTTTTTGTTTGTTCATTTAAACTTTTTGATGGTCCATAATTATAGTTAGTACTTGAAAGCTGTGCTGTTTTGTGTGAATCTAGTTTACTCTAAACCAATTTAAAATATTCCAACTTAAAATATCTACGTAATTAAAATCAGATTTTTTGAATGCTCACCTAGGGGTGCTAATATCTTTTATTTTTGTGATTAAAATAATTAATGTTAGAAGATTTATCAGTGAAATTTTTCTTTGTTTTTCTTTTTTAAAATGCTCTAAATAGTCTGATAGGTTACCTAGAAGGGGAGTTTTATCAAAACTGGCAATTATGCTGTGATCTACCTTGTAGCTCAAAATAAATGTTATAATAAAATATAAAATAGGAAATGAACCACATATAAAAAAGGTCAAGAAAAATGAACCTTGTGTTGTTGGAAAACAACACAATTGTGTAAATCAAGGTAATTTACTATTCCTTTCATAAGGACTTTAAATTCTTAAAACAGTCTTGATAAAAATTTTAGGTATATAGCAGTAAATTAAGCTTCACGATTGCCATAAAACATTGGCAATAAAATTATTTTCAAATTATCAGAAAAAGAATGTGTAAAAGGTAGAAGTAAATCAAAGTATGTTACTGTTTTCAAATTTGTTGGCGCTAATAATGATTAAATCTCAAAGCTTATACTACATGTAGTGCTCTATTAAGGAAAAATTTTTTTTCCATGTATGTATTATTAGAATTGCTTTTCCAATTTGCCAAATGTTGGGAGTGATTTATAGTCGGCCAGCCACTCGATCATGACATTAGAATGGGAAATGAAGTGCAGATAGTCAGTTGCCGTTATTCACAGGAGTCATGTTCTATAAAGTCACAATAAACACTGAACTAGCAAATACTGACCATTGCTCCGCCTCTAGTCACAACTCTTTCGTCAACCAATCAGTACTTATACTTGGTTTTGTGTATGTTTCTGTTGAAAGACATCTTATCTAATATATATTGTTGATTCACTAGCATTGAACTCATGGCCAACAACAGTATGACTCCTGTCCGAACCTAGCTTATGGAGCACACATTTTCTCAACAAGGCACCTCTCAGCCTTCTTACACTCAGGAACATTAGACTGCACTTTGGCCCTGTGCTTGAGGGCTGCTTTAAACAGCAAAAATACAAACAAGAATCACAAAAAAAGGCAAAATCCAGCACTATGTAAAAACAGACTGTGAAAAGATGCTTATTTACAGCATGAGAACTGAAATAAGGCAGATTGTTGCCTTGTTTGACCTCAAATGGGAATGTGAACATTGGGTGACTCACATTTTTTGCCACTTTGTGCATATCTGCAAATGACTACAAAAGCACAGCAAGTATTGATTTTAGGGCTATAAATAAATTCTGTGAGTAGGTAAATTTGCAAATACAAAATCTATGAATATGAGGATTGACTATATATATAAAATTACCATGACTGTGTCCAGTCCTGACTCTTCTTTTTTGTTTTCGTACTACTCAGTGGTTTTCAGTCACATGCACAACTATTAAAGGGGTTCTAAGGTTAATTGCTTCTCGATTTCAGGGTACATTTTTTATTCAAACATCTCAGTTAATTCTGAGCTCAAATAGTCTCCTTTTCTTTGTTTCAGATGCAAACAGTACTTTACTAAATGTTTACCTTACGGGTCATTGTTATTTGGATTAGGACCACACAGAGAATTTACTACAAAGTTACTTGATTAATTGAATGAATAGTAAACAGATCATCTAATCTCAGTGCTTGGCTCCTCAAGAATTTAGCCTAAGCTCTTCCAATTCTTAACATCCCTTTTTAAGTTATAAAGTCTGATTGTTTTCAGTGATTTTGGTCTCTGCCTCTGCTCCCACTCCATACACTGATAGCAGAAACTTAATCTGTGTTCATTAATTCTGGGTTTAAACTAATTCAGTTCAGGACTCCTGCTTTCCCTCCTCCTCTTCCTGGGCATGGCATCTAAGTTCTAAGGTGATAGGTGGCATTGTGGTCTCTTTGGTGGTTGGCATGTGAACATAGTGGTGACCCTGAGAGCTGCATCATCCTCTCTGGGTCTCAGCTAATATCACCCCACATGCTGGCATCTGCTGAGGAGTTTGCATCCCTGTCTGCCCCCAGCTTTGTGATCTTCTGCTTCCTGCAGCCACGCCCCCAGCATTACACCTTGAGGGCTTTTCAGGGCCACTGCTCTCCCAGCCGCCCCAGCACACTCTCCTGTGCACATCTGGGGCCAACACAATCTCCTGGACCATCTCAGTCATTACCCAGATTGAGTTCCAGTTGTGATAGTCTTTGTTTTAGAATTTTACTTTTAGTAATAAACACGCCTCACATGTTATACACATCCCTAAATTTATCCCTTTGGAAAGTAATAAAATTTATTACAATACTACAGTTATGTTCCAATTGTAACAAATATGTGATATGTTATATTTTTGTCCAGTGTATTACTTGAAGTTTTTTTATTGATATCTTTAGAATTTGATTATTTTTTGTTATTCTGGATTTAAAGATATGCATATTGAATTCCAAGACTACTTTTTAATTGAGGTATTAATTGACATATAACATTATATTACTTCTAAGAGTACAGCATGATTCAACATTTGTATGTATTGAGAAATATATTGTATATATTGAGAAATGATACCACAATAAGTAGTTAACATCCATCCCCATATATAGTTACAACGATTTTTTTTCTTATGATTAGAACTTTAAGATCTACTGTCTTACCAATACTACTTTTAATATATTACAGGGTTTAAGGAATAAACCAAAGAAAACAGCGCATGTGAAACCAGACCTCATAGATGTTGATCTTGTAAGAGGTAAGTCTTGAATAAATAACAGCTTAATGCAATTAGAAATTGACCTTGAAGAAACAGTATTCAAAGTAGATTAGATATGTATGTTTGTAGAAATAAAAGCAATGTGAGCCAAAATGAAGGTGGGAATAGTACAAGCAAGACATAGTGGAAGTATTTAAATACCATTGACTAGTCTTTCTTCCCACTAAAGATCAGTCCAAGAAATAAGAATAAAAGAAAAGCAGCCCGTGTTTGCTTAGCAAACTATATGGCTTATTTATAAAAATTAAAGTGGTAATTTTTAATTCCTAATTGAAACTGACATTTGAACATTGTCTTATGTTTATAAAATATCTGGGAGAAATTCTGTTGTTATTTCTATCAAAAGTGGTTTCTTTCAGAGTACCTGAGTTGATATAATAGCATGAAGAATGTTTTTAAAAGTGCCTACTACCCAATATTGGGCATTTTTCACTCTTCCTACTGTACAAACTAAAATTATACATGGTTTTCTTTGTCCTTTAAATGTTGACATATTTTTTCTAAGGAAATTAAAGAATAATACATATACTCTGTCATTTTATTTGACTTTTTGCAGGGTCTGCATTTGCTAAGGCAAAACCTGAAAGTCCTTGGACTTCTCTGACTAGAAAGGGAATTGTTCGAGTTGTGTTTTTTCCCTTTTTCTTCCGGTGGTGGTTACAAGTAACATCAAAAGTCATCTTTTTCTGGCTTCTTGTCCTTTATCTTCTTCAAGGTATAGTTAAGTGATAGAAATTAATTTTGCTTTTAACTTTCAGAATGTTACGTTTTTAGGCTTACTAAGGCTTTTAAGAAAACATATACTAATTATGTGGAGTATGAAGATACACATTTGTTGTGCTATTTCATTTAATAGGACACAGCTGGTTTGGTGTTAAAAATGTTTGAGAAAACAGTTATGTTCCATTATAATTTTTATGAAAATTTGAATTTGCAAATGGCTAAAGAAAAACACAATTTGAGAGGAATTTAACAATCAGAAAATCTCTTTAAAATGCACATACATATCACATATACCTACCACACCAGTCTTTTTTTTTTTTTTTTAAGTTTATAGATTTTGAGAGTGGGACCGGGGGGGGGCAACCACGCGGGGGAGGGACAGAGAGAGAGGAAGACAGAGAATTCCAAGCAGGCCCCATGCTGTCAGCCCAGAGCCCCACATGGGGCTCAGTCTCAGGGGTTCAGTCTCACAAACGAGGAGGTCATGACCTGAGCCAAAATCCAGAGTTAGACACTTAAGCAGCTGAGCCACCCCAGCACTCCCACACCAGTCTTTTATTTATTTATTTATTTATTTATTTATTTATTTATTTCTAGGAGAGAGAGAGAGACAGCGTGAGCAGGGGAGGGTCAGAGAGAGAGGGAGACACAGACTCTGAAACAGGCTCCAGGCTCTGAGCTGGCAGTCAGCACAGAGCCCGACGCTGGGCCCGAACCCACGAACTGCAAGATCATGACCTAAGCGAAAGTCAGACGCTTAACCGACTAAGCCACCCAGGCACCCCACACACCAGTCTTTTTTAATACAAGCGGTGCAAGTTCATTTTTCCTGTATCAGCCATAGTTTCTCTTTTCTTCTAACCACCGTGTTCGGAGACTGTCCTCATTCTGTATTGAGAGTCTGAATGCCAGGCAGTATTCTGAGTGCTTTTCAGAGACTCATTTAATTCCCACAGCCACACAGTGAGATGTCGGTACCAGTAGTTTGCGTAGCTTATAGAAATGGGACCCGAAGGACCTGAGGGTCCAAAGTCACACAGTCCCCAGGTGCAGTACAGCCCAGGTTCAAGTCTACGCCATCTGACTGCCAAGCCACATGCTTAACACAACTCCATCACACTGGTGCCCAGCCAGAGCAACAGCGAACCATAATACGCGATGCTATAGAGCTTTTGGAGGCTTGAAGAGGACATCACTCCCATCCCAGCACTGTAACAAAAGCAGTGATTTTAGTTTAGTGTATACCCTTTCAGTCTTTTTAATGTCTCACTTTTTTAAAAAACATGATAGTAATCCTGAAAGATTATTTAAATATGTTTTATCAACAAACTCTAAGTGAGAGATTAAGTATCTCTTTTTTTCAGATAGATATCTTCTAGGTAAATGAAAATGCAATAAAACCTTCAGAGTTTTATTTAGGTTAAGTTGTTTCTTTTAAGCCAGGGTACATCGTATATACCTAAAAGACAGTGAATTGTGAAGATTTTGTGATTTTTATCGATAGAGAAATGTGTGTGTTTCTCTGATTAAAGAAATGATAAATGTTTATTGCAGAAAATTTGGAAAATGTAGGAAAAAATTTTTAAAAATTTGCCCAAAATCTTGCCCTTCAGTTTATTTTGTAACATTTTTAATGTAGTTGAGATTATTCTGTATAAATAATTGTATTTCTTTTTGCCTTATGTAATCACAAGTATCATAGTCTTTGTGATTATATTTTTAAATTATTGTAAAATATACTGTCCTACATCAGTATTGAGCACTTAAGCTTTTTGCTGTCTTTTGCTATTATGATTACTGCTGAAGTGAATGTATTTGTGAAGTTTTTCTTGTATTTTGAATTATTTTCTTATGATAAATTCCTAAAATGCCAGCAATTGGGTGTAATAACATGTCTAAGGAATTTAATGTACAGTTTATAATCACTTTCAAGAATTTGACCTTTATTGTGTAAGTAATGCTATTATATGATAGTTCTTCTAAATGTATTTTTATCAACTATTTTCTAGGTGTGGTGATTCCAATTTTTATTGAGTTACCATCTTGTGTTTCCTTCTCTCCCAAAAGACTTAAGAGAGCTAGATAAATATAGCTGTCTTCTAATGCTTTCATGTTTACCTGCAGGAGAAACCTTTATTCTAAAGTAGTCACAAGCTATACATGCTAATTAGAGTAATGATTAATCAGTACCATTGATTGTAATCTCTGTGCATTGTGCTTTCTACTATTGGAAGGCAAATAGGTTTCCATTGTAACTAGAAGTTCACAAAATGTGTCTGAAATTCACTTCCTGGCTTGCCAAAGTTAAAGAAGAAACACAGGTTAGAACAGACATGAAATAGATATTTTTCAGTTCAGAACCAAAGTTTAACATTGTAAGTGATCAAAAGTGATAAACACTGAATATTCTCCTGGTAAAGCTTAAAGAGGTGATTTAACCTGCTTCAAGTCACACAGCCAGTGACAAAGTGATGATATGACCCTTAATGACCCTCAGGAATCTGCTGGCACCTTTGAAACCCCTATGTCTCCATCTTTTTGCATTAAAAGTTATGTCCTCATTCTCTGTCCCATCCTTATCTCCTGAAAGGTAGAAAGAATCATGTGCAGTCAGATTTGGTTTTGTGTAACTACGTATAGGTTTTCACTTCAGTTACATACCTTTCATGTATCTCACCTGTGTATTCTCAACAACATTTATGCTTTTTGCTATTTTATCATTTCTCACCCAGATTACTGCCAAGAGCCCTTATATCTTCTACTTTCTGTCCATTTATTTACTTATTTATAGAGAGAGCATGAGCAGGGGAGAGGGGCAGAGAGAGAATCTTTTTTTTTTTTAATCTTTATTTTTGAGACAGAGACAGAACATGAGCAGGGGAGAGGCAGAGAGAGGGAGACACAGAATCTAAAGCAGGGTCCAGGCTCTGAGCTGTCAGCACAGAGCCCTACACAGGGCTCAAACCCACAAACCGTGAGATCATGACCTGAGCTGGTATCCGATGCTCAACTGACTGAGCCACCCAGGTGCCCCTGTCCATTTACCTTTTAAATTGCAAAACCAGCCACGTAAGGTCTAAATCTCTTTTTAGTTATCATAACCTTCAGAGTAAAAGTCAGCTTTTAGTCAATCCGTTGTTGAATCTCTCCCCAGGTTTAACCAGACTAAATTAGCTCTTTGCTGTTTCTTCTACATTTTGTTTTGTTTTGTATTATTTTGTTTTGTTTTGTTTTTAGTGCTCTCTGCCTGTGGACATACAACTGTCTTTGTTTGGGTAGCCCTTTTTCCTTATAGTTACCTAGTCAGAATCTACTTGTTCTCTCAGATTAGGCATCAGATGCCTCCTTCCTTGAGAATCCTTTCATAACCCCCCAATGTAGTTATAGGTCTTTTCTGTGTATATTACAGCACTCTTCATAGTTGCTGCTCGAGCTGCCATAACAAAATAGCATGCATTGTGTGGATTAAATGACAGAGATTTATTTTCTCACAGTTCTAGAGTCTGGAAGTCCTAAGATCAATATGCCATCAGGTTCGTGTCTGGTGAGGTTTCTCTTACAGACTTGTAGATGGCTGCCTTCTCACTTGTCTTTGCATGGTCTTTCTTCTGTGTGTGAGCAGAGAGAGGTCTTTGGTATCTCTTATAAGCACACCAGCCCTACTGGATTAATGCTCCACCCTTATGACTTAATTCAACCTTTATTGTCTCCATATAGGCTGTTTAGGGCTTCAACTTATGAACAGGGCAGAAGGCACAATTCAGTCCATTAACTGGTATCTTGTTTCTTTCCTTTTTTTTTTTTTTTTTTGTTTTCTTAATGTTTATTTATTTTTGAGAGAGAGAGAGAGCACATAATCAGGGGAAGGGCAGAGAGAGAGGGAGAGATGGAATCCGAAGCAGGCTTCAGGCTCTGAGCTGTCAGCACAGAGCCTGATGCAGGGCCAGAACCCACAAACCGTGAGATCATGACCTGAGTCAAAGTCAACCACTCAACCAACTGAGCCACCTACCTAGGTGAAACAAGGCCCCACTTGTTTCTTTACATGTCCCCCTCTTTCTCCAAATTGAGGGGCAGAAAGCAAACACTATGTCTTATTTGCCTTTCTACTCCCAGTGGTTAACATCTGTCACTAAATCTCAAAGACTGACAGACCTAAAAATTGAATTTTAGACATTTTTTAAATTTCTAATGATTATCCCTAGAGTGCTGCTTGGCCAGTATGTGAACCTTTGGGACTTTTGTGCCTAATTAACATTTTGTCTTAGTTGAGCTCGTGGAGGAATCTGTAGAAGTACATCTAACAGAAATCCCCAGTAGTTCTGTCTAGTTCACAGGAGTTCATTATATGATTGTGAAGTGTAACTCAGCATTGTATAAGAGAAGCGAATGCTTTCTCATTAACCCCTCATTTGAAGGAGAACAATAGGATGGAGGTGATGCCAGAACTGTGGATACAGGAACCACTGTCTCAGCATCTGAGGCCATAGGAGGGATGTGGACACTTAGGCATGGCCAGAAGAAGGGGGGATAAAGTTGGTTCCTAGCCCTACCAGGGAATGGTAGTCACAGGGCTGAAAGAATACCCATAAATAACCAGCAAGAGGTTACATAAAATCTGAAGTTCTTTAAGATGTTCTTCTTTGTGCCTGAACCTCTGGACTTCATAAGTAGCATTGGCATCCCCCTTCTTTTTATTTTTTATTTTATTTTTTTTAATTTATTTTTTTAGTAATCTCTACATCCAACCTGGGGCTCAAACTCATGACCAAGAGATCAAGAGTCACATGCTTTTCCTACTGAGCCAGCTGGGCAGCCTGTGTCCCACTTCTTTTTAAAAATAATTAGGGGCGCCTGGGTGGCTTAGTCGGTTGAGCGTCCGACTTTCGCTTAGGTCATGATCTCGCGGTTCGTGGGTTCGAGCCCCGCGTCGGGCTCTGTGCTGACTGCCAGCACAGAGCCTGGAGCCTGTTTCAGAGTCTGTGACTCACTCTCTCTGACCCTCCCCTGCTCACGCTATCTCTCTCTCTCTCTCTCTCTCTGTCTCTCTCTCTCTCCTAGAAATAAAAATATTTAAAAAAATAAAAAATAAAAAAATAAAAATAATTAATTTCATGATAGTGAATAAAAGTACCATCACTTGTGTTGGGTACACATTTACATATGTAAGGAGCTTTTCGCAGTGTTTTGCTTGAATTTCTAGTACCTGTATCGATTTTATTTTACAAATAATAATAAACCAAGGCTCAAAAAGGTAGAGGGACTTAATAAAGGTCACATTAGAGTTCATATTAAAAACATCAAAAACTCTGTACTTTTTAAAAGTTCAGATTTGTTGTAAAACAGCTAGACACTGAGTTAAATTCCAGGGTAGTTCCTAAAGATGATTGGCATTTAAAAAACATTTAAGTCCCTTTTTTTTTTTTCTTTTTAAAGAAACTTATTAGTTAGGAGATGATAAAGCTGAAATTTGTTTTTATGAGACGTCTTAAACACATATTAGGAGGTGACGTGGTGTGTTAAGCTTACACCTTGGTGTGCTAGACCAGGATTCTTTTGGTTGCAGGTGGCAAAAACCAAATGCAAACTAGCTTCTGCAAAAAGTGTTTTTGTTTTTGTTTTTTTACTGCTGATCATAAAAATAAAAAATAAACAGCAAACTAGATAGACTAGTCCAGTAACAACGGGACTGTGCAACTGTCCAAGTCTACTTGTGTTGTCCTGCGGCTTTTATTCACAGCTCTTCTCTCACTCTCAAAAGTCCTGATTTTCATGATAACTTGCACAGTCATTCAAAACAGCATGTGCCCATCTTTTGATTAAATCATTATTGATATGTTAGAATATTTACTTAATATAGTTTATTGAAGTAAATCATATGCATCATTACATTTTACCCCGGAATACACCAACATGTATCTCTTCAAAATATGCACATTTGCACCACCACATTACAACAGTCACACCTAACAGAATGAGCAAAAATCTCCTAACTCTCAAACTCTCCAGTTGTTCTAAAACAGAATTAGAAACTCCTAGGCCCTGCATTAATGTGTTGCTGGATCTAGAGGCTAAGGGGATGTCTTTTTGTGTTGTAGGTTCTGTTCTCATCATGTTGGCCTCATTCTTCAGAGGACTTTTTTCTGAGTGGTGGCTGAGGTGGCCTGGCAATTTCATATTTCCATAGTCTGTAGTGCTTGTGATATAGGAGAAGAGCCTTCTTTCAAGTACCTACATTAATCCCTGAAAAAGATTCTGATTGGTCCCACTTAGGTCACATGCCATCTTTTTGTGTAAAAAAAGTTTTTTAAGTGATTTTTTTTTTTATTTTTTTCTTAAATAGTTTATTGTCAAGTTCGTTTCCATAGAACACCCAGTGCTCACCCCCACAAGTGCCCTCCTCCATGCCCATCACCCCATCAGTCCTCAGTTTGTTCTCAGCATTCAAGAGTCTCTCATGGTTTGCCTCCTTCCCTCTCCCCCACTATTTTTGCCCTTCTTCTTCCCCATGGTCCTCTGTTAAGTTCCTCCTAATCCACCTATACATGCAAACAAATGGTATCTGTCCTTCTCTGCCTGACTTATTTCGCTCAGCATAACACCCTCAAGTTCTATCCACATTACTACAAATGGCCAGATTTCATTCTTTCTCATTGCCATGTAGTATTCCATTGTATAGATAAACCACATCTTGAACCATTCGTCCGTTGATGGACACTTAGGCTCTTTCCATGTTTTGGCTATTGTTGAGAGTGCTGCTATGAACATTGGGGTACGTGTGCCCCTATGCATCAGCACTCCTGTATCCCTTGGGTAAATTCCTAGCAGTGCTATTACTGAGTCCTAGGGGAGTTCTATTGTTAATTTTTTGAGGAACCTCCACACTGTTTTCCAGAGGGGCTGTACCAGTTTACATTCCCACCAGCAGTGTAGGAGGGTGCCTGTTTCTCCACATCCTTGCCAGCATCTAGAGTCTCCTGATTTGTTCATTTTAGCCATTAAGTGATTATTTTTGAGAGAGACAGACAGACAGAGTGTGAGCAGAGGTGGAGCAGAGAGAGAGAGATGCACACACAAAATCTGAAGCAGTCTTCATACTCTGAGCTGTCAACACAAGCCCAGTTCAGGGCTTGAACCCACAGTCCCTGGGAGCATGACCTGAACTGAAGTCAGACACTCAACTGACTGAGCCACTCAGTGCTCCACACATCTTTTTATTAATTTCTGTGCTGAGAATTAAGACTCTGGGAAGACTAGATTACATTTCTCTCCCTGAAATTGGAGAAATAAGACAATTTGATTGACAGATAAAGGAAGCTGACTCCCAAAAGATAGACACTTTTATGTCTAGAAGGTATAAAGGATGCTGAGCAGGCAAAAACAAGATTTCTTCTTCATATGACAATGCTTAGTATTGGTGAATATTTAGTGGTTTCCCTGAAAAATATACCCAAGTAAATTTATGTTACTATTTCTGAGTGGATAAACTTCTATTGAAAAGAAGCTCTTTATAGCCTTATTACACAGCTATTCTAGACTTCCTTATTTGTAAAAGAAATAAATAAGTGTGAGATTATTGGTTCTTTTGATTGTGATCTTACTAGGAATACCCTTGGAGTAGTTTTCACTGTAGCGTTAAAGTGTGTACTTTAGAGACTGTTGGATGTTATCATGTTCCAGGAGTTTATTACTGAATAGTGTGGGTAGCCAGCCAATGGCAAACAAAAAACCGTCTGAAAGAACTTGTCTGGAGTAACATTTTAAGCTCATTTAAAATTAGAAAAATAATCTGCCAAAAAGCAGTGTTAGAACAATTTTTAAAGCTTTGAAGAAGTGACTATCAGATCTATAATAAAACATATTTTCTTTCCCTTTTTGTAGTTGCTGCAATAGTGTTATTCTGTTCCGCTTCTAGCCCACATAGCATACCTCTGACGGAAGTGATTGGGCCAGTATGGCTGATGCTGCTCCTGGGAACCGTGCACTGCCAGATTGTGTCAACCCGAACGCCAAAACCGCCTCTCAGCACAGGGGGTAAAAGAAGAAGGTACTCTGTTATAAGTGATCTTTTTGTGGATTTCTGTAACTTGAATCAAAGATTGTTCTTGACTCGAATAAAGTGTCACCTTGTGAAGTCGCTCTTTCAAATAAAGAAGGGAGTTTCAGCGTAAACTGACGATGAACTTAGGTTGTACATTTGCTTCAAGGCCATTGTGAATCCACATACCTGCTCTTGTTGTTTTTGCTTTCTTTTCTGAAGTTCATCTCTAAGTCATCTAATATCATTGCAGGGGGATATATTAGTTGGAATTGCTGATAATTCCCTCTGTTTACAAAATCTTATAAGATACGTTGACAACAACAAGAGCCAAGAAAAAATTTCAGCTAAATTCTATAGCATTCTATAAATGCTAGTTGAGACTGTTTCATATTGCCCCTTGATTAAGTAAACATAGCAAGTCTCACTGGCCACTCGGCACAATAGAGTTCTGTTTAAAGGGTCTTTTGAGCAATTCCTCTTTTGAATTGCTGAGAGATTGTGACATTTGCACTGTGAGGATGTTGAGATTTAAGCCCCTTTCCTTTTGAAATGATAATACTTATATTAGATAAATAGCATTGTTGATCAGTTAGATTATAATTCTCTCCAATCTAAATCTTCTTCTTTCTTTTTCTGCAGATAAGTGGCATTCAAGTAGGGAAGAAATGCTTTTGTATAATCTGTCCAATGTTATCCTTACTACCTAATGTCCACTGACCTGTCAATATGAGCAAGAAACAATACCTAACATATATAGGAATTGTTCTCAAATATGTACCTTTATGTTTGGATTAACTTTTATCCAGTTTATCTGAATTTTATTGTGTACTGAAGTTCCTGTGTTTATGTTTTATCAAAATTTTGAATGTACTACCAAGAAAACAATTGTTAACATTTTAAAGCTAATCTGTTCTTAACCTCTTCTAATGAAGGAAATTGAGAAAAGCAGCCCATTTGGAAGTGCATAGAGAAGGAGATGGTTCTAGTACCACAGACAACACGCAGGAGGGAGCAGTTCAGAGCCATGGAACCAGTACCTCTTACGGCGTTGGTGCTGTCTTCAGAGACCTCTGGCATGCGGCTTTCTTTTTATCAGGGTTTGTATTTATTCAAGGCTTTATATGGCATAGAGACGCACTATCCCTTTTCTGGGACTGCAGTCTCAGGTAATGAATATTAATACTTTTAAATATGACAGTTCCAGGGGCACCTGGATAGCTCAGTCGGTTAAGCATCTGACTCTTGACCTCGGCTCGGGTCACGATCTCAGGTTCATGAGTTTGCACCCCACATCAGGCTCTGTGCTGACAGCTGAGCCTGGAACCTGCTTCGGATTCTGTGTCTCCCTTTTTCTCTTTTCCTTCCCTACTCATGCTCTATCTTTCTCTCTCTCTCAAAAAGAAATAAACATTTTAAAAAATTAAAAAAAAAGAAAGACACAATATTATCATGGGACACCTAGGTGGCTCAGTCGGTTAAGCATCCAGCTTCAGCTCAGGTCATAATTCGTGGTTCATGAGTTCGAGTGCCATGTTTTGCCCTGTGCTGACAGCTCAGAGCCAGGAGCCTGCTTCAGATTTTGTGTCTCCCTCCCTCTCTGCTCCTCCCCTCTTCGCTGTCTGTCTCTCTCAAAAATAAATAAACATTAAAATAAACTTTAAAAATGAATAGGACAGTTCTTGTATAGATTTTGTTTTGATAAATTATAATGCTACAGATGATGGAAAAACAGAGACCGTAAAGTTTACTTTGGGATATGTGTAATTACCTCTATATGGGAATGAGTATATACCGTCAAAGTATATTTACAAATTTTTTTTTAATGTTTTATTTCTGAGAGAGAGACAGCATGAGCAGGGGAGGGTCAGAGAGAGAGGGAGACAGAATCCGAAACAGGCACCAGGCTCTGAGCTGGCAGTCAGCACAGAGCCCAACGCGGGGCTCAAACCCACAAACCATGAGATCATGACCTGAGCCGAAGTAGGACACTTAACTGACTGAGCCCCCCAGGCACCCCAATACCATCAAAGTATGTTTAGTTGGGATTTCTTGATTTTGGTTTATTCATAATTTTTCAAATATTGTTTGACTTCTTTTGAACTGGTCATTTTATTTTTATCAGCACTATTGGTCAAATTGACTATTAATGCCAGTTGAGTCATACATTTTTCTTTAATCCCTGCTTCAATTATATAAAAGTATCTGAAATAAAGCATATAGTCATTGTTATTTAATAAGATGTATACCATACTATAAAATTCTGTTTCATACATTGGGCTTTTGTATAGTTTCTATCACAGCAGAGATTTACCAAATAAGGAAATATAATTACAGCAAACTTCAAAAATAAACTAATTCAGTCTTGCATTTTTATTTTGAATGGTCGATTCAAAACATTTAAAGGTTATATTAATAGTTTACATAGACATAATAAATTTGAAAAAAGTTAAAAAGCTATGATCAAAATACAGAACTGGTAACAGTTGCCAAGTTAATAATTCAAGGAATACTGCACGTAACTATTTTTGATCACTTTTATTAACTCCTCCATTAATATCATTGTTTCATCAACTTGTGACTGTGCTCTTAATGCTAAAGTTTATTATAAATTATACAATTAAGCCATTGTATCCTGGGAGTATTTTCATTGCTTGTAATTTTGAAGGAAATTGTCCCAAAGCCTAAAAGTTTGAAGTAACATGACATTAAGTTGGATCCCCTGACCATTCCAACCACCCATTCTTCCTCCAAAAAAGATACAGGGTTTGTTTTTATTTTGAATTTGTATTGCATTGTCTTTGTTAGTATTTGTTTTTATTATCGTTGTTATTTTTTGTTTGTTTTTTTACTTTTTTTTTCCTTGAGAGACAGAGTAAGACAGTGCGTGAGCAGGGGAGGGGCAGAGAGAGAAAGAGACACAGAATCGAAACAGGCTCCAGGCTCTGAGCAAGCATTCCGCACAGAGCCTGACGTGGAGCTCGAACCTACGAACCGTGAGATCATGACCTGAGCTGAAGTCAGACGCTTAACCGACTGAGCCACCCAGGCGCCCCTGTTGTTTTTTCTAATAAATAGCTCTCCTTTCCAACAGTAGGATGTGATGGTTTTATCACTGTGAAGTCAGTTTCTTAAGACTTCTGAAGAGCAGTTATAAATAGCATAGTATATTATGTTTTGCATTTGAAGAATCATTTAGTTGTTTGGGTTGTCCACAACTGGAATTGTATTACCTAGTATTTAAAATCCCCCTAGATCAATAAGTTAGTGCCTTTGGAATTCTACCATGTTTCTCTAGTCAAATGAGATTCACACTTCAGTTTTCTTCCTTTTTGGGCCGTGGAACGACCTTGACTGCCAGTCACTGATATTATAATGGCTAAATCCCTTTTGATTTATTTCCTTTAAAGTGACAACTTTGTAATCTAAATGTTTTTAAAGATGCACTACTTTCAGCTGTCTTATTTTGGAACTGGTTTGGTAGCATATGAATGAGAATGTTTTAAATATTAGGTACAAAAAGATCTTTAAAAAATGTTAATTTTGGAAGTTCTAAACTGAGTTCTGAAATCTTAAAGATGTCTTGTTCTTTCAAGCTTTGATAAATCAGAAAGGCCTTGAACTGAAATATCAGTGGAGACTTAAGATTGTTTCTGGTGATAATAAATTGAAAAGCTAGATACCTCCATTAAAGTATCTGAATTAACATAACCGGGAAAATAAATGTATAACCACACAAATGTCGAAGCTTTGTGTATAGTGTCTTTTGGTTTTGTAAATGTTAGGATGAAAACTACTATTTTTATGTCCTGTCTTTATAAGTTGGAAAGGCCCTATTTATCATTTCTAAGTACATTTCATTTTCAAGATAAAACAGTTTTTTAAATGAGACATTAATATTTCTCATTTGAAAACAATTAGGAATCATTGTCAAAGAATTCCATGAACTAAAGAAGACAAAGCCAAAGAAAGGAGCAATTTAAAAAGATGTAGAAATCAACCATATTTCCTAAGTATTTAGCACTTTAAAGAATTATGGTCTTAAATTAGCATAATTACAATTTCTATTAAGAAGATTGAATAGGAAGAATTATATCTAGCCAGTATATCTCTTCACATAATACCTACTTCAGAATTTAGATGCTAAGTTTTCTTACCTTTAAGTTAGCATCACAATATTGCTGAAAAACAGTCAATACAAATTGACTTGGTATATTAGAGACAGATGTCAGAGTAAAATTGGTCCCATGTTAATTCATATGCCTGACCTCTAAATTGAATACTTTTAACACTTAAAGATTTAGTAAATTGACTTTTTTTCATAATGTAGTATACTGCATAATGAATTAAAGTGGTATACAGACCCACCATAAATACTTGGTATGAGGATTAAAAATTTGATTTCTAGTGACTATAGTTTAAATAGTTAAGTCATTTAAGCTATAAACTGGGTGAATCCTGTCTTCCACAGACAAGGATGAAGACCATGTAAATGTCAGTATATCCCAGATTTTTAAAAAATATCTTAGGCCAGGGGCACCTGGGTGGCTCAGTCGGTTAAGCTTCCAACTTCCGCTCAGGTCATGATCTTATAGTTTGTGAGTTCAAGCCCCGCATCAGGATCTGTGCTGAAAGCTCAGAGGCCTGGAGCCTCCTTTGGATTCTGTGCCTCCCTTTCTCTCTGATCTGCCCTCCCCTGCTCATGCTCTGTCTCTCGTTGTCCCTCAAAAAATGAATAAACGTTGAAAAAATATTTTTTTTATATCTTAGGCCACAATTAGATACCTTGTCAGTTCTGCGAGAGCCACTGTATTTTGGAGTTGGACTAGTCCTGGAAAAATTACAGGCACCATACATAAACCTGGTACATAATACCTAATTTGGTACACACCTCTCAAATTTGCATGTTACAAAGAATATGTAGGGAAATGGGCCCAGAAGTCTTTGAAGGGCTATGTTAGCATATCATCAAGGCGTATGCATAGCTGTGCAAACAGTAGCGGTAATATGTAGGCTTCTGTGCCATTTTGTAATATCTGAGACTTTATGTATTCTGTTCCTCTAGCTTCTTCTCTCTCTGGATTCCTAACCTTGTAGAAATGACAGCAGGATTAGAAATGTCATACCATGTTCTAGGATAAGAGTTATTTGCTACTGTTAACTTTTCCCATAGCAACTTTCTAATATTCTTTAGTATTTGAAGGATAACCTTTATTTGGATCTATTTGTATACCTTTGAATGTTTTCTTCCAGTTTCTTTCCCCATAGCAGTACTGAGTACTGTGAGTGTTCTTGATTACCTGAAGTTTTTCAAATAGAAACACACTGGTTTTCATGTTTGATACAGTAGATTTGAGATTTCATAAGCTTGTAAATTCTTTAAAAGTTGTGTTAACTTTTTGGTTAAAGTTTTCAGTGTTGAAAAACACAGCCAGTTTCATGATTTATTTATGGCATGGGCTGTACATTTATTTGCATTTTTTCAGACAAGACCAAAATCATCATTCATCTCACAAAGGAACTAAGCTAATTATACTACTTACATTTCTGAAAGTCATTTCCTTCTCAGAGTATTTTTGAGCTAAGGATAGAGCTATCCTTCTTGAATTGTCAAGCATAAGACTTTTTAAAAAATTCTGCACAGGTCATGCCATTCAAAGATTAATGTAGTAGGCTAGTTACAAAATTAGCTATATAAAGTTATAAAACATGGTAAGCCTTGACCATGGCAGTGGAATTGCACATTGTTTCTTTGCAAATGCTTTTTGTTCAAAATCCAGTGCATGAAATATTGCTTCTATCATAGAAATAAGTAAGATCAGTATAGCCTCTAGTATGTCTCTTGTTTTATCGCACTGCTAACCTCACTCTCCACATGGCTGTGACTCATGGTATTTGGGTTAATCTAAGAAAAAAATTGTTAACTCTGGTTTTTATCAAGTGAATGTATTTAATACAGTAAGTATAGGTGTCAAAAGATAGATTTTTTGTGTGTGTGGATAAATTGAAAAAGTACCATTTCTTTCTATACTGTAGTACTTTAATTCCTAATACCAGATTTTTTTCTACTGTGTTTTTTATTTGGTAGAGAATGATGATTTAGGTATATGTTTTTTTTTTTTTTAATCAAAATGCTGTTCACCTTTTAATTTGTTTTTGTACATATTTTAAAGTTGACTTAAATGAAGTACCATCCCTTTAAAAAATAATCTAAGTGGAATTTTACAATATTAATATTTTAAATAAATCTCTCAGTCTTACTGCCTTTTACTCTAGTATCTTTACTTCCTAAAACAAGGGAATGGGGTAATTAAACATCTGAATCTTGGTAACCTGTGTTCCTTTTGAGAAACTAATACTCTTTTCTGAGGTTCTTACTTCTAGCTCTTACTGACACTAGGAACGACACAGCAGTCAGGGGTGGAGCTAAACATCACCTGGAACAACCAGTTTTTGACCCTCTTTACCCCCATTAATTGCAGTTTAGCTCTCCTACTCTCTCTTTCCTTTCAGCATTTTCAAGATGCTCAAATCCAAAGAATACCCTAAGCAGGGTACAAATCATCTTGTACTTTTTAAAAGATATAATTTTATTTTGAAACAATTTCAAATTTCTAGAAAAGTTGAGAGAACAGTGCAAAGAACTCTCATATATCTTCCACCCAGAGACCCCATTTATATTCTACTGATTATCCCTGTTAATAGCTTTGTTCCTTCCGGCAGAAGCTCTAATCTGGGTCATGTCTCTGTAGTCTCCTTCAGTCTGGAGCAGACATCAGTCTTTCCTCAGATTTCACGTTTTTAACATTTTTGAAGACTTCAAGGCAGTCACTTTGTAACAAGTCACTTAATTTAGGTTTTGGCTCTGGTTGTAATCTGACTCCAAGTGATTTTGAGTGCCGAATACGTGTGTCTCTTCCCAACTCCAAGATCTCCATTATCAGTTGGTTTGGTACTTGAAATTGGCCATGGTGGGATTACTGACACCGTAGAAATCAAGAAATACTACAAACAAGGACTGGAGAGCTGGTTGTTTAACATTTAGCAGCATAATACTGAGTTAGTAGTGTCACGTTTTTTCATGATTAAACCCAAGGTATGTATTTTTGGCAGGAATATCTTAGAAGTGATACTTAGTTCTTATTGCATCCTATCAGATGGAAAACAATGTAAATTTGTTTCCTTACTGCTGATATTTACATTAACCACTTAATATCTGCCAGATTTTTTCCATTGCAGATAGGTTTTCCCCTTTATAATCAACAAATGTCCTGTGTGGAAACACAATAGAATTATAAAAATAACCCATTTCTTCACCTTCACCCTCTAGTTTTAGCATCCATTGATGATTATTGCCTGAATTATGATGGTTGCCAAATGGTGATTTTTCTTACTCTGTCATTCCTTCTGCATTTATTAGTTGACATTCTGCTTTAAGGATAAGCTTTCCCTTATTTATTCATGGATTTTCATTATATTCAGCTGATTAATGTCATTATTCATTCTGATGATCAGATTGGCCTATATTTGGCCAGTGGAGCCCCTTTGAATATTTGTCGTTTTGATATTTCCCTATCATTCCTTGATCACTTTCTTACTTTCTAGAACAACAAAATGTTTTAGGTTCAGCTTGGACTTCCTCTGTCTTGGCCTTGGAGTTATCCATTTCTTAGAGGAGGGTGATATATAGAAAGCAAGATCTGAGTGCTAAAAGTGCTTATTACTATTGTGCCCCAGACCTTCTTATTGGGTAAAGCTGGAAAGTGTGTGTGTGTGTGTGTGTGTGTATCCATCTACATTTATTTCTATATTTAGCTGTATCATAAATCATGAATTTGCAATGATAGCTCCAATTCAAATATGGTACCTCAAAGTTTATTTTATCTTTTCATTATTCATATCTTCCTTCTCTGTCACTGAAAAACCTGGTTCTCACTGTCCTCAGTATACTTATTTATTCAATTAATCCCCATTTGTAGTCCATTCTCAAAACCCCATTGGGCTGTGAACGACACCTTGTCCTAGAATTGTCCTTGAATGGGGCGCTGTTATTGGCTACTGCCAGTCTGTGCTTCCCCACTGCAACATTCCTCAAGCAAGGCCATTACTACCAGCCACTGCCAAGCTGCCTCAATTTGTATTTTGAGCCACTTTGTAAATTCTGAGGGAGGTACTTATATTTGGTATTTTCTTTGTCCTTTAAGCTTGGTTTGCAGCTTCTCTGCATTTAGTTTGTGAGAAACATCAGAGAGCTGCTATAGCTCAGTAACTTACTGTTCATGTCTCCTGAGGGTATTCCATGTACTTTGAGGAGATAGTGGGGAAAGAACCCAGAGAAGATTGAAAGTAGACAGAGATAAGGAAGAGAGGAAGGGAGATAGCAGAAAGGTACGTGGAATGGGTATTGCTGGTAGTTTGCACCCTCCTGGCCACCAAGAGTACATTCCCCTCAGAAGAATCCCTGAAGCAGCAGTTGCTACTGATTCAAAGCCCGGTTCACTAGGCCTTTATCTTTTTGCCCTCTAGGGTTCTGGTTCACTCTGCAGATTTTCAGCCACTTTTTCTATGTTGACAATGGGCCTCCAGGCCTGTGTTTTCAACTGCCTAGTGATCTTTGTAAGGGTATTCCTAGGCCCTTGAGGGCCATCATTTCCATCTTTCTTCTGAAACAAATTTCTCCTCTTGCATATTCTGTCTGATTAACGGTTCTACCAACTTTCCAGTCTTCTTTCACCCCAGTCATCTCCTTTTGTCCCTGTTTTTCCACCCCAGTGTGGTTTCTAAGAACCTTCATAGATCCCTTTCCAGCACACTACTCTATCTTTTGAATTCTCACATTTTTGGGATATCAAGACTTCCCTAGGTCTTTTTCTATATCTATATGTTGCACAATGTTCAAGAGAGAGAGGTGTGAATGGGAACAATAACTGGTGATTTTATCACTTTCATCCTGAGGCAGAGAAGGTCACATGTTTTCTCTGTACCTTTTATTTTCTGTTTTGCCCTTACTCCTCTCTACTGTTTTTCTTCCTTCCCTCTGCACCTCTTAATTGGTTTTTGTTCTCTGGCCCATTCTCTTGGTTTCTCCATGTCTCTTAGGGTCATATAGAAAGAAAAGGGCCAGAAGATTGGGCTTCTGAGTCTTGCAGCTATATAGAGATGTGTTCTGAATGACTAGAAAGCATCGGAGGTCTGCAAAGCTTATGGGAAATGTGGTCTGTTTGTCCCCTTTAGTAACCTTGCAGAAGATAAAGAAGGAGAGGGTCCTGTTTGTATAAAACAAAAGCTTTTTAGGCTTTGATGAGTGTGTTAAGAAATCCTATCAGGCAATTTTCCCAAGAGTAGGCAGTTGGAGGTAGTGTGGAAGATATAGTTAACCTCATAGTCAGAAGGTCTGTATTCTATTGCTGGCTTTGCCTCTAACTAGTTCTGTCACCTTGTGTAAATTACTTAGATTACTTAGACCTCTTTATGTTTCTGATCCATTGTTTCCAAAATGAGCACTTAGAATAGGTGAGTTCTAAGGTCCTACAAAGTTCTGAAAGATTCCAATAGGACTGAGTTAACGATAGTGTTAAAGATATTTTTTTGTATTTTTAAAAACTTTTGTTTTGAAAAGTTTTAAAATTTTTGTTTTTTGGCCTGTACAAAGGCAATATAATTATTTTCTTGCAAATCTAATACTCTGCAGAAAATTCAAAGGGATTTATTTAAGTAAAATTAAATGCAGTTGCTTTTTTAATAATATTTTATGACAGACTTAATCTGCATTGAACGCATTTTAATTTTGTGTGGGACTTCCACTATGTTTCTGCTGTTTTCTTTTGGATAGCTATTCTTTTGCCCACTGTAGTCTCTGAGAGTCTCTGAAAAAGACTCCTCAAGCATTGGCGTATTAATAAAAAAAAGTCTTGTTTATTATTTTCCATGTTGTATTTTATGTATTGCAAATAATTAAATTCCTATAAATAAAGAACTTCAGTTGTAGCCTTTTAGGTAATTCATGGCTACATGATAGTAATATTTTTTCCAGAGTATTTCTAGTGAGTGAAAGAGGTTACTTGTTTATTTTCTTTGTGTTGTTCATTTCTACTTCCTCCATTATTTAGAAACTTGTATTATAAAGTTTTCCCTTTCTTCATGTATTTTTATGCTACAAAAGGTCCTGCAGCTCCTTTGTATATTATAATGAATTTATCAGAGATATTTATGTTTGTATACTAATAGTAAAGTATTGGGGGTAAGCAAAAGTGTTAAAACTGAGATAAACCACTAATCACAAATTAATCTAAACTAAGTTTATTTATTTATTGAGAGTGCAAAGGCACTTACAAGTTGGGGAGTGGCAAAGAGAGAGAGAGGGAGAGAGAGAATCTCAAGCAGACTCCTTGCTGTCAGTGCAAAGCCCAACTTAGGGCTCAATCTCATAGCCCTGAGCTGAAATCAAGAGTTGGACACTTAACCAACTGAGCCACCCAAGCACCCTTAGAAACAGTTTTTTTAAATAAAACTTTAAAATATATTATTAACTGTAATGAAATGGGGAAATTTTTGATCATAGATTTTGCACAAAGACCTAGTGCTTTTTAACCAAGAATCATTCGATAAGTCAGGACATGTCTCTTAGAATTGCTGTTTGTTACGACCTCAAAACCTATCAAGTAAGCTAAATTAGGACATTGATTGACAATTATGGCCTTATTTTTTATGATAGATATTCTGTTTCTAAATTACTGTAAAAATAAGATAGCCATTAAAATTCTGCAAAATAACTACCAGATTTAATTTCTAACAGAGCATAGTTTCTATCAGTAATCCATCCAAAATAAGCTCAGTCTACATAACATCCTTCTGCAATTTCTTCTTTTTAGATCAAAGAAAGCAAAGAATTCAATTGATAAATCAACTGAGACTGACAATGGCTATGTATCCCTTGAAGGGAAAAAGACTGTTAAAAGCAGTGAAGAGGGAATACAAAGCCATGAACCTCAGTGTGAAACTGTTGGACCAGAAGAGGCAACATGGCACACAGGAACACTGAGGAACATCTCCAGCAAAGTAAGTGTGGTGTTTCAAATCGTTTGTTTGTGTGATTTTATATCAGCTGATGGAAAGTGACTTAGATATCGGAATCACCTCTTTTCTCCAGAGTTTATTCTGTAGGCTTTACAGACCACACTGATAAAGCTGAAAATAAAGTTACTTGATTAAATTTGATTGGCAGCATAACTTGGTACCTTCTGAATTGATTGATGGCTTCAATTTTTCCAAAATGTTACTGATGTTTGTTAAACCTTACCTTCTCTTTACTCATTTCTGTGTGCATAAGGGGATTTGTTTTAAGTGGAACATTTAAATTATTTTAGAAACTGAACTAGGAACGTGGCGTTCTATCCATGTTCGCCATAAAAAACAGAAATATTGCCTGTTTTTCCTTTCATTACCTTTAGTGTCAGCATATTTGTTTTGTTTTGTTTTTAATTTGAAAAAAAAATTCTTATCAAGGACATTTGTTAAGGATAGCAATTGTCTGTTTACTTTTCCAAAATAATAAAGAAATCCAACATTTATTGTAACAAAGCCTATTATAATATTACATATCTCTTTGTTTCTTTCAATTTTTTTTTTGTTAAACACTTGTTTTCTTTACAGAACTGTTATAGTAAAACAGTGTGGCCAAATTAAAAGATGTTTACTTCTATTACATATAGAAATGTGAGCATGAACATTTGTGTTGACTCTTCAGGTTTGAGTCAAGTATGTGTTACCACTTGACAATATGTGTATTATCAGTACCAGAAGCATATAGTAAATAGCATGTGATGTAGTGAAAGACTCTTCCCTTACTCTGATCTTAGCTTTGGAACCATTTAGCTCTCCGATAATGTGAGACTCACATCACGATCATCATTTAACAGATAAGTTTTTAGTCCTACCACTTTCAGACACATTTTCAGCTGTGTATTACCTACTAAAGTCATATGAGTTTATTGAAAATATCAAAACTAAAGCTCTGGAGTCTCTCAGTTTCAGAATTTCCAAACTCTGGATGTCTCTTACAAATTGATATGGACATAATGTTGTCTGTCTGTTGTGCGCTCACATACAAATGCCATTCACTTCGCCCTGCCTCATAAGCCATTATTAAGCCAATACTGGGCTTATAACTGATGGAATTTGGAGTTTGTAGAAATAGTATAATAAGTTCATCTTGGTTATCTTAGCTCCTTTTAAATAAACGGTCTCTGTTCTTTTATCCTATTTTATATATCTTAATTTTTGAAGCTATTTCTAATCCTTTTGTGAACACAAATGTTATAGAACAATATTTGACAAATAGCTGTTGAATTAGTCTTAAAATTGAAATAACAGTGTAACTGTTAAGTGTAACTTAAGTCACTAACTTAAGTCATTTTTAAAGAAAATCAAGTAATACTAATCAATCACTGAGGTTTTTAAAGATATGTGTGTGTATATATATATATATATATATATATAATTTAAAATTTTGCACTTTTAAAGCAACAGATTCAGTCATTAATTAGCAATAAGTCTCTTCCTGTACTCTCTTCTTAGGATACTCAAAGGACAATAACAAATGTTTCTGATGAAGTTTCCAGTGAGGAAGGTCCTGAAACAGGATACCCGTTACGCCGTCATGTGGACAGGACTTCTGAGAGCATTCTTCGGAACAGAAAATCACACCATTATAAGAAACATTACCCTAATGAGGTATATACTTTGTCCTTATAATTATTGACATAAATAATTCCCATCACTATGAATACCTTGTTATATGATCTCGATTTATAGAGTAGCAGTCATAGATTTATGTATTCCACATATGATAGATACCTACACATTTGTACTCATTTTGTGCATTTTCTCCGAAGTGTCTCATACATTCAGTTCATTGTTTGCTTTTAAAGACAGTCGTCCTAGGCAGAGAAAATCTGTGAACTCCTGTTAGTCTTTTTCACAGTATCAAAGGCTTTATAGCTTCTTGATTATAGTAGAGTTAACCATTCCAATGACTTTCATGTTACTATTTCTAGTTATTGAGTTTCTAGTATAAAATTCAATTCTTTTTTCTTCTTTGATTCTTTCTTTATTAATATTTAGTTTTCTCTAAACCCTTTTCCAACTTTATCACATCTCTTCAAACTATTTAAATAGAAAAAGAATTCAATTGTATTTTTAGTTTTTATTCTAAGGACAGAATATTTCATTATCTCACTTCAAGGCAGATGTCACTCATGTCACTTTTTAATAAACATTGCCTTCTCCTCTTTAAACTATATTAGAATTTTTTCTTGATGATTTAGGGCTATACTTTTGAAAAATCATATAGTATAGTGGAGTGTGAATACCTTGATTGTTTTAAGCTTAGAAGAGTTACTTGTTCTTTATACACTCTTCTCTGTGGTTGTAGCTCTATTTAATCCTGCTGGTGACTGTGGCTGTTTTTTCACTCAGTGGCTGCCATTAGGCAGACACCAGTGCCAGTGTGTCTGCTCATTGCCTGTTCACCCAGATCATCTGATACACTTTTGAAATTCAGTCTTACACTAGGTACAGTTAGAAGTCAGTCAGGACTAGAAGGGATTCAGGACCTCCTATAGAAGGAGGTTTCCACTCTCTCAGAGAATAAATTATTTGGCTTTAGAGGTACTTTTCTCACCCCGTAATCTTTTTTTTTAATATAAATAGTGTATTGTCAAGTTGGTTTCCAACACCACCCAGTGCTCATCCCAACAAATGCCCTCCTCCATGCCCATCACCCCCCCCCCACACCCATCAGTCCTCAGTTTGTTCTCAGCATTCAAGAGTCTCTCATGATTTGCCTCCCTCCCTCTCCCCCACTCTTCCCTCTCTGCCTGACTTATTTCACTCAGCATAACACCCTCAAGTTCCATCCATGTTGCTACACATGGCTCACCCCATAATCTTTGCTCTTCTTGATTTGCAGCTATATTTTGAATTATTGAGATTCTTGAAGGGCAGAACAATATTCTACTGGTCTTAACTTTTAAATAAATATGTTGCTTAAAATCTTCCAGATTTCAAGCTAAGTAAGGCTGATAAGTAGCAAATAGACATTGATTTTTTTTTTAATATTTTTATTTATTTCTAGGAGAGAGAGAGAGACAGCGTGAGCAGAGGAGGGTCAGAGAGAGAGGGAGACACAGACTCTGAAATAGGCTCCAGGCTCTGAGCTGGCAGTCAGCACAGAGCCCGACGCGGGGCTCGAATGCACAAACCGCGAGATCATGACCTAAGCGAAAGTCGGATGCTTAACCGACTAAGCCACCCAGGCGCCCCAGACATTGATTGTTTTAAATCTTATTTTAACGATGTAAAAGATTACCTGAAAATATAATCTTGTCTTCAGATTCTTTATGTGTAAAGCGAGGAGCTTTAGACTAGAACATATTTTAAAAACTGCATTTCATGAGCACCTGGGTGGCTCAGTCAATTGAGTGTCTGGCTTTGGCTCAAGTTGTGATCTCGTGGTTCATGAGTTTGAGCTCAGCATTGGACCCTCTGCTGTCAGCACAGAGCCTGCTTCATATCCTCTGTCTCTCTCTCTCTCTCTCTCTCTGCCCCTCCCCTGCTTGGGTGTGCACACTCTCTCTCTCAAAATTAAATAAGTGTTTTAAAAAAAATCTCTTTAAATGCTGCATTTCAGTTAATTTTGCCTTTAAGTCAAACCAACCTCAGAAGGTATTTTGAAAAAGCAAAACAGGGGTGCCTAGGTGGCTCAGTCAGTTAAATGTTCAATTTCAGCTCAAGTCATGATCTCACAGCTGGTGAGTTTGAGCCCTTCATCTGTCTCTGTGCTGACAGCTCAGAGCCTGGAGCCTGTGTCAGATTCTGTGTCTCTTGCTCTCTCTGCGCCTCCCCCATTTGTACTCTGTCTCTCTCTCTCTCTTAAAAGTAAACAAATATTAAAAAAATAAAGCAAAGCAAAACAAAACCTCTTTTGAATAAGCAAAATTGAGACAGATAGCCATAGTGTTGTAGTATTATTTTATGTCTTCATATATATATTATTCTGTTCTTTTCCAATTACTGGTGATATTTTTTCTTTAAGGGTGAGGCACAGAGAAGTCATTTTGGGAAGCACATTGTGCTTGGGTGGAATTGGTAGTCTTCACTATAAAATGATTGGTTAGGGATACAGCCATTTGTTATTAGCGTTTCGGATGTCAGTATCTATAGATATACTTTTTAGGGGATTTTAGTTTTTCAGGAAGAATAATCCAGTCTTCTGGTGGTATGGGAGTGGTAGACATTTTATTAGGCCACCATGGTGTTTGGCATCAAGGAGATTGGGAATGAGGTGGTGGTCTTGTCATTCAGTATGTAGACTTTCACTGAACCAACCTTCCTCCCACCCCCCCTCAACTCTCCCACCCCACTCCTACTCCAGTTTCTTGCCTTTTTCTACTATCTACTATGTATATCTGGCTGTCTTCTTCTAGTCTCCTGTTGGGAAGATGGAGTTTTTGATTATCTGGCATGGGGGGTGTCCTTTGGAATTGATAACTTCTTTAAAACATTTGCCCGGTTTCTTGCCGTATCCTGATTTCTTTAACTCTACAAATATCTTTCAGTTTTTATTCCCTATTGAAAATTAGCTTTCAATTTTTTTTATATAGTTTATTGTCAAGTTGGTTTCATTATAACACCCAGTGCTCATCCCAACAAGTGCCGTCCTCCATGCCCATCAACCCCCCTTTCCCTCTCCCCCACCCCTTCTTAGCCAGTTTGTTTGCAGCATTCAAGAGTCTCTCATGGTTTGCCTTCCTCCCTCTCCCCAACTATTTTTCCCCTTCTTCTCCTGCTTTGTCCTCCGTTAACTTCCTCCTAATCCACCTATATGTGCAAACATAAGATATTTGTCCTTCTCTGCCTGACTTATTTCGCTCAGCATAACACCCTCTAGTTCCATCCATGTTGCTACAAATGGCCAGATTTCATTCTTTCTCATTGCCATGTAGTATTCCATTGTATAAATATACTATATCTTCTTGATCCATTCATCAGTTCATGGACACTTTGGTTCTTTCCATGTTTTGGCTACTGTTGAGAGTGCTGCTATGTAATCATCAAGACAGTATGGAATTGGCACAAAAACAGACACACAGACCAATGGAATAGAATAGAGAACTCAGAATTGGACCCACTAATGTATGGCCAACTAATCTTTGACAAAGCAGGGAAGAGCATCCAGTGGAAAAAAGATAGCCTCTTTAACAGTTGGTGCTGGGAAACTTAGCTTTCAATTTTGATGGGAATCATAATGAAGAAACTGTGGGCTTGGACTCAAAATATTTAAGTTCTTTAACTTCACTGAGTCTTATTTTCTGCATTTGTACATTGGAGAGAGACAAGCCTCACTGGATTGTTAGGATTAAATAGGATTTGCACAATTGCCTGGCACAAAGCATTTATTTTATAAATTCTTATTCCTTTCAAATAAATATTTTTCTCCTCTTAATTTGATTATATGTTCAGTTTTAGCTATCTATCTAAAGATGTAAAATGAGCAGAGCAAACCAAATTAAATGAGCTATTAACTTGAGCTATGTTCTTCAATTCAGAAATTTCCAGTTTTTAGCCCTTATTCAGCAATTTGTAGTGAAATTAAAAGTGTCCATTAATCACCTAAATATTGCAGGTAAAATTCTGTTTGATACGTAAGCAGTTATAGGCCATAATTTTTAGATTTTACATTTGTAAAGTAGCCCACTTATTAATCAGTATTTGGCAAACTGCATCTATAAAGAATTAAAGATATTTTCTTATCCCTAAAATCACCCATTAGTTTCAGTTAAATAATCATCAGGCCTTTAATCCTGTTACTCATTTCTGTATCTGATTAGCAAATCTGCACCAGAAATTAATGATAGATAATTAGCTAACTTTATCAAAAATTGTAAATTAGCCATTACTGGTTTCTTAATACATTCTGTGCCTTGCTAGCTAATGAAAACAGTTATAATGAAAACTGCTTATGCTTCAAGTATTCTGGTTGGCATTAGTGAATCATACATGTTTGGAGTGCTTTTTATAAAACAAAGCAGTCCAACTTTTTCCTTTTTTTCTGTTTTCTTTTTTCCTTTTGATTTCTTTGCTTACTTTCCTGCTCAACTCTTTCAAAACATTTCCACTTCTCCTTCAAACATACAATTCTCCCACAAATCTCTAATCAGCACACTAAATATATTTTCATGGTCCTCCAATTCTAATACCAATAAATTAATTATCAATAACCTGTCTCATTCATTCAGTATACTTTGTTAACTTGTGGTAAGGGTGGCAAAAAAATGGTTTTTGTCTTTCATTGACTTACAGTATAATTGAGAGTTATGACTTATTTGAGAATACAAAGTTATGAATATTTAATAACACAGACAATATTATAGATGCTGAATAGGAATGTAAAATTTATTGTCATGAAAATAAATAATACCTCACTTCAGGAACAGAGGGATCTCTCTAAATAGAAGGCTTCAGAACTAATACTTGAGGAACCCCTGCTTTGTACCTGGTTTGTATTAAAAGCTACAGTGCTCATTTAATTTTCAGTGTCTCTTTAAGGTAGGTAGTTTTATTCGCCATTGGTAGAAGACTAAACTAAGGGTCAGAAACAAGGTAAGCCAGCTAGAAAGGGATAGAAATGGTGTTTCCCTGATGTTTGGTTGAGTAGGCTGTAAAGGAGAGTAGGATACGAGGTAGAAACATAATTAGAGGCTAGAGCGGCAAAGAACAAGCAGGTTTAGGGGCTAGAGGGTAGCCCCTTGTCACTGGAGGAGAAGTTTGTGGTTGGGACAAGTGGGGAACAAAGTCCAAAGAGTAGCACATTTGAAGACAGGCATGCTGGTGAGAGAATTTGAACTTTATCCAGGAGAGCAGTGGGAAGTCATGGAGAGACTTTGGTCAGAGGAGTGAAAAAAATAAAAAGCTGCACTTTTGGAAGATTAATGTGGAAAGTGAGGAAGGCCTTTCAGATAAGGGTCAGTCAAGGGCCTCTTTTTAGCAAAAAAGGTGTCGATGATAAACTCTGGTGATAGCATGAGAAGGAGAAAGGGATACACATGAAATATTTTAAGGTAAAATTGACAATCTTAGTGAAATAGGATACCTAAAAACAAATCTGAAAATTTCAGCATACTTATTTAACTCGTGCCTTTTAGTTTTTCACTTTCATACTCAAAAACATGAGTTGGCAGTTATCTTTTTGCTATAAGTTATTTACTAATTTTATATCAGTTTATTGAACTTCTACTTGGAAAACAAAAACAGTAGGTACATGAGATCCACTGTTGCTAAAAAAAAAAAAAATGAGAGTAAGAAAATACTCCTAATACTCAAAATATGTTAAACACATCAGTTAAAGTTGGTTCATATTCCCTGACTATACAGTCCATATGAACTCTGCTTGCCTGAATTTTGAACTTTGTATAAAAATTTAAGAGAAAACAGGCACAGCCTTTGCATGCAAAATAGCATAAGCTGAGATGTGAAATCAAATAGATTTTGATAATAAGAAAATTCTGTTACTCCTTAAAAACTAATATATATTTTTAATGTTTTGCTCTCTATTTCACTGTCATTTGACAGTGTATTTGTCATTGCAGCAAAAAGTAGCAATGCATGGTTCTGATAGAATCCTTTGATTTGGAAAGGGTACATAAATTGTATTAACGTCAAAGAATATCTTGATTTCAGGATGCCCCTAAATCGGGTACTAGTTGCAGCTCTCGCTGTTCAAGTTCCAGACAGGATTCTGAGAGTACAAGGCCAGAATCTGAAACAGAAGATGTATTATGGGAAGACTTGTTACACTGTGCAGAGTGCCGGTCATCTTGTACCAGTGAGACAGATATGGAAAATCCTCAAATTAATCCAAGTGTGAAAAAAGAATATAGAGACGACCCTTTTCATCAGGTTGGTTTACAGTGTTGGGTTATTTGGGGCTCTCAGTCCAGCCTTTTTGAATGTATGTACAAATTTTATAGAGGTAAAGAAAAAGTTTACCTTCAGTTAAAGTAATATTCCTGTGATTTTTTTTTTTTTTCTTTTTATGTGATTTGTGGTCTGGCTTCATTGGAACATAGAATCTCAGTATTTATGTTATGGTTGTGTCTCTGACCTTGCAGACTTATGTTCCTGAGAAGTTGTTGGTAAATGGAGTTTTGTAAGTCAAATTGTGTTTTAGATGCATTAGTTCTTATGTCCCTCAGCGTACTTCGTGGTCAGATCAGCACCCATGGCCTTAACTCCACCTATAAAGTTACAATTCACAAATCTATCTCGTGAATACCAGACTTATCTCTCCCAAGAGCCCATATAATGAGAGTCACATATGTAATTTTAAGTTTTCTGGTAGCCTCATTTAAAATGTTTAAAAAGGTAAAATTAATTTAAATATGCTTTATTTAGCCTAGCATATTCAAAATATTATTACTTCAACTTACAACCAATGTGAAAAATACTAATAAAATATTTTGCTGTTTTTATACTAAGTCTTCAGTATCCTTTGTGAGCACTTACAAGCATATCCCACTTGGACTAGCCACTTCAAGTGCTCAATAGTCACATGTGAGTAGGGTACCATATTGGACAGCACATGTCTATAGCATATCTTCTTTTGAATGCTCCACCAGTATCTCAGGTTTAACCAAACACCCCATCTTCCCTTATAAATCTGTTTTTCTTACGGCACTCAAAATCTTAGTGAATGACATCTCCATCCATCCACTCACCAGTCCAGAAACACAGTGGCCATGTAAAATCCTCACTCTTCCTCTTCTTTCTCTTATTTAATTTTTCAGCAAATCCTAAAACTAAAACCAACAACTAAAATCTTAGAAAATTAAAGGTAGAAGGGAACATTCTTAATCTGCCAAAGGGTGGCTATCAAAGAGCTATAGCGCTCAAAAACCTATAATGATGAGATTTTAGGAGTGTTTCTGTTAAAGGCTGAAACACTCAGAGACACCTATTTTCACTGCTTTTTCTATCAAAACGCCACCAGTTATATTTGTCTGTCTGGTTGAACTTAGAGTGATTTAAAGTCCACATTGAAAAGCAGAATATCAAGAATAACTAAAGCAGTTTTGAAGAACAACAGGGAGGCTTTCCCTACCAGGTATAAAAATTTACTTTAAAAGGACGTATAGTAATAAAGATAATACACTAGAGGCATATGCTATTGACTGAATGTTTATGCCCTCCCCCTCCCAGCTACCAGTTCTTGTGGTGAAACCTTATGCCTGATGTGATGGTATTTGGAGATTAGGGCCAACCTAATTTGGTGATTAGGTTGTACAGGTGGAGCCCTCATGAATATGTAGAGTGCCCTATGACAGAGACCCCAGAGAGCTCCTTTGCCCCTTCTACCATGTGCAGCCACAGCAAAAAGGGGGCTGTCTCTGAACCAGGAAGTGGGATCTCATCAGACACCAAAACTACCAGCACCTTGATCTTGGATTTCCAACCTCCAGAACTGTGAGAAATAGACTTCTATTGTTTCTAAGCCATCCTTCCATGGTATTTTATTATATCTGCCCAAGCAGACCAAGACAGTGTATAAACAAATAGATCAATGGGACAGAATAAAAAACCCTGAAGTGTAGTACATGCTTACATGGGTCTCTAACACATGACATAAGCAGCATTACAACCAGTGGGAAAAGGATGGACTCTTAGTGTATAGTTATAGGTCAAATGATTATTCATACACAAAATATATCCCAAATAGTTTCTAAATGTGAAGAAGCACAACCTTAAAATATTTACAAGAAAAGATAGAAAAATCTTTGTTACTTTTGGTAAGAGACAAATTTGTTAAAAAAAGAACACAAAAAAATCATATTCAAACTTCAAAACTGAGGCAATCAATAAATTCGAATATCCTAAAATTTAAAACTCTGGGCTACACAATAAGCCATAAACATTGTTAAAAGATGGGAAAATAGAATTAAGGGAATGTTTTGATCCCACCCCCTCCAAGATGTGAAATATTTGAGCACCTGTATACATAGGGGAAACCGAGGAGGGAAGGACTGAAGAGACACAGGAAGAAAAGTTGTTGAATGAGGTTTCTCAGGATTCTGGAGGGGAAGCATAATTAGGAAGTTTTGCCTTCGACAGGAAGGGGAACACATCTTCTGCTGATGTAGAAGGAGGAGTAAGTGCACAGTGAAAAAGTAAGAGAATGAGAAGGTTACTGCCTGATATAGTGCAGGAGGCCAGGAGGTCTGTTAACAGTAAGTGAGATGATAGCACTGGGAGCTTGTACCTGGTGGTGACGGCTTGTAGTTAATCATTTGTGGGAAATGAAGAGAGTTTTTGCGTGCTTGTATTAAAGCCAATGAACACATTAAGAGTCGTACTGCCATATTGTTGAGGGTCCAGCCAGAATCTGAGGCCATGAATCTGTGATTGCTCAGTCCACACAGTTATGTGACAGTGTCTGAAATGCAGTTGTGGTAATCAATAATAGCAAACATTTAAAAAGCATTCGCCAGATGCTAGCCACTCTGCGTAGTAATCTAGATGCATTATGTCATATAATTTTCACCACCTAAGACAATGGTTATATACGTGATTGTATATTTATTTTATAGATGAGAAAATTGAGGCTCAGAATTAAATAATGGACCCAAAGTCACACAGTATAGGTGCTCAATAAATAGTTGTTATTCAAGGAATAGGAGAGACCATGAAATAATGGATATGCTACAAGTCCAGACAATGTTAGATAGAGAAGGAAATGAAACCAAGAAGGGACTGATAGACTGGTGGATAGGTTTGTTGAGAAGTACTTTAGAATTGAAGGTTTGAGAGTCCTGGTAAGATGAGAAGGCAAGCAATTCAGTGTGTTGACAAGGCCCAGACTATGGCCAGGGAGTAGCTGAAGGTCCTTGGAATTTAAGAAGTGAAAAATAAGGAACAGTCCATGAGAACAGGATGTGGAATGTGTCACCTGGATGTTAATCTAAGTCACTAGGCAGAATGACTTGAAGTTTAGGAAAATGCCTGTATGCAATTTTCCCAGTGACACTGTAAGAAGCATAGAAACAGGGACCATGTGTTCTTTTGCTCATTGTATCACACAGTGCTTGGTACTCAGTAGGTGTTTAACAAATATTGAGTAAATGAATGAAAGGAAATACAGTGTTTTCAAAGCATTCCAAATTATTTTTAAAGAATGCTATACAGAATAAGTTGGCCCTAAATCTGTCACACTACTCTGTTCCTTTTTGGTAAGATTTTTAATATTCTACTCTGCATATTAATTATAGTATCACAGGCTTACATTGGTCTTGTTTGTGGACTAAAAACTTGATTTTACACACATTTCTTATTCTAAGGCTTCTAAAAATTAATTTTTAGAAAAATCTTCAGTTTTATAGTAGTCATGTAATGGAAATTAGCTCCCTTTAATTAAAAGCTACCAGTTTTTTTTTATTTGGACTAAGATCTGTATTAGGTTTGGAGGACCGTTTTCTGCCCACCATAAAAACTGAAAAATACCTCCTTACGAAGAAACAATGAGCATCTGAATCCTTGTGTTCTAGTCTAGATGTTACCAAATTTGTAGGGTTTTTTTGTTGTTGTTTGTTTTATTTTCTTTGGAGATAGTAACTGAAACATTTCTACAGCAGAAAACTTCTCTCCCCAGTCGTGGCTGAGTATATAATAAAGTATGAGACCATATTCAAGTGAAATTCATTTTGTAGTAGGTGAAGCCAGATTTTAATGGGTACCATTCCCACAGGTAGAAACTCCAGTAAAGCGGTTGTCATGGTGAATTTACTTGAAATAAAACATGGTACCGATTAATTGTTAATGTTTTCAGGCAGTTCTGAATGAACATGGAGCAAAGCAGTTTAGATTTTGAATGAGGATCTAGATTTTAGTTTGAAAAACATACCACGAAGAACCCATGTGATAAAATTATGAAATGGAATTAGTTACTCTGATGTTTTCCTTGAGTCTGTCAGGAAAAGCATTTCATGTAATGCTGCTCTTCAAACACTGTAGACAGCACATGTTGCAATAAGACTGTTGTTTCAGAAGATGTTTCACACATAGAGATGTAGGGTTGGGTTTTTGGTTGGTTTGTTTTTAGTTAACTCTTTTTAAATTCACCAGTTTCTAATTGCTCTCTTTTCTCCTATGCTTTGCTTTCTAGAAATAGGAGGATGATATCAATGCTAGTTAGAGTAACTGCAAAGGTAGCCGGGCAAAATGAGTACCTTTGGAGGGTGAACTTCCTGAATTCCTATTTCTGTCCTAGATGGACCTTCTTGATATGCCTTGCTTCATGTAATTAGGAAGGCTTTAAGTCACTGTTAACAGACTGAGAATTTAAAAACATTAGAAGCCTGTAAATCAGTGGTTAAAATCTTGCCTCTCAGGCTTTATACTCTGCATTCAGCTTTTTGCTCTTCTTCCTAGCTTTTTAATCCGTGTTGTTTCATAATTATTAAATTTCCATGGAAAGTTTGATACATATTTTGGTACAAATTACTTCTATCCTATCTGGAATATTTGGTGGAATATTTGTGGAATATTCGTTTGTGGAATTAAGTGGATAGTTAATAACTAGTGTCTTACAGTTTTGAAGGCTTTCTAATAGTGAAGTAGATGCTATGATGGTTAATGTATATTAAAATACTATATCTTTGGAAAAGATAAATTTTTAGAGAAAAGTTCTTCATAGTCAAATAAACTAAATGTAAAAGAGCTTTGCTAATAATATGGCTAGTGGCATTACTGTTTGCCTATAATTATTCATCAGTTTTTATTCTGTTTATAGTAAACCTGGTATATATATATATATATATATATATATATATATATATATATAGCTTTACATGCAGAAAATTAATGTTTAAGTCAGAATGATAATAACTTCCCATATCTGTTTTCTTACATATTATTAAATGACTATTTTATATCTTTAATCAAAACAAATCAACGCAATTTTATTCTCCCTGCAGGAAAATAATTCCTTAAGTTTTCAAAAACTTATCTTTACCATATTTTCATCACATTTCTGTCCTTCAGAGAATAACTATAACTATCGTAGATTCTTCTAATCATTGTTAGAAGTTATTTTAATGAAATGTGTTACAAAAATAAGTTAGTAATATGATAATGTAAATTCATCCCATTTTGGGTCTAATCTTTTAATGTTAACTTCTCATGAATATCTAATAAGGTAAAGATAAGTGTTGAATTTTGTTGCTGTCTTTAATCCCCAACTATCCTATTTTGAAGTTGTATTTATTTATTTAAAGATTTTATTTAAAAAAATTTTTTTAATGTGTTGTCTAGTTTTGAGAGAAGACAGAGTGTGAGCGGGGGAGGGGCAGAGAGAGAGGGAGATACAGAATCTGAAGGAGGCTCCAGGCTCTGAGCTGTCAGCACAGAGCTCGACGTGGGGCTTGACCCATGAACCATGAGATCATGACCTGAGCCGAAGTCAGACACTTAACTGAGCTACCCAGGCACCCCTAAAGAATTTATTTTTAAGTAATCTCTGCACCAAACGTAAGGCTCACACTCACAACTCTGATATCAAGAGGCACATCTTCTACTGACTGAGCCAGCCAGGCACCCCAAAGTTTTATTATTTTAATTATCTAAAACAAACTAAAAACCCCAAACTTAAGCATCTGATCTTTTGTATTAAGGCTTTCAAATTTTCTTTTCTTTTTCCCTTTTTCTATTTCCTGAAACATTGAGAGATGCTTTATTCTTGGGAGAGTACTTCTAGTTTCATGTGCCTCAGTTTCAATATATACTCTAAGGAACAAAAAAAAAGTTAATCCTTTGGGGAAATGCTAGATTAAAATATCAGAAAAGTAACTAAGTTAAATAATGAGGATCAGGGCATGAGGAAGAGTCTCCTCCAAGATGAGATTGTATCACTGTTTAGTCTTTCAGAAAGGTTTAAATCTGAGCTGTCATGTGCTTTTGTATTGATGACCATAAGTTGGAGAGTCAGTAACATGAACAATTTGATATCTGTTTGTCTTTGAACATTACTGTATTAGTAGCTATGTAGACAGATTGACAACTAAGTGCTTTTGCTAACACATTTTAGAGGATTTTTGAACAATAGCTTGCCTAATACCTATTATAGGAAGTTCTTAATTTACACATTTTTATAACTGTAATTGCTTATGCCATCTGTTCAGTGTATATGCTAATTAATGTTAAGATAGACTTTTAGTGTCATTGAAATTGGGTGTATGTAGATACCCATGTTCAGACATATATATGTTTTGTTTTATAAAATATGATAAATGCATTCACCAGTTTGGTTTTTAGTGTAGTTTACACACACACACACACACACACACACACACAACAAACACATTTTATTTATGAAATGTGATAAATGTATTCACCAATTTCTATTTATTTTTTATAGAGTCATTTGCCCTGGCTCCATAATTCCCACCCAGGATTAGAAAAAATAAGTGCTATTGTATGGGAAGGCAATGACTGCAAGAAAGCAGACATGTCTGTTCTTGAAATCAGTGGAATGATAATGAACAGAGTGAGTTTTTACATTTTATTCTTTTAGTTTAAGAATAAGAATACAGCGATTATTAGCATATTAAATAATTACTAAGATGTTATATTTACAATTTATCTCATTTCTTCAACCTGAAAAAAACAAAAGATTATTTGTATTTGGCCCTGTCTGTGGTTTATACAGTGATTTGTCACCAAACCTCTGTCATCCTTTGGTATTTTCATTCTCCTGACCAAGAACAGATGATGCAATCTAAAATTTCTTCTGTTATGTTATTCTTTCTTTTGGTTTTCATGAGTCAAATTGTGCTAGACATACACAAATGTTGATGACACAAGTATTTTCCTGTGAGTATCCCTCCTACTTCATTTATTTATTTAAAAAAATCAAAATAGAATATTGATACTTGCTTGCCCACTTAAGTATATAGAAGTAATGCAGCTAGAGGTAACAGTCTTGAGTAGTTTGAGGATGTACAGTACCAATACTGTGGGTCTTAATTTCAGTTTCTATTAAATTGTGTCTTTTATGAGACCATTACTACTTTTTAAATTTTATCTGATTCCTCTTGGACAGCTAGACATGATTTAGCTTGCATTCTTTTTTTTTTTTTAACTTTTTAAATGTTTATTTATTTTTGAAAGAGAGAGATAGTGCAAGTAGGGGAGAGGCAGAGAGAGAAGGAGACACAGAATCTGAAGTAGACTCCAGGCTCTAAACTGTCAGCACAGAGCCAGACACGGGGCTCAAATCATGAGCCATGAGATCATGGCCTGACCTGAAGTCAGATGCATAACTGACTGAGCCACCCAGGTGCCCCAATTTTACATGCACTTCTAAATTTCCATGCATTGTTCATTATGCAAGAACAATTATGTGCACTTTATAGAGGACAGAAATTAAAGTAACTGCTCTAGAATTGATCTCCATTCCATGACTTTCACATAAGGAATCTCTGGAGATGTGGATCTGGTTGGTGCTCCATACCTTAGCTGTCCGTGAACTAGCAGGTCATTTCCAGAGTATATAATATGATGATAAAAAATTAGCTAGATCCTTTCCAGTCCTACCAGTCTTATATTTCCCATTATTTCGTTTCCAGTTTCCTTTTTCATAATTCCCCTTTTTTCCCCTTTTTTACTTAATTTTTCCCCCTCTAACATACACTCTCTTCTAAAATGGTTTTAGAGTTTAAGGGGATACCCATTTGTATACTGAGCTCTTTGAAGGAAAACACAGATTGCAAATTTATCAAATAAGTGTACTTCTAGATTTTTCTTTTTGTGTACTGAGCTTAAGTGGATAGGAGATCTCCTCATTCTTTTTAATGTTGAAGTATCTATGAATATTTCTAACTTTTGAAATAGTGAGATCCATAGAATTTTTTTCCCAGATCTAGGTAAGACCAAGATAGTTCATCCTTTTGCATCCACTTAGTGAACTAGAAATCTGATAATGAACTGTTTTTAAAAACCGAAGACATAATGACTTAACAATCTACCTGTAATATACTCTCAAACTTTGTGTCAATTTAAATTTCATTATTCATGTATTAAAACTCATATTTTAATAAAATGATTTCATACTGCTGTAAGTAACATAATGCCTAATAGGAATTCATTTTACTGCAGATAAAATTTATGTATGGTTGAGGTGTTTTTCCTCTCTCTCTCTCTCTTTCTCTCTCAATATAGGTGAACAGCCATATACCAGGAATAGGATACCAGATTTTTGGAAATGCAATCTCTCTAATCCTGGGTTTAACTCCATTTGTTTTCCGACTCTCCCAAGCTACAGACTTGGAGCAACTCACAGCACATTCTGCTTCAGAACTTTATGTGATTGCATTTGGTTCTAATGAAGATGTCATAGTCCTTTCTATGGTTATAATAAGTTTTGTGGTTCGTGTGTCTCTTGTGTGGATTTTCTTTTTTTTGCTCTGTGTAGCAGAAAGAACCTATAAACAGGTGGGTATAATATAGAATTTTGAATAGAGAATATTTTATCCTTTTCATAATAGAGGATTCCTGAAGTATTTTAGTATTTCAGTAAATCATCTTGACCTGCTAATTATTCTCCTGTTTTGTTTTTGTAGTACTTAAGCAACTAAAATCCTAACAACCCATATTTTGTTGATTTTTGTTTTTCTATGGTAATCTACTTGAAAATTAACCCTTATCCTAATCTGTTTTCAGCGATTACTTTTTGCAAAACTGTTTGGACATTTAACATCGGCAAGGAGGGCTCGAAAATCTGAGGTTCCTCATTTCCGGTTGAAGAAAGTACAGAATATAAAAATGTGGCTATCTCTCCGGTCCTATCTTAAGGTAGAATGGTAGTGATAAAAGTACTCTTAACATGGTGCCTCCCTCTCAGAGTTTCATTCTTTTTTCAATATGTATATATATCTAAATGTATAGTCACCTGTGTACTCAGCATGCTCTTGTGTGGTCATACTTCGTGTTCTTTTCAATCCACATTCAGAAATCTAAAATCAATGTTTAGCTGGTTCTTTAGAGTAAAACACCTGAGGTCTAAAAGGCTTAAATACATTTTATGTAGATCTTTCAAGATCAGATTGTTCTAAGTTTATATTTTATTTACTTTCTTTTACTTTTTTAGTTTTTAAAATTTTAATCCTTAATTTTTTTTAATCAAGCATAGTTGACACACAGTATTACATTACTTTCAGGTGTACAACGAAGTCATTCACCTCTGTGTGCTATGCTAATGCTTTTCACCACGTGTAGCTACCATCTGTCACCTTACAGCACTAATACGATACAATTGATTATATTCCCCATCCTGTGCCTTTTATTCCTTATCCCGTGACTTATTCATTCCATAACTGGAAGCATGTACCTCCTACTCCCCTTCACCCATTTGGCCTATCTGCCCACTCCTTTCCCTCTGCCAGTCATCAGTTTGTTTTCTGTATTTATAGGTCTGATTCTGCTTTTTGTTTGTTTATTCATATGTTTTCTTTTTAGATTTGACATTTATCTTTTTTTCAAAACTCACCGACTTCTACTCATTCAGAAGCTTAAAGATTTTGTTCTCCCTAGAATGGTTATCAGAAACCAGCAGAGGGAGCCCGCTGCTTAAAAAAGAATTTAAAAAGCTAATCAGTGAGTATCCTCACTGAAGTGGCCTATTACTATTTTAAAATATTAGCTTGCAGTTCTAAGCCATTCTTTTCATGCTGTTCTTTTTCCTTAATCTTTTAAAATAACTTTCCTGATTATGGCTGTAAGATATAAAAACTCAAGAGGGAAATGGGAAACATCTGAATTAAGTTTAGGAGAGCACTTCTTCTGACGATTATTTCTTTGCTGCATTAAGACGCAGTGATTTTCATTATGCTTGGAGTAATCAGGTCTTAAATAAAGCTGACCAAAAGTTCAGAAACTCTCTGATACAACTCGATCTGTAATGCTTTTTATTTTGAAGTAACAGTGAAAGAAGTGGAAAAAAGTTTGCACTGTTTGTCTACCCTTCTATTTAAAAAATTCATTATTCTACTTCATTGATTTGTTAGTCTCCATGGGGAAATGCTAAAAATTGGCATGGATTATTTTTCTCACTGTGACTTTTCTGTTGTATGGAGGGACGAATATGATCTTTGTTACATGGCTTAATGAGAAGCCATCTGTAATTCCTCCTCATTATCAACCTGATATATATAAAGTAGATGTTGTATTCTTTTGTACATTGTTTTATTCAATAAACATGTATTTAATGTTAACCACTTAACATCCAGTACTGATGACATGCAAGTCCTTACGTTTAGGAGCTTAGAATTCAGCGAGGAAAATATGTAGCCCCAGACCTAGGAATTACCCTTGGTATTTACTTCCCTCTCTTGCGTTTCCAACATCTGGCTCCTCATCATTTCCCACTCTTTCTACTTCCAAAATATATCTTGGATCCATTTATTTCTTTGTTTCCATATCTGCAACCTTAATGAAACCTTCAATCATCTACTATTGGCTACTGTAGTTGCCTGTTAACTGGCCTCCCTGCATTCAAGTTTCTTCCTTCCTATACGTTCCTCAGTCTGCCACCAGAGATCTTTTTAAAATGTAGATTTCGTTATATGATTCTTAAAACTTTCTGGAGGTTCTCCATAGCTCTTAGATTAAAGGAAAAAATCTGAACAGAGCTTATCAATGCCCTTCGTGACCTAGCTTCTGAGGATATCCTATCTCCTTTGTCTCAGTTTGAAACACTTTCCTCTCTGCATTCCAGCCCTATCAGACTGCTTCAGTTCTGCGAATGCAATATTTTTTCCTGTTTTGTGCTCTTGCACTTGTCCTTCCTTCTGCCAGGAACACTGCCATGTGCTATCATAACTTAGCAGCCTACTCTGGTAAAAGTATCACATTATCAGGGAGATCTTCCCAGGCTGTCTTCCTAACTTGCATATGAGAGTTAGGAGTGTGGGCCTGGGAAGATCTCCTTAAGGAAGTGATACTTAAACCAAATTCCCTACCAGTTTTCTCCGAGCTTCCTTTACCATTCCTTTATAGCACTTGTTACAACTAATCACAAATATCAATGGCTATAAGCTTGATGTTTTGACTTCCTGCTAGTTCCTGTGAAGGTAGCGACTGTGTGTGTTTTGTTCTCTGCTGTTTTGTTCTCTGACTGATCTCTTGTGTTTCCAGTGCCCAGCACAGTGCCTCATTCTGAGCAGGTGCTCAAGAAATGTCTGTTGAATAAATGATTAGTGTTTGACAGAATATTTGGAATGAAATGAAAAACATGGAAGTTATGCCAAGAATTGTATGCTATATATTCACCATGTTTACTGTATTGCAAATCCTCAGGAAATAGTAACACTTAGTGATTAAAATTCATCCAACAAATTAGGTATATTTTCAACATTGTAAGCTATGATCAACCTGCAGGGATGGATCAGCACTTTAATTGAAAACACGGAATTAGCTGCAAGTTAATAAATATATTTAAAGTGCTTTTCCTTTTTTTCCCCAGCGTCGAGGTCCTCAGCGATCAGTCGATGTAATAGTTTCATCTGCTTTCTTGTTGACTATATCAGTTGTATTTATCTGTTGTGCCCAGGTGAGTTGACTTGTTCTTTATAGAAATTAGATAATCACATAAGCTCCAGAGGCTTTCTAATAATAAACAACCAAAGTAATAATATTATAAGGAAGCCTAGTTACACAAGTTTTAAAATTGACCTTTTGCAATCTTTTTTCAGTAGAATAAATAAATGTGTCTTATTCATCACTGTGTCATGAGTAGTGGCTAGCATAATCTCAGATGTCTGTTGATTAAATATATAGTGCTTAGTTTTTATCTGCCACTTACCTGGTTATCTTTATTTCCCAAAACGAACTTATGAGTGACCAGAATTGCAAAATTGTTTCAGACTGTTTTTCACAATCTCTGCTTTATTCACACTTAGTATTCTTTCCATTTTATCTCTGACATGACTGCCTCAGGCTCTGAGAAAGAACTCTAATTGTCCAAGATTAGTCAGGAAGCACAGAAGTATCTCAGGATATTCTGTGTTATAAAATTAAACTTGCATTTCAAGTACTCTGACATAGTAGATTACCTGAAGATTCTTCTGCTTTAAAACAGGATACACTGGGTGTTAGATGGAAACCAACTTGACAATAAACTATTTGTAAAAAAATAAAAAAATAAAAAATAAAACACAATACACTGCAGAGGGTGGGTAAAAACTTGGCTTTTTAATATTCATATGTAAGCTCCTCTATATGCATATGACATGCATATTTGAGTTTATAAGACAGTAAGGGGCCAAAAATGAAGATAAAACTCAAAAACAGAGCAGTTAAGTTTATGTGTTACTGCTGCACGAGCGCTAGGATGAGGAGGTGAGGTACACTGTCCATCTTCGTGTCCTAGAGACTTGAGATTTTATGCCCACAAAGGACGGAAGATGAGGCCTCAGCCTGCGTACATCGTTATCCATGCTACCCCTTAAAGCCAGACGCCTTACAGGACTAAAGTCTCAGTGAAAAGGCAGAATAAGAAAAACAGCCTGCCACCACCGTAGAAGGACAGTAAAAAAGCTCATCTAACTGCCTGGACTCTGACAGAGGGGATAAGTCTCTCTCTAAGAATACGTAACTGTAAGTCTGCCCTTATTAGAGGTTCAGGGTTTAAAATGTACATTATAGATCTTGTCCTGTAATCTCTGTGTCAGTATAAAGTTAATATAAAAAACGGTCCTGGGATATTTGGCAGAAGCAATGCCAAGCTAGTCCTTGGGGGGTTGTGACTTGAGCATAGGCCTCAGGATGTCCACAGATGAAGCCCCTCGAGTTTCAAAACAATGAAGAAACCAACAGACGGAGAAAAAGAACAGACAGATTCGAAAAAGAACTGCCAGCACTTCAGAGAAATGAAAAATACAGTTATTGACATTAACAACACAATAAACAATAAATAGCGGATTGAAGACAACTAAAAATAGTGAGTGGGAGATGGAAGAAGTTACCCAAAATATAGGACTGAGATAAAGAGATGGAAATATGAAAAGGAGATTGAAACAGATGGTAGAGCCAACATATGACCATAGGATTTGCAGATGGAAAGGAGAAAGAGTAATATTTGGAGAGAGAATGGCTAACAGTTTTTCTCTATTGCTAAGACCTTAATTTCAGATTTAGGAAGAACAAGAAGAATAAGAAGGAGCCGTAAATATAAATCCACACTTAGACACATTGTGGAAGAACTACAAACACCAAAACAAAGAGAAAAATCTTAAAAGCAACCAAGAGGAAAAGACTGATTTCTTTACTTACGATTCTTTATTGCATGTTAGCCTTTTCTTCCAGGTTTAATTTCCATGTTCCTGAAGTACATCCTGGAGTAGTTCTGTCTCTTATAAACATAAAACCTCTCTATCACTATCAACACAAGGTACATGAAACATAGTAACATTGAAAGGTTTCAAATGTAACAGGATAGAAAAAGATGCTATAGGCAAATACTAGCGGCAAGAAAGCTGGTGAGTGCATATTAATATCAGGTGAAATGACTGTAATCTAAGTATAATAGGGGAGAAAGTGGTGTGACAGAAATTAAAAGAATAATTCATCAAGTTCTAATAATTCTCAACTCGTATGCATGTACTCATATAACTTTGGAATATATGTAACGATAGCCAAAATCAATAGCACTAAAGTAAATTATTTTTAAAAACCTCATTGGAAGGTCTCAACACGTTTGTTTCAGTAATTAAACAGACCCCCCCAAAAAATAAATACAATGAAGATATATACCTAAACAAGATAGTTTAAATTCTGTTCTAAAATTAGAGAATACATATTCTTTTCGGGCACAAGAACAGTTTATAAAACCTTCCCATGTTCTTAGACACAAAGTAATTCTCAGCTGAGACAGTGCAGACCACTTGATCTAACTGTAATGCAGTTACAGTAGAAAACAATGACAGCAGCAGCAAAAAATAACTCCTTTGGAAATTGTAAAGCATGTATATAATATTTAAAAAGCACAGTCTATTAAACTGTATGCTACTGACATAGTTGAGAAATTGTTTAAAGAATGCTAGTATAAGTTACTTTATATCATTAATGATGAAAGCTTAGGTGGACAGTTTAGCACAAATGCATAATTTACTAAAACTGACTCAAAAATTGAAAGCCAGAGGAAACCTATAACGATAAAGTAGTATTGATTCAATAAGTTTAAAAATTTGCCACCAACAAAGCCCTCTAGACTACCATGTGGTTTTACAGTTGATTTTTGCCAATTATTCAAATAAACAGTAATTCTGATCTTACACAAAACACCTAGAGAATAGAAAAAAAAAAAGGACTATTCTCCAACTCATTCTCTTGATACCAATTGACCGGAGAGACAGTATAAAAATAGAAAACTGTAAACTAATTTTTCTTATTACTTCAGTGCAAAATACTAGGAAGATGAAGCCAGCAACTTAATAACAATAAATAAGCCATGACCAATATAGTTTATCCCTGGAATGCAAAGATTTTCAACTTAGAAAAATCCAGGAATCTGGTTTGAGCTCCTGTAGTTGATTGAAAGAGGAGAAAACATGATCATCTCCACAGATGGAGAAAACAAATTGGTGAATTTCAGTGGAGATTCATAATACAATGACTGGAAAGTACTGTTCTTAAAGTAGATCTTGAAAAAATTAAAGCAGACATTGTACATATGATATTGATTACCTTAGGGGCATTTACTTTAAAATTAGGAATAGGACAGTTACCCTCTCTACCTTCTAGTCATGGGGTTTGATTACATTATATTTTTGATGTATTTGAAATACTTCATTATAAATGTGGAATGTTTTTAAAATGTAATACTATATTCATGATCAATTTGTATGAAATCAAATGTTATTTCTTTTTAAAAAGAAATTGTTTGAATCACCTTGCTGCTTCATGTTGCCTTTCTTATACACTTTTAGTTGCTTCATGTGCATGAGATCTTCCTTGATTGTCACTACAATTGGGAACTAGTAATCTGGTGCATCTCGTTAACACTTTTTCTCCTAAGATTTGTTACCCTTGGATCAGAGACAAGTAAAAAATATAGCAATACCTCAATATTACTTACTGAACAGGTGAGAATGCATGTTTATTATGTTATAAGTTAATGCCAATAATATACACATTAAACTAAAAATCTTTACATTTACTTCAAACAATACTTGAAATTTGATAGGACATGAGCCTTTCTTCAGTGTTCTTGCCTTGATGCAGTTTTCAAATCTAATCTATTGTTTTTCTCATTTCACTTTTATTTGGCAAAAAGGAAGCACTGTTTATAGAAATGATGAATTTTAAAGCATTAGTGGGATACGTTTGCTTGGCAGTCTAGCAGAGCCATATTTAAAGAAGTATGAATTTGTATTCAGTAGGAAGGATAAGGCATAATTTTTTTTATTTTGTATGAATTGGTTTAATATTTTCCTCACCATTCCATAGGAATTACTCAAAGAAACTTACTGCCAGTGAAAACGTTTTGAGTAGTTTTGTCAGGGAGAGTGTGGTTTTTAAAAATCGGTAACCCTGTCACATGGGTTCAATTAAAGGGAAAGGGGAGAGCAGCAAACAAACCACTTGACCTACTTTAGTTATTACTTATTCTTTAGTTTGTTTTGGCCCTAGTACTAAAGTGTTTCACCTGTTAAATAATGAAATTGAGTTTTCCTTTCTTGTGTCAGCTTTCATTAAATTTGAAGAGTTTAAAATTTTACTACAAAATGTTTATTGTAAGAAACTTGAAATATACAGTAAAGTATGAAGGAGAATATTAATGTCATCTATAACCTCAATACCCAGAGAAACACAATGAATATTTTAGTGGCTATCTTTCAGTTCCTTTTAAAAATGAGTATTTGTTGTAATTTTAAGTATTTTTTAACTACTCATTCCTTTTTTTTAAATAAAAGATAAACCTCTACTTGAAAATGGAGAAGAAACCTAACAAAAAAGAGGAATTGACACTAGTGAATAATGTTTTAAAGCTGGCTACTAAACTGCTAAAGGTAAAAGTAAAATTGAAAATGTTAATATAATGTAGAATATGCTGTTCTGACATTTTATCTTAGTCTTTTGTTTGCAGATCCTATCTTATGTTTGGTTTTTATGATTATCCAAATTGTTTCCAAATTATATTTGAACACATTCATGTCATGTACATTTACTTCTTGTAAAACTAATAAAAGTAATCCAAATCATACCATTTTGAAATTTTAATAACTTTTGAAAATTTAAGATTTTAATGTTTAAAGTATTGTAGAGGTTGGTATCTTTGGAAATTTTGCCTCCTAGTACTTAAAATAGATTTCAAAAAGGGAGATTTGATGTTAATTGGGAAATTTTCTCATTTTGTATTTCTCAGAGCAGCCTTCTGCTTGGCCTGAGTTAGCTTAAAAAGTAGTAATACATAATAATTATAATAAATATATATCACCAATAAACATTTAGATTTTCAAATCATTTTTGGTAACAATAAGAAATATAATTTCAAAATATTTGATTTCATAATAACTCCTTGGAGGTAATTTGATAAAATATTTTTAGCATTGCTTTGCAGTGTTAGTATTGTTTTTCTTTCTTAAAAGGAAAATGTTTTTTAAAATCTTAATTTCTGTAACAAATTGAATATAATGTGTTCAGAAGATGGTGTAAAATTAGTTGTTTCTCAGTGTTACAATGAATGCTTCAGTCAATTAAAAAGTCTTAATTAGGTATACTGCCTCACAGTATATATTAGGCCTTGACAAGCAAAGTTCAGGTGGGCGGGCTTGTCTGGTGCATATGTGTTGAGTATGTTCAGAGTGTAGGCACTGTGCTAGACAGGATGAGACTTACAAGCAGCTTCAATCTCACAGTAGAGGGAAACTTGAGAAACTGAAGTACAAAGCACAACAGTGTGGTCCCTTTTGATCACACACAGTCACACACATATACATACATATACAGTCTTCTACTCAGAAACCTGAGACTTAGTATAGATTGTTCTTTCTTAGTCACTCTTCACAGCCAAGAAATTCTCAGGCCCATTGATTGAACCTCTCAAATAGCTTCCAGTTCATCCCCATTTCCCTATCAGTGCTACCCTGGATCAGACCCTCGTTGTCTCTCATTTGAGCTTTGATCCATTGGACAAAGCAGGCCTTTCTGCTTCTAGTCTCACCGCTTTTTCCAGCTCCTTTTCCACAGTGCTCCCCCACTGCCTGTGATCTTTCTCATGTGCACATCTGATACACTTCTCTCCTGATTAAGTTCAGTCTGTTAGTAAAATCTGTATAAAGAATGACCCTTACCTAAGTAGCTAGTTTTACAAAATTTGAAGGATTTCTTTCTTTGAACTTGGGCTCTAACAACGCTGGGCAACCTGTAGCCCTTCAAAGATGCCATGTTCTCGTGTGTCGTAAGGAATATCTATTGCCTCCTCCCACTAAGTTTTAGGAGCACCTTCCTCTATGACCCACGGCCTTTTTTATACATACATCTTTTATGGGAGACTCAGAGTTAATTATTTATTTGCAAGTCTATTAGACTGTAAGGTCCATCAGCACAGGGACTAAATCTCGACTTCCTAGAGCTTAACACGGGGCCTGCCATATAACTTTAAATCTGAGAAGCAATAAATCATAGAATTTTAAATCTTTGAATCAATCAATTCTTATATTTGAAAAGTAATTGTCTTAAAGGGGAGTTTTATGTATGTATTAATAATGGCAGAAAATTTGGCTACTTTTCTAAGTCTTGTGCAAAAAGGTATTATTCTCTTACATTTTCTGTTCTTATACTAGAAAATGTTTGCATACCTCTTGGTAACTAACTGTTAGATCAGTACTTTACTAGTCATTCATTTGAGACAGAAATTGCAGTTACAAATTTAGATTACAGAGTTCTTTTAATGGAAATCACTTCTTAAACAATAAAAAAGACCTGAAGGTAGTTTATCCTTTCTAAAACTACCCACAATTCGTAACTGTTTTATGAAAGTGTTTTTTAAAAATGCTCATTGTATATTGCCCTGAATTAATTTAACTGATGATTCTTAATGAATTTCTGGGCTCATGTTTTTTTTTTCTTTTGCTAGGAATTGGACAGTCCCTTTAGATTATACGGGCTTACAATGAATCCACTGCTTTACAACATCACCCAGGTTGTCATCCTGTCCGCTGTTTCTGGTGTTATCAGTGACTTGCTTGGATTTAATTTAAAGGTAAGAGCTTCCAGGTTTTTTGTTTTTTTTTTTTTTGAGAGAGAGAGCGCACGTGAGAATCTTAAGCAGTCTCCATGTGCAGCATGGAGAGGCCTGATGTGAGCCTCTGTCTCATGACTGTGAGATCATGACCTGAGCCACAACCAAGAGTCGGACACTCAACCGAGTCACCCAGGTGCCCTTTCCAGGTATTTTTTATTTCTTAGTGCCCTGTTACATTTTGTGACATTTATTTTACTCTATCACTCTTTTGGGATCTCAAATGCACAGTGATGAAATCATTTTCATAATACTGTACACAAAGAATGAATAATATTCTTGGTTTATAATGCTGATGGAACTCCTAATTTGGAACAATATTCATACAGATAGGACTGTATACAATAAGCTATTTATTTTTACTCATAATCTGAATCTAATTTAAGTGATAAAAAAGGAAAAGAAGAAGGCGCCTGGGTGACTCAGTTGGTTAAGTCTCTGACTTCAGCTCAGGTCATGATTTCGTGGTCCATGAGTTAAAGCCCCGCATCAGGCTCTGTGCTGACAGCTCAGATTCTGTGTCTCCCTCACTCTCTGCCCCTCCTCCACTCATGCTCTGTCTTCTCTGTCTCTCAAAAATAATAAACCTTTAAAAAAAAATTTTTTTAAAGGAAAAGAGACCTATTTATTTTTTTGGCCAAAAGTTACTTATTACATAGCAATGCATATATTCTCCCAACATATGCACAGCTCTTAGTGAATAAGGTGTAGATTATTCATATTAAATGAGTGGTATATGTATCTTGCTACTTCCCAATAAAAGAAAGCAGGGAGAAACTGATTTTTACTTTTTTTACCTAAGGTGAATTCTTCTTGAAAATGCAAGGATAAAAGAGTTTAAAATAGTAGAACCTATACTTGTTTATGAATGAAATTTAAATAATAGCATTATGTGATGTAATTAATAAGTTACAATATTAAAACTGACTCTAGGGGCACCCAAGTGGCTCAGTTGGTTGAGTGTCTGACTTCTGTTCAGGTAGTGATCTTGAGCCCTGCATCGGGCTCCATGCTGTCAGCGTGGAGCCTGCTTTGCATCCTCTTTCCCCCTTCTCTCTCTGGCTTACCTCTGCTTAAGCTCTCTCTCTCAAACACAAATAAAAACATTTTTTAAAAAACTGATTCTAATGGTTACTACTTCTATTATTTTTTTCACTAGCTGTGGAAGATTAAATCATGACAATTCAGAGAAAAGAAGATGTAGCCTCTTTTCCAGAATAAGAGTACCAACTAAGCTGCCTGAAAGCAGTCACTGACTCTTTGCTTCAGGAGTCTCAGCTGGGAAATCGAAGTGTTTACATCAGACTGTCTTGTGCAATTCTTATATTTATTTTACTTGTTCACTGTTTTTTACATTTATTTTAGTCTTTATATTTTATTTTTAGCATTGATGTACGTAATTGTCAAAAGGGTGATAAAACTGATATCCAGATACTTGAGATCCTGGTAATTGTTCATAAATAATTGACAAAATAACAAATTGTGAGAATAGAAGCCATTGCTAAGCACTGTTTCTCCAGCAATGCCGTGAACTTGCCTTACTTGAGGAAAACTTCTTTAACTTTGGAATATTGCATTGGACTCCGCTAAACACATAAAGTGTGTTCTTTGGGGAATCAAGATCCAGTCAGGGTTTCTCTTGAATTATTTTGGAACAATGCCAGGATCTGAACTGATTAAGCTGCAGTTACACACCCTTCAGTATTAATATATGGTATTACATAACAGGTCAACAAGTGCTCTTTGATGATAAAACTCTTAATAGAGCAATAATTGTAAATGGTTACCATACTGTAAGATATTTTGATAAAAATTAACTAGTAATAATTGTATTTATTTGAAACACTGGGCTGTTTGCACAGCTCCAACTGTGCATGCTCAAAATGTGCACTTTTTAAAATTGTTACTTTTAATGCATATCTTTATATGGGGTATGTTATAGTGTACTAGGGCATGATATGGTATCCTTTTGAGTGAGGTATACACTCATCTCACAAGTGAAGTGCCTATTGATATTACTAAAGTACATTATTATGTTTACTCAAGTAAAATAATTTTCTCCCCATGGTACACTATAGTGTATACACACTCAAATGAACAACTTAAGAACAAGGTGAAGAACCAATAAAATATTCCTCTGATTGCTAGTTATAAAACTATATCCAGATTTTCAGAAAAGAGCTTCAGTTTGCAAATTCTATCCTCTAAACTTAACCTGGTGCATCCCCCTCACCCCCAATTTTATAAGGGCTACTTTAGATGCTTTTAACCTAGAAAGTTACCTACTGCCCCCACCATACACACGCACACACAATTTGCCAAGTGTCCAAATGAGAACATATCATGTTGGCATGTTAGGTGGATAGGGCGAATATGATGGTATCTTACATTGGACCTTGATTTTAAGTTGTTACATTTGTACAATCAAGAATATATTAGGAATTACATAAAACATGAAATGTTTTTGCAGTTTTTTTTAACTGGGTATCTAGTTTCTAAAACAAAGAATTTATTTGAAACAGTATAGAATTTTATTGGTGCAAGGTATATCATGTTGAATATCCTCACATTTTTTACCATGTTTTAGGGAATTTATTAAAATAATTAATTGTAAATGATTTATTTGATTGGTGCAGTTTTAATCCCCAAATCATAATCTTAAGATCAGGAATGTGTAGAGAACAGAGCCATGTCATAATATCACTTTGCTCTTACCATTCCTTTTGATCAGCCTCAAATCAGCCTCATTGTGTGGTATATTTTCTTTATGTAGAAAACAACAAAAGCAATTTGTTTTATTTACCTATGTTCTCCTGTGTTTAATAATGACCAAAGTGCATTCTGAGTTTTTTCAAGGAATGTATTACTGGAGCTTTAAGAACATACTTATTTTCTCATGTGAAAACTTAGGCTTTGTTTGATGTTTCTTCTTCCTCTATTGTCTAATGTTGAGGTTGTTTTTAGGAATTATATTTTATAAACTTTTTCAGAATAAGGTACATACCTATACAGAACTTAACATTTTGCACAGAATATATCAAATATATTTTGAGAAAAAAAGTACAGCATGAGTTCTGTTAGGAATAAAAGATGAAACTATTGTATCTCACACAAAAAAAAACTTATTTCAGAATGGAAATATTTTTGAGAATGGTAGCTGAGTATACTGATTTAGGAAAATGCTTGTTTTTGATTGAAGTTCATTTTAACTTAGAGTTGGGAGTTGATTTATTGAGTACAGTATACCTCTCAACAACCTATAAATAATATGAATTATGTCACTAATGTGGGCAGCAGTAGAATACCAAAAGGAAAAGTTGTCATTTTAAGCAATTTCAAAATATTAATGAAATTGTTTTTGAAGCAGAAAAATTGACATTTGCTGCCTTTATGAATACCATGAATGTAAGAAATTGAAAGAAATTGTAACATATCACATAATATAGAAAAGGCAGTTCAAAGATAGAATTGTGGCAGATGTTGTGTGTTAACTGTTGTTTCTTTGCCACATGTGTTGTAATTGAACGTTTGAACAGCAAGTTTAAAATAAAATATTCTATGCTGACAGTGTTAAACTGGAAGTTTTCTGTTGTTTTCTTTCTTTTTATTTTAAATGCATATACATTTCTATGGTGATTTTGTACTTATTATAGCATAAACTTTAGTTATAACTCTTAGATTTTAGAGAAGTGGAAACAAATTTTTTAAACTTCCTAACATTTAATATTTTGTTATGATTCTCAACATGAAACAATATGCAGGTCTTCCATCACCAAAATGCTATGATATCATTATTTTTTATTTTTTTTAATTTTTGCTTATTTGTTTGTATTTAAATACAGAAAACTGGTCATGGCCTGGGATATAAAAGCTTATTGTCAGAAGGATAGTGGTATTTTTAAACAAACAGTTTGCCACATGAGTTCAGCATGAGAGATAATGGCCAAAATTAAGATGGGTAAGCATTCTAATATTTCTATTACTTGATTGGTACAGGTGTTCATAGGACTTTAATTAACCAGGGACTCTTAATTCAGGTGCAATTTCCAACTTACCTTAAGCTGAGAATTGGCTCTTTTAAGGAATCTTCCTTCAAAATCCAAAATAGAGTATATAACTGGCATCTCTTTGAATTTCTATATCATGTAGAATGCTAATTCTCAACATTTTTTCTGCCAAGTCTGTACAAAGGATACCAAAAATGCTTATCAATAGCACTGGCTCCTCACAGAGCTTACCTCCTTGGGGGGAGGGGGGGGCGGGGAGGTGAGACTATGGATCTAAGAAGAAGTATATTTTCAAAAAAGTGTTCCCCAAGTGATTTGGAAAATCACAAAATTTGTACCGCCTGTCACTCCTGACCACTTTGAGAATTACTACCTTATGATCAGGAATTTTATAGATGTAAATTTATAGGAATTTTACAGGAATTTATAGAATGTAAATTCCATGAGATTTTAACTGCATTCACCACTGTATTCTAGCATATAAAATGGTACCTGATACATAGAAAAATCTCAGTCTATTGAATGAATGAATGAATGAATGACTTGAGTCACATAAGCCCTTAGACACCACCTAGTCCAAAGTTCTTATTTTATCAGATTAAAAAAAAAAAGAAACAGATCACAAAAGAAGTTAAGAAGCTTGCCCAAGCTTGCCGTACTTAGTTAATGAGAGAACGCACACTCTCTTTTATTCCCTTTGAAAGTATATTCTGTAGAGACAAGGAAGATGGAAGAGTAAGAGGACCCTAGGCTCACCTCATCCCATGAATACAATTAGGTAACAGCCTAATCATCCTAAATACCCCAGAAATTGACCTGAAGACTGGCAGAAAAAAACTCCACCAGTGAAGGTGGAGAAGAGACCACATTGAAGAAGGTAGGAAGTGCAGAGACACGGTTTAAGGGAGAAATGGATCTTGGATGCTGTGGAGAGGAGGGAGCCATAGTGATACAGAAGGTCAAGAGGGAGAGGAATGCACAGGGGAACACGCAAGGAGAATGTTTCCTCATAGCCATTGGCTTGGAAAGTGAGAGGGGCTGAATCTTGTGAGTTCTTGCAACCAGTAGGGCTTAAGACCTGGAGTTTTAAAAATCAGCAGGTTTGGCTGGGATAGAGCCTGGAGAGCACTGTGCTGCTCCTGGAGAAAAGGTAAGCAAACAACACGAGATTTGCATACAATGTGGAAACTGACATGAAGAACACTGGGAGCACATGGTGGGGAGACTGTCCCTGAGTGGCAGTGTTCACAGGGACACCTGGAAGAAAGAGACTGGCCAGCACCATTTCTCCTCCCCTGCCCTTCAGCAGGTAAACACAGAACTACCTGTGGGAGGCAGCACAGTGTGGACACTGGCTCCCTAACTTGCTTATCCTTAAGCCCCACCTCCCTGCATTCTGGTGTAACTGCTGTTCTCAGTCACATTTACCTCATTCCCAATACAGCAGGCCCCTCTGTCAGAAGACCAGCACAAACTCCTGCCTGCACCACATCTCCTGACCAGAGAGTTTTTCAGGGCCTCATTTCCAGTGGAGGTGGTGACAGGTCTCATTTCACAAGCAAACCAGATCACACCTAGTTAGAACTCACCACATGCAGGCCAGAGACCAAACACTGCCCACAGCCGACAAGGAAAACCTCAGCAGACAACTGGCCTGAAGGATAGAGCATCCAGAACACAAAGCAGAGAGCACATACTGGAGACACTCATGAAGTGCCAGGCGCTGGACACTACATGACCTCCTCTTAAGGCCATTACTTTCAGGAGCAGGAGACATAACGCTTTTCTAACATAAAGAAGCAGGTGGAAACTGAGACAAAAGAGAAGACAGAGGAATTTATCCCAAGTGAAAGGACAAGATAAGGCCGTGGCCAGAGATCTAAGTGAAACAGATGTAAGTAACATGCTCAATGGAGAATTTAAAGTAATAATCAAAAGTATGCTCACTAGACTTGAGAAAAGAATGGAAGGTATCAGTGAGACCCTTACCACAGAGATAAAAGAATTAAAGAATCAGAGATGAAGAGTGCAATAAATGAGATTACAAACACACTTGATGCAGTGAACAGTGGGTTAGAAAAAACAGAGGAGTGAATTAATAATCTAGAAGACAAGGTAATGGAAAACAATGAAGCTGAATAAGAAAGAAAGAATTATGGAACATGAGAATGGATTTAGGGAACTCATTGACTCCATCAAACATAATAACATTTGTATTATAGGAGTCCCAGAAGAAGAGGAGAGAAAAAGGGGCAGAAAATTTATTTGAAGAAATAATAGATGAAAACTTCCCTAAACTGGGGAAGGAAACAGACATCCATATCCAGGAGGCACAAACAACTCCCATCAAAATACATGAAGACAGTGTAATTAAATTTGCAAAATATAGTATAAAGAAAAATCTTAAAAGCAGCAAGACAAAAGAAGATAGTGATTTACAAAGGAAAACCCATAAAGATAGCAGAAGACTTTCCTACAGAAACTTGTCAAGCCACAAGGGAGTGGCGTGATACATTCAAAGTGCTGAATGGGAAAAATCTGTAACCAAGAATATTCTATTCAACAAGGCTATCATTCAAAACAGAAGGAAGGGTGCCTGAGTAGTTCAGTTGGTTAAGCATCTGACTTAGGCACAGGTTGTGATCTCACAGCTCATGGGTTTGAGCCCCATGTTGAGTTTCGTGCTGACAGCTCAGAGCCTCAAACCTGCTTCAGATTCTGTGTCTCCCTCTCTGTCCCTCCCCTATTCACATTCTATCTCTCAAAAATAAATATTTTTTAAAAAATTAGAATAGAAGGAGAATAGTTTCCCAAACAAAAACTAGTTTGTGACCACTAAACCAGCCCTACAAAGCATATTAAAGGGGACTCTTTGAGTGGAAAGAGGAGACCAAAAGTGACAACATAAAGGTAGAAAACACAAAAGTAGTCAAAATAACTGTTTCTTTAAAAAATCAGTCAGGAATTCACACACACACAATGTAAAATGTAATGGCATATACCTAACACATGAGGAGGAGAGAAGAATGGGTTCAAACTTAAGTAGCAAGTTTGAACAAGAAAGAGAAAAAGACAAGAAAGGATCAGAGAAAATTTCCAGAGACTACCACAAAACAAGTAATAAAATGACATTAAATACACATATCTGAATAATTACTTTGAATGTAAATGGACTAAAAACTTCAAAAAACAGGGTGTCAGAATGGATAAAAAACAAAACACTTGACCCATACGCTGCCTACAAGAGACTCATTTTAGACCTAAAGACACCTGCATATTAAAAGTGGAATATGGGGACACCTGACTGCATCAGTTGCAAGAGCATGTGACTCTTGATCTTGGGGTCATGAATTTGAGTTTTAAATTTATACCCATGTTGGGTGTAAAGTTTACTTAAATAAAACTTAAAAAAAAAATAAAAGTGAGGGGATAGAGAAACATGTATCGTGCAAATGGATGTCAAAAGAAAGCCAGAGTAGCAATACTTATATCAGACAAACTAGACATTGAAACAAAGACTGTAACAAGAGACACAGAGGGCACTATATAATAATAAAGAGGATAATCCACCAAGCAGATACAATGATTGTAAATATTTATGCAACCAATGTGGAAGCACCCAAATCCATAAAACAATAACAGACACAAAGGAAGTAATCTATAATAATACAATAATAGTATGGGACTTGAACATGCCACTTACATCAATGGACAGAACATATAAACAAAATAAAGAAACAATGGCTTTGAATGACACACTGAACTGGATGGGCTTAAGAGAAATATCCAGAACATTCCATCCTAAAACAGCAGAATACACATTCTTTTCAAGTGCACATGAACGTTCTCTAGAATATCACATATTAGGCCACAGAACAAGCCTCAACAAATCTAAGAAGATCAAAGTCATACCATGCACCTTTCTGACCACAACACTATGAAACTAAAAGTCAACCACAAGAAAAAATCTGGGAAAAACACAGATACATGAAGTAACACGCTACTAAACAATGAATGGGTCAATCAGGAAACCAAAGAAGAAATTTAAAAACATATGGAAACAAAATGAAAACATAACAGTCCAAAACCTTTGGGATTTGGTAAAAGTGGTTCTCAGAGGGAAGTATATAGCATTATAGACCTACCTCAAGAAGCAAGAAAAACTTCAAATTTCAAATTACCTAACCTTATACCTAAAGGAACTAGCAAAAACAACAACAAAGCCTAAAGCCAGAAGAAGGAAGGGAATAATAAAGATTAGAGCAAAAATAAATGATATAGAAACTTAAAAAAAAACAATAGAACAGATTGATGAAATTGGAGCTGGTTCTTTGAAAAAGTAACATTGATAACTCTCTAGCCAGGCTTATCATAAAGGGAAAGGACCCAAATAAAATCACAAATGAGAGAAGAGAAATAACGACCAACACCACAAAAACACAAAGGATCATAACAGAATGTTATGAAAAACTATATTCCAACAAATTGGATAAATGCCTAGAAAAATATAAATTACCTAAACTGAAATGGGAGAAAATAGAAAATTTGAACAGACCAATAACCAGCAATTGAATCCATAAACAAAAACCTCCCGAAAAACAAAAGTCCAGGACCAGATGGCTTCACAGGCAAATTCTACCAAATATTTAAAGAAAAGCAAATCCCTATTCTCAAATTATTCCAAAAAGTAGAAAAGGAAGGAAAATTTACAAATTCATTCTGTGAGGCCAGCATTATCCTGATACCAAAATCAGATAAAGGCACCAATAAAAAGGAGAACTACAGACCAATATCTCTGATAGACATACATGCAAAAATCCTCAACAAAATACTAGCAAACTGAATCCAACAATATATTTAAAAAAATCATTCACCATGCATGATCAAGTGGAATTTATTCCTGGGCTGCAAGGGTAGTTCAATATTTGCAGATCAATCAACATGCTATGTCACACTAATAAAGGATAAGAACCATAGGATCATTTCAATAGATGCAGAAAAAGTACTCAACAAAATAAAACACCCATTCATGATAAAAGTCCTCAACAAAGTAGGTTTAGAGGGAACATACCTCAACATCATAAGGGCCATATATGAAAAACTCACAGTTAACTTCATCATCAATAGAGGAAAACAGCTTTTCCTCTCTGGTCAGGAATGAGACAGGGATGTCCACTGTCACCACTTCTATTCAACATAGCACTGCAAGTCCTAGCCACAGTAGTAGGGCCACAAAAAGAAATAAAAGGCATCCAAATTGGCAAGGAAGTAGTAAAGTTCAACACTATTTGCAGGTGACATGATACTACATATAGAAAACCTTAACGGCTGGGGCACCTGGGTATCTCAGTCAGTTCAGCGTCCAACTTTAGCTCAGGTCATGATCTTATGGTCCATGAGTTTGAGTCCCATGTCGGGCTATGTGCTGACTCCAGCTCAGAGCCTGGATCCTACTTCAGACTCTGTGTCTCCCTCCCTCTTTGCCTCTCCCTCATTCACACTCTGTCTCTCTCCCTATCTCAAAAATACACATTAAAAATTTTAAAAAGAAAAAGAAAATCTTGAAGACTTCACAAAAAAACCTGCTACAACTGATAGATCAATTCGGTAAAGTTGCAGGATACAAAATCAACATACAGAAATTTCTTGCATTTCTATACACCAATAATAAAGCAGCAGAAAGAGAAATTAAGGAATCAACCCCATTTACAATTGCACCAAAAATAATGAGATACCTAGGAATAAACCTAACCAAAGAAGTGAAAGACCTATACTCTGAAAACTATAAAACATTGATGAAAGAAATTGAAGATGACATAAAGAAATGGAAAGAACTTCATGCTCAGATTAGAATAACAATGTTAAAATGTCTATACTACACAAAACAGTCTATACATTAAATGCAATCCCTATCAAAATACCATGAGCATTTTTCACAGAGCTAGAACAAACAATCCTAAAATTTGTATGGAACCTTAAAAACCCTGAATAACCAAAGCAAATTTAAAAAGAAAAGCAGGGGCTCCTAGGTGGCTCAGTCGGTTGAGCATCCGACTTCGGCTCAGGTCATGATCTCACGGTTGGTGGGTTTGAGCCCTGTGTCGGGCTCTGTGCTGACAGCTAGCTCAGAGCCTGGAGTCTGTCTTTGGATTCTGTATCTCCCTCTCTCTCTGACCCTCCCCTGATCACACTGTCTCTATCTCTCAGAAATAAAAAAATAATAATAAATTTAAAAAAAATAAAAGGAAAAGCAAAACTGTAGACGTCAGAATTCCAGACTTCTAAATTAATATTACATTACACAGCTGTAGTTTCAAAACAGTATGGTACTGGCACAAAAACAAATACATGGATCAATGGAACAAAATAGAAAGCCCAGAAATTAGCCCACAATTATGTGATCAATTAATCTTCAACAAAGCAGGAAAGAGAAGCCAATGGGAAAAAGACTGTCTCTAGTCAACAAATGGTGTTGGGGAAAGTGGACAACAACATGCTCAAGAATGAAACTGGACACTTCTCTTTCACCATACACAAAAATCAACTGAAAATGGATTAAAGACCCAAAAGTGGAACCTGAAACCATAAAAAGTCCTTAAAGAAAGCACAGGCAGAAATTTCTCTGACATCGGCTGAAGTAACTTTTATCTAAATAGGTCTTCTAAGTCAAGGGAAACAAAAGCAAAAATGATCTATCAAGACAAAACAAAATAAATAAAAGCTTTTGCATAGCAATGGAGACAATTAACTAAAAGGCAACCTACTGTATGGGAGAAGACCTTTGCAAATGGCATATGCAATAAAGGGTTAGTATCCAAAATATATAAAGAACTTATAAAACCTAACACCAATTAAAGGAATAATGCAATAAATGGGTAGAATACATGAATAGACATTTTTCCAAAGACATACAGATGGCTGGCACACACGTGAAAAGATGCTCAGGGACACCTGGGTGGCTCAGTCGGTTAAGTGTTTCACTTCAACTCAGGTAGTGATCTCATGGTATGTAAGTTCAAGGCCCACATTGGTCTCTGTGCTGACAGCATGGAGCCTGTTTGTAATTCTCTCTCTACCTCTCTCTTCCCCTTCCCCGCCCTCAAAAAAAAAAAAAAAAAAAGATGCTCAATCAACATTGCTCATCATCAGGGAAATGCAGATCAAAACTACAATAAGATACCATCTCACACGTGGCAGAATGGCTAAAATCAACCACACAAGGAACAGCAGGTTTGGGGGAGGATGTGGAGAAAGGGGAATCCTCTTGTACTGTTGGTAAGAATGCAAACTTATGCAGCCAGGGTTGAAAATGGTATGGAGTTTCCTCAAAAAAGATAAAATTAGAACTACCCTAGGTTCCTGCAATTGCACTATTAGATATTTACATAAAAAGTAAAAAAATACTGAATCAAAGGAATACATGCACTCCAATGTTTATAGCACCATTACCAACAACAGCCCAAGTATCCATCCACTGATGAATGGATAAGGAAGTGGTATGTATGTATGTATCCCATAATGTATATAATTCCATTATGGGATACATCATACATACATACCACTTCTTTATCCATTTATATATAAATATATGTGGAATGGAATATATATAAGTGGTGTGTGTGTGTATATATATATACACATATATATATATGGAATGTTATGGAATGTTACTCAGCCATTAAAAATTAAAATCTTGCCATTTGCAATAAAATGGATGGAACTCGAGTATTACGGTAAGCAAAATAATTCAGTCAAAGAAATACCATATGATTTCACTCATATATGGAATTTAAGAAACAAAACAAGCAAAGGGGAAAAAGGGAGAGAGGCAAACCAAGAAACAGACTTAACTATGGAGAACAAACTGATGGTTACCAGAAAGTAGGTGGGGGGGGGATGGGTGAAATAGGTGATGTGGATTAAGAAGTGCATTTATCATGATGAGCACTAGACGATGTATGGAATTCCTCAATAAGTATATTGTATACCTGAAAGTAATGTTACACTGTATGTTAAATTAAAAATAAACAGGGGTGCCTGGGTGGCTCAGTCGGTTAAGCGTCCTGACTTCAGCTCCGGTCATGATCCCACAGTTTGCGAGTTGGAGCCCGTCGGGCTCTGTGCTGACAGCTCAGAACCTGGAGTGTCCTTCAGATTCTGTGTCTCCCTCTCTCTTGGCCCCTCCCCTCCTCATGCTCTATCTCTCTGTCTCTCAATAGTAAATAAATGCTTAAAAATTAAAAAATAAAAATAAACTCAGGACTCCCCTCTTTAAAAAACAGTATATTCTGTAATAGAACTTCTACCTCTTGACTGATTAAAATACTTAATCATAGGAAAATATTCTGGAGAGAATAAAGGTACTGATAAATTATCTGTCCATATTTGTAGTGAGGTTAATATATAAAGTAATAGGCCTTGGCAGTAGGAAAAAGTCCGAAGTCATTTGACATCTGCCTGTTCAACTCTCTGCAGTGTGGTTTGTTGGAAAGTACATATGCTTTGGAGTCAAACTAGTTTTACAATCTTGGGCAAATTACTTACCCACGTGTGAGTTTGGTTTTTGCAGCTGTAAATTACTGACAGTGATACTAATCCCTATCTAATAGTATTGAGAGGATTAATGAGACAGCATATGGAAAGCACCTAGCATAGGAACTGACACGTATGGGTTATGCAGAAAGATGGGTTCTTTTTCCTCTTCAAATAAGTAGTGGCTTAGGACCATTAACAAGAATTTCCAAGCTAAACCATTAATATTGCATGTGGTGTCATGTGCATATCAGTCAAATATGAAACATAATTAATAATTATCTTTCACATAAGTGATCATGCATGAAGGTTTTTTTTCTTTTTACAGGCATTCAACATCTAATTCCTTCTCTTCATTAAACAGGCATACTAAAATGTGGAAAGCAGGTTTTCTCATTCTTTTGTAAGCCTACACGTTTTATCCAATTGCGAACAATTTTGCTTATTTCTCAGGAATCTCTGTTTCGTGTATATGTGGATTCCCTCACTTCTGCCTTGTCTTTTTTATCTTCTGCCTTGTCTCAGCCCTCAATCTTAAGTTGTCTGCTCACTGTTCATGCTTCAAGTTTCAAGGACATCTGACTTAACTTTCTACAAAGTGCGCTTATCAAGATTTTACTGGAACCTTTGAGTTGTATATTTGGCAGGGTTTTTTTCTTTTTTTTAATCAGTCTCTTGTACATTTGTATGCTCTCTACAATGGCTCTTCAAACTTCCTCTGTCATCTTCCAGCTCCTAAATCCCTCTAATCCTGTAACTATCGGCATCGTGTGTGAATTGTATCACCTTCCTCCTTCGTCACCTCTGTGGGACAAGTGTTCTGTGAGGCCATCTGTCCATCAGTGCTCAGGATTCTGTCCCTGCCCTTCTATATGGTACCTCTTGGTTTTGCCCTGCCATCGTGTTTAATCTTTTCCTTGTCTGGTGTTATAAGCTATTTAGATTTCAGTGAGAACTGCTTCGATCTGGAGTGTGAGAACGCTGTTTCGGGTTTATAGATTGGCTGGAACCGTGCTGTATTGGATGGCCCTGCGAGGGCTTGCCATACTCTCAGCCCTTGTCTAAACAAAGAAGCAGAGAGTTGCTTCTCTTTTTAAAACTTTTCTTTTTAATGTTTATTTATTTTTGAGAGGGAGAGAGATAGAGCATGAGTGGGGGAGGGGCAGAGAGAGAGGGCGACACAGAGTCTGAAGCAGCCTCCAGGCTCTGAGCACTCAGCACAGAAGACGGCATGGGGCTCAAACCTGACGTGAGATCATGACCTGAGCCAAAGTCAGACACTTAATGGACTAAGGCACCTAGACGCTCCAGGAAGTTGCTTCTTCATCAGGCTTTGCTGGACTATACAGGTATTCCCTGCTTTTTGAAAGTTTGTGTGACACCACTTTGCTCATATGAAAAACCTACCTTAGTTCCTGTTGCCTCTAACCAAAAGAAACCAAAGACGATTTGGGCTATTACGAGAAAAGGTCAAAACTGAAAGTGTCTGCAACATTTGTTCTGCAGCCATTATAGAAGCAGCAGGCACCCCGAGCCCCAAGATTAGTACCGCCAAGCTCCTTCCAGGGACCACACTCAGCGTCAAGCTGCCATAGTTTTGAACTGTGTCTCTGGCATCTGTGCTTTATCTCAATTTATTGTGTGCGTCCATTAGCAAGATGAGCCCTAAGGCATCTGATAAGTCTAAAACAGGTTATTTTGGGGGTCTGGGAACGCTAAAAAAAGTAATAGTAATTGATTCTTCTCTTTACACTATTCCGTTTACAAAATAGGAATGCTGTTCTTTCGGATAGCAAGAGTAAACTCTTCCTTTTTCTCAGATACAGCTGAGTGGGTCAGTGATTGGGGCCCAGCCCTGAGGCACCAGCCATTTTAAGGGCCTATGAGTAACCTGTGACACCAGCTGGCACAAGAGCTGTGCCCAGCGGAGGAACTCTATTTTTGATGGTGACTTGCTGACCCAATGTATCTCTGTTACCACAAGCTTGAGTCAGGACACTGTGTTTAGCAGGAAGAATTGCTAGAAAGCGGAGACCCAAGAGAAGCCAGTAATAAGCAGAGCTGTAAAGTAGAGAGGAGATAGTTATAGTGGAGAAGGGAGAAGCAGCTAGCAGAAGTTACCCCAGACTGCCAGAGGACTGAGTGATAGCTTGGCAGACTGTGCTGTTGGGTCATTAGTCTCAGATTACTGGAGCTTCATCCTGTATCCTGAATCGTGAGGCCAGATGTCCCATTTACCTAATGATAAATCCATCACCTAAAGTAACCAAATGATGATTCTCAACCTGAACAAGACTTACACATTTGCCTGCCTGTTCAATCTTAAGCCTTTTTTCTTCTCTAATTGCCTCTCACTCTATCTTTCTACCCAAATCTAGTTAAGTGTACTGCTTGGCAATCTACCCTTTCAGCATATTTAGGCATCATCTCTGTCTATAAAATAATTGTCAATTTCAGTGCCAAGAGCTGTGGTTGTTGCTTAGTTTATATAAACTTATTTAGTTCTGTGTATTCAACAGTGACCTGAAATTCAAATTAGTGGCTTGTTTTCTTTATTGTCTTTTAAAGCCAACCCAACCCTTACTGCCAAATTTAATCATTGACTTCTGAAGTTATATAATAATCCCCTTGACAGGTAGGTTTTCAGGAGTTCAGAGTTGTCTTAGTCAAATTCTCTTATGAGTTTTGATCAATTATTTATATATGAGAATTTGTATTTTTCCCAACTTTGGTGCTAAGAGGGATGCTTTAAGGCAAACTAGACTTGTTACCAAAGGCTATGACTGGGGTTTACATCCCTTGGGATATATGCCCAGTGTTAGCAAATCCATTTGCTTGTTTTTGCCCAGAAATGCAGACTATTCTTCCTTCTATTTATATCCTTCCTCTTGCTCTCAGCCAGAACTGCTGGGTCAGATTAGTGGAACTGGAAGATTCTAACAAAATGAATTGTGCTGTTTGGGGGAAGACATTGCGGTAAGATGTTAGCCTCGGAAATGTGGAAAGAGACCAAGTACTTTTATTATTGTTTATTCATTCATTCATTCATTCACATTTATTAATTTATTTTAAGAGAGAGAAAGACAACATGACTGGGAGAGGGGCAGAGAGAGGGAGAGACAGAATCCCAAGCAGGCTCCGTGCTGTCAGCACTAAGCCTGATGTGGGGCTTAATCCAAGAACACGAGATCACAACCTGAAATGAAATTAAGGGTCAGATGCTTAACCAACTGAGCCACCCAGGTACCCCCAGACCAAGTACTTTAAAATTCCAATTTTATTCAGTTTCTTTTTCATCCATCCCATGAAGTTTTTGAATATTACGTGCTAGGCATTGAACTAGGTACTAGATATATGGAAATTAAAATGTAGTCCATCATTTCATTTAACTTGGATGTTAGATGAAAGTATAGTATTTATTTGGTATAGTCATCCAAATAAATTACAGCTTGTAGAGGGTACATGCTGTAATGGATTTGCCAGGGTAAATAAGTGTCATAAGCAAGCAGTAGTATGGCTGGAAGATGGCTTTGTGAAGACAAGGAATTTGAATTTTGTCCTCAAAGATGAGGCCAGCCTCCTACAGTATTGGCATGTTGTAGTTGCTTGCTGAATACTAAATTGAGACATCACATTCTTCACTGGAACATGTAGCCCCCAGCTCCAGGCTGAGAATTAATTTTTTTTAACTTAAAATTTTAGTACATATTAAGGACTCTGTTAGAATTTTTATGTAATAAAAAAAAAAAAAACCTGGGGCATCTAGGTGGCTCAGTTGGTTAAGTGTCTGACTCTTGATCTCGGCTAAGGTCAGGATCTCATGGTTTGTAAGTTTGAGCCCCACTTTGGGCTCTGCCCTGATAGTACAGAGCCAGCTTGGGATTCTGTTTCTCCCTCTCTCTGCCCTTCCCCTGTGCACTCTCTCTCTCTCAAAATAAATAAATAAACTTGAAAAGAAAAAACTGACAGGAGCACCTGGGTCATTCAGTTGGTTAAGCATCTGACTCAATATTGGCTCAGGTCATGATCTTGCAGTCATGGGATTGAGCCTCAAGTGGGCTTGGATTCCATCCCTCCCTCTCTCTGTCCCTCCCCACCTCTCTCTTTATCAAAATAAATAAACAAACGTTAAAAAAAACCCTGACATGTCATAAATCTGTGTCCAAGAGTATATATAGCTAAATTGACCTTAGTTGGAGGACAGAGTTAATTTATAATTATTTGCAAAGTGATTTTTTTCAGTTATAGAATAACCCAAGTCATGGGCACTATGATAAAGATTATGGGTTCTGGAATCAGACAGAGCTGGGATTCTTTGCATGTGTATAACCTTGGGCAAGCTACCTTACTTCCCTGATTGTCTTCTGTAAAATGTGGTGGAGAGAGGGGCGCCTGGGTGGCTTAGTTGGTTAAGCGTCCGACTTTCGTTTAGGTCATGATCTCACGGTTCGTGGGTTCGAGCCCCGCGTCGGGCTCTGTGCTGACTGCCAGCTCAGAGCCTGGAGCCTATTTCAGAGTCTGTATCTCCCTCTCTCTCTGACCCTCCCCTGCTCACTCTGTCTCTCTCTCTCCTAGAAATAAATAAAAATATAAAAAAAAAAATGTGGTGGAGAGATGCTAATGCTGGAGCCTCATGCGGTTCTTGCAAGTATGAAATCAGAGAGGGTTTGTGTAATGGGCATGAACTTGCTCTACAACCCTCCTGTACAGCAAAACATTATTATTTGTCCTCAATTAAGCTATATCTGGCACTGAGCCCCTGCTCGAAAGACTATCAAGGATTCAATATGTTAAGTATGGAGGAACCTCTCCTCCCTAGATATAGAAATCCAGTGGATTCATCCAGTGTCTAGAAAGTATGTAAATAGCCTGGTCCTTATTCTCTGGTAGTAGCTTTTCCTCTGTCCTGACGCTTCTGCCTGGCTGACGCCTCATGTGTCTGTTGGGCACTGGTGCTCTAGCCAACTCAGAGATGCACCCCATAGAGGTCCTCCCTGGCTGACCCCAGGCTCAGCCTCACAATCCTCACCTCTGCTTCCAAGGCCTTAAGATCTCAGGCCTTAAGATCTCAGTGCATGTCTCCTCCCACACACACCCCTCAGCCATGCTCCACTGGGCACATCTGCAACCTCTCTGGAGGATGAGCACCTCTCCCAGCAACTCCCACCCCTGTTTCCATGAGCTGCTTTCAGTCCACCAGACTCCCAAGCCAAAGTCTGGCTGAGGAGTTGTCTTCTGGTACCTGACAACTTCTACTGTCAGCCCAGAAGCTCTAACAGCAGCAGTCCCTATGGAGGGGAGGGAATCCAGCTCAGAAAAGGGTTATGTGATGGTCTTCTTGGAACAGTGGAAGGACACTGCTTATTCTTTTAAGTCTCTTTCAGCAGCAAATATCCCAGGTTATAATGCCACTTAGGGAACATGTTTAGTCACCTCACAATAATTATTAACTATCAGCAGTATTATTTTTATTAGCATCCCTTTTGGAAAATAGGCAAGGATTCAGAGAGATCTCAGTAAATTAAAGAAATTAGCCATCTGGAAAATGAACTGGAGAACCTGAAGCTGTCTAAAGAAAGAAATCTAAATTATTAAAGGGAGGAAAATAAGGCTTTGGCAGAAAGCGCTAGTATTACTCAATGTGGAAGGTAAAACAAGCGGAAGCCTTAACATTTGTCTTTAAGCATGTTACAGCTTCCAGCCAAGGTCCCGACCAGCTGTTCTTCATCATACCCCGGGTTTAAAGCAACAGATAGTAATCTGAGCTGCATTCTGAGATTTTGGCTGGTCACACACACGCAAAGTACTTACTCAACGCAGAATGTTAATTTGTGGATGCCACGCCCCCAGGGACGCTGGTGGAATTCACCTGCTGGGAAATGAGGACTGGCTCAGTTGATACACCAGGTCCTCCTCAACACTCTGATTCTACATTTGCTTTTGTTACTTAGTGAGTGATCCTGACAGTTATATTTGCTCCTGTATAGTCAAAATACAAAGTGAGATATAGCAGAGATAGAAGGTCTTATTCTGAGATTCTGGAACCTAGGATTGTATCTGCTCTAAGACTGATTTCCTGTGTCACCTGGAGTGGCCGTTTACTCTGCCATTTACCTGAATAGACGTAGTTTGGAATTGGAATTAGTTGATCTACCTTTCCTCCTTTAGCTTTACCATTCTGAGATGTTGTTCTTCATATTTTCTTTCTCTACTAATGAGCAGGAGAATTAAGAATACTTTTATTTTCAGAGCGTTGACTGTGGTTGTAATTTCCCAATGCACATGTTTAATTTATAAACATCTTGTTTCTAAAAGAAAATTAAAAGGTTTCCTTTTGGAGAAAGTTGGCTGCCTTGTTATTCCAACAAAAATATGTTTTCATCAGTTGTTTTAATTTGAGGGAATCGATTTTTCATGGCGCAGGTAATTTAATACAGACCGTTTTGTTTCTTACCATGACCCATCTCTTTAGCAAATTAGGCTTTTTCACATTCTCAAGTCAGCTTTTATGTGTTTTGGGTTGGTAGTATCAAGCAGCCCACTTTTAAACAGAGCTGTGATGTTAACCCAAGCCCCTCTTCAGTTTCAGGTTTTTCTGATTCCCTGAAATCAACCTGTCTTAATTAAGCCATTTTACTGCCTGGCCATGGCATTAATCAGATGACATCTCATTAATAGTTTTATTTTAAAACTCGGGAAACAAAAGTTTCTTCTCCCATTGCTTTTCTACCCATATCTAAAATGTAGCTCTTGGTGGCAACTCTTCTTTAATTTTCTACGGGCTTGTCTCATCGCATATAGCTGAATTACAGGATTGGGAGGTGGCATCCTTAACTGATACCCATTTCATCCTTCCCTCCTTGCTTCAGTCCCTATCAGGTATTCGGCTCTGAGAGCCACCTTGCTAGCTGGTGACAGAAAACCTGCACTTGGTTCTTTGTGCATTGTGTAGTTGGACTTTGTGTTAGAGCTTACTTTTTCTATCTTCTTCAAGCATCTTAGTAGAAGGTAAGGTAGTTTGTAATGTAAACCAGCCTAATTCTGCCTCCATAATAGTAAATAACATCTATATAGCTAGGTTATAAGATGCTCTTCAAAGCCTGTGTCTTATGATTTTTACATATTTCAAAAACATGTATTGCAGGTCTTTGAACATAGGCACCCATTGAGGGGAGGGTAAGGGGGAGTAGCGGATGAAGATCAAAATGTTTACTAAGAATGTGATGTCTTCATTATGGACTCAATACTGGCTGCCTGTTATAATGGCTTGGACTCAAAACATAAAATAAAATACTGACACCTTTGTCCCACTCCTAGAGATTCTGAGAGGAGGAGGATTTTGTTTTTACTCCTCCACCAAGTTGTTCTTGGGGAGCAAGGATTGTCATTATTAAAACATTGGTCTACATTGTCAAAGGCAAGTAGACAGTGATGAAGACAATTGTCAGTGAGTACATGATCAAAGAGGCTAGAACAAATGTATCTACTATGCTGACATCTTAAAATTTTGTGCCCTAAATAATGTATCACTGTTTTCTATTTTTGTATTTATTGTGGGGTTGGAGGGGACACTTCTCTTGGCCGGAGACCCTGATCCTTGTTACATGCTGCTCAGCACACCCGAGTGATAACTATTCCTGCTTCAAGGACTTAAAGATAAATCATATGTTCAGATAGTATATGACAACTGAGTAGTGGCAGTGACATTTAGCCCTTCTGTGTTCCCCTGGGTGCTCATCAGTAGTACACAGGTACTCAAAATCTTTTAGGAATTTTGTTTTAAGAGGATATTTAAAGAGGACGGAATAGCAATTTGTTGCAGAAATTGAACTAGTCCAAACTGCCTACCAAATCTAGTCTTTAAATCAGAATGAACCCTGCCTTCTTCTCTTTGTCACAGAGCCTTTGTTGTTGGCTCAGCTGCAAGAATTGCCTTCATTGTAGTTGTAATTTAAGTCTTTTTTTGAAAAACTGAATACTTTAGGGGCTTCTGGGTAGCTTAGTCAGTTAAGCATCCGACTCTTGATTTCGGCTCAGGTCCTGATCTCAGAGTTCATTAGATTGAGGGCCATGTAGGGCTCTACTCACTGACAGCTTGGTGCCTGCTTGGGATTCTCTCTCTCCTCTCTCTCTCTGCACCTCCCCCTGCTTGCCCACATGTGCTCACTTTTCCAAAATAAATAAATAAACATTAAAAATTTAAATAATTTAAATCAGTGGTTGTCAAAATATGGTTCAGGGAGCTCAGGGTTCACAAGATTCTTTCAGGGGTCTTAAAGGTTAAAATCATGTACAGGTAAGAGACCTATAAAAGCATAATATAGACCAACTGATTTCAGTGAGACAGTATAAAATGTGCATGGTATGGTTTCACATTCCACGCTGTGACTTACCCTTAAGAAAATAACATGCCAAATTTGGGTATAGTAGCAAAGGAGAATATCTACAATTCTCAGAAAAGTCTAATAAAATACCTCTCCTTTATAGTAACACAGCTGTGCCAAGATGAGTTTTCTTTTTTCATTTTTAAGATTTGATTTTTAAATAGTCTCTACACTCAATGTGGACCTTGAACTTAGAACTCTAAGATCAAAAATCACATGCTCTACTGACTGAGCCAGCCAGTCATATCCCTGAGTTTTCTTTCATTTTTAATGGAAGTAGGTTTTTTTAAAAAATTTTTACTTATTTATTTATTTATTTTTAGAGAGAGAGTATGTGAGCAGGAGAGAGGGGCAAGGGCAAAGCCAGAGAGAATCTTTTTTTTTAATGTTTATTTATTTTTTAGAGAGAGAGACAGAGGCAGAGTGTGAGCGAGGGAGGAGCAGAGAGAGAGAGAGGGAGACACAGAATCTGAAGCAGTCTCCAGGCTCCCAGCTGTCAGCACAGAGCCTGACATGGGGTTTGAACCCATGGACCACAAGATCATGACCTGAGCCAAAGATGGTTACCAACTGAGCCACCCAGGTGCCCCATAGAGAGAGAGAGAGAGACAGACAGACAGACAGACAGATAGACTCTTAAGCAGGCTCAGTGCAGAACCTGACATGGGGCTTAATCCCACAACCCTGGGATCATGACTTGAGCTGAAATTAAAGTCGGTTGCTCGACCAACTGAGCCACCCGGGTGCCTCCTGAATTTTCTTCATATACATCACCAAACAGCACATCAAAACAAATTAAATAAAGAAGCACTTATGAGAATATAGTTATCTTCTTCCTTTTCTAACATCTTTGTTGAAGCCTAGTTGGCATTAAATAATCTATACAGGTTTAAAGTGTACCATTTGGTGAGGATGAGCACTGAGTGTTATGTGGAAACTAATTTGACAATAAACTATTTGTAAAAAATAAATAAATAAATAAAGTGTACCATTTGATAGATTTGGGCATACATGCAAATCACAAAATATCAGCATAATCACTTTCATGCACGTATCTGTCATCTCTAAGTTTGCTCTGGTTCCTTTGTATTCACATACTCTTGCACCTCTCACTCCCTCTCCACCCCTGCTATACTCAGACAACCACTGCTCTACTCTGTCATATAAATCAGTTTACCCTTTCTAGAATTTTATACATATGAAATTGCATTTGTTTTTTTCCTCAGGATTATCTTTCATTTAGCTTACTGATTTTGGTATTCATCGATATTATAGCATGTATCAATGGTTCTTTTTTTTTTTTTTGGTGAATAGTATTTCATTGTATTATGCCAAGATTTGTTTATCTGTTCATGTTTTGAACATTTGGGTTGTTTCTGTTTAGGGCTGTTACAAATAAAGCTGCTATGACCATTCATGTATAAATCTTTGTATAGACATAAACTTTCACTTCTCATAGTAAATAGTAAAGAGTGAAATGACTAGGTTATATAGTAGGTGTATATTTAGTTTTTTAAGGAACTGCCAAACTTTTTTCCAAAAGGGTTATACCATTGGATATTCCTCCCCACAGTGTATGAGAGTTCCAGGGGCTTCACATGCTCACCAACACTCTGAATGGTCAGTCTGTTGTAGATATTCTAGTACGTGGATGGTATATCTCATTGTGGTTTTGATTTTCCTTTTCATAATAAGTTACGATGTGGAGCATTTCTCCTTTATACTTTTATGCCTTTATAGAGATATATTTCACATATCAAAATTCATCCACTTAAAGGGTACAGTTCAGTGGTTTTTATGTATTCACAGGGTTGTACAACCATTACCACAGTCTATTTGTAGAGCATTTTTGAGCATTTTTAGCATCCCAAGGAAAAATTCCATGTGCATCCAGTGATCATTTCCCTTTTTTGCTCCCCTAAACTCCACCTCAGCCCTGTGCAACTTCTAATTTACTTTCTGTCTCTGTGTACTTTCCTATTCTGGGCATTTGTCATGTAAATGGAATCATGTAATATATGGACTGTTGTGTGACGTGTTCAGAGTTGATCCATGCTGTAGTCTATATCAGTACTTCATTCCTTTTTATTGCCAAATGATATTCCATGTGTAGATATATCACATTTTGTTTATCTATTCATTGGTTGATGGGTATTTACTTTGTTTCTACTTTTTGAATATTATGGATATTGCTACTCCAAATATTTGCACATTTATTTTCTAGATATATGTTTTAATTTTTTTAATGTTTATTTATTTTTGAGAGAGAGAGATGAAGCATTAGCAGGGGAGGGGCAGAGAGAGAGAGGGAGGCACAGAATGAGAAGCAGACTCCAGGTTCTGATCTGTCAGCGTAGAGCCCAACATGGGTCTTGAACTTAAAAACCATGAGGTCATGACATGAACTGAAGTCAGATGTTAACCAACTGAGCCATCCAGGTGCCCCTCAGTTTTTCTTTTCTAAATAGGCTCCATGCCACGCCCAGTGCAGAACCCAACATGGGGCTTGAATTCATGACCCTGAGGTCAAGACCTGAACTGAGATTAAGAGTCAGGTACTTAACCGACTGAGCCACCCAGGCGCTCCTGTTTGTTTTTAAGAGAAATTCTTGATTTCAATGTAATTTACATTAAGCTTGTTCTTTTGTAAACTATACTCTTGGTGTTCTAAGAAATAACTAAAGGTCACAAGGATTTTGTCCTATGTTTTCGAGTCATAGGTTTTCTATTTAGATCCATGATGCATTTTGAGTTGTTGTTTTTTATGTGTGTGTATGATGCAAGATAGTGACCACAGTTCATTTTTAAAACATGAATATCTTATTCCAGCACCATTGTTGAAAAGACTGCCCTTTCTTCACCAAATTGCCTTTACACATTTGTCAAAAATTAGTTGTTCATGTTGAGTGAGTTTGTTTCTGTTCTCTCTTCTGTTTCATTGCTTAGTTCCCTTTGTTAATGCCAATACCATGCTGTCTTTTTTTTTTTTTAATGTTTATATATTTACTTTGAGAGAGAGAGGGAGAGCGTACAGATGTGCAAGCAGGGGAGGGGCAGAGAGAAAGAAGAGAGAGAATCCCAAGCAGGATCTGTGCTATCAGCACAGAGCCTGACACAGGGCACTATCCCACAAACTATGAGATCATGACCTGAGCCAAAACCAGGAATCAGATGCTTAACTGACTGAGCCACCCAGGCAACTTGCCACTACCACACTGTTTTGATTACTGTAGATACATAATGAATCTTGAACTCAGGTAGAGAAAGTCCTACAAATCTGTTGTTTTTCACAGTGTTTTGGGGAAGGCCTTTGTGTTTCCATATACGTTTTAATATCAACTTGTCCATTTCTGTAAAAAAAAAATCCTGTTGTGATATTGACTGAGATTGAATCTATAGATTAGGGAGAACTGACTTCTGAACAATATTGAGTTGTTCAATTCATAATCACAGAATATCTCTTCATATTATAGGTCTTCTTAACTTCTGTCAGTAATGTTCTTTACTCTTAAGTGTATAGGCTTTGCATGTATTTGGTAAGATGTATCTTTAAGTACTTAATTTTTGGATCCTACTATCAATAGTATTTTAAAATTTCAATTTCCAATTGTTTGTTGCTAGTAAACAAAAAAACTTTTTTTTGTTTGTTGAGCTTATATTAAACTCAAGCTTTTTTTTTTTTTTTTTGCTGTTATTCCATTAGATTTTCTACAGAGCAATTATGTGAGTAAAGACAGTTTTACTTCTTCCTTTCCAATCTGCATGCATTCTGTTTCATCTTCTTATCTTACTGCACTTCACTAGTTAGAACCTCCAGTACGGTGTTGAATAGAAATAAGAGAGAAACCTTCTTCCTTTATTTCTGACATCCGTTGGGAAAGCATTCTGGTTTTTCTCCATTAGGTATGTTGCTAACCTGTATGTTTTTTATGCATGTGATTTATCAGGATGGGAAAGTTCCCATCCATTTCTAGTTTGCTGTGTTTTTATCAGGAATTTATATTGGACTTTATAAAAATTTTTTCTCTGTATTTATTGAAATAATCATGTGGCTGTTCGTTTTTAGTTCATTAATATAGTGAATTACAGTGTTGAATTTTGAATGCTAAAACTAACCTTGCATTCTTGGGATAAACTCAACTTGATTATGATGTATTATCCTTTTGTTTATATATTTTTCTCTGTTTTTGACATAGCCTCAGTGTTTTATTTACATCACATGTTTGTGATTCAAGGTAAATATTCATAGCACATATCAGAGTATGATTTTGACAGGAAAATATTAAAAAGTTTCCAGATATTTTGTTTTGAGAATGCTTTTTTCCTCACTAATACAACCTAACCAAAAATTTATTATTTTATTTTATTTTCATCATGATAAGTGTACTCTCTAATCCCCATTCCCTATTTCATCCATCCCCCCACCAACCTCCCTCCTGGTAACCATCAGTTTCTTCTCTATAGTTAAGAATCAGTTTCTTGCTCTCTTTCTCTTTTATTTGTTCATTTATTTTGTTTCTTAAACTCCACATATGAGTGAAATCACATGATATTTGTCTTTCTCTGACCAACTTATTTCTCTTAGCATTATACTCTCTAGCTCTGTCCGTGTTGTTGCAAATGGCAAGATTTCATTCTCCTTTGTGTCTGAATAAAATTCCATTATCTTTCAGGTTTTCCATATATAGTATCATATCATCTGCAAATAGTGAGAGTTCTGGTTGCTGTGGTAGCTAGGGCTTCCAGTACTATATTGAATAAAAGTGGTGAGAGTGAGCATTCTTGTCTTATTTCTGGCCTTAGGGAAAGGCTCTCAGGTTTTCACCATTCAGCATGATGTTGGCTGTAAGTTTTTCATATAAGTAAGGTCTTTATTATGTTGAGGTATGTTCTCTCTAGACCTGCTTTGCGAAGGGTTTTCATCATGAATGGATGGATATTGTACTTTTTCAAATGCTTTTTGTACATCTATTGAAATGATCCTATGGTTTTTATCCTTTCTCTTATCTAATTTTTTGATGTTTATTTATTTTTTTGAGAGAGAACAAGTGAGAGACTGAGAGAGATGGAGAGAAAGAATCCCAAGCAAGCTCTGGAGTGTCAGCACAGACCCTGATGTGGGGCTCTATCCCACAGACTGCAAGATCATGACCTGAGCTGATATCAAGAGTCATCCACTTAACCGGCAGAGACACCCAGGAGCCCCTATCCTTTCTCTTACTGATGTGATGTATTACATTTTGTAAATATTGAACCATCCTTGCATCCTGGGAATCAATCCCACTTGATCATGATGTATGATTTTTTTAATGTATTTTTGGATTCGATTTGATATTTTGTTGAGTATGTTTGTGCCTGTATTCATGAGAGATATTGGCCTGTAGTTTTTGTGTGTGTGAGTGTGTGTGTGTCTGTGTGTGTGTGTGTGTGTGTGTATCTGGCTTTGGTGTCAGGGTAATGCTGGCCTCATAGAATGAATTTGGAAGTTTTCCTTCTTGTATTTTTTGGAATTGTTTGAGAAGAATAGGTATTAGCACTTCTTTAAATGTTTGGTAAAACTGGCCTGTGAAGCTTTCTGGTCCTGGACTTTTGTTTGAAGAAGAGGGTGAGGGGGAGGTTCTTTGACTAGTGATTCAATTTCATTACTGGTTGTTGGGTGATTCAAATCTTCTATCTTATCCTGCTTTAGTTTGGGTAGGTTACATGTTTCTAGGAATTTATTTCTTCTAAGCTGTCCAATTTGTTGGCATATAAATTTTCATAATATTCTGTTACAATTATTTCTCTTGTTTATATTGATAGATTCAATTTGCTAACATTCTGTCAAAAATTTCTGTATCTATGTTCATGAGAAATATTGGATCATAGTTTTCTTTCCTCATTATATCTTGTCTGGTTTTGTGATGCTGGTCTCATAAAAATAAGCTGGGAAGTATTTCTTCCTCTTCACTTTTTTTTCCAGAGGAGACTTGTATAGAATTGTATTATTTCTTCCTGAAAGGTTTGGCAGAACTCCCCAGTGAAGCCATCTGGGCTCTGATTGTTCTGTGAAGAAGATTTTTAAACTACAAATTCAATTTCTTTAGTAGGGGTGATCTTTAGTAGTTGGTGTCTTTCAAGGAATTTTTCTATGAATGGTAGTAGTCTGTGTCTTTTAAAGAATTTGTTAATTTCATCTAAGTTGTTCAATTTATTGGCATAAAATTTATTCATTATTCCCCTTATTTTTTAAATATGTATGGAGTTTATATTGATATCACCACCCTCATTCTTTTTTTTAAAATATAGTTTATTGTCAGGTTGGTTTCCTTATAACACCCAAGTGCTCATCCCAACAACTGGCCTCCTCCATGTCATCACCTATTTTCCCTTCTCTCCCACACCCCATCAACCCTCACTTTGTTCTTGGTATTTAAGAGTCTCTTGTGGTTTGTCTCCCTCCCACTCCTTAACATTTTCCCCCCCTTCCCTTCCCCTGTGGTCCTCTGTTAAATTTCTCCTGTTCCACATATAAGTGAAAACATATGATATCTGTCTTTCTCTGCCTGACTTCTTTCTCTTAGCAACCCTTATTCTTGATACTAGAAATTTATGTATTCCATTTCCCCTGATTAGTATAGCTATATATATATATTATTATAATTTTCTAAGGATCAATTTTTTATTTTATTGTCTTTTGTTTTGTTTTCAGTTTCACTGATAAATATTTTGATTTTTAATTCCATTCTGTTTTTTCCCTCAAGTTTCCAAAAGTGGCAGCTGAAGACAAAAAAAAAAAAACTTTTGTTTTCTAATATAGACATTTAGTGCTATAAGATTTTGTTGAGTACTCCTTTATTTTCATCCCACAAATTTTCATATGATTTGTTTTCAATTTCATTCTGTTCAAAATACCTTCTAATTTCCCTTTTGATTTTTTATTTGATCCATCAGCTATTTACAAGTGTGCTATTTAGTTTCAAAATTTTGGAGATTTTTCAGATAATCTTTCTGTTATTGATTTTAATTCTACTTGGTCAGAGAACAGGTTTTGTATGATTTAGATCCTTTTATTTCTTGAGACTTGTTTTACAGTCATGAATATGGCCTATCTTGGTAAATGGTTTATGTACACTTGAAAATAAATAAATAAATATCTGTTGGAGTATATGACAAATTCCAATCAGGTCAAATTGGTCAGTAGTGTTGTTCAAGTTTTCTATATACTTAGGAATTATCTGTCTACATTTTCTGTCAGTTATTGAAGAAGCAATATTGACATCTCCAACTTTAGTTTTTGATGTATGTAGCTGCTTCTCTTTTCAGTTCTGTCAGATTTTGCTTCTTTTATTTTGAAGTCTTTTTTTTTTTTTAATGTTTATTTTTTAGAGAGAGATGCAGAATGCAAGCAGGGGAGGGGCACAGAGAGAGGGAGACAGAAAATCCAAAACAGGCTCCAGGCTCCATGCTGTCAGCACAGAGCCTGATGCAGGGCTCAAACTCACCAACCATGAGATCATGACCTAAGCCAATATCAGAGGCTTAACTGACTGAGCCACCCAGGTGCCCCGATTTTGAAGTCTTCTTATTAGGTGCCTACATGTTTAGCATTGTTATGAACTCATGATGAGTTGATTCCTTTATCATTATGAAATTACCATCTTTATCACTGGTAATATATTCTGCTGTGAAATCTACTTTGTCTAATATTAATGTAGCCACCTCAGCTTTCTTTTGATTAGTGTTAGCATGATATATATTTTTTTTCCATTTTTTTCACTGTTAGCCATGTTGTGTCTTCATATTTAAAGTGAGGTTTTTTTGTAGTTGGGTCTTTTCTATCCAGTCTTCTAATCTCTGTGTTTTAATTGGGATATTTAGACCATTTACATAAAATGTGATTATTGATATAGCTAGGTTTAAGTCTACCTCATTGGTATTTGTTTTCTGTTTGTCCCTTCAGTTCTTTGTTCTCTTTTATCTTTTATCTGCTCTCTTTTGGATTGAGCAGTTTTTACAATTCCTTTATCATTTTTGTTTGCTCGTTAGCTATAGCTATTTGTTTGGTTTGATTTCTCTGGTTGCTTTAGGGTTTGTTTTAAACTTACCACATTCTACTTTGAATTGATGTTACATTACTTCACATATAGTAAAAGAACTTTATACTTCTATACTTCCATTTCTTTTCTCTGAGAATTTGTGCTGTTCTTACCAAACATTTTGCTTCTACATGTGTTATAAATTCCACAATGCATCATAATTGTTTTTACTTGAATAATTGGTTATATTTTTAAAGTATTTAAACAATACAAAGAAATATTTATAATTATTGACATAATTACCAGTTATGGTCTGGTTTATCCTTTTGTGTAGGTGATGATTTCTTTTTCTGTCCTTTTTTGTTTTTAGGTTTCTATCTATTGGCCTATTTCTTTTACTTAAAGGACTTCCTTTAATATTTCTTTTGGTGTAGATCTCCTGGTGGTAAATTCTTTCAGCTTTTGTATGTCTGAAAAAGTCTTTATTATGAAGATATTTTTATGGAATAATAACTAATAGGTTAGTAGGAATATTTTCCCCCAGTTCCATTTGTCTTCTGTCTTGCGTTATATTCATGACAAATCTACCTTCATCCGTATCTGTTTTTCTGTATAAATTATGTGTCTTTTTTTCTGGTTGCTTTTAAGATCTTCCTTTTTACAACTGGTTTTTGGCAATTTGATTATGAAATGATTTGGTGTAGTTTTCTTCATGTTTCCTGCGCTTGGAATTCAGTAGTTTTCTTCATGTTTCCTGTGCTTGGAATTCATTGAGACTCTTCAATCTGTGGGTTTATAGATTTCATCAAATTTGGTTTCATTAAAATCTTGGTCATTATTTCTTGAAAAAATTTTTACTGGGGCCGCCTGGGTGGCTCAGTCAGTTGGGCTTCCAACTATGGCTCAGGTCATGGTCTTGCAATCTGGGAGTTCAAGCCCTATGTTGGGCTCTGTGCTGACAACTCAGAGCCTGGAGCCTGCTTCGGAGAGTCTCCCTCTCTCTCTCTGCCCCTCTCCTGCTCACACACTCATGCTCTCTCTCTCTGTCTCTCTCTCTCTCTCTCTCTGTCTCTCTCTCTCTAATAAATAAACATTAAATTTTTTTTTTGTTTTTTTCTTGTGGTGCCTGCATGGCCCCGTCAGTTAAGCACCTGACTCTTGATTTCAGCTCATGTCATGATCTTGTGGTTTGTGGGATTGGACTCTGCATCAGCCTCCATGCTGACAGCGTGGAGCCTGCTTGAGATTCTCTCTCTCCCTCTCTATCTGCCCCTTCCCACTTGTATGCATTCTCTCTTTCTCTTAAAATAAATAAATAAACAAACTCTAAAAAAATATTTTTTTATGTCCTTACCTGCTTCAAGGTATCCATGAATATTAGGCTGTTCAACATTTTCATTTTCTTTTCTTTTTAATTTTTTTTCAGCTTTTGTTTCTCTGTATTTTATTTTGTATGGTGTCAATTGTGACATCTTCAAGTTTACTAATCTTTTCTTCTTCAGTGTCTAATCTTCCATTAATCCCCAGTATATTTTACATTAGGCACATTGTAGTTTTCCTATCTGGAGTTTCAAGTTAGGTCTTCTTTACGAATCCATGTCTCCACCTAACCTATTCATTCTTTCACCTTATTTCTTAAACATATGGAATATAGTTAGAATAATTGTTTTAATTTCTTTTTTTACTAATTCTATTATCTGTATCATAGATACAGTTTCAGTTGGTTATTTCTCATTTGTGGTTATATTTCCCTGCTTATTTGAATGCCTGATTATTTATTGGATGCCAGACATTGTATATTTTACCTTGTTGGCCGCTGGATATTTTTATATTCCTATAATATTTGTGAACCTTGTTCTGGGAAGTGAATAAGTTACTTGGAAACAGTTTGATCCTTTTGGGTCTTCGTTTTTGAGCTTTTAAAAGCAGGGCAAGAGCAGTGTTTATAATTAGTTTTGGATTAATCTTTTCCCATAACTGAGGCATACTTTTCTGAGTACTCTACTTTGATGCCTCATGAATGATGAGGTTTTCCACTCTGACCTGTGGGAATAGACACTATTTTCAAACTTGTGTGCATTTCCCAATCTTTTTGGGTGACTCATTAACTTCATGTAGTTTTCTTACGTGGATTCTCCAGTCACTTCTTGCCTGAATACTTGGCAGGTGCTCTCTGGGAGCTCTGGAATTCTCTTTTTACATAGCTCTCTCTTTTGGTATTCTGCCCTACATACTATTCAGTTGGACTTACTCACACTCCAGCTCCATCTCAACTCAGGAAGACCATAGAACTTTACTAGGTTCCCCTCCTGGCATTGCTCCCTGGGAACTCTCCCAAGGTAATAACCTTCAGCAACTTTGGGACTCATTTCATTTGTTTTCCATGTCTTAGAGATCAGTGTCTTTCACTGCCAAATGTCTTTAGAATAACTGTTTTATATATTTTGTCCAGTTTCTTAGATGTTCCAAGAAAGAGGGTAAACCTGATTCCTGTTACTCTGTCTTGTTTGGAAGCAGAAATTTCAACCATTTTCTAGTAAGCTGGATATTAAAGAGATTTACAAAGATTTAAAAGAATTCTACTCTTCAAGTGATTTTCTTTGTTTTGGAAAATATAGTTTTTATAAAAACATTTAGGTTAACATGTAATTGGTTTATGTTCACTATCTTCAAATGAATTAACACATACCTAAAATTTTTTTCTATTTTAATTTTGAACATAGCAATTTGTTTATCCATATAAACAAAAGGCCTTTGGATTACTCAATAATTTTTAAGACTGTAAAGGTGTTCTAAGACTAAAAGGTCTGAGAACAGTTGATCTAAATATACTGAAGTGGTTACTGTTGGATGCCCAAAACTTAAAGTTGGATAAGCTTCATGTTGGAGAAGGCATGGGTACAAAGATGAAAAGACCCATAAACAGAGAAAAGAAGGAAGAAAAACAATAAAAGAGAAGTTAAGAATCCATTTGGCTCTCAAGAGACACAGAGAGTAGCATAAATTCGTCATTTTCCAGTAATTGTCTAGACATTTGCAAGGCCCTTTTGATCTTTAGAATAATACTATAAATAAATTCTATCTTATTTTTTCCCCCTTAGAAAAAAGAATCAGGATGGTAGGCTTGAAAGGAGGACATTTTGAGAGTCCAGGGTCCTTTTGGGGTCCAGAAATCACAATGCGATGACAAAAGCTGATACTGTTTATGATGCTCAAGCAGAGACTAACAAATCACACTCTGGAGTGTGGAGAAAGAATCTAAGTTCCATGATTTTTTTTTTTTTTTTTTTGTTATTTTCAGTATGCTGGCTAGTCTGTTAGCACTATACTGTGTGGAAAACCAGGACCTTTCCTCATCTTACAGTCTGATCTTGGCCGACACCTCTCTGGAACTTATTTTCTTCACATTTACAAAATGAGAGTCAGAAGTCTCTTTGTTCGAAAGTGATAAAACCTGCAGCAAATTAGCATAAACACAATAGAATGTTTATTGACTCCTACAACTGTGGGAAGCCAACCTGAGCTAGTGCTGGCTCTGACATAATTAGATCCAGGTGTTCAATGTCTTCATGTCTTCACTCTATTTTCTCTTCTCTCCTTCTATTCCTTCCCATTTCTGCCCATTCCCTTTTGCCTTCCTGTTTGCTTTGTTCTCCATTCAACTAAAGAATAACCCCCAGAAGCTCTAATCATTTACGGACCTTCGAGATCATGAGTCCATAAATAGGAACAAAGATTAACTCTCTCCCAGCATCCACAGGCCCATTCCCTTGGAGACACTATTTTTGGCTGTACTTGGGTCATGTGACCATCCTTTGGACCAATGACCTTGGACAGGGCTATGGAGAATCAAGGTTGGCCAGACTGGGTTCTCTGCTGGCTCATTTGGTGGGCTGTGGAGGATGAATTGGTACCGGCAGTCCCATCAGAACCATCTAGAATGTGGGGCAGCTCTGTGGGGTGCTGAGCAGACTGCAATCTGCACTTTTCAAGTGAAGCAAGCTCTGTATGTTATGTGTTTATGATTTTAAAAAGAAACACAACCATGTGGTTATTGCAGCATTACTGGGAGTTTGGCAATTTCTTCTGAGTCCCCAGTTCTCTTCTTAGGGGCAGTTTCATTTTTATTATTGCTTTTCAGGTATTTTACCTACATGGTTTAAATTTCATCTTTGTTCTGAAGCATTTTACCAACTTTAGTTATATCAAGAACAGAGTCAGCTGCATCCAGAGCATTCCCAGTGATTCCAATTCCTGCCAACACATTCATGCTTTCTTCCAAATTTCACTCTCTTCTGCCTGAATCTTTTTTTAAACCCTGATGTGTAACATAGATGTAGAGTCAGGGTTGATATGAAAAGACTACAAATCAATAAAAAGCAAAAAGGATGATCTCTTGATATGGAGTCCTCATCAAATTTAACGTTTAGTTGAGTAATAACCTCCAGGCTCCTTGGGAGTACAAAGTAGAGTGAACACACAGGTGAAGGATTTATTCACTGCACCCGAAATGCTTAGTATGCAAGACAGCCTCTTCTCCTTGAAGTAGCAGCCGCTAGTAAAAAGTTCTCTCCAGTAACCGACTTTGGAATTCATTCCTCTGTTTTTCCCTTTTGTCAAGAAGGACTGGATGAAAATGTAGAGCCTGAATCTGTTTACTCAGAAAACTAAGATCTATGAATAGTGTCATTTTAGGCATAGTTTCCAAATGCAGCTTAACACCTAAATGCTATATTTAGATCGGTACTATCAAAATGAAAAGGCAACATGCCAGGTGGTTATTATGTTCTAGAATATTCAAGCAAAGAAATTTGTGTTTGGAATTAAATATAAAGCCCTTGCTCTTCCATAGATCCAGCTAATGCTCGTGGTAAGGGACAAGAATCACTGTTGTGTGCCTTTAAATGGGAGAGCTGCTAGAGAGAAACACATGAAACAGTTAGCAAAAGTTGTTTCTGGAGGTGAAAATATATGGGATCTTAACTTTCCTTTGTCTAGTCTTCTCTGCTATTCAAATTTTCTGCAATGGATACATACCATTTTATTTCACAATAAATACAATTTTTAAAATTCCATTTATGCCTTTTTGTGAATGGTCTTGGTATACACCAAATTAAGCTACATATACCTATTAAATGAAACTGATAGCCATAAAACTGCATGGCTTGAACCGTGTTCTGGACACTCATATTCCACCTTGACTTTGTGGGAAGAGTCCCAGTAGGGTCTTGCATGTGTACCCACCTCAGGACCCTTTGCTTTGCCATTAGGTCTGCGGGAGTCCTGTCTGCATGAGCGTTATAAAGCCTCTTAGGACAGACCCAGAGGGTATTCTGGAGCTTATGTTCAGGCCTGAAACTGAGTCAGAATTAGGAGAATTTCCCCCCAGCCTCTGGGAGTGAGGGACAAGGTGGAGGGTGATGGCATATCCGTCAGTATTTGTGCGACAGGGGGAGCCACTGGCAAACTGCCCTGAGAAGACCCTTCACACCTAAGCCTAGTGTACATGCCGCATGTGCCAGCAGGACTCTGGCTCATCTCTTCTGAACACGTGCAGGCTGAGGCGTCAGGTTTGGAGGGTATCTGCCTGGCACACAGAGAGAGCCCTGTGGATAAAGAGTGCTCCCAAGAACAGTACAGTGTGGTGCCACTCAAATTTCTGACCTCACCTGTGAGAGCCGCTCTTTCTGACTCAGAGTACACTTGTTCAAGAGCAAAGTCACAATTTGAAGCCTACGACGAGCCATGAGCACACACCAGTAATATCAGGTCTCAGTTCAGAGTGTGAACCAGCCCTGGAGACAGAGCTGGTATGATGAGTCTAGCTCTCCGCCAGCAATGGTGAGATCTGGGGGAAGCACTTCTCCCCTCTGAGACTTGATTTCTCCATTTGTAGAAGAGGGTGGGTTATTAGGTTACCATAAATAAATTGGGGGTAAAATGTTGGCAATAGAAATTGATCAATAAATGACAAATATCATTGAAATTACACGTTAAATCATAGTACGCAAACTAAGTTCACTCCCCTCCCCAGTCATTTCTGTCAGACTCAAAACCTCATTCTTCAAGTTTCCCATTGAACCTCTTAGTAAAACCAATGGTATGTTGCTCATCTCTGAACCAGCTGTGAATGTCTTTATCATGTTTCAGCTACAATATAGAAGCTGGAAACGACTTGGCATTCATCTTTTGGATTCTAGGGATGACTTTTATCACCTTGGGAGGCTTGAATGTGTTTACTCATAGCAGTGCTAATGGCAGGGAAGATCATCATCTCTACTGTTGAAACTGAAATATGTCAAAGTGATTTTTCTCTTTTCTCCCTTTCTTTCTTTCCTTCCTTCCTTCCTTCCTTCCTTCCTTCCTTCCTTCCTTCCTTCCTTCCTTCCTTCCTTCCTTCCTTCCTTCCTTTCTTTCAGATAAAAGGAGGAAGAACGGGGGGGAGAAGAAACAACCTTACTGAGTTTGCTGATCCTATAGTGGAAGTTAGGGCCTTACTCTTTTGTCTATTCATCTATCACTAGATTAGCTTTCATATTTTACTTTTTCTTCTGGTTAATAAGACCATATTTGACAAAGTGATAGTCACCAGATCAGTCTGTTTCTCTGGTAGAGTGAAATGTGTTAAAGATAACGGAAGCCTTCGAACATCTGGTCTAAGCAGAGAGTAAATGGAAGGTGGGCCACAGGGGACTGAAGCAAAGGAACGTGTAATCCTTGGAATTGTCATTGTGCCATAGACACTATGGGTAACCTTATTTTCCACGTGCAAATGTCAGTATAAGGAAATGGCTACATTCTTTTTCCCCTTCAAATCACAAATCACTCAATAATTTCACATGAACAAGTACTTTGCCAGACAGTGTTTTATTGAATCTAAGATACTACCTATTTTAAAATACATCATTATTCTGTGTATTGCTAAGGAAACAAAGACCTTGCTTTGATGGAGATGTTAAATTTGAAAAAGTGAGTATAGAAATCAATCAGTGATGCTACATTCTTCTGTTTGATAAGCTCATTTTCACATCCTTTGTGTCTCCCCCTTCCAACTATACTAAAGACATTGGTTGACTAGTTTGATTGCATCAGTCACAATTCAAATAGATGTTCCACTTTATGCAACACAAATACAACCATTTACCACTGAACTCCCAAAACTTCATGGCATTTTAAGCACTAATGAAATGAAGCTAGTTTATGTTTCTGAAATTAATTAAATAAAATAAGGGCTCAGTCATTAGGCAGATCATGACAGACCTCACCAGGAGGACTGGCTGGGTCTTACAGTGTTCAAAGGATTTGTAAATGGCAATGTCATTTTGTCTTACTCCTACTTTCTTGAACATTTGTTCCTAACAAATCATTGGGATAACACCAGATTATTTTGTTTCTTTCTCCCCCTCCCCCAGAACCAGTCGCAGAAGAGCTCTAGATTTGGGCTAATATTAGTCAGTTCATCTCAGGCAGTTATGGAATATTCTTCAGGAGTATAACAGGCAGAATTGTTTCAATAAGAGACTTGCTTAGTGGAAGGCTAAGAAAAAACTCAGCAAGGAAAATAGTAGATGGAAAAATGTCAGAAGAGAGATTGGTTTTTATTTTGAGGATAGTAAAACCATTATGTTTTAATTCATTCAAGTTCAGACTGAGTCATAGCCAGTGACCACGCAAGTTAAAGCCAGAAGTTGCACACTTCCAAGATGCAGCGAATTCGGACTCTGCCTTTCAGGTCGGAGGACGAGAGGCAGGAGCTTGATCTCTGGAAGCTTCAATCCCTCATCTAGACTGATGGTCTCCAAGCCGTCTTCAGTCTATAGTGCTATGATCGAGCCAGAAGTCATGAGCCAATGAACAGCCCCTCTAGAAAGAGATTAGGTCTGAGTGTGCCATGGGGCCAAAGACTTCTGGCTTTAGACTGACGCACAATTCTTTAGATTTTAGGTTCCTAGACCTTGCACAGTGGTTCCTGATATTGTGTTTGGCTGCCTAGTATCCAAACACCCTTTCTATTAGGGGACAGCCCCAAATTAGGGGGAAGCATAGGGGCCAGCCACCTGCCATAGAGGCTCCTGGGCAGCCAGGACCTGGGCATGTGCCAGGGGCTAGCCAAGCAGAGACACAGCCAAGACACAAGGAAAGGTTGAACTTTGCTGGCCTCAGCAGTAGAGGTGAGCCTCTAGGAATTATCTAGCATCCCAGGGCATGGTTCTGGCTAGACAGTTCTGCGACCATAGTCTGGCAGTGTTCTTGCTGTATAGTCTCCCTTTGTCCCTGCCTGTTCTTGGAGCCTCTTTCCCACTTAATTGAAAATTCTTTTTGGTGTCCATGACTTCCTGTGCTTTGCCACAAAGAAGTCTGACTCCCCAGTGTCTGTTAAGGGCACATCTGTACTAAGCTCTGGAAACCCAGAGATAAGGGCCCAAGCAAAAAGGTGACCAGACAGGTGCTATTGGGAAAGGCAGCGTGGGAGGATGTCTGGAGTGGCTTTGTCAGCTTACCTGACTGCTTAGGAGGCTCCCCACAAGGAACCATGCCACCTGGTAGATTGTCCACACTCCATGTCTGACCGTCGGCCTTTTTTCTCTGATCCCATCTTCCCCTTTTATAAACCATTTCCGATGCCCTGGGCATGCAATTAAATACTATTTTTTAAATCAACTTTGTCTATGTTCCTTATGTGTTATCTCTGCCCCCAGAGAGGTGCAGGAAACCGACAGCACCATAATTACACCCAACTTGATAGAAGCAGCCTGGGGAGTTGAGATGGATGGGGCAGCTCTATTCTTGGCCTGCCCCTCTTGGGGGTTTCACGACTTATCTCTTAAGTCACTGAGATTTTTGTTGCAGTTTCCCCCATGGTATAGAGAGTGCCTGACACCACAGTACTGGGGTAAGATGGATTTCTTTCTTTAAAAAAATCATGCTTTTTCAGGCACTGGGAATGTAGTTCCTGGCATTTAAAAGAAGGTGCCTGTTAAACTCTGAATAAGGCCATTTCCTCTGCAATTAGAGACTTTGGCTCAAAAAAAAAATAATCTTTTCCGAGAAACCATAAGCCTATATTCTGGTATTTCAACATTTCATCTCTCTTCCTCCCCTCCCTCCTCACTAGGATTCTTAATATCCCAGAAATTGAACATCACTACAAAGCAGTCATCCAAACTGATGCTTCTACTTTGTAAGCTTAAGAAAATGAAGTTTAAAACAACACAGAGAGACCCCAAAAACCTTTAGTAGGGCTTTAGACCTAATATATGTGATGGGCTGTTTCCAGAAGGAATAATAACTAGAAAGCACAAATAAAGTACCGAAATAAAATCCCCCTTTGAATTATGTATAAGCAAAGTAAATTAGTAAAATCCAAATGCACTTTAGGAATAGAGATTTGCCATTTGCTGGGACTGGGATTTGTTTCGTTACTGAAAGGAAGGGGGAAAACAGAAGTAATAAAGTTAGTTGTACTTCATGTCAGTGGGAAATGTGCTTCACATTTTGATGGTCTTCTACTGATTCCATAAATATATTGCTTGAGCTGCACCTGGGTTAAAATTGTCATCAAGAAGAGAACTGTTTTCTATTTTTTTAAGTTTATTTATTTCTGGGGCACCTGGGTGACTCAGTTGGTTGGGTGTTTGACTCTTGGTTTTGGCTCAAGTCATGATCTCATGGTTCATGAGATGGAGCTCTGCATGGGGCTCTGTGCTGATAGAATGGAGCCTGCTCAGAGTCTATCTTTCCCTCTCTCCCTCTCCTTCCCTGCTCATACGATCTCTCTCTCTCAAAATAAATAAACTTGTTTTTTAATCTCAAGCAGGGTCCATGCTGTCAGTGCAGAGCCCAACACTGGGCCCAACCCCACGAACAATGAGATCATGACCTGAGCCAAAATCAAGAGTCAAATGCCTAACCACCTGAGCCACGTTGGTGCCCTGAGAGCTATTTTTAAAAGGGTTAATGGTCTTTTGAAAAACATGAAGGTCTAATTTGTCTTTTTTTTGTTTGTTCATTTTTTCATTCATTCATTCATTCATTCGTTCGTTCATTCATTCATTCATTTATCCATTTGTTCATTATGAAACCCCTTCACTGTGCTTGGTAGTGAGAGGGGATATTAATACAGAGCTCCTGTTCTTCAGGGCCTTCCCAGTCTCCTTCAGAATTTAAAAATGGAGCCTCTTGCCCTATGTACTCATCATTAGATGACTACAGAAGCTGTTTAACCAGTGACTTTTTCTGAATTCCAAAGGAGAGCCCCACTTCCTGTTTGGGGTGATCTGGGATGAATTCATGGAGAGCAGTGGATTAAACTGGGTTTTCAAGGATAAGCAGAGTTTTGACAGTGGAACACAACGGAACTTGTGGGAGCTTGAGTCCTGCTTCAGGTGAGCCCCACTTCCTTCTCTTTCTCTCTGCCCTCGCTCACTTGCACACTCTCTCTCTTCCTCTGGAAAAAGAGAGAGAGAGAGAGAGAGAATCCCCTGGAGTAAGATGTGTGGAGGAGTTTGGGGTCACCCAGTGGCGGCCTTTGAATGGAGAATAGAGCTTTGTTCTGGGGTAGGTTTTGAGCAAGGAGGCTCTTGTTTCTTTTCTGTCCTTGACTCTTCCTGTAGGAATTGCTCCTCTGCTTTTCATTTAATGGGCCTGGTGAAGGAAGGAAGGAAGGAAGGAAGGAAGGAAGGAAGGAAGGAAGGAAGGAAGGAAGGAAGGAAGGAAGGAAGGAAACTGGAAGGCTTGCTATTTGACCCTCCTCTTTCACCTTCCCAGCTATTGAGGAATTCTGACAAATTTGATCCTAGGGAGTGTGAGCAGCGAGGAGTCCCTGAAGGGAGGCTTCCTGTGCAGAGAGCCTGCGTGGTTGAGTTCTGACCACACCGCAACCTGTGCTGTTCATCATTGTGGGTCAACTATCAGGGAGAAGCAATGGTGCAGAAAGGAACATGGGCTAGGGGCTAAAGTTGCTCTCAACATTTCTGTAAAATGAAGATGACTTCTTGTCATGCTTCATTCTACCCTGCATTTGTCATTTTCATGAGGAGCCTTCTGTCTCATTTTGGCACAAGTTTTGTGGGTCTACAGGCTATGGTTTTTCTGAGCTTCCTTGATAATATTAAAATTATATTTCTTTCTTCCTTTTTTTTTTTGTTTCTTTGGTTGCTTAAACTTTTAAAGTTTAGCAGTTTTTTAAATAGTAAGATTTAAAGTCTCAAGTCATCTTAGAGACTGTAATTCTCCTGTGATTTCAGCTCCCAAGCTGTTGGTGACTTTGATCAAGTCTCCTATTGTGATGGATGATTAAAGTCATGTGGACGTCAGGGGAAGAACAGCCTGGGAGTGACATTTGAAGGGCTCGATTAGTCTTCTGTGTAGATCAGGTAAGGTCAGGCACAAGATATTGTTAAAGCTCTAAATTCTGGTCATTTGTTGCTGAGCACAGGCACTCCAACATTCAGAGGTTTTTGCTGCCTTTGAAAACTGTCAAACTCATAATCTCATGCAGATAACGCTATTAATAGTGATACCAGCCAACTTTTACTGTGTGCACTATGCTAGCCCATCTACAGGCATTAGCTCATGTTATCACCAAAAGAGCCCTATCAAATTAACCCATTTCACCTAAGGAAACCGCAGTTGGGAAGATTACATATGTGTCCTAGGCCATACACAGGTGTGGGGCAGAGTCCAGTCAGGAACTCTGAGTTTGCTTTTAACCCTTTCACAGTCCTACCTTCCTCAAAAAAGTGCGGGACTTCATCCCTCCTACTTTGTGTGTGAGGGTTAAACTTTCCTGAACCAACCCTGTAGAAAAGGAAGTTAGACCTCCTTGTGATCTCTCAGCAAAGGAAGGACATAAGCAGAGAGATGAGTGGGGGAAGATGATAGGAAAGAAAAATCTAGTCTATTCCTATTCCTATTGTATATTATGAAATATAAACAACTCTTTGATTTTGTCTCCTGTACATTTTTTTCTTATTTAAAACTATGAAGAAGAAAACTGCAATTATATTTTATCTCCTAATCAGGAAGAAACCTTATACATTTTGTGTGTGTCTTTTTTATCTTATTTCAATGCATGTGTCTATGTATGTGTGTAAACTAAACTGGGATTATATATATATTTGTTACAATACACATTCATTACTGAAACCACTTTTCTTTCTACAACACTAGAGAGATTGCACACGTGGCAAACCAAATCAATACAAAGTATTTCTGTTAAGTAGCTACCTATGGCATCTTTGACTCTTCATTCTTTCTTGCGCAAGGAAAGATCTTATCTCTTGCCACATCTTGCTGATTCATCCTCTGCCATATGTCTTGCATTCTCTCTATGGCCATTGCCATTTCCATACATGACCCTTGTTTCCTTCCTCCCCTTCCTTTCCTCCAGAACTGCTTTCATCAAGGTCACCAGAGTCCTGCCCAGCAATGAGCCAGTCCAATTTATCTCCTTCTTTGGTTGCTTGTACTTTTGTTGTTATACCTAAGAAACCATGGCCTAATATAAGGTTATGTTCTTTTTTTAATCTAAGGCCTATGTTCTTTTTAAAGAGTTTTAGGGGTGCCTGCTGGCTCAGTTGGTTAAGTGTCCAACTTCAGCTCAGGTCATGATCTCACTGTTCGTAAGCTCCAGCCCTGCATCGGGCTCTGTGCTGACAGCTAGCTCAGAGCCTGGAGCCTGTCTTTGGATTCTATGTCTCCCGCTCTCTCTGTCCATCCCCTGGTCACACTGGCTCTCTCTTTCCATCTCTCTCTCTCTCAAAAATAAATAGAACATAAAAATTAAAGAGTTTTATAGTTTTAATTCTTATAGTTAGGTCTTGATCCATTTTTAGTTCATTTTAATATACCATGTGAGGTGAGGGTCCAACCTCATCCTTTTACATGAGGATATCCAGTTGTCTCAGTACCATCTGCTGAAAAGACTATTCTTTCCCTATTGAACTGCCCAGGCACCCTTGTCGAAAATCAACTGACCATAACTGGGTGGGTCTATTTTTGGACTCTCAATTGAGGAGAATGCTGGTGCAATTTTGATTGGGATTGCATTGAAAGTGTAGATTGCTTTGGGCAGTAATGACATTTTAACAATATTTATTCTTTGGATCCATGAGCATGGAATCTTTTTCCATTTCTTTGTGTCTTCTTCAATTTCCTTCATAAGTTTTCTATAGTTTTCATCATACAGATCTCTTATATCTTTGGTTAGGTTTATTCCTAGGTATTTTATGCTTTTTTGTGCAACTGTGAATGGGATCAGCTTCTTTATTTCTCTTTCTGTTGCTTCATTATTGGTGTATAAAAATGCAACCGATTTCTATACGCTTCCACTTTGCTGAATTCACGGATCAGTTCTAGTAGGCTTCTGGTAGAATCTGTTGGGTTTTCTATGTAGAGTATCATGTCGTCTGCGAAAAGTGAAAGTTTGACTTCTTCTTTGCCAATTCTGATGCCTTTTATTTCCTTTTGTTGTCTAAAGGCTATTGCTAGGACTTCCAGCACTATGTTAAACAACAGTGGTGAGAGTGGACATCCCTGTCATGTTCCTGAGTTCCTGATCTCAGGGGAAAAGCTCTCACTTTTTCCCCATTGAGGATGATGTTAGCAGAGGGCCTCTCATATGTGGCTTTTATGATGTTTAAGTAAGTTCCTTCTATTCCAACTTTCTTGAGGGTCTTTATTAAGAAGGGATGCTGTATCTTGTCAAATGCTTTTTCTGTATCTGTTGACAGGATCATATGGTTTTTATCTTTTCTTTCGTTCATGTGATATATTACATTGATTGATTTGCGAATATTGAACCAGCCCTGTAACACAGGAATGAATCCTACTTGATCTTGGTGGATAATTCCTTTTATGTGCTGTTGGATTCGATTTGCGAGTATTTTGTTGAGGATTTCTGCATCCGTATTCATCAAGGATATTGGCCTGTAGTTCTCTTTTTTTGCTGCGTCTCTGTCTGGCTTGGGAATCAAAGTGATGCTGGCTTCCTAGAATGAGTCCGGAAGTTTTCCTTCGATTTCTACTTTTTGGAATAGCTTGAGAAGAATGGGTATTGATTCTGTTTTAAATGTCTGGTAGAATTCCCCAGGGTAGCCATCTGGCCCAGGGCTCTTATTTGTTGGGAGATTTTGGATAACTGATTCGATTTCCTCACTTGTTATGGGTCTCTTCAGGTTTTCTATCTCTTCCAGTATGAATTTTGGTAGTGAGTGTGTTTTTAGGAATTTGTCCATTTCTTCTAAGTTGTCCAGTTTGTTGACATATAATTTCTCATAGTATTGCCTGATAATTGCTTGTATTTCTGAGGGCTTGATTGTCGTAAGCCCATTTTCATTCATGATTTTGTCTATTTAGGTACTCTCTCTCTCCTTTTTTTTTTTTTTTTTTTGGAAGTCTGGCTAGAGGTTTGTCAATTTTGTTTATTTTTTCAAAAAACCAACTCTTGGTTTCATTGGTCTGTTCAACTGTTTTTTTTTGGATTCTATACTGTTTATTTCTGCCCTGATTTTTATTATTTCTCTTCTCTTACTGGGTTTGGGGTGCTTTTATCACTCTCCCTCTAGTTCCTTTAAGTGAGCTGTTAGATTTTGTACTTGTGTTTTTTCTAATTTCTTGAAATAGGCCTGAAGTGCAATGTACTTTCTTATTAGGACTACCTTTGCCGCATCCCATAGAGTTTGGATTGTTGTATTTTCATTTTCATTTGTTTCCATATATTTTAAAATTTCTTCTCTAATTGCCTGATTGGCCCATTCGTTCTTTAGTAGGGTGTTCTTTAAACTCCATATTTTTGGAGGTTTTCCAGACTTCTTCCTGTGGTTGATTTCAAGCTTCATAGCATTGTTATCTGAAAGTGTGCATGGTATGATCTCAATTGTTTTATGTTTATTGAGGGCTGCTTTATGTCCCAGTATGTGATCTATGTTGGAGAATGTACCATGAGCACTTGAGGAGAAAGTAAATTCCCTGGCCTCAGGATGTAGAGTTCTAAATATATCTGTCAAATCCATCTGCTCCAATGTGTCATTCAGGTCCATTGTTTCTTTAGTGATTTTCTGTCCAGTTGATCTATCCATTGCTGTAAGTGGAGTATTAAAGTCCCCTGCTATTAGCACATTCTTATCCATAAGATTGCTTCTGTTTGTAATTAACTACACTGTACTCCCGTATTCAGTGTGTAGACATTTCTAATGTTAGCTTTTCCTGATGGATAGACCTTGTAATTATTATATAATGCCATTCTTCATCTCTTGTTACTGCCTTTACTTTAAAGTCCAGTTTGTCTGATATAAGTATAGCTACTCCAGATTTTCTTTGTCTTCCAGTAGCATGATAGATATTTCTCCATCCCCTTACTTTCAATCTGAAGGTGTCCTCAGGTTTAAAATGAGTTTCTTGTAGACAGCAAATAGATGGATTTTGTTTGTTTATCCATTCTGCTACCTTGTGTCTTTGGATTGGAGCATTTAGTCCATTTACATTCAGTGTTATTATTGAAAAATATGGGTTTAGAGTCATTGTGCTTTTTGTAGGATTCATGCTAGTGGTGGTGGTGTCTCTGGTACCTTGTACTCCTTGCAACATTTCCCTCACAGTGTCTTCCTCAGGATTTTTTGTAAGGCTGGTTTAGTGGTGGCAAATTCTTTCAATTTTTGTTTATTTGGGAAGACTTTTCTCTCTCCTTCTAGTCTAAATGACAGACTTGCTGGATTCTTGGCTGCATATTTTTTCTGTTCATCACATTGAAGATTTCCTGCCATTCCTTTCTGGCCTGCCACGTTTCAGTAGATAGGTCTGTAACCACTCTGATAGGGTTCCCTTTGTATGTGAGGGCCCTTTTATCCCTAGCTGCTATCAGAATTCTCTCTTTGTCCTTATATTTTGCCAGTTTCACTATGACATGTCATGCAGAAGATTGATTCAAGTTACTTCTGAGGGAAGTTCTCTGTCCCTCTTGGATTTCAATGTCTGTTTCCTTCCCCAGATTGAGGAAGTTCTCAGCTAAAATTTGTTCAAGGACTCCTTCAGCACCTTTCCCTCTTTCTTCCTCTTCCAGAATTCCTATGATACAAATGTTGTTCCATTTGATTGTCTCACTTACTTCTTGAACTCTCCTTTTGTGTTCCTGTATTAGTTTATCTCTCTTTTTCTCAGCTTCCTCTTTTTCTATAATTGTGTCTTCTAATTCACCTATTCTCCTTTCTGCCTCTTCAATCCGTGCATTGGATGCCTCCATTTTATTATGCATCTCATTTATAGCATTTTTTAATTCATCACAACCATTTTTAAGCTCCATAGTCTTTGTAGCAATAGTTTCTCTAATGTCTTCCATGTCTCTTTGAAGCCCAGCAACTAATTTTATGACTATTGTTCTAAATTCTTGTTCAGTTATGTTGCTTATATCCATTTTGAGCAGTTCTTTAGTTGTCATCACAACCATTTTTAAGTTCCATAGTCTTTGTAGCAATAGTTTCCCTGATGTCTTCCATGTCTCTTTCAAGCCCAGCAATTAATTTTATGACTATTGTTCTAAATTCTTGTTTAGCTATGTTGCTTATATCTGTTTTGAGCGGTTTCTTTAGTTGTCATTTCTTCCTGGAATTTTTTTAGAGGAGAGTTCTTCCGTTTTGTCATTTTGGTTAGCTTTCTGTCTCTTGTTAGTCTCAAAAGCTTGTTATGCACTCTGCACCTGCAAGTGCTGCTGTATTAAAGAGGGTTCTTTGACTGTCCAGGGCCCGTCTGTTCAGGAAGTGTTCTTTGAATGGTGTCTCTTGGTTTCTCTTGGTGAGACTTTGGTTATTTTATTTCCCTACTTATAGCAGCATTTGGGACTCTCCACCATGTGTACTTTGGCTTGTTTCTTGAGGTAGCCCTGGAAAAGAAAACAAACAAACACACAGGGAACAAAGGCACACAAACGCATAGACAAATCCAAAAAACATGCAAACCGAAAGGGAAAAAGAAAAAAGAAAAAAAAGAAGGGGAAAAAATAGGAAGAAGGAAAAACAAATAATAAAAATAAAAGTAA